>NC_085139.1:22723626-23328608 GCF_024139115.2 Armigeres subalbatus | reverse complement strand
CGACATAAGTAATTTTCAACAGTGTTGTCAACCTCGTAAACGTCGCAAATTATTCGGAAGGGACTCCCACCGAAGTTGTGTGAGAGCCGCGTGTGTCCGGGTCGGAGCCGAGAAAGAATTTGCTGGTCCTAGAGATTGCTTAGGTCCATCCAAGCCGATGTGGTTCACTTGATTTGCCGCAGCTGTCCAGTAGTAGAAGCTCTCCAGGATATTTCCCAGATGTCTCGCACTGATAATCTTCCTAATTTTTTTTAGCTGATTTAGTAATAATTTCACTGAGTACGTGCAGTGCAAATTAGCTAAAAAATAAAAGGAATATTACTCAAATATTCATCCTGCTCCTTGATTAAACTTCATGTTTACCGTTAACCAAATTATAAGTGTTCTTTTCCCTTGGCTGCCACTATAGTCTAATTTGTCAGTAAATTCCCCTCTCGGTCATTGCACAAAGCAGGAGCTGGTCCAGTCTTATGCCGTGCGTTGTTTACAGTCGCGTAAAACCTCCGCATATTGCTTCTACCCATGTTTCCCTGAGCTTCAGCTATCACTTTCTCGTGGTGCTGCTATTCCTTTCTGCAGTGGATTGATTTCTCTTCTGCCCTTATTACACTGTACTGATCTCTGTTGCAACGGGTACGAGCCACTAGCATCCTTATGTAGGTGTGGAACCGGTTACGATGACATCGATCACGCAGTTTGGTTCTGCTCGAAAAGTACGCCTCCAGAGAGCAACTATTGGATACCTTTGTGGCCCGAGATGAACAACCCTTCAGGGAAGTAAGGAGGTGTGTTTTGGGATGTCGCGATGTCGATTATATGCAGGTCATCTATGTCTTTCTTTGCTTGACTGATATGATGTTTTCTGTCATGTGGCTTGTGTGGCCAAACGACATTTTCAGCCGTTTGATTCGTTCAACCAAATTACATTTTCGGCCAAGTGACCCATTTCATATAAATATGTTCGGTCTTGCCACTCGTCCGGCCAAATAAAATTTTCTGCCATGTGACCTATTCGCCAATTGTTATTTTTGGCCGCAAAGCCATTTCTACTGGCCGAATGCCACTAGGCTGAATAAGCCATTATGCCAAAACCCATCAGGCCAGCAGTCATTTGGCCGAACGGGTCATACTGTTGAATAGATTATTTGATCGATTATGTCATTTGGCCGAAAAAAATATATGACCCAATCCCGAGTAGCACAATTTAGACCAATTTAGTTGCAACAACTCATATATGACTGGATTTGGTCGTACATAAGTGACAGCAATTCGTTTATGACAAATGTGCTGCTTAGGAGGCTTCTTCAGCTGAAAAACTAGCTTATTCAGATAAAATTGTTTGCCCGGATATGTTTTCGGTTAATTAGGTCATACGGCCAAATATGTTATTTGGCCGAATAGATCATTTGACGTCTCACTTCTCACTTCTCAATAATCATTTCTCACTTCTCACTGCAAAAGATAGAAATGCTCAGTGATAAGAGAGGCGTCTCCTTTCTTATCGAAAGTGATAAGTGAGAAATAAGGAGTGAGAAGTGAGAGGTTGTTTCACAATGATAAGTGAGAAATTAGGAGTGAGGAGTGAGAAGTGAGACGTCTCTCTTTTCACTTCTTACTCTTCATTTTTCACTGTGAACAGTAGGAAGAGCGTAGTGAGGAGAGGGACGTTTCTTTTCGCAGTGAAAAGTGAGAAATGGTGATTAAGTAGTTAGAAATGAGACGCAAAATGACCTATTTGACCAAATCATATATTCGACCGAACGACCTATTGGAACGAATTACTTGTTCAGTCAAATGACCCATTCGACAAAATGATCTATTTAGCCAAATGACCTCCTCGGCCTAATGACGTGTACGGTCAAATGACCTATTCGGCCAAATGAGTCGTTCGAACAAATGACCTGCTCGGCCAAATGACCTATTCGGCCAAATGACCTGGCTTAATGACATACTCTGCCAAGTGACCCCTCCGGTCAAATTACTTTCTGCCTAATGGTCTGTTCGTTCAAATGGTGTACTCGTCCAAATCTCTTTCAACCTAGTGGCATTCGGCTGAATGGTTTTCGGCCAAGCGGCCCTTCCCAACAAAAATGAGTGTTTGTTAGTGATGATAAACTTCGAGAACGCCTGGACCAATCTTGGCGGTCTCTTCGGATGATTTGTTCCTTTTCGGCCAACCAAGGTTTAGGAAAAATAATAAAAAATACGAAAAAAGTATGAAAATTTCCTGGGAAAAGCTGGATTAGGAAATTTTGTTAAAACTGCATTTTTCTATATAAAAAACAAATTTTCAATTTTGGCTTGATGGTCATATGGCTATCACTTCTGCCTTATACGCCTTTCCATATTTCCGTTAGGATCATGAAAAAGGATCTGACGAGAATATCAGTATTTTTGTCCAGAAGTATCATAAGTATATCCGTATATGGCTGCTGTAAGAAGTTAAATATGTCGAATTGATGAGAAGACTAAAGGAATAATTTGATATGTTTTACGTTGGATTGCTTTTAAAGCGGCACAATCATTTGTCACATTCCAAATGTCGTGAAATTTTTGCATGCATCTCAGACGCATCTTGTTCAATGTTATTGTTTCGTTTACACTGCTTAGAGCCATTATGTACCATAAATCTACAGATCAAAGCCTAACCTTCCTTAAAATCAATCTACTGTTTAATAATTATTTGCGAGCGTCTTAGGTGAAAATGTTACTCGGTTTAAAAAAAAATATCTTCCTTTTACTTTCACTAATTCGTTTTTAGGTATGTACACAAATACGTATTTCATCCACCACTTGTGGGCATCTTCAGTGTGTTGTTTATCGAAAACCGTGTCAATCTAATGATCAATAGGTTCTTCATGAATATCTGTCTCGCTGCAACATGTTCTTGTCCCATAGATTTACTAAAATACTACCCGAAGCTGAAATTGATTAGGATACATCTCATGAATTGTTTGATTAGGTATGAAGAATAATACAGCATCAAGATTAATAAGTTGAACATAAATTTTAAAACACTGTGATCTCTCGCACTTGCTATTTTGTAATTCTGGCTGCTTGAATTTTCTTCTACAATATGGTCCCTTCAGTACCGGAATTTAGGGCAAGTGAGCCGCACGACATTTATTCAGCAACATGTCTATTAAACGACATAGATAGGTTTGATTATATTACCAGACATGGTGAACAGAATATCTTCTTCTTCTTATTGGCCTTACATCCCCCATTGGGACATTGCCGCCTCGCTGCTAAGTGTTCACTCAGCACTTCCACAATCAACCGCGAGGTTTCTAAGCCAAGTTACCATTTTTGCATTCGTATATCATGAGGGAAATAAGATGATACTTTGATGCCCAGGGAAGTCGAGATAATTTCCAAACCAAAAATTGCACCGGGAATCAAACCCAGCCACCATCAGCATATGTCGTTTTCGGTTATTGCTGGGTCGAACCTAGTTCTGCACCGGATCCGCTCTAACTGCTGTCAAAACGTTCGGTTATTCGTTCAGGTTGGATCGCGATCCGCACCAGATCCGACCCAAAATGAATTAGGTTCGCTCTGCCGATTTATCGAGATCCAACCTAGGTTCACCAATACATTCGAACACAAACTGTCAAACTGGTGTTTATGTTTACGCTAAAGTGAAATGAAAACGTAAAAGACACGGATGGATATTTGATTTTGTTTGTTTCATTTGTTAAATTTATCAATTTTGTTGCTGTTTTTAACGCAAAAATGGATTATTTTAATTTTGTGCTGTCTTCAAGCTTCTCTGATGGTGAATCGCATTCCGATATCGACATATTTTTCGCTGATTACCTCAGATGGTAGCTCCATTATAAACAAAATAAGGGTTGAAAATTTTGTCGAAAATATGATTTATAAAATGCAGTGACGAGAAGGTAGCTGCTATTTATTCACTATTACATTGTGTATTCGAACATATACTTTAGGTATAATTGCTCTATCAATGGGAAAATAGCGTACCAGAGTATCTGCCGCTATGAAGTTATTTATACCAAAATGTTCATACCATTATTTTATTCATTATTGCAGTTCTGTGCATAATTTGTTCAAGGTTACGGATTTGAAGAACATAAACATAATGTATTAACCCTGACATTAACCATTTATAAGGCTTTGGCAACTATATTGACATGAATAAATTTATTGTATTTATTTATAAATGATTAATCATAAATATATTCAAATGTTTATTTAGGAACAGTTTTTATACGAATGGAGCATAATTTTTGAGTGGAAGAAGGGTTTTTACTTGCAATTCATTAAAAAACCGACAAAGACATATTTTATCCCATTGATATTTAGGGAAGATCCATTAATTACGTAACGCAAAAATTGGGCATTTTCGACCCCCCCTCCCCCCTATGTCACACTTTTTGTATGAAACATCTGAAAACTTTGTATGGACCGTCACACTTTGCTCAACCCCCCCTCCCCCCTCTAAGCGTTACGTAATTTGTGAACGTTCCCTTATTATGTTGAATCTCCTGTTTAGATTATGCAGTGAAAAATGATTTGCCTCTCTTGTATATTTGGTTTTTGCAGTTCTGACGAAATCGCAATTTATCCCAAAGGGGGAAAAATAGCAACAACAAAAAATGCAAAAAGCAAAATAGAATGCTGTTCAACTCTTGTGCGATCTGATTATTTGTTTTAAAATAAAAAGCCCCAAATCTCAATTGCTTTCATATTTTTTTGTTCTGTTCCATTTCAATGACATAATTGATAATTCAAATCTACTGTAACACAATCACTGTTACCCAAAAAGCCATATAGAATCAGCATAATAGTTTATCGGGAAACACGGATTGGCATAAATTTCATGGCAATCCACATTGCCGTCGTCATTCATCACAAGCTCCTAATCATATTAATTTATTGATGGATTAATAGTCATTTTAGTCATTAAACAATTAACAGAAGAAACGTCTGATTTCCCCCATAATTCATAAAACAAGAAAAAAAGAACACTAATAACAAAATTCAGTATTTAAAATATGTCTGTTTCTGCCAGCTGATAAAAGTGCGAATTGAAAACAAAACAGATGATAAGGATTAAGTTCTCACTAATACCATCATACTGACTCGATCCCGATTCGTTTTTCGTTCGGTTATTCAGAGTCGGGGTCGGACCTGACCCAGGTTTAAAACCGAAAACGACAATAGACTTGCTTCATAGCCGCGCAATCTTACCGCTGGGCTAAGGAGGGCCCCTACAAAATTTTATATAGGATTATCAAATTCACTTTTTATGATCAATTTTATAATGAGCGTCAACATTGAGTTTTTGAGCGGAAAGAAATGAAACATCGAAAAAGTGTGTAAAATAGAACGAAAGAGAAATTGTTACTAGCGGCCAATCAGTGGAAACAATATTATCTGTATGTGGCCGCCTGCACAATAGCTCTATAGCCCATAGAAACTCGTTTCAAAACGTATCAGAAATTGATTTTTTGCATTTTTTTCATTAGTGAAAATTTAAGTGCATATCGATTTTGAAAGCATATCCTCATATTGCCCTCTGCTAATCTTCAGTTTCTATTCATTTCACACTTGCCGCTGGCTTGCGGTGTCAATCGAATCTGTATCTGCTACAGAACAAATTGCTTAAGGTACACGGTTAGAAAAAAGTACCTAATATTAGGTACTTTTCACTCAAATCGGGGGTTCAGTGTGGGAACCCAAAATTAAGTAATATTTTCTTGAAATTAAGTAAAATTCACCTAAAATTAAGTAAAATATACTTAATTTTAAATAGAAACTAACCACAAGTTATGTAAATTTCACTCAACTTTTGTAAACATGAGATTACTCAACGTTGGGTTCCCACACTTTAATGCCCTTGTTGAGTGGTTTTGCTCTTCATTTTATGACAACAAAGGGAAGAGGGAGGGAGTTGCAAGAGAAAAAAAGTACCTAAAATTAGGTACTTTTTTCTAACCGTGTAGCACAGTTGCTCCGCTAAAGGAGAGTTCACTGTAGTACAAAAAAAAGTCTTAGTTTCAAAATGAATTTGTTTTATTGTCCAGCATTAATTACTGAACGTACACCAGATGCAAGTTCTCCTGTCTGGCATCACTTTCGTTTCAAAACCAAAAAGTCCTTCCTTGATATCAGGACTCTTACCGACGCGGCGATGTTACTGTCGTCATCGACATTTGTTTGCCGTGCTTTGGAATGAGCATTGCAGCTGTTTCGGACGCGGCGTCCTCATACGGTTGCCAACTGCACATGACTTTCGTTTGCTGAGGTTAGGGTAAACTCGTTAGCGACATAAACACATGCGAACGTACACACCACAACTGCTTCATAGTTTGGTCCGGGGTGTTTTGGTAGATACGTACCTCGCCGGGTGGAACAGTAAACGTCTTAACCTGTAACTGCTGACTCTAACTGGCGGTAGAATTCATTAGCCCGAGGAATAGTTGAAGGAAGGAATCATTGTACGTAAAAGTTGATGCCGGGTAAGGGGTTCCTACCGGCATCAATGAAATTCAACCAACCGCCGTTGCTATGTCGACACATGGCGTGGAATGGTTTGTTAAGTTGTTCTGCCGCAGGGGTGTCACACGAGCCATCAATGGTTTCGCCAGAATCTAACGAAACAGGTTGCAAATAATCAATTGAATGTAATATGTACTTACACTGTTTGTATCCATAGTGTTTAAATGGTTGAAAATATGTTGGTGTAGTAAATATAATTGATTTATGTTATAAAATATATTCATATCATATTCAGGGCCTCATTCTTTTGTTAAGAGCATTAACACTTCTACGGGAATTCGATCCAAACTGGGCACCCTCATTTCTGATAGAACTTAACGAACCTTCGTCAGGATTTGCCCCTTGGAAACGGTATCCAATGGTTTCCATGGCTTACTACTTTGCATTATATGTTTTTCGCAACCAAACAACAACAAAGTTTCAACCATAGAACACCATACCGTGCAGCGTTCAGAAGCCACAATATTTACTCGAAATTCTCGTTCAAAACCCAAAATTTTCCATCTGTGCAGTCATAAACCGAGATAAACCTTGAACGTATGTGCAATCGGCCGCGTGTGTATCCGCATGGAGATTGATTAATTCTCGGCTTTTGGCTCGGGATTGGATTTTGTGAACTCGTTTGCTCGTTAGCAAGTCGCACACCAACGACAACGCACCCAGGTCCCATTGCCTCCATTATTTCCCTTGGCAGTGAAATTTTCTAACCGAAATTTTCGTTTTTCTCCCCCTCATCTAATTTACAGCCGGACGTAGTCCATCGGCGGGACCGGAACAACCGCGGGGCCCTTCACTACGCCAGCAGCTCGAAGGACATCGTGGCCGCGGCCAGCGTCGCAATGGTGGCCCCGGAACTGATCGAACAGGCCGATGAGGACGGGTTCACGCCACTGCATCTGGCCGTCATACAGGGCAACCTGCAGCTGGTCAACCTGCTGCTGGCGAACGGGGCCGACGTCAACGCGCTCGACAACGAGGGCCACTCGGTGGTGCACTGGGCCACAGGTGAGTCGATACGTAGAGTATGTGGATGGGCGTATGTTTAGATGGGACCTGTTGTGAACCATATCTGGACGGTAGATTGCCGTTCAAGGGATTCGGTGCCGCACGGGTTTATCGCCGTATAATGATGGCACATTGGGGGTTTCTGATCCGTGTGCGATGATGCTTACAAATGAAGGGTCACTTGATTTTACGTAGCTGAATTTTGGAAAACACCTTATCGTTTTGATGATCGACATTATCGGTAGATATGGACGACATACAGGATATTAAGAATAAATAAAACTCTATTTCAAATATTGACCTAACTGTGCCTGGAAAACCATTGTGTTTTCATTCCTTTATGAAATTGAAATTTAATTCAAATTCACAATTGTTTAAGTTGGTCATTCACAATTTTTCTTAAACTTGAAGGGTGAATTGTCGTTTTGCTTGATTTGGTATGTAGTGGAGTCACTTGTCCAACTACAAGCCCAAGTAATTGTAACTGTATGAATCTGTTTTATTTTACCTTCAGTTTAAGTGCAACTACGAGGTCTCCAGTAGCCTTGCGAGCAAAGGCGTAGGATTGCCAATCCGGAGATGGCGAGTTCGATTCTCGGTCCGGTCTAGGATGTTTTCGGGTTGAAAACTTTCTCGACACCCTGGACATATAGTGCATCCATTGCACTATGGTCCAGGATACAGATTTACGCGGAAAGATGCATTTTACGCCAAAACTATATTTTTTAGAAAAAACTGTTGTTCTACAAAATTGTTCGAAATAGTAAGGCCATCATGATGGTTCTACCAAAAAATAGGGTGACCCATCATATAAAAAAATTAGAAAATATTTTTTTTATTTCTCGGAATATTGACATGTTATGTTCTACAAAGCAGAGATGCATCCTGAACAGAACATGAGCCAAGAGCGCGCCTTGGTGTTCTATGTTTTGAACTCTGAACACAGTTCAGTGTGCACTGGGTTGGTCCGCAAGCAAAACGATCATAGTAACTAAGATTCCTTAGATTTGGAACTATGCAAAAACATACGAGCATGCTTGATTTCTATCCGTTAGACGCCCACGTGTTCCATTACCAGCCGAAAAATGAGTAGCATGCCGTCGCTTGAGTTTGTTTTCCTAGGATACAAGTTGCTAAGTTAGGTCAGTGCTCTTGAACAGTGTGCAGTGTTCAGAACTTTTTGAACACGAACACGCGTTCTCGTGTTCAGATGCATCTCTGCTACATAGTTGTAGCGTAGCTTATTCCAATTAATTTTGCTGAAAAAACTTTTTCTGTAGCTCTTAAGTTGGCTGATTTAGAGCAATTTTATCTTATTGGATTAGGGTGTACCTAAAAAAAAAACAGTATTTTTGATCTACTTTTTTTGTTTTACATTTCTCAAAAAAGTCGTCTTTAGGTGACTTTTAGAGCTCAAAAAATGCAACTTTTGATGGGTAAATATGCTCAATATCTTTTTCCGATCAAAAGTTGTAATCGTATTTTTGTCAAAATTACATTTTTTTCATAAGTTGATATCTCCGTTTAGGGCAGAGCAAAAAAATATATTTACACGGCATTTGAAAGAGAAATTAATATTATTTATTGTATCAAAAAATTGGGGATATGTTATTTTTTTATCTCAAGTTTTATCAGTTTTACTAAAATCATGTTTTTTCAAAAAAAAATAATATAACTCGACAACGGAAGAAGATACAGACGATATTCTTATAGCAAAACACGCGTCTTCAGAAGATGACATTCGTGAGATATGAAAAATAAAAAATCTACAGCTTAAACACTTTTTATAAATTTTATTATAATTATCGTATTGCAAGATTTACGAGAAAAGATGCATTTTCGGTCTGAAGCATACTTTTAAGAAACAAAACTTGTTCTACAAAGTTGTTCTGGATACTTGGGCCCTTATTATAGAGTTACTGAAAAATAGGGTGGGCCATTTTATAAAAATGTGAAATTTTATTTTTTTTATTTTGCGGAAAATTGACATAAAATGTTCCAAAAAGTTGTAGCGCAGCTTTTTCCCATCAACTTTGCTATGTAAACTTTTTATGTAGCTCTTAAGCTCACTTGTTTAGAGTAATTTTACTTACCAGGATTAGGGTGTCCCTTAAAAAAGAATATTCATGATCTGCTCATTTAATTTTTTATTTTTCACGGATGTCATCTTCTGAAAACTTTTGGGGCTTTTTAAAACGCGTGTTTTGCTGTAAGAATATCGTCTGTATCTTCTTCCTTTGTCGAGTTATATCAATTTATTTTAAAAAACAAGCATTTAGTAAAACTGATAAAACTTGAGATAAAAAAATAACATATCCCCAATTTTTTGACACAATAAAGAATATTAATTTCTCTTCCAAATGCCGTGTGAATATATTTTTTTGGTCTGCCCTAACCGGAGATATCAACTTATGAAAAAAATGTAATTTTGACACACGATTATAACTTTTGATCGGAAAAAGATATTGAGCATATTTACCCATCAAAAGTTGCATTTTTTTGAGCTCTAAAAGTCGCCTAAAGACGACTTTTTCGAGAAATGTAAAACAAAAAAAGTAGATCAAAAATACTGTTTTTTTGATCCAATAAGGTAAAATTGCTCTAAATCAGCCAACTTCAGAGCTACAGAAAAAGTTTTTTTAGCAAAATTAATTGGAATAAGCTACGCTACAACTTTGAAGAACATAATATGTCAATATTCCGAGGAATAAAAAAAATATTTTCTATTTTTTTTTATATGATGGGCCACCCTATTTTTTGGTAGAACCATAATGATGGCCTTACTATTTCGAACAATTTTGTAGAACAACAGTTTTTTTTCTAAAAAATATAGTTTTGGCGTAAAATTCATCTTTCCGCGTAAATCTGTATCCTGGACCATAGTGCATTGTACTTGCCACACAAGACACATACATCCGATTCTATTTTACACGGGGGTTGCATTCCATGTAAGAAAAATTTTCAGTTCAAAATTTGAAAATGCGTGTAAAACAAGTTTTTTGATTTCTCGACGAATCACGCACATGTAAAACAAATCCGTGTAAAAACAGAATCGGGTGTACTCATGCAATGGCGCGCATAGAAAACCTTTCAATTAATAACTGAGGAAAATCTTTTCCTTCAATATCTTTGTATTACAATCAGAATTTGACCTGCATTCCAACTATATTAGTATCTCCTCAGCTGATCACACTTATTCTTGTTTACGTTCAAACGCGCTTTCGAACGAAAGTCGATGGTCATTCTGTTTTACGCCAGCAAAATTAATGGGGAAACGATTCGAACGAATCGCATTCGTGCATTCGTCCGTCCGTAAACAAGAATATAGAGGTGAATAAGCCTCGAAACGAAACAAAATCATAGTTCGCGTGAATCAACTTTTTTTTTACACCGCGAAATTTTTATTGATTTGTTTTACATAAATTTTAATTTCATGTTTTCAAAGTTAAATAATTGTTTTAACAGCAATAGTCCGTCTAAGACGAATTAAGTACTGTCCATTTAATTCCACCAGTTAACTGGTATACATTCCACTAAACGAGCTTAATATATTTTTCTGAGCAATAGTCCTTTATTATTGTTTCCTTGGGTTAGTAATGTGTTAGCTGGTACCTGCTGTTGCTACCGAAACACACGTTTTGAGTTTTTTGTTGATCAAATTTGAAAAAAAAAATCCGGGTTGCAACCATACCTTTTTGTGCAACTTTTGAAATCTGTACGAGATGTATCACAAGATCTACATTTTTGTAGCTCGATGTAGCACTATGTAAACTGGGATTGCTTTTACGCGGGTTGCTTTCAAGTGATTTTTGAACGCGGATTTTGGGATTTACAAGGTTTTGATTTAACGCGTAACATTTCCCCACGTAAAAACCGTCTTCATCGTACTGACGTTATGGAAATTGGAGTTAAAATCAACATTAAATTTCTTCTGAATAGTATTGTGCCTTGCAACAAAATGCCAACTCTCGTGATTATTTTCCAAGGCTCCCATAGATGTATATAATTTATAAGCAGTAAAAATAGCACGAGCTGTCAAAGTATTCACCACGTGGCGGCCAAATTTAAAAAAAAATGTCAAATTTGTAAAGGTACAGAAGGTACAGATTTTTTTTTTGAGGTTCCTATGTTTTTTTCGTTATTTTCGTTGCGACTAAAAATAAGCAGAGAAGTAAATTTTTTTGAGCGGTACAATAATAAAAGTTAATAAAATTCATATTAGTATCGCATCGCCCATAAGGCATAACTGTCCCAAACAGATAGAAAATCAAGCAAACATGGGACAACCCAGGAGCCATGTGAGCAAAGGCGTAGGATTGTCAATCCGGTGAAGGCGAGTTCTATTATCGGTCCGGTCCAGGATGTTTTCGGGTTGGAAACATTCTCGATTATACAAGCATAGTGTATCCATTGAGTTTCCACATGCAATGGCGGGCATAGAAAAGCTTTCAATTGATAACTGAGGAAATGCTAATAGAATACTAATTGAAAAATCAGGCTAAGTTCCAGTTGGAATGTAGAGCCATTGAAGAAGAAGAAAAACATGGGACAATCATGCTTGCAGCAGTAACATAATCGTATCAGTTTTGTCTATTTTGAAAATATGATTAAAATGATCTTAATTAGTCATCACGAGTTCCGAAATAATGTGATCTGCGACAGTTTCATTTTGACTTCTTGAACAACTTTGTAACAGACTGCAACGTTCTAAATCTTATGGATTCCATTTGGAAGGCAGTTATGGAGTTGGAGTTTTGCGATCTGGATTAGAATTGGCTTTTTTCAAGAATACCTCGCATTCGAACCATCAAGCAAACAGCAGGATTCCCCATTCCTAAACACCTCCGTTCAAGTCTTATATAAGTAAGATCCATCCAATATAATTATTACAATTATTTTCCACCACATATAACTAATTCACCAAGAGGCACAATTTTTTATTGAAAACAATTTTAAAGGAATTCAGTTTTTACTCGAGTAAAATAGTTATCAACATGCCACTGTTCGGAATGCCGTCACAATTATTTTCGTCTGTACAGTTTTATATGATACTGTATCTATTTTTTTTTTATTTATTTGGATTACACTACATGGACTTCTCTTCACCAAAATAACCGAAAATATTTCAATTAAAAAACCCATAACAATTATCAGCTTCAGATGCCTTTAAACTATTATGACGATGTTATTAGCTGCAAACTACTACAAACATAGAGCTGCTAAAGCGAGCCACAACAAAACCTTACTTCTGTGCAAACGATTATTATACAAAGCCCGTAACATTCATCCAGCCTGTACAATTTCGGTGTTAGGTACTGTCAGTTAACAACTCAATTTCCTTTTCCAAACGACTTTCCACGCAAACAGCACACTCGAACCCTAAGTCATTATGGTGATCACGACATTAAACTTTTTGCCTAACAGTAATTGTTAATCAATTTTTACTCAAATTGTGCCAATCGATTCGTAGGTATAGTTTTTCAGCAATCTACGAACCGTTGAATCTACAAAACTTTCTGTTGTTGTAGTTATGTTTTTGCTCTAACACACTTCTACTTTTATGTAAACGGAACTAAATTTTTCTAATGATGTTTAGACAATGCATTACAACTGCAATAAAGGAACTCATAAGAGTGAACAATAGTTAAAAAGCTAAATAAAAACATACACAAAAGAAAACAATGAAAAATAAACTATATGTAGAATAAACTATAATTAACTAAATATGTCTGGCTGTGGATTCTTATTTTAGCTCAAATCGATATAAAATAAGGGTTGCTGAATGACATTAACTTTCCTATTACTTTCAATAGGGTTTAAAGAATCGTGAATATCTCCTATTTTTAATTTCAATCACGCTTCTTTTCTACTTTCCTAACGTGAATGATAATGCGGACACTTATCCCAAAATTCAAATGAACAATCGCTCACTTTGAGCGATTGATTGTTTATCCTCGCGAAGGATGAACAATTGAACAAGATAAAGAAATGCTGATAATGTTGTATAGAAGTTGCATAGGTCACGCCACTTTCCATGGTGTACCCGATCTATGTTACTGATTACCCCACCCGACTAACAAAACTTCCTTCCCGTAGTAATTTTGGAGATGCAGAGGAATTTCGGTCTCTGGTGGCAACAATAAACACAAAAACCCTGATTAATCCACCTAGCGGTGATGATGCCTTTCTCGCTCGTTCAAAAGGGTTGACAAACATATTAGAAAAGTCTTATATAACACTAAAAAGGGCTTATTTTTCACATTTGTGTATGGCAGCTTTACTTTGTACCGTTAAATGCACAAAAACGATCCATAAAACCCAGATTAATCCACCTAGCGGTGATAGTGCTTTCTCGTTTCTTGTGAGTGAGTAATTTCTTCGCACTTTTGGTATGAAAAAAAGTATTTTGGCCATAACTTCTGAGCCCATAGTCCGATCCGGCCAATTTTTGATAGGAAACAATGGGACATGATTCTGCGTCGAATGTTGCGAGTAAATGCCTAAATAGAGAAAAAGAATTTTTCTTGTAAAAACTGGCCATAACTCTGAAACCCATAGTCCGACGGGGCCGGTTTTCGATACGAAACAATGGGACAAAATACCGCGTCGAATACATTTTGCTGCGAGCAAATCGGTTGAGGATAAATACCTAAGAAATTAAATGGTTAAGGATAAGTGCCTGAAAAATCAGTGAGATTATTTTGCGTACACACATACACACACAGACATCACTTTAATTCGTCGAAATGAGTCGATCGGTATATAACACTATGAGCGAACATATAGCCTTTAAGTATACTTTGTATACAAGAAAGGCAAAAAGAATTTTGGTCATAACTTCTAAGCCCATAGTTCGATCGGGTCAATTTTCAATACGAAACAATGGGACAGGATTCTGCATGGAATGCAACTTGTTGCGAGCAAATCGGTTGAGAATAAATTCCCAAAAAGTGAGATAGACTTTTTAATGTGCTTTTTTACGAAAACAAGTATTTTGGCCATAACTTCTAAGCCCATAGTCCGATCGGGTCAATTTTCAATAGGAAACAATGGGACAGGATTTTTCGTCGAATGCAACTTGTTGCGAGCAAATCGATTGAGAATAAGTGCCCAAAAAGTTAGCTAGACTTTTTGCGAACATACTCACACAGACATCACGTCAATTCGTCGAGCTGAGTTGATCGATATACACCACTATGGGTCTCCGGGCCTCCTATAAAAAGTTCGTTTTTGGAGCGAACATATAGCCTTTACGTATACTTTGTATACGAGAAAGACAAAAAGTATTTTGGCCATAACTTCTAAGCCCATAGTCCGATCGGGTCAATTTTCAATAGGAAACAATGGGACAGGATTCTGCGTCGAATGCAACTTATTGCGAGCAAATCGGTTGAGGATAAGTGCCCAAAAAGTGAGCTAGACTTTTTGCGCACACACACACATACACACACACATACACACACACATACACACACACATACACACACACATACACACACACAGACATCACTCCAATTCGTCGAGCTGAGTCGATCGGTATATAACACTATGGGTCTCCGGGCCTCCTATAAAAAGTTCGTTTTTGGAGCGAACATATAGCCTTTACGTATACTTTGTATACGAGAAAGGCAAAAACATTCCCTTCCTTTCACAACTGACTGTAAGGACTTGGGCGGCATCTGCGAGCTACTGAAACGTGCATTTCGAGAATAGATGGTAAATCCCAACCACTATAATCTGTCTGAGCTAAGCTAAGCTTTATCGGTGAGTACAACATCTAATGCTCACCTGAGATACGTTATCTTGATGCGATGGGTGGACTTCCGCCACTAGCACTGAGATGGCAACCAAAGACATATCGTGTCGTGGTCAGACATCTTGCATGCGCTCAAAAAAGGATAAGATTGACCAAAGACTGCTACGGGCGCATACAATTTGAATCTGTGTCAAAATGTCGAAGGACAGAAGATCGAAAAGACAAAATGTCGAAAGGACAAAAGGACGACAAGATTAAAATTTGAAAGGCCTGCTGAGGTTGAAATACGTATCTGTCAAGATACAATTAAGTGGTGGAATTCAATGGGATTGTACAAACTCGTCTTATGACAAGTGAAGACATTCCACTAAAAAGCTCAAAATAATTTTCTTAACAATTTGAAAGGACAAAAGGTCGAAATGACGAAAGGTCGAAGGAAATGAAGATTGTAAAAAAAATAACAGGATCAAAAGTTCGAAAGGACATAAGATCGAAGAGACAAAAGGTCATCAGAAAAAAAGACGATTAGACTGAGATTGGAGGTCGCTTTCTATTAATCATAGGGTGTTTGAACGAGTTATGCCTAATATTTTGAGCAAACGCTATTCTTTAGAGTTCACTAAGCCCTCTAAACCCGAATTTGTATTCTCGCTCAAAATCACTATTTTGCCTTCTAAAACCGATCTGAACACATTTTAGATAAAAAAAATTCAACTCAATTTCACTTTTTTTGAATTTTGTTTGTCTAGTATAGAATTAATTTTTAACCAGACATGTTCTGAAGTTTATATTATTGATCGACTTAAAAACTTTTTGAAATCCGAACAATTGTAAATTTCAAAAAAATATCAAAGTACCCCATTTAAAGGCGGTCTTGGGCGTTAGAAGGTTACTAGTTGACTTCAGTAAATTAAACAATAATAAAAGTTTCGGAGACGAGCCAGCCTAGGGCTGAAAGTCTCCTTAATAAAGACAAAATAATAATAATAATAATAAAGGTCCATTCAGAAATTACGTAACGCAAATTTAGGCAATTCCATACCCCTCCCTACTTTACAGGGTAACGTAACGATATCTAATTATAAATGTAAAATTGACGTTTATATTTACTTAGACACATATTTTTACCTTTTTCAATCGTCTTTTGAGCACATGAAATTAAAATTATTATTAAAAGAAGATGGTATATTAAGCCAAAAATGATATTTTTCGAATGATCGTTTTGATGAAAATGAGTAGTTAGCATTAGCATTAGCATTAGCATTGAGCATTTCGCACAAATTCGTAGGTGGTACAAGCCAAGACTATTGTATGAGAGTTGCATCACTTTCATCCGTTACCACAGATATTGATTTGGGACTAATCGATATCTTTTAGATGGGAGCAATGCACTTTCCAATAGCCGAGATCTGTCCTGGCCACGTCCTTGCGAATGCTGAGGAAGGGGAAGAATGGTTTGTTGGACACCTACTTAAGAAAGATGCAGAGAACTCTACGACCTCTCATAGGTGCCACGGGAGGTTTTTGGGATTGTGTGGAAGGTTATAACAGTAGGAATCGTTTTGGTAGAACGTGAAACACGGAAAGAACTAAGATAGAAATACAAAGTAGGAAAGAAACGAGCCTGGAATTGAACCCACCACCTCCTGCTTATAAGGCAGAAGCGGTAGCCACTAGACCACCGAGCTCGTCATGTTTTGATGAAAATGAGTAGTTCTTCACTTATTCTCATCAAAATAATCATTCGAAATATATCATTTTTGGCTTAGTTTCAGGAATTAAAATTTAAGTAAGTAAAGCCTAGCAACATTTTGATGAAAATATTGATTTGACAATATACCTCTGAAAATTACTATAAGTTTGAACAAAGGCAAAATTGTAGAATGAAATATTATCAGGTGGAATACCAATAAATATCAATATGCGAATCTTGAAACAACAGCCTATGATTAAAGGAAGAAAAAATCAACGATGAAATATTATCAGGTTAAACACAAATAAACATAAATATGCAGAAAAATGGTTGATTAATTCTGAAATATTCGCCTTATTTTTTGTAATTTCGACCTTTTATCCCATTTCACCTTAGAACTATTCAATTTTTTGACCTTTCTACCTTTTGACCTTCGAACTTCCGTCCTACAACTGAAGTTTCTATCCTTTGTTCCTTCGACCTTTCGTACTTTTGACCTACTATCCTTCGACCTTTTAACTTTCGATCTTTTGTCCCTTCGACCTTTTGACCCTTCGACGATTTGTCCTTTCTACTCTATGACTCAGATTTTTTGTTTCGATCTTTTGCCCCTGCGACCTTCTGTCCCTTCGATCGTTTGACCCTTCAACCTTTTGTCCTTTTGACCTTCGACCTTTTGACTTTCGACCATTTGACCTCTGATAAGATAAGTTGATACTATAGAAACTAAATTATGATTTTTTGTATCCTAAGTTACCAGTTTCGTAGAAAACTCGAGTATTATGACTTTACAACGTATTAGGACCACCTGATCATTTGGTCTCGGAGCGGACATCCCGGAATAGGGCCCTTTAGTGGCAACAAATTCATTTAGAAAAACCCTGGCAATATGGGTATCAACATTCTTGAAGAGCCAGGAGCTACCATTTCCTTGATCTTTATTCAACAACCGCGTTTGTACCTGGCAGTAGATTTCCAAGCTCTCAGCAACATCAAGTTTCCACGGAGAGAAGAGACATTTCTTAAAATTTTAATGTTTGATGTCGTAACTGAATGATTTTCCTGATACATATACATGCTCAGCTACCTTAGACCTAAACTCATAATTTAATCCCTTATCAGTTTCTCTCTTAGCCTTACTTACAGGGGTTAGACAAAAAGGTTGAGATAGGTAAAAATAAGTCGAAATTCAAATCAGCATAACTTTGTGTATAATAATCCGATTTTGATAAAACCAGGACCATCAGTAGCGCACACTCTTCTAGTATACTGTCCCGCTGCAAAACCTGAGATTGGTCCTTGGCCACCGGAAGTGTTCCGGGTTTTCCGAGGGTATGTTCAAGATGCATTTTTTCCACTGCTTGTCAATTTATGTGACGTTAACTTTCATCATGTTTTATGCTTTCTTCGAAAACTAGAACTAATATGCCGACCAATGGTGGCTGTAGATCGAGAATCCATCTAAACTACACAGAGTACGGTCATTTCCGTAAAAACGGTACCGGGAACATGATGAAATGATAACAGATCAGAATAAAGCAAATATGAGTTACTGACCTCATGGATTTGCGAGACGATGATTACAGAAACATTTCCAGAATGATAGTGTCCCCTGCACCTCTTATAGCAGGATAGCAGGAGGGGCCGGTTTTGGCACCATCTGGAACCATGCATATATGGTCGTCAAAATCCATGTTTTCCCAAGACGATGAATATAGTATCTTTATTAGAGATATATTGTGAGGACTGTAAGACTCTTTGGCCAATTTGTAACAGGTTCCAGAAGTTCTGTGAAAGTGACATTTGTTCAGGGTGTATGGCCAATCCCGTATCGTTTTCACGAAAATGGCCATATCTGTGCGTATACCTAACGGGTTTTCAATCTGCAGCCAGCATTGGTCAGCATATTAGTTCTAGTTTCTGGGGAAAACATAAAACATGATGGCAGCAAACGTTATATGAAATGACAAGCAGCAGAAAAAATGCATTTTTAACATACCCTCAGAAAACCCGGAGCACCACCGGTGGTCAAAGGCCAATTAGACGTTTTGCATAGGGCCAGTATACTAGAAGAGTTTCCGCGTCCGATGGTTCCAGTTTGATCAAAATCGGATCATTCTACGCAAAGTTATGCTGATTTGAACTTCGACAATTTTTTGCCTATCTCAACCTTTTTGTCTAACCCCTGTACTTCTGCGATATGTTCTTTGAACCTTACATCTGACGATCTTTTTGTTTGACCTACATATACATACTTTATCACACTGTAAACAATTAATTTGATAAACCCCGGCCTTATTTAGCATTTCTACTCTATCCTTTGTGGAGCCCAACAGTGTCTTCAGTTGATTGCTTCTGCTGGAGAATACTAAATCGATGCCGAATTTCCTCAGTCGATGGCGTAGCTGGTGGGTGATGTGTTGATCATAGGAGACCGATACCCTCTTCAGCGGTTCATCGATCGGTGTCAGTGTTGTCAGTTCGTTTTTCCATTTTTCCTCTGCATCTTGTTGACGATTGCTTGCATTGTTCTTTCCTTGTATCCGTTGATCTTCGCTGTTTCCATGATGTGTTGTAGCTCTTTCGTTTTTCCTTCTTCGCTCAGGGGGATCGTCTGCATCCTGTGGATCATGTGATGAAAACCTGCCAGATACGAATGCTTTGATGTGTATGGGATGACTCTCATAGTGTTGGTGGGCTTCCTGTAGATTTCGAAGTCTAATGTTGCATTTGTTCCCTTGATAACCAGTAGATCCAAGAATGGTAATTTACCTTCCTTTTTCTCCTCGTGGCTGAATTTGATGTCTTTATGAACGTTGTTTATCGTTTCCAAAATCCTGGGTAGATCTTTCCGGTTGATAATGCTGAAAATGTCGTCCACGTATCTCCACCATTTCTCGGGTAGTACTCCTTGTTCCTCTAGGTTGTCCTTCAAATTCGCCATGAATAATTCGCACAAAAACGGTGATAGCGGATTTCCCATAGGTGCACCCTTCGTTTATTTGTAGAAGCTTCCACGGAATGTAAAGTAGTTCTCATTCATGCATAATCTTGCAAGCTTGAGATACATCTTTACTTTTCCTCGCCATGCTGTATCCGCCCGTTGTTCTAGTAGCCAATCCTCCAAAAGGTTCAGAGCATCCTTCACTGGAACGCTTGGGAACAATGCCGCTACGTCGAACGATACCATGATGTCCTCTTCTCCGATGTTTCCTGATTCCAATTTCCTATTGGTGAACTCCTGGGTGTTTACAACAATTAGCAGTTTACGGAGGAACAATTAGCACACCTCAACAAGGGGTTAGGGTATGCAACAACCCAGAAAGCGGACCTAGAGCAGATTTTTTTTTGTCTTTATTAAGGAGACTTTTAGCCCTAGGCTGACCTAGAGCAGATAATCGTGGATAATGAGACAGCGATTTCACGAAATGTTGATCAACGGGACCAGAATAGTGTGAGAAACATCGTAGCAGACGCCATCAAAGCAGGACATCATGGGACATCGAACAAAGACGAGAGGAGGATTTTAAAGGAGTTGAAGGAGAAACCAGTTTACTACATGAAGGCGGAGTTTCCGCAGGAAACGCAGTGGTGATAATGGACAAAGAGGACTACGATGAACAGATGACGACAAAAATCAACGGAGGACCATACAGGCATTTGAGAGTGGACCCACTACCCGGACTTATCCGACTTACGGATAAAACGATAAAGGAATGCAAGACGATCATCGGAGAAGCCCGGGTTAAAATGACGAACCCTGTGTTACCAAGGATCAAAGGACCCCCAAAGATACATAAGCCAGGTACAGAGATGCGATAAATAGTTTCAGCAGTGGGATCCCCTACACAAAACTTGGCCAAGTGGTTAGTCAAGGAGTTCCAGAGTATGCCGAAGCCCAGGAGTTCACCAAGAGGATATTGGAATCAGGAAACATCGGAGAAGAGGACATCATGGTATCATTCGACGTAGCGGCATTGTTCCCAAGCGTTCCAGTGAAGGATGCTCTGAACCTTTTGGAGGATTGGCTACTAGAACAACGGGCGGATACAGCGTGATGAGGAAAAGTAAAGATGTATCTCAAGCTTGCAAGATTATGCATGAATGAGAACTACTTTACATTCCGTGGAAGCTTCTACAAACAAAAGAAGGGTGCACCTATGGGAAATCCGCTATCACTATCAAAAAATAGAAAATTGAAAAATCCGATTTTGTCACATTCAATATTTTATCACCCCAACATTCGCCAAGGGGATGATAAAATCGGGATATTACTGTAGTAAGAAGTGAGAAGAGAGAAGTAACAAGTGAGATGCGAGAAGTGAGAAGAGAGAAGTTTAAAGGGAGAAGAAGGAAGAAGCCGGAAGGAAAAGAGAAAAAAGGAAAAAGGAAGAAGAAAGAAGTGAGAAGGAGCAATCTGAGAAATGCAGCAAATAAGAAAGTGTGGATCTATTGCATCTACAGCTTCTAATTAAGCACAATGTTCAGAATGCTCAGTGCAGTGGTAATGATTGACCTTCAGGAACATCAAATTTGAAACTATCCAGAGGCTAGTTCATAGCCGTTATCGCACGCGGAAAACTGGATAAATATCAACATTATTGAAACTGCTCGGGAAGCATGCTTTTATAAGCTAGGCCTTCAAGAACGTTTGCCATCGAAACGGCAGACCAGCAAAAGTGATTGAAAATAGTCGGGCAGGTAAATTTCACCTCTCTTACTCGATATTTTCAATATCACATAAGAACGAGCCCGCATTGAGCTAAAGAACAGTCGTGGTTTCAGAATAACTTACTTGGATTTTTTTAAATATATGTTGCTAGTGTGCTCAACTTTCTGTGCATAGTGTATCCTTTGTGCTCACCATACAAGACACACAGTTAAGCAAGCTTTTAATTGATTTACTGTGTATATACCTATAGAATTCCAGTTGGCATGATTAACCATTGGAGAAAAGAAAATAGCCAGATGTTAAGAAAATTATGTTTAGCTTTTTAGTGGAAATTCTTCACTTGTCTGAGACGAGTTTGTACAATCCCATTTAATTTCACCACTTAATTGTACCTTGACAGATACGTATTTCGACCTCAACGGTAAGGTCGTCTTCAGTGTCTCGCAAAGTCGAGTCAAGTACGATGGCAGTATGATACATAATAACATAAGCTTTTGATTAAAATAAATATGCATCCTGATTTTTTTTTGTAATGTCCAGAAATAAGAAGGGTTTCCTAAGAGATTGGTGAAAAACCCGAGCAAATCAGTTGAAAAACAGCTGAGATATAGCCATTTGATGGTAGCGTTGATTTTAGCATAGCATAGCATATGTATATGTATGCCGATATGCTTGATCAAATTATTCATGGTGACACCTTTTTTATGGAGCCATGTGTCCAAAACACGAAATTTAATACCTCTTTCAATTCGCAATATGTCAAAAGAAATAAATTTTAAACAAATTAACGAGTCCTGATTTGAATCTTGACAAATTAATACGTCAAATAAAGGTCAACTCAAACAAATATCTAATTTGTTTTTGAGCAGTAACATTTTAAAAGTTTACAACTTATTTTAGATACAGTCCTTATCACACTTGAGCATGAGCATTATGACCGCACAATTCGTGGTTGCTACTTCGTGATTGACTGAACTTGCGAAATTGTACAGGGAACCCAAATAATGGGGCTTGAGATTAGCTACCCATTCTCAATGTACACGTTTCGGGAGCTCAAATATTTAAAATCAATAACGGTGCCGGCCACGTCCTTACGGTCATATAGTAATGGAAGGATTGTTAGTCCGACTCTCGTTGCTACTACAGACCGAGTATACCTCTGCATCTCCACGATTGTCTTGGGGTAGGATATCGTTTTAGTTATAAAGGATAATTTATCTGGATTCACTTTGGTAAGCGATGCGATCTATGGGATGGGAAATAACACAAATATGAGTTAAAAGTTAAAACATACACGCCCGGTGGCATATGAAAACTGAGGAGATTCGCGTATTGAACGACCGCACGGAAGCACAACACTATGTACTCACTTGCTCGATGGCTACAGCAAACTATTGAAGAACGCGCTTTTATCGACCGCGCGCAACATGCGCATGAGCCACCGAACACAAGATAGATATTTTATTTCTTTCTCGACGACTAAAACACGCACGGCACTTACTTGTTCGATGGCTACTCTTATTACCGGCCGCGCAATGCAGAGCATAATATTTCGGCCGATCGCGCGATCATTCTGCTGTCCGAAACAAGAGAAACCACGCAAGGAACTGATTAGTTTTATTATCGGTCGCGCAATGCAGAACACAATATTCGGCCGATCGCGCGATCGTTCTGCTGTCCGAAACAAGAGAGATCACGCACTAAACTCATTTAGATACAGTCCTTATCACACTTGAAAAGTAATTCACTGTATTCAATAATGTCACAAAACCGCAATTGTCATTTTGGCAAACTCATATAATATTTTTTTATATCTATCTATTTTTTATATCTTTATATATTTTTTTTATATCAAGATTTATAAAGTTCATCACATAATGAAACAAAAGTTACCGTCGTCGGGGGGTGACAATGAATAAAAAAAGACTCTAAATTAAGGCTATTTCAGAAAAAAGGAATAACGAGGGCAATGGATCAACTATGAGAAATGCAAACTAAAATATGTTTCCTACCAGGTAGAATATAAATAGAAGAGATAGCTATCACTGGCGGAGACGGAGGTGGGGCACCACACGATGCAATCACACTATTGTTTTCATAGGCTATTGCTCTTGCGCTAAGTGGTGCCCCACCAAATAACAATAGCTGGCTCTGCCAGTGATAGCTATATATGTGATTGTGGAACCGAAATTAACTAGTGATTGGTCTACTTTTTCATAAATGTACCGTCAACTGGGGGGAAGATGATCATTTTTAAGACAAAACATGCAATAACAACGTGTGTTTACATTTTAAATCGAAACAACTATTTTCAAAACATGTACTGCTATACGTTGCAATAATCAACAACTTTAGTTTTCTGAAATGTGTTTGGATTTATTAAAATAAATTAAATTATCCCACATTTTTTGAGTAATCTGGTTTGGGGTGAAGTTGATCAAGACAGCTCTACTAAAATCATTATGACCTAGTAGTCAAAATACTGTAGGTTATTTGTATGAATGTTGAATTTACTTCGTAAAGAAGTCTACGAAGTCAATATTTGAAACGAAAATAGCGTCATTTATGACTATCGCTCTCTTTCTTCCACAAAATACATTTTCATGATTATAATCGAAAAACTCGGATTTCTAACTAGCGGTAACACTACTTGTACGGAGAATATTGTTGACTACCGTTTCATAAAAAAAATTGGCACTTTTGACTGACACATCAAATGATCATCTTCCCCCCAGTTGACGGTACCTATATGAATACAGATGAATGAGGAATGAGGATCATCTCCTGTCAATGTTCTAACGACATATACTATAAGAGTTTCCGCGTCCGAACGATCATGGACTGGATCCGTAAATGTCGCCAACAAGCAATGAAACTTGTCAGCCATAAGCACTATAAAATCGTTATTATCCATTAGGTATCTGGCCTTGACTGAATTATTGTCTATCATAGCATTATTCCTTTTCATTTTTGAAATCGTGATTTCAGAAGATAAAAGGTTTTACATAAACACACTTTCCTCTATCAAGCACATAAAACTCTTCATGAATGGTTTTTAACTCCCTACTGTTTGCTTTACCTATTCCATACTCTTCGCGTTCATCAACCCACCTCCCTCATGAACTCTGATGGCAATGCTATTCGCTCAGTATGTGGCGAAGTGGAAGCCCTCCGATCGGTACTGGCAGCTGGAGCCGATGTATCCACCCCGGACATCAACGGAGGCAGCCCGCTGCACTACGCTGCCCAGATGTGCGGCGCCAACTACGAGGGCAAAACGGCCCGTGCCTCGGCCAAACTGGCACTGGAAATTCTCGGCACCCTGCTGGCCCATCCGGATACTTCGGTTGAAGTGGAGGACAAGGATGGCCGCCAACCACTACTCTGGGCGGCATCGGCTGGCTCTGCCAAAGCTGTCCTGGCTTTGATTAAAGCCGGTGCACAAGTCGAGAGTGCAGATAAGTATGAGACATGTTATCGATAATAAATCAAACTCCTTTACACGTATTCTTACTATTTCAGGGATGGACTAACAGCTCTTCACTGCGCGGCATCTCGAGGACATACGGAATGTATAGACACGTTGATTAATCTTTGTGGAGCGCATACCGATCAGATTGATTCCAATGGGTGCACAGCACTGCACTACTCTGTGACGTTGGGTCACGCAGACGCTACCTCTTTGTTACTCAAATTGGAAGCCGATCCCAATCGGCAAGACCGGAAAGGTCGTACTCCGGCCCACTGTGGCTGTGCAAAAGGACAAATAGAAACGGTAAAAATCCTGCATGTTAAAAAGGGCAATCTTTGGTTGCGAAACGCCAAAGGTGATTTTCCGGTTCACGACGCTGCTAGCTCTGGGAGAAGACAGTTGGTACAGTGGTTGCTTCAAATGAAACCAAAGCATATCAACACACCAAGCAACGATGGAAGGACTCTGTTGCACATTGCAGCTGGGCACGACAACGTAGATATGTGTAAGCTGTTGCTGGAATCCGGAGCAGAGATGAACCACTTGTACAGACCGGCAAAAGGCTCACCGATGACACCACTTGACTATGCTCTTGTCAAGGGCTTCCGATCGACGGCAAAGTTTCTGCAGATGCAAGGAGGACTACCAGCAAACAAGCTACGCATGTCCAGCCGCCAACAGAAAATACTTCCGGACATCGATAAGGTGGAACCACTGAAACTCACCGAGAAGGAGGAACTGATCGACTTGAAGACTTCTAAGAGATACGTGGTTTACATGAATTCAAACTCCGAGTCCGAAGGTCAAGACGAACGATCACACCGCAAGAGCAGACACAAGCGAAAAGGAAGTCACCGAAGTCGAAGAACTAGTAGCTGCAGTGACACCGTGTTCCTCTACAGGGAAGGAGCAGCGGATATTAGTCGTTCACGAAGCAACGTCGAATTGAACCGAAGTCATCACCACAGGCACCGCCACCGAAGCAGTAGTTCCTCATCAGCTTCCACCAGCGAAACGTCTTCAGATGACTGCTGTAAGCACACCAAACGCAGGCACAAATGCTACAAGAAGTGTTCATCGAAATCGGCCAGATCGAAGGATCGATCGCACAGGGAAAGGGATCGGGACCGTGAAAAGGAACCCAAGGAACCGAAAGAGTATGAGTTTATGTATGCCGAGCAACGCGAACCTGGCAAGCCACGAAAGGCAGGGGAGCGTACGGGAAGAATTGTTTTGAAACAGGTGCACAGTGGATCGTCGGAAAACGAGTCCCCGGAAAGTGACAGACGCGGCAGTTCACTGCGACTGACGGGAAAAACAGGTTCATTGCTGACAGTTCCAACGGAGATGTTGGGGATGCCAGACGAACAATCACTGCCGAAACAACCACCAAGAGCTGAGTTCAATATCCGTAAGGCGTCGGATACGAAAAGCGATGACAAGTCCTCGGATACAAGTGTGAAAAAGGTGAAGAAAGGCAAGGGAAATGGCAAAAAGGGTAAGGCAACGGGAAAGGCACACGCGAAGAAAACCGATTCTCCCAGTGAGGAGGACACGAAGGATAAAGAAAAACTACAAGCCGGGGAGAAAGTAGTGACGGAAGCGCAGGTGCATCCGGTTCCGGAAATTATGATGAAGTCCACGGAAGACGATGGAGCAGCAACGGATGCAACGTATACAATCGATCAAAAAACAAAATCGGATAACGAGGGGTTTAGTGAATCAGAGACTGCGGATAAGGTAAGAGGGAAAGTGAAGGAAAAACCGGAAACAATAGTGGAAGCGAAAGAAGAGGCAGCGCAAGAAGTTTCACAAGCGATCCCTTTAGAGGTAAAGGAGGAGGTGGTACCGGCTCCAAAAAAGGAAAGGCCAAAGCTAAAGTCAAGCAAGGACAGTAGCAGCAGCCGATCGAGCAAATCCAAGTCAGATTCGTCGGAGAAGGAAATGCCAAAACCAAAATTGAAGCCGAAACCTAAGGAAGAAGAAACAACTCCTGTTGTGGCTGAGCCTGAGCCACAGCCACCATTACCACCTCCTCCTGCACCGGAACCAGAACCAGAAATACACGTTGTGCCAGAACAAGAACCTACTTATGTGGAACCTCTAATAGTTGTGGAAGCGGCCAAGCCTGAGGAGGAACAACCTCCGGCTGTGGTGCCAGATACTGAACCTGTTGCTGCAGCTGCCGAAGGTGAAGCAGTTGTGCCACAAGAACTTCAAGTAGCAGAGCCGGAGCCACCTGAGCCGGAACCTGGACCAGCACCGGAACCAGAACCAGAACCTACACCAGAGAAAGTAACCGAACCCGAACTTGAACCCGTTGAAGAGTCACCAACGGAAGAAAAAAGCTCTGAAGTCGAAGAATCACCTTCGAAGTCAAGCGAAGATCAAACCGAACAGCAACCATCAGAACCCGAAGAACCACCAAAAACCGAACCGAGTACTGATCAGGTTTTACCCAGTGAACAACTGCCACCCATTTCGGAAGAAGACACTGAGAAAAAAGTTAGCTTCGATAGAGAGCGGCCAAAATTAAGGAGGTCAGCGGAGTCTTTGGTGGAGCACGTCGAGGAAGAAGAAGTTCGAACGGAAGAGGATGCCGTAGTACCATTGGCAGCAGCTGCTGCTGTAGATCAAGAAAAAGTCGACTCAACAAGAGGATTTTACGTGAGCCTCGCAGAGGGCGAAGAGGGTGATGAAAAGAAAAAGCGTAAACTGAAGAAGCGGAAATCCAAGGAAGACAAAGCGTACGAAGAAGCACAAGGCAGCAAGGATCAGGATTCTGGCTTTGAACCAAGTCCACAGTCAGTGCGCAGCAAAGCAACGGTGTTCGACCGACCAACGAGTACCGCTGTATTGACAAAGAGGCCTGCATTTACGATGGTAGAAGAACGGGCGGTCAGTTCGAGACCGGACGGTCGGAAGCCTGGTGACAAAAATGCGGTCAACATGACGACCGTGCAGCAGTCCATCCAGCGCAACATTCGGAGGTAGGTTCTTGTTTGCATGTTTGGTGTTGTGTGTAGATTCTCGAAGGCACATTAGAAGACTAGTCAGATCATAACTAAACTCATTTTCAGAAAGTCCTTTGCCTATTCCTTTCCCAATTAGCTTTCATCGTGTCCTGTTCACTATATTTCTCACAAGCCCACCCAATCGTACCAAGCTCTAGCAAAACTCTGAAGTGGAACCACCCGTGTTATTGTTTCAGATGAACATTGAACAGTAAACAGACTCTCATCCTGTCAGCTTCCATACATTCCGTCCCTGAAACAGTGCAAACAAACCATTGAATCAAGCAGCAAGACTTACGAACCATTTTCCATGCTTGATAGAACCTCACTATTGCATCCCATCCCCAAAACCCGAGTAAACCTGTACAACCGGCAAACCTTCCAAACGACCGTCAAGCACACCGAGCCAGAAAAAATAAATCTTTCTTCCGAGCTACCCCAGTCAGTAGCGAGTCGAGCGAAACTGAGAAAATAATTTTCCGATAGGACGACAGGAGAAAGAAAAGAAAAACGTAGGAACGGTGGCCATAAACTAGAGCTAGAGAAATTCAATGTAACTTTTGGTAGAACCCGGCCACTGGCGTCCCCGGCAGTACCCCCGATTTGGTCCGATTAGATTCGCGTCCCTCTACCCTCTCTTCAATGAAGCCGATATTTCTGTAGCGCAGTGTTTTGTGAGTATTGTTTTCCAATCTTTTAGTAGAAATCTGTTGGCCGATGATGCTGTGTAGTATAGAAACGTAGATGTAGGATTCTGCCAGTAAGCGAGTAAGAGTTTTGTGCGCAGTTGATTCGTTTTCTTTTTTTTCCAAATGGAATCGACCAGCCGGATCGATTTGAACCGTAGATAAATACCGGCCCTGCCAGCAGTGTGCGCTGAAATTTACAGTCGGAAAGTGAAGAGCGAAAAAATACAATTTGGCATGAAAAATGTGAAATACGCAGAAATTTTCCTAAACTTTTAGCTATCTCATGTTTTGTGCTTCAGTCTCGCTTCGAGGGAGAAAAAGCCGCTTAACGGTGGAACTTAGACGGATCATTGGCGTAGCAAGAGTGAAAAGCTGGAACCATTTTTTTGCAGGTTCCATCCCTTTTTCTTCAAATCCATTTCACGCAGATATCTTATCCATAATTACTTTTATTCTTGTTTATGGACGAACGAAACTTTCGAATGAATGTGATTCGTTCGAATCCTTTGTCCATTTGATTTTGCTGGCGTAAACCATAATGCGCAACAACTTTCGTTCGAAAGCGCGTTTGTATGTAAACAGTAATATCTAAAGGGAAACGAACCGACACGCTTGCTTATTTAAAAAAGTTTTGTCTCCGATAGAAACCACCCCAGAAACTTCTTGTTTCTCTGAAATTTACTCAAGAATTCTTCTGCAACTCCGGCTGAACATTGTTGATTGAAATTTCTTGTGAGATTTGACCCTGGGACGCCTGGGGGTTTGAGGTCTTGACCTGAGCCCCATGGGCCTGGCTCTGCTACGATGTCTTGCCGGATTCCAGTCCAGCGCTTGTATGCAGATTTCGTCTCCACTCTTTCGTAATGTGTGGCCGACCCACCTTCATTTACGCTCTCGACTTTCTGTTGATGTTGGTTTTTGATGGTATCGTCGATGGAGCTCAGCATTCGAGATCCAGTTGTGAGGCCACGAGGCCCGAATAATAAAACGAAGGCATCGGTTAATGAATACTAACAGTTTCTGCGTGATCTCTGCTGATACACAACAAGTCTCAATGGCGTATAACAATACAGATTCCACGTTAGAGTAGAATATTTAGTTTAATAGTAAAGTTATGACTGGAGCTCCAAATATTTCGAAAAAGCAGATTTGGCCTTTTTGATCTGTGCTCCTATGTCGATCTGGATTCCACCGTCCGACGCTAACTGGCGTCCAATATATTGAAACATTTCGACCCTCTCCTATGATATGTTTCATCCTCATTTAAGTCCTCATTGAGTAGCCGGCCATACCGTAAAGTTGAAGCGGTTGTTCGTGTTGACATCCAACGATTGTATCTGGCTGACGCTTGGTGAGACCCACTAAAGAGGAGCGTTCAACCAGGTATTTTAGCTTACTCTGCAATATAATCAGCCAAATCGAAGTCGTTTAGATGCTCCATAATGATAGGCTGCCAGAGCAGCTCATGGTGTGGTACACGGTCAATTGCACCCACCATGACCTCATCGCTTACGATGAGGAACAATAGCGCAGATAGATTACATCCTTGTCTCACTCCAGCGACTACTCATATAGGGTCAGACAAAGCTTCGTACTGTGCTTCTTTGAGGCCGACGATTTTGTCTGGAGGTCCCTTGCGTACAAGGGCGTCCCACAGATTTTCGTGGTACAGACGATCGAAAGTTTTTTCATAGTCAATGAATACCAGATAGAGGGACTCTTCGAACTCGTTGACTTGCTCCAGGATGATACGAAGCATTACAATATGGTCCACACATGATCCTCCATGGCGGTATTCTACCTGCTGCCATCGAAGATTCGTGTCTATTTGCTCCTGTATCCGATTTAAGATAACTTCGCACAGAACTTTGAGAACAATGGACAGTACCCTGGTGCCCCGTCGATTGTCGCACACAGCCTTGTTATGGGATCATCACTAAGACGCTCTGCATCCAGTCGGGAGCATTGCAGGATTTCATGCTTCGGATGGCTGATTCAATCTCCTGCAATGATGGAGCTTCGGAGTTGACGTGGGTAATGCGTTGCACTCTTGGCGGCTCATCCCGTGATGCTGATGGTTGGTCGGGCGTCGAAGCTTGAAGAAGTTGTTCAAAGTACTCGATCCTACGCTTCAGCTGTCCCACTCAGGCGTCGTGAGATATCGTAGAGGAGACGAATATCGTCAGTTGTTGCAGCTTTCTCCCCTTTGTCGACCAGCGAGTCCCACGCTCGCTTGTCCCGTCTGCAGCAGCATTTACCTTCCTTCTCTAGAGCCGGATACCGTTGGAATACCTCTGGTTCTTGTCCGCTCTATCGTGGCTTTTGCTTGCTTCTCTATGCTCCTCAATTCTCCGTCAGGTTGCATCTGTTACCCACTCCTGTCATTTAGGCATTCTTGCTGACTGTCCAGTCCACTGCTCTTCTACGCTGCCACCCTCCGGAACATCCGCTGCCTGAGTTCCAAGTTCTCCAATGAACGATCTCTTCCCAGCTGGATCTTTTAATCGGTGTGTGTTAAATCGCCGTTCGAGTCTCTTTTCCCATCGTTGAATTCGAACAATGCATAATCGGATCTCGCTAATTAGAAGGTGATGCGATGGTCAGACGCGATTTCAGACATCAAGAAGGCTCCGGCTACATTTTTGGCTGATGCAGATGTGGTCGATTTGATTTTCAGTTTGTCCATCCTGAGAGACCCACGTAACTTTGGAGAAAGAGCGATCCTCCAATCACCATGTCGTTATTGCCACAGAATTCTGCAAACAACTCTCCCTTTTGACTAATTTCTCCAAGACCATGACGTCCCATGACACGCTAATAGTCCATGTTGTCGGAGCCGCTCTTCGAATTGAAGTCGCCCATGTAGATCTTAATGTCAACTTTCGGAACTTTCTCCACGACGGCATTCAGTTCACAGTAGAAATTCTCCTTGTCATGTAACTCTACAACATCGGTTGGTGCTTAACATGGGGTCGTGAGGTTTTTGACTCGTGTTGATCAGCGCAGCCTGGGCGCTTACCAGGAAACCAACTCCTCGGTGCTGGAGAGCATTGCTCCCTCGAATACCGGAATATAGTAATACCTGTCCTGACGGTAGTTTGTGTTCTCCAAAGTTTGTGGACTTCACTCAGATCCGGAATTCTGAGCTTCATGCCCCGTGCCTCGCTGGCGAGTTGTTCCAGCTTACCTTGCTGGGCTATCGTTAAAACATTCTATGTTCCAATTCGAGTTCTTTGGTCTTTCATATTCAGCCGCTGGTTACCAGAACAGAGGCTGTTGGAGTCGTGCCTCCTTGGTGAACAGACGCATGATCACTTGGGTCTCATTTGTTGACAGTTCCAGGCTAGCACGCTTTAAGCGGCACTCGGTCGCTTTGATAGGGCCTGCTTGCGGATACTTGCAGGTTTTTATCGATGTTCAACAGAGCCCACTGTCAAACACCAACACAACCTAGACAAGCCCCCAGGTCGCTCCCTTCACTCTAGTGGATGTCAGACGGACAACAGTACTAAGGCTACACTACCAGCTGCAACCCGTATCTGGCGATCGATTGTCATCGGTAGACCCGAACTTGTGAGTTATGAACAGAGCTATGTTTGACGCTTCTTACCAAATGTCGTCTCACAAATTCGTGGCCCAAAAAATCCTGTGGAAAATATTCAGGAAAATCCCTCAAAATATGTCTTCAAGAATTTCTATTGATACTGTTAAAAATTCAGTGATTTCCTATGGTAGTTTTTCTCAGGAAAAACTGTGCGGAAATTCATCTAAGATTTTCTACGAAAATTTTCCGAGAAGTTCTGCGGAATTTCCTACGGGAGTACTTGCTAAAACTCCTTTGAAAATCTTTAGCAATTCTAAAGAAAAACCTTCAGAATTATGTAGAAAAGCATATAGAATTTTTCTTACGAATTCCTGCGTTAGTTTTTCAAGTCTTTTCTGTGGTAATTCATCAGGTAATTATACCAAATTTGTGTACCGTCATTGGGGGTGACAATGCAATGGGTCAGTACCCTCACCGACAGTGTGGAGGTCGGATTACAAAATCGTTCAAAAGGGTCTCTTATAATTCAGTATTATTGCTCTCAGATACATTAAATCTATTCTACAAGCATTCTATGTAGTTGAAACAGTGACCCATTCTCACCACCATTTGACTCATTGTCACCCCGATGAAGGTAAGAACTTCCATAATAATAAGGTTTTCTGAGAAAACTCCTGTGAAACTCCTTAGAGAATTTCTGCGGCAGTTTTGTAAGGAATTCCTGCAGAAATTTCAGAAAATCCACTCAAATTTTTTTCCTGGGAATACCTTTCTAAAAAATTCAATTTGCCCCAGCAATGCCTTCAAAAAACCTCCGGAAATTTTTGCGGATTTTCTTGTTAATTTTGTCTAGAGTTCATCATTAACTTTTTGAATTTTGCCGGGAATGGAGATCTCCCCGGGCTGAAATTCGTATGGAAGCTCTGCGAAAATGCCTAAGGTAATACCTGTAGTAGTTCCTCCCAAAATTCAGCAGGAATCCATCCGAGAATTCTTCACTTGTCATAAGACGAGTTTGTACAATCCCATTTAATTCCACCACTTGACAGATACGTATTTCGACCTCAACAGTAAGGTCGTCTTCAGTGTCTCGTACTCGTACTATGCGGAATTGTACAAGCTCGTCTTATGACAAGTGAAGACATTCCACTAAAAAGCTCCAAATAATTTTCCTAACGAGAATTCTTGTTAAAATTTCTCCCTGAATTTTTGTTGTAGTACTTCTGGGAATTTCTACGGAATTTCATTTCAGTTTTCCACCGGAAAGAATTTCACTTTTTTCCGGGAATTCATGCTGAAATTTCGCCTTATTTTTTGTGGGGTTTATTGTCTACAAATTTCTACGGAAATATGTTACTTCCTTCCTGATACTTCCTGATGTAGCTCCTACGTGAATGTGAAATATATTCCTTCGGGAAATCCTACAGGCCCTGCACTGCCGTAATCTGAAAATGTGACGTATGCGCCATTTTACAACATACATGTTTTCCATTTTTCTGTTAAAGAGTACGATGAATACTACTCGTTAACACAATTTTTGGAAAATGGCGTATACGTCACTTTGTCATATTACGGCAGTGCAGAAGCTAGCTGTTCCTACGGAAACCCCTCTGGTAATTCCTATGATGTTTTCTCCAGTAATTCCTGCCGAAATTCTCACAGGAGTTCTTGCAAAAATAGCTTTGCAAATTGTTATTGGTGGGAAACATTAGTTTTTTGAAAATAATTGATTGCGGAAAGTTTGAGATGATTTTTATTTAGGTGAATAGGTCAAACCAACGACCAATATGGTTGATCTACATTCACCGCCTGTAATATGCGACACGTGGTGAAAGTTTCTTGTCCGTGATGGTCGTTCTGGTGCATACATTTGAAGTAAGCTATTCAGAAGAATTGATTTCACCAACCAAAAATTCTGGCGACCCAAACGGCTTTTCTACGCTCCAGAGTCTATAAATCTATAAAATCTATAAAACAGTTCAGGAGTATCCATAAAGAATAATTCCATAACTCCCTAACTAAGCTAATCCATAACTAAGCTAAAAGCTAGCAATGATTTGGAAAATAGACTCCTTCAGGCATGTACAAGGGAAACAATAATATTCCTGCCATTTTCCTATGAACTTATGACAAATGATCCTTAAATATTTAACCATATGATCCAGACTTCTAAAACAATTGTGCATCAATTAATATTTTTATTGGTCTTCTTGCCAAACGTTATGTATGATCCAAAATGATGTTTCCAAAACGTCATTTGGCCGCATAGGTCATTTGGCCGAAAGGGTCATTTGACCGAATAGGACGTTTGGCCGAATATGTCATTCAGTGAATAGTTCATTTGAAAAGTGAGAAATTAGGAATAAAAAGAGAGACGTCTCACTTTTCATTCTTTATTTTTTTCTTCTCACTTTCAAAAGTGAGAAGCATGAAAGGAGTAGTGAGACGTCTCACTACTCACTTCGCGCTTCTCATATTTGACAGCGAGAAATGAGAAATGAGGAGTATTTCAAAAGAATTTTTCGTGGAGCGTCCCTAAATCTGATGAGTTTTATAAAGTTACGTACCTTTAAGTTATGTGTTTAAGGGCTTAACGATCTTTCTCTGGCCACTACTAGTTGTGGGGCTTGCATAGATTGTGGTCTTCTGAACTTACATAAAAAGTTGCCAATATTCGCATAAAGACCGTACCAAACCTGGGTGGGATTTCAAACATGCCACCACGGCCCACTGACGAAACAGGATGTTAACGCAGGCCCTATAAAGCCACATGTAAGACCAAAAGTTTCATCTTGAACTGCTTGTTGGGTTGTTATGCAAGTTTCACAGTGCATGCAGATCATTTTTAATTTTTACTTATTTAAGCAGTATCTTTTACTCAATTTTCGGGAAAATTATAAAACAAAATACGTATTTATGGATTCATAAAGAGATAGCGTAGTACATTGGGGTCACTTTCTACAATTTTCATTTTTAAGCGACATTTTCTACGCAGATTTAAGAATTTACGCGATTTTTTTTTAAATATTTTTTTCAAAGTTCTTTACGTGGTTTTCTAAAACGATCGTGAAACACGCCAGAATCACAAACAAAATCTGTTCAATCAAAGGTAATTGCCTATTTCCGGGGATTAAACCACCCGACTTGGACGTTAATTTACAATGTTATGAAAACTCATATGTGAATATATACGTTATGTGGAAGATATTGATTTGGAAAATGTATTGGAGGTAACCACTTTCCCTTCGATGGGACTCGAACCCATGACCCTACAGTACGCTAGACTGGTGCTTTAACCAACTAAGCAACAACAGTAGCCGCTAGGTTGCGAAGGCCGACGGAGGTCCTTCGTAGCTACACGTACACCTATCTTCAGTATGTGTAAAAGTCTGAAGAAAATACAAATCAAACACTCACTCGAAAATCTTGAATTCTGTATAAAATCTGTGTATAACGATTCTGCAAGGTTTTAATACGAACAATGTAATCTTTTATATAGATCTTATTATTCTTCATTGGCATTACAGTATTCAGTAAGTACTTCCACAGTTATTAACTGCGAGGTTTTTAAGCCAAGTTACCATTTCTGCACCGACGCCGGAAATATAACCCAGCCACTGCTTTGTAATCGCGCATCTTACCGCAATAAATATACTGTATTGAAATAATAAAAAAAACTGTAAGATTTTATTACAAAGAGGCCAAAATGTCATACAAATTTTGCCAACGATTTTAGTCAGAACTGAGTTAAAACTTTCCGTCCATTAGGTGAATGCAATTAAGACGTTCGACGATGAAACATGTGCTCGAGGGCCTTTATTTTTGTAATGTTTCACTTTAAGGCATTAAAACCTTAAAAGAACATGGTGAACAAAATCAACAACTCCTAAATTGAAATCTACCCACCGTGGATGGATTTCGAATCAAAGGATCAAAATTCATCTAGCAATTTTTTGAATAAACATTTCAATTAAACCATTTCCCCATGTAGTATCACGTTGTTTGTCAACATCCTCTTCCAACTGAGAATATTTTAGTGAGCGTCTTGGGATCCGATTCCTTTGATTTATTTGCCACTAATTTTACTTTATGCAATTTGCAATTAAAACAGTACCTTTTGGTCAATACTCGAACAAATGGCAGCAAAATCACTGCATGTGCTGTGTTGCTATATGTCTTTGGGTTATGCTCAAAACATAAATGATCTGACAGGTAAATTGTTTGTAAATTATTTGCCTCAACAGATTTAGAAGCTGTACATAGTTTGGTCCCCCGTGAAACTGTTTTATGGCTGCCTTAATTTATTCAAATCTCGTTGTTCATGATGACACACCTCGATTTTGTCGTATTTATACTTGCAGGTAAAAAAATGAATTATTTCAAACTAAATTTAATTTCAATCAACTGAATAAATATTTAAACTCGGGCAATACCCCTCTTGCTTCATTATGTGGGACATTGCCGAATAATGTATTCTCTGTTGATTCCCATACCTAGCAGTGGAACGCATCCGGGTGGGTAATAATTCTGTAAATATGCTGGCAGCAACAGTGGTAGCATTATCGAAGTATAGAAAGTCATTCTGTGGCGTCATTTTGTGGCTCATTTGGCCCGAAAGCCTGTTTTACATGTTGTATTCTAATTAGTATAAAGTCTATTGATTCGCATAATAATTGACTTACAATAGTGCACAAATGTCTGCCTTCTTTGTAGAACGCTATCCGTGGTCAAAATACTGTTAGAATAACATGTTTCAGATGTATTCGACGGACTAAAATGGCGGCCGAAAATAGGACCAACAGTCTGCTGACATGGGACCAAGTGATCGCGATTTTAGAATCTTCATTTTTGTTTTTATGCTGTTGAATCAAATCAATTGATTTCATTTTCGGCAATAATGAGATGACAATAATAATATTTTTGGCAATAAGCAATGAGATGACCACTTCTGCGCGAAGTTAGTCGCATTTTACATTGATATGGAAATGCTAGAAACTTTTTTTTATACAGGAATGGATTTTTTTATGCGAGCAGAGGACAATTTTGGGGACGTTATAAATCGCGCACGACTTTATGTTTTCATTTGAAGAGGAAAGGGGTCGTTTAATAATTACATAAGCACATATGGCGGGAGGGGGGCCTGCTATTTACTCACTCTTCATTTAAACAAAAAATAATTTGCTTGGGAAAAATCTTACGGGGGGAGGGGGTTCGAAAAACCAAGACAAAATTGTTACGTAATTAGTGAACGACCCCTTAAAGCAAGAGTATCAGAGTGGAAACTGATCTCTCTGCATTGGCCTGTTGTGATTCGAGAGCTTACCCGGTACAAGGCATCAGTGCACAATGGTCCGATTCAGTTATTTAGCAGGAAAAAAATATTTTCCTCCGTTTTCGTTCTATTTAGACACTTGGTGTCTAGTTGCAAGGTGCTGCGTACCATCTACACTGCCAAAAATATCTATATAAGATATATGTGTCTCCGTTATACATTTTTGCAATAGCTCCACCCTAATATAATCGATATAGAACTACACATAAATTAAATAATTGCTAATTCGAGACCACACATAAAGTTTATTTGGATATATATTTTATTAGTAGTTCGCGTGGAGAATGGTTATGTGTGCGCTGATATATATCATAAGTTAAATCTATGGATTTTTGCCAATAAATATGTGTGGATTTTTAGTAGTGTATGGTGTGGTGCAGATGGCGGACGGTACGTGGAGGAGGCGAATGAACCACGAGTTGCATGAGCTGCTGGGAGAACCATCCATCGTTCACACCACGAAAATCGGACGACTGCGGTGGGCCGGGCACGTAGCCAGAATGTCAGACAGTAACCCGGTGAAAATGGTTCTCGACAACGATCCGACGGACACAAGAAGGCGAGATGCGCAGCGGGCAAAGTGGATCGATCAGGTGGAAGATGACTCCGTAGACTGCGTGGCTGGCGACGTGTAGCCATGGACCGAGCCGAATGGAGAAGACTCTTGTATACTGCACAGGCCACTTCGGCCTTAGTCTGATTAAATAATAATAATCGGATATGTATTTTAGTTTAAATTTGAACTTTTGCCGAAGGTAATTTACTCAATATATAGTAAAATACTAGAAAATTTAATTTTTTTCGAAGAAATTTTCAAAGTCGATTTATTCAATTTAAAAAAAAATACGTTCCCGTAATTTTTGCAGTAAAAGTTACTATATATGTGCCCTTTCAGATAACACCTTCAAAAAAAATTAATCGAACCATCTCCATGAGATATAGGCATTTTGAGATTGCATAGTTTTTTGGTATAAATTGCATATAACTTTTAAATGGTAAGACTTATAAACATGATGTGTTCAGCAAAAACATGCACCATCACTTGCTCTTCATTTCTTCTGAAATCCGCATTCTCGTAAAACTCAAAACAAAAAGGATAGAAAAGAAAAACTGATTTTTTTGGGGCCACCCTAGGTTAAAATCGAAAATTTAATTTACTGAACTCAATTTATGTGCTAGACACAAGGTGTCTTCGGCAAAGTTGCATCAAATAATGTTTACTGCAAGTTTACTGAAGAGGTCATCCACAAAAAAAAAACCGAAATAAAAAAGTTTAATTTCAGTCTTGAGAAACGATAAGGACCACCCTATCGAACTTTTTGTTCGAAGAAGCAATATTTTATTATAAACAACTTCACTGAAGACACCAAGTGTCTAAATAGAACGAAAACGGAGGAAAATAGTTTTTTCCTGCTAAATAACTGAATCGGACCATTGTGAGTGTATGGATGTATGCCATCCCTTCTTTTGTGACTTGCAGGGTTCGGATTTCTCACTCACTCACGCGACAACAGATCGCTCCATCATCCATTTTATCCGGATAAATTACAGTGCGATAAACTCCGGCACAAGCGATGGTGCGAAAAATTGTTATCCCTCTTCCCATGTTTCGTGAAAATCAAATGCTGCTTACTTTGCTTCTCCGAACTGATTGCATACGACGATGCGCCACGATAAGTAGTAGGTTCAAGACAGCAGTTTTTCTATTTGCTTTCAATCGGTTCGTGTGGTGGCGTGGTTATAGTGGGCGCTCTATACATTTTAAAATTGTTTTGGGTTCGAATCCCGTCGCGGACTTACATTTGTATGAATATGCTTGTAAAAATTTTCTGGAGAAGTAGCGAGATGGTGAATTTGGAGGCGCAAAAAAATATCCGGCAAAGCCGGTGCTCACGAGTTTATCACCCGTCTTTCTATCCGGATAAAATATTGTGTGAGAACACTTGCTCAAAGGAGAATATGGAAAAATTGCACTCCGCTGTTGGGATCAATCCTGGGTTTTTATTCATATGAGTGAGAATTCCGAAGCCTGGTGACTTGGTCATTTCGAACAATGTTTTTATTTCGAAGAAATGTTATTTTGGAAAAATGTTATTTTCTGGAAAACATTATATAGGGGAAATGACGGCTTTGGCAGGTTTTGTTCTATTATTGGCAGGGGGTTTTCTAGAACCAATTATGCTTAAATTTGGCCTAATCATTATTTGCATATCAAAGACTAGTGTCGTCAAAATTCATAAAATTTGGTTAACAAAAACCCCCCTGACAATAATAGAACAAAACCTGCCAAAGCCGTCATTTCCCCTATAAAGGAAAAGTTATTTGTTTTCGGTGAAATGTCTTTTTTGAGGAAAGTATAATTTTCAGAGAGTATCGGAAAAATGCTTTTTCAGATAAATGTTATTGTCATTGCCGCCGCGAAACAATGTCGAATTTGTTTTTAAAAAGTTCCATCTTAGGTTCCCAAGTAACATTTTAAGTTTTATAACGCTCTTAAAGACCATAATTTACTCTTCAAGAGTGTTATAAGTGCTGTCAAAGTGTTTTATTATTCGCTCAGGTTGGAACCTGGGACGGGACTTGCAAAGAGGAAAAAATGTAACTTCAGCTGCTGCCAGTCAACTGCTGTCACGAACTGTCAGGTGCAACCAGCACCTTTTTGAGTGAAAGTATTGGTATCCCCACACTCCGGAAAAATTACCGAATTCGGTAATTCATTTACCGAATTCTCAACAGCTGAACTTTCGGTAATGACTTCGGTAAACCAATCGATTACCGAACGACCTGTAAAATGTATCGAACAGCAAGATTGTCAAATTTACCGATGGTTCGGTAACGTAGCACCGAACTTCTGTAAAATAGCTTTTTGTTTTTTTCGCTGGAAAATTAAATCCAAAAAATATAAATAAAAAAATAGATTCTTCTACTTATGCTTCCATTTCAAATAATGCTTTATTGTACTGTCGACATTTTAACATTATATAATATTGTTTAGAATAGAACATGCAAAGCAGGAAGTAGAGCCTCGCCATTTGCGATCGGAGGGGCATCGGAATCTCCGATTCAGAACTGAGCAGACGCCGGAAAATATCAGGGATCGAGTCATTGGCCGAAAAACTACATTTTCTCATTCCAAATGTCAATCAGCAGCATGTAACCAGTGTATGAGCAGGCATCACCTGGAGCAACGGAAGTCATCTCGACTATAGGAGCTGGTAGACCATGAAGAAAAAAAAAACAAAAGCTATCATAAGCAAAATTATTGTTCTGTGTTGCTATGAATTATTACTTACTCACTCTGAATATTATCACCGTTGTTATCACCATTCATTTCAAAGCACAAATTTATTAATATCGCAAGTGGGATGAAACATTTGAAACAAAAAATTTCCTGCTCTCAACCATGCGGAAACGAACATTGAGTACTTGACGTTTAAAGTTACCGAAAATTCGGTTATTTCGTCGATGTCATTTTAGATTTACCTTATTTTCGGTAAAAATGATGACAGATATCGTCATTTACCGAAGTTCAGCAAAATGCTATGTCAACACGAGTGAAAATACCGAAATATTTGTAATTTGCTAAATTACCGAAAACTTTCGGTGATTTTAATTACCGAACTCTTGAGCTCTTTCTAAGTGTGCAAATAAAATATTCCGCATCATTTTTGTTTTACGAAGACTTTTTACTTTAACGAGTATTCCAAACCATCCGTTTAGCTTGTTAATAATCAGTAATTAACCTGTGTTTTGTTCCCGTTATAAAAATCCTTATGAAAATGAATTTACTAATTCATGAATTGGATACACTTTTATTGTGCTCAGAAGGGTCCACCTGGGGCTTAGGTGGAACAGTAAAGTAAACAGTTGAAGCTCGATGGTCAAGTGTGATGAAAAGAAGAACAAGTGTCAAAACAAGAGAAAAGAAGCAGCGTCTTTGCAGGTCTCGTCTCAGGTGGGAACTAGTTTCGCACTAGTTCAACCCCAAAGCTGTCGGGTTCGCACTGTGTTGTTTCACAGTTTCACAGTTTCACAGTTTCACCAATACAACTGCACTTCAACTGTCAAAACCATATGGATGGAATAAACAAGCCGAAGGGAAATACAAACCACACGCCCGTTTCAAATCACTCAGAGACTGAGTGAAATTGTATTGCCGTCTCTTTTTTTCCCACGGAAAAGTTACTCAATTTTCGTAAAAAGTGGAACTACTCAAATTTTGAGTAGTTCCACTTTTTACGAAAATTGAGTAACTTTTCCGTGGGAAAAAAAGAGACGGCAATACAATTTCACTCAGTCTCTGAGTGATTTGAAACGGGTGTGCAGAGTAAAAACGAAACTGTTTGTGCATTTAACAAAGAATGCGCATCGAAATCCGTTTACGGGGAATTTCTTATTCCATGATATTTGTCTACATTTGCATTATATGTGAATTCCCTTAGGACTTTTTCAGTAATCCCAGGAGAATTTGTTGAAACGGAAATATTATGGGCCTTCAATAATTCATTTGCAATTTGTTACAAAATACCCCCTTTAATTATTTAAGTAGTTCTTTAAAAAAATCATACGAATTTTTTTCGAAGAATTCTTATAATTCTCCCAGGTATTCCTCATAGATGTCTTGTATGCATTCCATTGCGAATTCTTCCAGAAATGTATTAGAGCAATATTTTAGGCATTTCTTCATATTTTTCCAGAAATTTATCTGGAAATTCCCCCAAGAGTTCTTACGAAATTTCTTCCAAGAATTTCTCTGGAAGTTCCTCCAGGAATTCCTTTGAAAGTTCCTCCATAAATTCCTCTGGAAGTCCCTCAAGAGATTTCTCCGGAAATCCCTACACAAATTCCACCCGAAGTCTATCCAGGAATTCTTCCGGTAGTCCCTTCCAGAAATTCCTTCGGAAGTACCGGAGTCCCTTCAAGAATTCCTCCGAAAGTTCCTTCAGAAATTCCTCCGAAAACTTCTCCGGAATTTTCTCCAGAACTCCTCTAGAAGTTCCTTTAGAAACACCTCCGGAAGTCTCTACAGAAATTCCTCCATGAATTCCTTCGGATGTTCCTCCAGAAGAACCTCCGGAAGTCCCTCCAAAAATTTCTCCGGTAGTTCCTCCAGGAATTCCTCCGGAAGTTCATCCAGGAATTCCTTCGGTAGTTCCTCCAGGAATTTATCCGGAAGGAATTTCTGGATTAACTTTCGGAGGAATTCTTGGAGAAACTTTCGGAGGAATTCCTGGAGGAACTTCCGGAGGAATCACCGCAGGAACAGCCGGAGAAATTCGTGGAGGGATTTCCTGAGAAATTCCTGGATGAACTTCTGGAGAAATTCCTGGAGGAACCTTCGGATGAATTCCTGGAGGAAGTTCCGGAGAAATTTCTAGAGGAGCTTCAGGAGGAATTTCTAGAGGAACTTTCAGAGGAAATTCTGGAGCTTCCGGAGGAATTCCTGATGGTGCTTCTGGAGGAATTCCTGAAGGAATTTGAGTAGGATTTCGTGAATGAATTTCCAAATGATTTACTGAAGGAACTTCCGGAAGAATTTTTGAAAGATTTTTGGGAGGAATTCCTGAAGGAATGTTCCAAGGATTATCTGAAGGAACTTCCGAATGACGAGACGAGCCAGCGTAGGGCTGAAAGTCTCGCTAATAAAGGCAAAAAAATGAATACATGAAGAAACATCCGAGGGAATTCCGGAAAGGAACTTCGAGTGAACTAGTGGAGGAATTCCTGAATAAGCAGAAAGGAATGGAAAATCCAGGGTAGATATCCATCCAAAAGCAAATTTTGTAATTCGCGAAAATCATAGCGCCTACTTGATCGTTTTTATCAGGATCTTATTCGTTATGGCCCACAAACTGCCAGTGCACTGGTAAAGTCCGGTATGGTGATCATATGTTTCGAATCAAAACAAACACGATGTCACGCACACCACCATATCCAATGACAGATGGAACTGAAAACGTTTTTTTTTATTCAGGGTTCGGGTTGGCACTGACCCAGGTTCAAAAACGAATTCGACATTAGTGTTCATTATGCACTTCCAGTTATTGAGTTCTCCAAGCGCAGTTTTTCGCACACCAACGTCACTGTATAGGATATATAAAATAAAAGTGGGTGGTAATCTTGTAGCGGCAAAAATATCACGAATACTTTTGGAGGAAGACAGCACACATTGACAGGAATACAGAGAAGTCACGCACACTTTCATTTATTTGGAGAAGTCAATTAACTGACAAGCTACACGGAAGAAATAATCTACCCAATAGTGAGTTCAATACACCCAGCCTCGAACATTCGTACGGGAAGCCAAAATTGAGTAAATGGGGTCAAAGTACACTGAACCAATACATCAGCCTTATAACGCCTGACAGTTGATTCGTCCCAGCCCTTTAACGAACATCATACGTTTTCGGCATGATCAGCATTCGATCGTCCCCGACACCTGTTGACAAGCACCAAATGCGAATCATCCAAAATCCGAATGGTAGGGTAAAATGCCCAATAGTGGACCCCCTAGTAGCGAAATTTTGCTCTTCCTGGCATAACGAGTGGAAATTTTCAAAATATTAATTTTGCGTGATATCTAATATCAAGCTCTGCATCTCCTCTTTACGATTCATACATAAAACACTCAAATACTCGACGTTATTCTTAAAATTAACATTGTAAAGTCGGACTAAATTTGCCCTATACTAGACCCCCTGGGGGTTCATAATAGGAAATTGGTTCCCTATAGTCGACATTTCATTTGATTTTCATGTTTCGTTTCGGGACGTTCTTCTTCCCTATTATGGGCCCCCCAAAATATTCCTATAATGGACACTCTCGTGTTTATTTTTTATAAAATTGTAAAAAATCAACTAATTTTACTTTCCGTAGCATTTTCAATGCATGTAATCAAATCATAGGACTGTAAGGTAGGTTCTCCCGATGGAATTTCATAGCAAAATGTTTCCATTGTGCTGTAATAATGAAAAAATGTCTGGAGGGTCCACTATTGGTTGGGGGTCCACCATTGGGCACTTTACCCTAGCCAAAACAAAAATCGAATAGAATTGAATCGTTTTTGAATGAAGCTCATACCTTATACAGATGCGGTCTTTATTGTTTCTGCATGAAATTCAAGTGATGAATATTCTGAAGATTATAATAAATTTTTCGTTTTTAAAATAGAAAGAAACATGCTTTATTGATTCATTTTTATTTTAAACATTTTGAACCATTTTAGTTTACATAGTACAGTGAACGTCCGCTAATTGGGGTTTTTCTAGTTGGGGCGCTTTTTAGTTGGGGGTTCGCTAATTGGGGCGAAACCCAATTAAAAAGCAGCTAAACGTCAGAATGTGATGTCAAAAACGCGTTGACGTTTTGTTTCCGTGTTTGGCGGGATCGATGTTTTCTGGCGCGTAAAATTTTCCTTTGTTCAATGCAAAAAGTAAACAACATTGACGCTTGTCAAAGCGCCCCAATTAGCGAACGGCATTCGCTAGTTGGGGTGAGGTCGTGTGAGTAAAAAAGAAGCGGGATTTAAATTGAAAATAAAGTAATAATCACGGATGTTCAACCGAATTAATAGTAATCGGAAAGCTAATTATGTTATCTCTATTTGACGTTAAATAAGAATGTAGCCAGACATATTTTGTTAATTTACGTTTATTGCGCGTGTGTTTGTCGCTTGCCGTAACCAGTATACTGTAATCAGGATCTCACTGGTACAGTAGACGTTCGATAACTGCTAGTCATTTAACTGCAATGCTTTTTAACTGCAATTCGATAGTTGCAACAGTTTTGCAGTTCTCACCGCTAAACTTCAAACTGATGTCAAACTCAATGACAGCTACATTGCGCTGCACATTTAGATGCACTTTTATTGCATCTGACGTCGATTGACAACCGTTTGACATCTAGAATGCGTTGCAGTTATCGAACGGCATTCTTTAACTGAAAAGTAAACATTTTGCAGTTATCGAACGGCTACTGTATTAATCCTGATGTGCCGGTTGGCACTCATGTTGGGCTTGTGCGCTTTGAGCGGCACACGGTCGCTTTTCAGTCAATATAAAGTCGTACATGGTGCAATACAAGATGCTAAATTGGAGACGATATAGATACCCGATATACATACATGTTGTATGGAGAAGCACCTATATCGCCTTCACTTCAACAGCCTACACGACACCATATACTTTCATGTGTTGACTGGGTTTGATAGGGCCTGCCTCTAGACACATGCAGCTTTTTGCAGAGGTTCAATAGCGCCCACTGTCAAACCCCACCACATCCTAGGCAGGCCCCTTAACTCCCAGTGGCCATGGGGAGGGGTCGTCAAGCCCTTGGACATAGTCCCTGCTGCCCCCTCTAATAACTGGTTTTCAGCGGGCTAAAAGTTATTGGTGGTTTGGTGCAGACAATGTCTTCGCATGGAATGACAAAACATACAATGAACATCAAAAGCATTGTACGCTTTTCGGATGATTTTCATTCGATTTCAAGTGGGTGTGTCAGATGTAACAGGGGAGCATATGGTAAAGGGAGGGATCGTATTTCAAAAACGCGGAATGCTAATTCAGTCGTTCCAAGGAGGATACTTTGGTTCAGTGTAGTTTGCCTTTACTCCCATGTTAAAAAAGTACACGCAAAAAAATATTGCAGTCGAAACTACCATTCCAAGGGTTATTTTAAGAATATGCACCGACGATTTTCAGCAGATAACAAATCCGTTTGATTTTACCATTTATTTATTTATCATCAGACTAAGGCCGGAGTGGCCTGTGCTGCACATAAAAGACTTCTCCATTCAGCTCGGTTCAAGGCTGCACTTCGCCAACCACGCAGTCTGCGGTGGGTCCGCAAGTCGTCCTCCACCTGATCGATCCACCTTGCCCGCTGTGCACCTCGCCTTCTTGTTCCCGTCGGATCGTTGTCGAGAACCATTTTCACCGGATTACTGTCCGACATTCTGGCTACGTGCCCGGCCCACCGCAGTCTTCCGATTTTCGCGGTGTGAACGATGGACGGTTCTCCCAACAGCTGATGCAATTCGTGGTTCATTCGCCTCCTCCACGTACCGTCCGCCATCTGCACCCCACCATAGATGGTACGCAACACTTTCCTTTCGAAAACTCCCAGTGCGCGTTGGTCTTTGATTTTACCATGCGCGCCGTAAAAATCTACTGTGGCCCATGCGGAATGTTGTCACATGAACTGAAACAGTGCTGAATTTCTTTGAAACTATGGTAAAATTTACTGAAACTTCATGATAGTTTTAAAAACAGAGCGTAGTCTACAAAATAGTAGTTATAACCACGGAATTTTTCTCTGTGTACCCAACAGAAAATTTATTTACCCAACTGGAGGTTTATTTCACTCAATTTTAAGTTCAATCAATAAACTCAAAGTTGGCTCCCGTATTGAACTGGCGTCGTTGGATTGTTTCGCTCTTTTGTTTTTGACAACAGAAGAAAGAGTGGATGAAGGAGAAAAATTAACTAAAAAGTAAGTTAAAAAAACTCAACGTTGGGTACTTTTTTTCTTCCGTGTAGGGTAGGATGTGACAATTTAATTGTGACTGCCTTGTTGTTTCTTCAGTCGATTAAAAGATATTTTAGTTACTAGATAAAGATTGTCGCTGTCGTCGCTGTCCGGAACATCTTTTGCTGGTGAGGATAGGGGAGCTAAATGTCAAAGAAGGAAAATCCATACGATTTGACAGGTATGTACCACACATGTTTCGGACAGCAGAACAAAGGGAACCGAAGCGACAATCTTTATCTAGTAACTAAAATATCTTTTAGTCGATTGCTTCGACGAGGTTGTGGCCAGTGCAGTGCTTCCGAATATTTTTATGGAAAAATCCGCCAAATAATATATCTAAAAAATAATGTTTTCTCGTTCATTTCTTCCATTATTCGCATGAGCATGAGCATGAGCATGATTGACCGCCCACGGTTGCTACTCCGTTATTGCCAGGTCAGCTGTAATTACACAGAGAACCAACAGATGAAGTTTGGGACTAACATCATCTTCAATGTGTAAGAACTGGTGACCCAAAAATAAGCAATACCAGCGCCGGCCGTGTCCGAATGCAGGTCAATTAAGGAATGGGTGGGAAAATGTTGACATGATAGTCGCTTTGGTAGAAGCCGACGAGTCATCTGCACTTCCACGAGAAATCACTGGGATGTTGGATATATGGGGTAGGTATTGTGGCAGGGTTCGTTTTGGTAAACGATTTGCCGTGTATAGCGTGTAGTTTGATCAAGTCAAAAGATAATCGAACGAACACTAATTATTTTAATTACCGACCGCACTAAGCAGAACAAAATTGTCGATGACCAGCCGATCTTTCTGCTAACCGCACAAAGCAGAACAATATCTTCGATGACCGGCCGATCGTTCTGCTTATTGACGCGAACATCTTCATCGAGCATCTTCACTTTCTAATTAATTTACTCACCCGCACAAAGCAGAACAACATTTCGATGATCGGGCGATCGTTCTGCTAACCGCACAAAGCAGAACAAATTATGTCATGACCGGCCGATCGTTCTGCCTACTAAATAAATCACGACTGTACGTGACCTTTCAAGCAACAAACAAACATGATCTACTTTTTTTCCTTAATTCCGACAGAAAATTTGATACTCCTAAATAAACGTCTCTGAGGCATGTTTCCAAGTACAGCATTGCGATTAATTAAATCTATTCACATATCGACCGCACAAGCAGATCAAAAGCTTCTGAACAATCTGTATATCATATAAAAACACACTCTGATCTATTTTCTATTCAAAGAATTAGCTATGCCTAAAATGCATTTTCTACAAACAAAAGTTGACAAAAGAGATATATTTGAAATAGGCTATGAGAAGGAAGATTTGAAGATAGTCAAAATAGAAGGCAAACAAAGGCCAGAATAAATATAGGGTATCTGCTCCACTACCAATGCTCCCATATCAATAACACTCGCAAAACAGGCAATTTAGGCTAAACTTGTGTCGTGTTTTGTTGTTTTCCGGCGTTCTCACTGCTGAAAAAAATCACAAAAATGAGAAATTAAACAATTTGCGCACCGATTCCCTGTTCTCGAATGGTATTGACCCGGGTACATGGTATGAATCAGAGCATTAGTGATTGATCATAGATTTAATCATGATTAATGAATAATGGGTTATTTAATCATTATTCATTAATCATAGTCATACAAAAAATATGATTTAATCATTAATCACTAATCGTTAATCATATAATTTTAAATTCAATCATTAATCACTAATCATATTCATAATTGTTTTGAGTTTATTCATTAATCATCAATTTTAATCATTGCATACATCGCTTTTATTCATTAATCTTCAATCAAAATCATATAATTTTATACCCTTCAATAACCCAATTTGGAAGAAAGGTTACTTGACTATTGATCACTATGCAAATCATTTAATATGATTATTCATAATCACTATTCATTAATCATATCGATCGTTAATCATTAATCATACACATATTCTGTCAACATTTAATCACGATCGATAATCGTTAATCATACTTCAAACGTTTTATTCATTAACACGTACGTCCCCAACCCCCATTTTACGACAAAACTCAAAATTCAAAACCACGCTGCTCAGCCAATTTCCAACGGATTTTCAAGCAATCTTCTGGAATCGATCACAAAATTCCTATAGTTTTAGGAACCGAGGTCAATTTTTGTGCAATGGCCATGGTTCCGGAGATATTCCGGGGAGTACTGGGGTTACCTCCCTCCCGGAAAAAATGGTGACTGGCAGATCGGCTTCGAAATCCATCGAGCGACATGTCAAACTTCATGATTTTGCAAAACAAGTACACTGGAGTACATTTCAACGACTTTCGATCGAATTGTCCACCCACCGGGTGCTTCCAGGGCCTGGTTCCCTTGGGGAAGTGGCCAATATCCGTTCAATCTTGGAACCCATCTTGCGACATGTCAAACTTCATGATTTTGCAAAACAAGTATACTGGAGTACATTTCGGCGACTTTTGATCGAATTGGCCACCCTCCGGGTGCTTCCAGGGCCTGGTTCCCTTGGGGAAGTGGCCAATATCCGTTCAATCTTGGAACCCATCTTGCGACATGTCAAACTTCATGATTTTGCAAAACAAGTACACTGGAGTATATTTCGGCGACTTTCGATCGAATTGGCCACCCTCCGGATGCTTTCAGGGCCTGGTTCCCTTGCGGAAGTGGTCAATATCCGTTTAATCCTGGAACCCATCTTGCGACATGTCAAACTTCATGATTTTGCAAAACAAGTATACTGAAGTACATTTCGGCGATTTTCGATCGAATTGGCCACCTTCCGGGTACTTCCAGGTAGACCTGTGCGCTGATTGATATTTTACCGGCGGTGGCGTGATAGATCATTTTCAGGCAGCAGCGGCGGCGTCACGCCGTTAGTGATCAGCGGTGGAGTGGATCGGCGTAAACCAGTTCAAGCGCCAAAATTTCTTCAGAAATTCATCAAGGAATTCTTCCAGAAGTTCCTCCACTAGTTTTTAAAAAGATCGTCAAGAAATTCCTTTGGACATTCCTCCGTAAGTGCCTCTGGGAAGTTACTCCAGAAACTCCTCTTTGATTTCGTCTGGAAGTTCCTTCAGGAATTCCTCCGGAAGCTATTTTAGGAATTCATCTGGAAGTTCCTCCAGGAGTTCCTCCGGAGGTTCCTCCGAGAATTCCTCCGGTAGTTTCTCCAGGAATTCCTCCGAAGGTTTCTCCATGAATTCTTCCAGAAGTTCCTCCAGGAATTGCTCCGGAAGTTCCTCCAGGAATTCCTCTGGAAACTGGAATTGACCACCAAATTTCTGGAGGATTTTCCTGGTGGAGCATATTGGATAAATCCTGAAGGAACGTCCGGACGAATTCCCGGAGGAACTTCGGCAGGAATTCCTGAAGGAACTTCCGGAAGAATTCCGGTACGAATTTCCGGAGGAATTACTGAAGGAACTTCCAGAGGAATTACTAGAAAAACTTCCGGAGAAAGTACTGGGGAAACTTCCGGAAGAATGAATGTAGGAACTTCTAAAGGAATTACTGGAAGAACTTCCGGAGGAATTCCTGGAGAAACTCCCGGAGGAATAACTGGAACTTCTTGGAGGAACTTCCGGAGGAACTCCTGGAGGAACTTCGGGAGGAATTCCTGGAGGAACTTCCGAAGGAGTTCCTTGAAGAACTTCTGGAGGAATTTCTGAAAGAACTTCCGGATGAATTCCTGGAGGAACTTCGGGAGGAATTCCTGGAGGAACTTCCGGAGGAATTCCTGGAGGAAATTCCGGAGGAATTCCCGGAGGAAATTCCGGAGGAATTCCTGGAGGAAATTCTGGAGGAAATTCTGGAGGAAATTCAGGAGGAATTCCAGGAGGAACTTCCGGAGGAATTCCAGGAGGAACTTCCGGAGGAATTCCAGGAGGAAATTCCGAAGGAATTCCAGGAGGAAATTCCGAAGGAATTCCAGGAGGAAATTCCGAAGGAATTCCAGGAGGAAATTCCGAAGGAATTCCAGGAGGAAATTCCGAAGAAATTCCAGGAGGAAATTCCGAAGGAATTCAGGAGGAAATTCGAAGGAATTCAGGAGGAAATTCGAAGGAATTCCAGGAGGAAATTCGAAGGAATTCAGGAGGAAATTCGAAGGAATTCAGGAGGAAATTCGAAGGAATTCCAGGAGGAAATTCGAAGGAATTCAGGAGGAAATTCCGAAGGAATTCCAGTAGGAAATTCCGAAGGAATTCCAGGAGGAAATTCCGGAGGAATTCTTGGAGGAAATTCCGGAGGAATTCCTGGAGGAAATTCCGGAGGAATTCCTGGAAGAAATTCCGGAGTAATTCCTGGAAGAACTTCCGGAGGAACTCATGGACGAACTTCCGGATGAATTCCTGGAGGAACTTCCGGAAGAATTCCTGGAGGAACTTCCGGAGGAACTTCCGGAGGAACTTAGGAAAGAATTCCTGGAGGAATTTCCGGAGGAATTCCTGGAAAAACTTCCGGAGGAATTCCTGGAGGAACTTCCGGGGGAACTCCTGGAGAAACTTTCGGAGGAAGTCCTGGAGGAACTTCCGGAGGAAATCCTGGAGGAACTTCCGTAGGAATCCCTGGAGGAACTTCCGTAGGAATCCCTGGAGGAACTTCCGTAGGAATTCCTGGAGGAACTTCCGTAGGAATTCCTGGAGGAACTTCCGTAGGAATTCCTGGAGGAACTTCCGTAGGAATTCCTGGAGGAACCTCCGTAGGAATTCCTGGAGGAACTTCCGTAGGAATACCTGGAGGAACTTCCGTAAGAATTCCTGGAGGAACTTCCGTAGGTATTCCTGGAAGAACTTCCGTAGGAATTCTTGGAGGAACTTCCGTAGGAATTCCTGGAGGAACTTCCGTAGGAATTCCTGGAGGAACTTCCGTAGGAATTCCTGGAGGAACTTCCGTAGGAATTCCTGGAAGAACTTCCGTAGGAATTCCTGGAGGAACTTCCGTAGGAATTCCTGGAGGAACTTCCGTAGGAATTCCTGGAGGAACTTCCGTAGGAATTCCTGGAGGAACTTCCGTAGGAATTCCTGGAGGAACTTCCGTAGGAATTCCTGGAGGAACTTCCGTAGGAATCCCTGGAGGAACTTCCGTAGGAATCCCTGGAGGAACTTCCGTAGGAATCCCTGGAGGAACTTCCGTAGGAATTCCTGGAGGAACTTCCGTAGGAATTCCTGGAGGAACTTCCGTAGGAATTCCTGGAGGAACTTCCGTAGGAATTCCTGGAGGAACCTCCGTAGGAATTCCTGGAGGAACTTCCTTAGGAATTCCTGGAGGAACTTCCGTAAGAATTCCTGGAGGAACTTCCGTAGGTATTCCTGGAAGAACTTCCGTAGGAATTCTTGGAGGAACTTCCGTAGGAATTCCTGGAGGAACTTCCGTAGGAATTCCTGGAGGAACTTCCGTAGGAATTCCTGGAGGAACTTCCGTAGGAATTCCTGGAGGAACTTCCGTAGGAATTCCTGGAGGAACTTCCGTAGGAATTCCTGGAGGAATTTCCGTAGAAATTCCTGGAGGATCTTCCGTAGGAATTCCTGGAGGAACTTCCGTAGGAATTCCTGGAGGAACTTCCGTAGAAATTCCTGGAGGAACTTCCGTAGGAATTCCTGGAGGAATTCTTGGAAAAGCTTCCTAAATGAACTTCCAGACGAAATCCGGGAGGAGTATCTGGAAGAATTTCCCAGAGGCACTTATGGAGAAATATCTGGAGAAATGTCCAAAGGATTTCTTGACTTTTGAAAAAACTCGTAGAGGATTTTCTGGAAGAATTCCTGGAGATACTTCTGAAGAAATTTTGGCGCTTGAAACTGGTTCACGCCGAACCACGCCGCCGCCAATCACCAAAGGCGTGATGGCGCCACACCGCCGCCACTGGCTGCAATTGATCTATCAGGCCACCGCCGGTAAAATATCAATCAGCGCATGGAAGTACCCGGAAGGTGGCCAATCCGATCGAAAACTACCGAAATGGATTCCAGTTTACTTGTTTTGCAAAATCATGAAGTTTGACATGTCGCAAGATGGGTTCCAAGTTTGGACAAATATTGGCCACTTCCCCAAGAAAACCAGGCCCTGGAAGTACCCAAAGAGTGGCCAATTCAATCAAAAATCGCCGAAATGTACTCCAGTGTACTTGCTTTTCAAAATCACGAAGTTTGACATGTCGCAAGATGGGTTCCAAGATTGGATGAATATTGGCCACTTCCCCAAGGGAACCAGGCCCTGGAAGTACCCGGAGGGTGGCCAATTCGATCGAAAATCGCCGAAATTTACTCCATTGTACTTGTTTTGCAAAATCATGAAGTTTGACATGTCGCAGAATGGTTTCCAAGATTCAACGAAAATTTGCCACTTCCCCAAGGGAACAAGCCCCTGGAAGCACCCGGAGGGTGGCTAATTCGATCGAAAATCGCTGAAATGTACTCCAGTGTACTTGTTTTGCAAAATCATGAAGTTTGACATGTCGCAAGATCGGTTCCCAGATTGAACGGATATTGGACACTTCCTCAAGGGAACCAGGCCCTGGAAGTACCCGGAGGGTGGCCAATTCGATCGAAAATCGCTGAAATGTACTCCAGTGTACTTGTTTTGCAAAATCATGAAGTTTGATATGCCGCAAGATGGGTTCCAAGATTGAACGGATATTGGTCACTTCCTCAAGGGAACCAGGCCCTGGAAGTACCCGGAGGGTAGCCAATTCGATCGAAAATCGCCGAAATTTACTCCATTGTACTTGTTTTGCAAAATCATGAAGTTTGACATGTCGCAAGATGGATTCCAAGATTCAACGAAAATTGGCCACTTCCCCAAGGGAACCAGGCCCTGGAAGCACCCGGAGGGTGGCCAATTCGATCGAAAATTGCCGAAATGTTCTCCAGTGTACTTTTTTTGCAAAATCATGAAGTTTGACATGTCGCAAGATGGGTTCCAAGATTGGACGAATATTGGCCACTTCCCCAAGGGAACCAGGCCCTGGAAGTACCCGGAGGGTGGCCAATTCGATCGAAAGTCGCCGAAGTGTACTCCAGTGTACTTGTTTTGCAAAATCATGAAGTTTGACATGTCGCAAGATGGATTCCAAGATTCAACTAAAATTGGCCACTTCCCCAAGGGAACCAGGCTCTAGAAGTACCCGGTGGGTGGCCAATTCGATCGAAAATCGCCGAAATTTACTCCATTGTACTTGTTTTGCAAAATCATGAAGTTTGACATGCCGCAAGATGGGTTCCAAGATTGAACGGATATTGGCCACTTCCCCAAGGGAACCAGGCCCTGGAAGCACCCGGAGGGTGGTCAATTCGAACGAAAGTCGCCGAAGTGTACTCCAGTGTACTTGTTTTGCAAAATCATGAAGTTTGACATGTCGCACGATGGATTTCGAAGCCGATCTGCAAGTGACCATTTTTTCCGGGAGGGAGGTAACCCCAGTACTCCCCGGAATATCTCCGGAACCATGGCCATTGCACAAAAATTGACCTCGGTTCCTAGAACTATAGGAATTTTGTGATCGATTCCAGAAGATTGCTTGAAAATCCGTTAGAAATTGGCTGAGCTGCATGGTTTTGAATTTTGAGTTTTGTCGTAAAATGGGGGTTGGGGACGTACGTGTTAATCATAATCGTTAATCATTGTGAAAAATTATTTTAATCGTTAATCATAATCATTAATCATTGTCAAAAATGAAAAAAATCATTAATCATAATCTTAAATCATAGACTTAAATGATTTAATCATAACCAATTTAATCATTCTTTGGAAGCTTTATTCATTAACGCTCTGAGCAAAACTATGTTCTTCCTCATTTAGTCTTGCCAGCAGGAGCAGATGCGTAGGGTTCCCAATCCGAAGTAGGTGTGTCAGTTCCTGTTTGTCTGGTTTCTAGCCAACGCTGTTTTAAGGCAAGCCAAGTACCCGCGATATTGTAGAGCAACGATCCAGTACCAGACTTTGTGTCCCACGCCGCCTGCATCTCCATCCATGGTCCATCGTGATTATTTGGTGATTCCCTCCATACACAGTTTATAAAACATTTTGGTATCAAAAGAACACTTCACATTGAAAAAATACTGGATTGGAAAAAATTGGTGACAGCGAATTGTAAACCCGCCCTCTCGCGACCTCGTTCATTTCTTCCATTATTCGTACAAAAACATGTTATGTACCATTGGACATTTGTTTGTATGGAATTAGATAAGTTTTACAGTGAAATGGATAAAAAGTTGTTTAATAATGCTTCAAATCGAGTGTTTTAATTTAAAAACTTTTAAATAAGCATAACTTGAGAATTATGCATACATCATTTGCAGTCAAGCATAAATTCATTTTACCCAAAAAAAAAAAGAACAAACTTTTGAATTTTGTCATAAATTTAAATTTAAATACCCAGCAACACGGCCAAGCTAACAACAAGCTGCCCTTTTAAAAATGTGATACCGCCGATCGAAGTAATCGATTGTCATTTTCAAACAATTAGCAACCGGTACGATTTTGACAGAAAAACGGTACGATTTTTAATGTTTCCAGGCACGTGACTCAAGTTTCTACTGACGGTGGTTAGCTCTACCTCGACCTCCTGAGTCCTGATTTCCTGCTAATTTATAACATCAATAGATCACGATCATAGAACCGGTCCAAAAGAATGGATGGTATTCAAACTGCATACTGCTTTCTTCTCTTTCGAAATTGTGCCATCGGAGACACATCTTTCCAAATATCCGCTCTGGTTGGGCCAAAAACCGTGCCGCCCCAGAATCAAAATCCTTGCTACGCCAATGATTCCCCAAACCACCGATTCCACTTGGAAGTAGATAGCCGTGGCGCGCAGTAAATTTGTAGAGTTAGCATTTCCTTGCCAAGAGTGGAGCAACCGTAGGAGATCCAGTAGGTAAATGTAGCAAAAATTAAGCGTTGAAAAATCGCACAACATATTGGAGTTACGTGCGTTGAAATGCTAAGGAAGTAGATCCTATTCGTATAGTCCATCCATTGTGTGTAGTGTAGAACTAGAAGCCCCAAACGATTTCTAAATTCAATAACAAGCGGGGGAAAGTCATTCATCACATCTCATCTCGCTCCATGCTCGTTCGGTCGAAATTGGCATTGCTTCAAGGGCATCCCTTCATTCCGTTTCCATACGAAACATATCTGTCCAAGTTCTCATCCCCATTCCTCATCAAAATGCGGGCTTTATCAGCAGATACCATCCCTCAGTCAGCTCGTCAGTCAGTCAGTCAGAGTTTGCTTGCTACCCTTCAACTGCTCTGTGTGTGTTATCAGTTTTTTCCAATTTTGTGCTCCTCAAATCAAACGAATTTATTTGCTCTCTTTCCTATTTCCCTGACCACTTGTTCCTTTCAAAAAAATACCAACTCACCCAACATTGTATTCCTTCGGTATCCAATCACCGCAAACGCAACAAACGAAAACCCAACATCCCCCATTCCCTTCGGTCCTTTCCCCCCACATCGGACAACCAAAAATCCTCTTCCAGATATTACATGGAGAGGAAAATTTTCCAACACCTGCTCGAGCTGAAAAGCCTGCAGATCCGTTCGACCAAGGTGAACGAGAGTGCGCTCGTGAAGCGGGCCGTCGACGACTATCACAAATCGACGATCGAGCTGGGCTACGAGACGGGCTCGACGCTGAAGCGCTACCCCTACTCGGAGTACTCGTTCAAGAACTTCGAGCTGTTCCTGTACGACACCCTGAAGAGCCTGCAGAAGCGCGAGACGTACAACTTCCAGAACATCTCCGAGGTGTACGACGAGGTGAGTACCGCACTCAGAATCATACATGTAATGGGTGTCTAACAGACGAATTACGGCACGGCAATTGAATTGTTATTGAATGCGCCGTTTTTACGATCTACGGTGTGCGGCAGTGGGGGGTGAATAACTGTCTGGATGTGGAATAAGTTCAGTTTGGTAGCTGGAAGATTACTCCGCAAAATGGTGGAAATTTTTCAAAAAAGCATTTAACAGCGAGCAAGAAAAATTTGATTTGCTGAACAATTATTTTTATTACTATATTTGTATTCCTATTGTTCATTTTGAATGTTTGAGATAAGTTTGCAACATATTCTGGGATGTGAACATTTTAGTCAATTGGTTTCGCCCACTCAGGAGCGCAAAGTTCTGCGTACGGTACAACAACATGATGGGTGTGTTGTGCCACTGTTGTTTTATGGGGTTTACTGTTTTTGTGCTTGATTCACTCGATGGATGAAGACGTAAAACCCGTTGAATTGTTTTGCTCTGAGAAGGATGGGATTAAACAGTTCCATCAAACTGATCCCGTTGAGTAACGTATGTGTGTGTTTGTAAGCAGAACCGAGAACGCGTGCCATGATGCTTTTATGACAGTGATCTTTGTTGTTACTGGAAAATGTAATTTCCACAGAAGTTTATTTTCATAATCGTTGGAAGCGAACCGTGTGCTCATCAATGTGAATAATTGATTCTAAGCTTTGAATTGGGTATTTCGGGTGATACTAGAGCTTTAATTCTAAAGCATATTTAATTATATCTTGAACATAGCTTTAAACAAAATTGAAAATAATTAAAATTAATCCAATATTTAAAAAAAAAAAACGGCAAAGTAAACAATTGAAAAACCAAAGTATTGAGGTTCTCAAAAGAGTTGAAGAAATGGAGGACTGAATAAATGAAGATTTGAAGAACATTCCAACTAAATAACCAAAATACTGAAGAACCAACTAGATGAGAGGAAGGAACTGAAGATTTGAAGAACTGAAAACAGAAGAGCAGAAAAACTTGTAATGTTAGGAATGAAAAAAATCTGAAATACGAATTACAATCAGATACTATCTGGAATCCGGTCCAGTATTCCATTAAAAATCCTGACCATGTAGATCTTCTATATAATAAAAATGAAATGGTCTGTGTTCGTATCCGCATAACTCGAAAACGGCTGGACGGATTTTCTTCATTCCTTCAGCAATTATGTTCGTTATCGTTTCCGACGGGTTTATATGATATTTCCTCATGCGAAATTCACGAGTTAGGTTGAGTAAATCGTGAAAAACTAAAATTAGTATGGCAATTTTGCATGGGCAGTTCACCGCGCGTTTTCGCCTACTATGCAGGACAACGTCTGCCGGGTCACCTAGTTTAGAATAAATATTCTAAATTTTATCAATTCTTTTAGCCTACGATATTTGTATTGTATAGAACTTTAACAAATTATATCAATAATATTTTATGAAAATAAGTTTTTATGTCTAGGATAGGGGATCTGTGCATCGTATCTTTATTTCAAAACAGAAAACTCTTTGCAGGTGCATACAATGTAGGCGGACAATAAACGCATACCTTCAAATTATCCACCAATCAATTCCGAATAAGTACGATAATAAATCATCAACTGTCAATTAGTGTTGCGGTCACATCCCCGTCAGTGGCAGGCATCAATTTCCCTCAACCTAATTAAAATCCTTTCTCGTAACTGTATCGAATGGAACAATCGACCTATAATCACCATCCGCACCATACTGTTCGGATCGGAGTCCGCCTTGGTCGGTGAATTGAATATCCGTTCCGTGACTAAATCAACTCACGTCAACGGAGCCCCCTTCGGAGGGCAGGTCCACGCGCCCGATGGGAAGAGTGTCGATTACAATTGCAACTTTTACTACCGCTCAATAAAGCGTCGCCGTCGTCCGTGAGTTTGTGATTACTCTATTTATACTACCGCCATTGCATTGCTAGCCAGTAATTTGTACACCCGGGCAACGAACGGTGCGGTGCCACCCTGGGCTGCAACAATAGTAAATAGTTCCAATTTGTGCGATTGTTTCTAGCGAATGGATGCAATGGTCGTACTGAGGAGGAGGGCAATCAATAATTCAAATGTTGAGTTTTGTGTGGAGCTTTTTATCACAATTATAATTTTTTTTTTACAATTTTAATGATTTTAAACATTTTTCCTTGAAAGGCTTTCAAAGATTCATTTCGTCGTCAAACTGCGTATTGCAATTTGAGGCACAGTAGTTTGGTCGAAGAAACATACCAATAATACCAGATTTTTTTTCTTTTTTTTTATTTTTGTGAATTGGCAAAAAGTCATTTGACATAAAGGCCATTTGGCACACATTTTGTATAATTGTGAACAACGTCAAAAGTAAGGGGCATAACGAAGAATGGTGGATGTGATCCCTTCTTTAAAAGTAGGCACTGGCCCGGATTAAAACAATGGTGGAAGTGATTCATTCTTTGAAAGTAGGCGTTTTCCCGGATGCCATCTTGAAAAATAGGCCTTTTCTCGGATTTAGACAATGACATATACGATCCCTTCTTTAAAGGTCACTCCTGACGGAATCCAAGTTTCAAAGTGCCCGCGATTTCGGGGGCACACCACTCGATACGGAAGCAACGCACAACTGTCATTTTTGTTGATTTAGCTGTGCTGCGTTGCAGAATGCGTGAAACACACAAATGACAGTTGTGCGTTGCTTCCGTATCGAGTGGTGTGCTCCCGAAAACGCGAGCACTTTGAAACTTGGATTCCGTCAAGAGTGACCTTAAAGCAAGCGCTCGCCCTGATTAAGGCAATGGTAGATGTGATCTCTTTTATAAAAGTAAGCGTTGGCCAGGGTTAGGGTAATGGTGGATGTCCCTAGTAGCACAATCCACGCTCATGTGATTGCAACAACTCAAATGTGACCAAATTCGGTTGTATATGGGTTACTTTAACTACTTTACAACATGTGTGTTGCTCGGGGTGATTCCTTCTGTACAAGTAGGCGTTTACTCGGTGTGAATGGGGTTTCTTCTTTATGCCAAATGTCTGTTATGTCAAATGACACACACTTTTCGTGCAGTTCAAAATTATGCCAAATGTATGTTATGCCAAATATCCGCTATGCCAAATTGTGAACCACAACCCTGTTAGGTATAATGACGTTTCCAGGTAATAAAATATCGTATATGATATTACATAAGATGCTAAAGTGGAGGCGATATGAATACTGCCCCATACAATATGTACGTATATCGCCTACACCTTAGCATCTTTTGTTGCATCATATACGATTTTGTGTTGACTGGGTTAAGCAGAGGATTTTGTGTTGACTTGGTTAAGAATAGCCCATGACAAAAAAAGGCAAAATTGTGCCAAACGTCCATTATGTCTAACGTCAATTATGCCTATCGTCCTTATGCCTAACGTCGCGTATGCTGGAAGCGACGATCCTCATGTCCAATCTAGGGACCTTCCGCAAGCAAAGAATACAATACATAATAATTAATAAAGAAAATTATAATAACACATTTTAAAAAACTCCAAAACTTGGTTGGTTGATAAAAATAAGCTGATCAACTAAACAGGGTAAAGGACATCAATCACGGTAGGGAGAAGTTGTCTTCCGCAAACTGGTCATAACCAGAGTCTCCTAATTCTCGGGTATACATGGATGAGACAGTGTGCCGTGAGCTACAAAAGCTCACGTAGCACCGATTCAGTGCGACGAGAGAAGCTAACGCGCGCATAAAATAACTGAGTGAGCGTGTCTCAATGTACGCCTCATGAGACTCATTTCATGCGCTAGGAATGTATAGCTGGGGTTACTTAGGCAACGATATTATTGAATGAAAATTTCCCGCCCAAGCTGTTTTACGCACCTCCGCTGTTGTTTGCAAAAGTTTGCCATGGCAAACAGCGCATGAGCTGATCACATTGAGATGTCTCAATGCGACTCACCAATGTTAATGTGAGGTACACAAGCTTCGTGAGACTCGCGTACGCTAAATTTTATGTGCGCGTAGCAGTCGTTGCTCAATCTCATAATTTTTTGTACGCGTGCATGATGTCTGGTCATAACGTCAGTTTAATGATGACAAAGATAAAACAATATTGCAGAAACGGCTCACTCTGAGTGGGGAAGGTGGTTTGGCTGAAATTCATTCGGCCGAATGCCACTAGGCCAAACAAGCCATTAACCCGAAACTCATCTGGCCGAAAGTCATTTGGCCGAACGGGTCATCCGGCCGAATAGGTCATTTGGCCGAATAGGAAATTTGGCTGAATAGGACATTTGGCCGAATAGGTCGTTTGACCGGATAGGACATTTGGTCGAATAGGACATTAGGCCGAATGCGACATTTGGTCGAATAGGACACTAGGCCGAATAGGACATTTGGCAGAATAGGATATTAGGGCAAATACGACATTTAACCGAATGGGACATTAAGCCGAATACGACATTTGGCCGAAAAGGACATTTGGTCGAAAAGGACATTTGGCCGAATAGGAAATTTGGCCGAATAGGACATTTGGTCGAATAGGACATTTGGCCGAATAGGACATTTGGCCGAACAGATCATTTGGCTAAATAGGTTATTTGACCGAACAGGTCATACGGCTAAACAGGTCATTTGGCCGAATAAGTCATTTGAATAGATAGAAATGAGGTGTGAAAAGTGAGAAGTCTTACAAAGTGTGAAGTGAGTAATGATGAGTGAGAAGTGGGCGAGCGAGTTAAGAAGTGAGACATCTCACTATCCATTTCTCACTTTTAAGACGTCTCACTTCTCACTCTTCATTTCTCACTTCTCATTGTGAAAAGTGAGAAGTGAGTAGTGAGATCATTTGACGAGACGTCAAATGATACTTCGGCCGAACGACCTATTCGACCTGTTCGGCCAAATTACCTATTCGGCCAAATAACCTATTCGGCCTAATGACTTATTCGGTCAAATGACCCATTCTACCGAATGAATTATTCTTACAAATGAGCTATTCAGCTAAATGACCTATTCGGCCAAATGACCTTTTCGGACAAATAACATATTCGGTAAAATGACCTATTCGGCCATATTACATATTCGGTCAAATGACCTATTCGACCAAATGGTCTGTTCGGCCAAACAACTTTCGGCCTAGTGGCCTACGGCCAAATGGCATACGATCAAACGGTATTTGGCCAAACGGCCCTTTCTCTGACAGCTTTTATATTCGTATTGCATAGGATTTTGCGGTTGTTGAGGAAACGATGTTAGGGAGGAAACCCCTTCGCACACCACCTCCACACCCTCCTCCTCGGTGGCCATGTTGAGATTATGGTTGACGGGCAAGGGACTTACGACCTGAGTTGGGGTGTTCGGGTAGCCTGTTCGCGAAGGGGTCGGGATTTGCAGCCCTGGAAAGACCAGGGAGGTCCGAACACCTCTGTGGGTGAGACCTATACTTGGGTTGGGGTGCCAAGGAGGTCCAAGCTGGATCTAGATCCAGTGCTACAGTCCATCTTTGATGACTTGCTGGTCCTTGAGGCTTGAGGTCCAGGGTGCCGCGGCTTCTTTAACATTTAACATTAACCATAGATCATTAATTAACGGCTACGCAGTCTCATATGATTAAAACGAGTTTTTATTCGTCTGACGTTTCGACACGGGATTAGTGTCTTCGGGGGAAGCTGAAAGTTAAAGACAGTTAAAGTTGGACAAAACATAAGACAAAAAGCGAACAAATCATTGTAAGACTAACACCAAACATAATCAAAGACTGTATAATTAGTATATGTATTAAATTTTAGCTTCCCCTGAAGAAGACACTAATCCCGTGTCGAAACGTCGGACGAATAAAAACTCGTTTTAATCATATGAGACTGCGTAGCCGTTAATTAATGATCTATGATTAACCCCCACAGTCGTTTCCCAAAAAAATGATTATACATTAACAGTTGCGTGATCCATTGCAGCCCATTGGTTTTCCCAATCTTGGCAGACGATCTTTTTGATCCAGGCTTTAACGTCAGCCGAGGGAACCGATGTTGTAAAACGCCAGCCTTGGTGAGTGACTCAGAATGACAGCTAGAATATCCACAGTGCCCTAGGGTTCAGGCGAAGTTTGCCTATGCGACAGCTTTTAGGCAAATAGCCGCCAGCACACTGGCGCAAAATGGGAAGACACTTGCTTCGATGCAGGCAGCCTCAGCGGGTGTGGAAGTCCGGAAGCTATGCAGACGTACTGGATGAAGACTGGGGCGAGTATGTTGTCAAGCTCACGACGTGCCACACAAGTCAGTTCCAGTCCGTCTGCTGTCAATCAGCGCTTGGCCGATACGATACCGAGTGGCCTTGTTGCGATGATTGTTGAGAAATACTTCCGGTTGTGCCACAGCGATGCCCTAGCGGTGCCGTCGCTAAACCAGTACTTGTTACAACGTTCAGTTGATGTATTTGTGCGATAAACGGTTGTGCTTCGTTTGATGATCTAAACTGGACTCTGGGTTGTACTGCTGACCTTGGCTGTTGTGCTGTCCATGTTCTTGAAGTCTGTGTTGATGGAAACATGTGAGGCGGAACTAATTTAACCATGGAAAATTGTCATGACGCAGGGTAGTTCAATTGAGATGATGTTACTTATTTGGAGTTTTTACAAGATCGTTACAGAACTGTGACCGGTCGTAAGGGTCAGTGTTGGGAAATGTACATTAAAACACTCTGATTATGCGAATATTTACATTTTTCAGTCAAATTTCATGCACCAAACAAGCCGAAACCGTTTGCCAAAAACATGTACGCGACATCGTGACGTTTTTTTTGACAATGAAGCAAACTGTTTCAGAATCGAGTTTAATTATATGTGGTGCAAAGTCTAGAAGGAGTGCTATCCGTAGGCAGTGTTGCATTTGAACGCGTTCAGTTTGCGTTCAAAAATATTGAACTGAACCCGTGATCATAAGAACAGCACGCGTGTTCCGTTCAAAAAATTGAACTCCAAGGAGGCTTTGCTTGAACACAGTATGAACTTTGTTATTCACTCTGTCAGTTCGTTCACACCACTGCTTCCGGTCTTCTGTTCGCCCGCTATGTAATCAAACCCTGAGATTAAACCAAATAATTCAAGTAGAGTCCATAAACATGTGTCTTCCCATTTAAACCATATATCTTTTAATAATTGCACAAAAAAACTATTATTGACTTTTTGCCTTTCTCGTATACTAAGTATACGGTAAAGGCTATATGATCGCTCCAAAAACAAACTTTTTATAGAAGGCCCGGAGACTCATAGTGTTATATACCAATCGACTCAGTTCGACGAATTGAGGTGATGTCTGTGTGTGTGTGTGTTTGTGTGGGTCCCTTATCCTCCTTGCCTCGATCCCCCCGGGACCACGGGATGCTGCGACTACTTCGGGGGGGGGGGGGCTGTGCTCATGCACTTCTTCTAAAATTCCGGCCCCTAGCTTAGGCTAGTTCGCCGACTGGCTTGCTGAGATCCACTGCTACGTTGTCTCGATCCCTCGGCGGTCGTACCGCAAACGCCGTCTTCGTCTTCGGGTTGCAGAGGTGGTCCGACAGTTCCGGTGGTGGATGACGTCCGCACTGGCGGAGCCCTACATACCCGAAGCACTTCCTTCTTCTTTCTTCTTTCTTTCTCTCTGTGTGTGTGTGTGTGTGTGTGTGTGTGTGTGTGTGTGTGTGTGTGTGTGTGTGTGTGTGTGTTTTTTTTTTTTTTTTTTTTTTACAAGGGTTAAAGGCCATCAAAAATCTGCGCGACAGACACCTTGAGCATCCACACTATGCTCGAAGGCGAACAGGGATGGGCTCCTCCCGCCCTGCTAAAAATGTGCCTCCCGGATAAACCGGGTCCCTTATCCTCCTTGCCTCGATCCCCCCGGGACCACGGGATGCTGCGACTACTTCGGGGGCTGTGCTCATGCACTTCTTCTAAAATTCCGGAACCTAAGCTTAGGCTAGTTCGCCGACTGGCTTGCTGAGATCCACTGCTACGTTGTCTCGATCCCTCGGCGGTCGTACCGCAAACTTCCTCACTCGAATCCTCCTGACTTCCCCCGGCGTCGAGGGTGGTCCACCAGTTCCGGTGAAGGAAACTTCCGCACTGATGGTGCCCCGACTACCGGCGGCTATCGCAGGGGACGCTTTCGCGCATTGCGCCGTCTTCGTCTTCGGGTTGCAGAGGTGGTCCGACAGTTCCGGTGGTGCATGACGTCCACACTGGCGGTGCCCTACATACCCGAAGCACTTCCTTCTTCTTTCTTCTTTCTTCAGCAGGTTGGCAATTCAAGTGCCGAGGTCGGTCCAACGATTCCGGTTGGCAGAAGACTTCCGGTTCGCTGGCGCCCCGACGACCCGAAACCAAACACTGCTCACTGTGCAGGATTTCGCTCCAAACCGACGCTTATTTGCTGGTCCCTTCTCCATTGACGCTGCAGCTCTGACAGTATTTGCGTCACGACTCTGCTTACTGCATTCCACGTACCCTCATCGCGACACATTCGCTCTGCGATGTTGTCCGCCCGTAGGGCAGGCATTCCTCTACGTACTTCCGCAAACCTTGGGCAATCGAATACCACGTGTTCTGGAGTCTCCTCTATGTTGATACACGCCGGGCAGGATGGCGATGACGCATGGCCACACCGATGCAGATAGTGACGGAAACAGCAATGTCCGGAAAGGAACTGTGTGAGGTAAAAGTTCACCTCTCCATGCTCCCTATACACCCACGTCGACACATTGGGGATGAGCCGGTGGGTCCACCTTCCATTATCCGCATTGTCCCACTCCTGCTGCCACTTCACCATAGAGTCCAGTCTCACCGTCTTCCTCACATTTCTGGTATCTCTCCGTTGGTAACACTCGATATCCTCTGCTAGGGTTATGCAGATTGGAATCATCCTGCGATAACGCAAACTGCCTCCGAGGAAATGGTTCGGTACGCACTCGCGACTCGAACGGCCATTAGGCGAAACACGCTGTTCAACTTTCTGCGGTTACGTTTCGTCTTGAGCGCAGCTCCCCAGGCTGGAGCTCCGTACCTCAGTATCGAGGATGCTACTGCTGCCAGAAGACGCCTACTGCTGCTTTTAGGACCACCCACGTTCGGCATGATCCTTGCAAACGCACTGACCATTTTAGATGCCTTTTCGCAGGAATAGTCTACATGGGTGTTGAAATTCAACCGGTCGTCGATCATCACTCCTAGATGCCTCAAAGCCCGCACGGACGGTATGTTGTGCCCTCCTATGGTAAGCTGGATACGCTGGATCTCGCGGCAGTTGCTAACCAGCATCACTTCTGTTTTGTGGTGAGCAAGCTGCAGTTTGACTCCATTCATCCAGTTTTCAACTGCGTCGGTCGTCTTCGCCACCAGCATTTCTACCTCTTCCAGCGACTCTCCGGTTATCGTTAGAATGACATCATCCGCGAATCCGAAAATCTTCACGCCTTTGGGCAACTTCAGTTTTAGAACTCCGTTATACATAATGTTCCACAGCGTCGGGCCTAGAATGGAACCTTGCGGAACACCTGCGGTAACCCTAATCGACTTCTGCCCCGAATTCGTTTCGTAAACCAGGATCCGGTTCTGGAAGTAACTTTCAATGATTCTACACAAGTAGTCAGGAACCCGCATACCGTGCAGCGCTGCGGCGATAGCCTCCCAGCTGGCACTGTTAAGGTGAATCGCGTTAAAGTCCAATTAAAAATCGACATAGCGCTTTAAAGGGCACATAACTCGAAAAGTAAACGACAGGCAAAAGCGGAAAGTAGTTTTTCACCTTTGCTCACTTGCAGCATACACGAAAAAATGGTTCACAGATGTGCTAACCGCCTAAATATTTACATTTGTGTGAGCAAAAACGCGAGGTGAGGGATAGCACGGCCATTGTGCCTGCCATTTTTGGACGCCGCCGTAACTCACCTTAAAAGCGTTTTTGACGTCAATCGTTACTACAGCGCAGAATCGATTGCCGCGCCTCTTCTTCTTGGCCGCTTTCTCTGAAACTTCAATGACCGTCCTGATTGCGTCCACCGTCGATCTGCCTTTTCGGAATCCGAACTGCATTTCCGATAAGCCGGTCTCGCCTTCAGTGAACTGCGTCAGCCGATTAAGGATAATCCTTTCCAGAAGCTTCCCCAGTGTATCCAGCAGGCAAATGGGCCTATACGATGCTGGATTCCCCGGCGGTTTCCCTGGTTTCGGCAGCAGCACTAGTTTCTGGATCTTCCACCTATCCGGAAAGTTACCATCTGCTAGGCATTTCTGCAGCACCATCCTAAACAAATCTGGAAACGCCAGTATCGCAGTTTTTAGAGCCACGTTTGGAATTCCATCCGGACCCGGAGCTTTCTTCATCTTCAGACCTTTCGCCACTGATGCCAGCTCGTCGTTGGAGACTTGCATACCTGCAATGGTTACTCCGTCTTCATCTGCGTACGGTGTAGGCGGCCACATCGTAGAATCATGCTGCGGGAAGAGACCGTCATCGATGACCTTCAGCTTGTCCAGACACATTTCCGCTGGCGTCACTGCACCCTTGATCCTCGCTGTTACGACCCGATAAGCGTTGCCCCAAGGATCAGCGTCAGCTTCTCGGCACAACTCCTTGAAGCAGTTGGATTGGCTGACTTTAATCTCCCGTTTGAAGGCCGATCTAGCTTCACGGAAGATTATCTTACGCTCCTCTCTGACTGTTTCAGACCTTGCTCTCTGAAAGTGTCTTCTGGCTCTGAGACACGCAGCACGAAGGCTAGCAAGAGTATCGTTCCACCAGTAATTTAGCCGCCGGCTTTTCCTTGGCTCCAGTCTCCTTGGCATCGTCGCATCGCATGCCCTCGCAAGAGTTTCTGTCAGCTCGTCTGCATCCAGATTTGTAGCGCCGCTGTCCGCTCGGAGTGCTTCGATAAAAAGATCTTTGTCGAAGTCCTTCGCCTTCCATTTTCGCCCGCTATTCCTAATCTCTCGCCGTACCGTCGGCATTCGTGTTCCAACACAATACCGGATCGCCTGATGATCACTATGTGTATAGTCCTCACTAACTCTCCAGTTCATGTTCCTCACCAGCGACGGACTGCAGAACGTGACGTCGATGAAAAAAAATGCGAAATGTACTAACGGTACCTTCGTTGCACAGCCTGACGTCCAGCTTTGCCAACGACTCCAGCAAACTGTAACCTCTGGGGTTAGTCAGCCTGCTTCCCCACTCCACTGCCCAAGCGTTGAAGTCGCCTCCGATGATTACCGGTTTTCGGCCGATCAGCTTCTCCGTGAGTGAGTTCAGCATCCGGTTATACTGCTCCAAAGTCCATCTTGGGGGTGCGTAGCAGCTACACACGAAGATCCCGTTGATTTTGGAGATAACGAAACCTTCGCTTGAGCTGTCTACCACTTCTTGAATAGGGAATTTGCCCATCACTTGGATAGCTGCAATCCCCGATGAATCCGCCACCCAGTTGCCGTTGTCAGGAGGGATCCGATACGGTTCAGTGTGTGTGTGTGTGTGTGTGTGTGTGTGTGTGTGTGTGTGTGTGTGTGTGTGTGTGTGTGTGTGTGTGTGTGTGTGTGTGTGTGTGTGTGTGTGTGTGTGTGTGTGTGTGTGTGTGTGTGTGTGTGTGTGTGTGTGTGTGTGTGTGTGTGTGTGTGTGTGTGTGTGTATGTGTGTGTATGTGTGTGTGTGTGTGTGCGCAAAACTACTAAAAAATGTCACTCATTTTTCGGGCACTTATTCTCAACCGATTTGCTCGCAACAAGTTGCATTTGACGCAGAATCATGTCCCATTGTTTCCTATTTGAAATTGGCCAGATCGGACTATGGGATCGAAAGTTATGGCCAAAATACAAATTCATACAAAAAAATCGCGTAAAAAATGTCACTCATTTTTCGGGCACTTATCCTCAACCGATTTGTTCGCAACAAGTTGCATTCGACGCAGAATCCTGTTCCATTGTTTCCTATTTGAAATTGGCCATATCGGACTATGGGATCAAAAGTTATGGCCAAAATGCAAATTCATACGAAAAAATCGCGTAAAAAATGCCACTAATTTTTCGGGCACTTACCCTCAACCGATTTGCTCGCAACAAGTTGCATTCGACGCAGAATCCTGTTCCATTGTTTCCTATTTGAAATTGGCCAAATCGGACTATGGGATCGAAAGTTATGGTAAAAATACAAATTCATACGAAAAAAACGCGTAAAAAATGTCACTCATTTTTCGGGCACTTATCCTCAACCGATTTGCTCGCAACAAGTTGCATTCGACGCAGAATCCTGTCCCGTTCTTTCCTATTGAAAATTGGTCATATCGGAATATAGGATCGAAAATTATACAATTGTTTGCCTTTCTCGTATACTAAGTATACGGTAAAGGCTATATGATCGCTCCAAAAACAAACTTTTTATAGAAAGCCCGGAGACCCGTAGTGTTATATACCAATCGACTCAGTTCGACGAATTGAGGTGATGTCTGTGTGTGTGTGTGTGTATGTGTGTGTATGTGTGTGTGTGTGTGCGCAAAACTACTCAAAAAATGTCACTCATTTTTCGGGCACTTATCCTTAACCGATTTGCTCACAACAAGTTGCATTCGACGTAGAATCCTGTCCCGTTGTTTCCTATTTGAAATTGGCCATATCGGACTACTAGCAGACCCGACGAACTTTGTTCCGCCTAAAATTGATTTATTATCTGATTAATTCTCGAGTTATGAAGAAATTAGTATTTCATTTGTATGGGAGCCCCCCTTTCCAAAGCGGGGAGGGGTCTCGAACCATCTTAGGAACCTTCCTGGGCCCCAAAAACCTTAGCATACAAATTTTCACGCCGATCGGTTCAGTAATTTCCGAGTCTATAAGGTTCAGACAGACAGAAATTCATTTTTATGTATATTAGATGGGATCGAATGTTATGGCCAAAATACAAATTCATACGAAAAAATCGCTAAAAAAATTTCACTAATTTTTCGTGCACTTATCCTCAACCGATTTACTCACAACAAGTTGCATTCGACGTAGAATCCTGCCCCGTTGTTTCCTATTGAAAATTGGCCATATCGGACTATGTGATCGAAAGTTATGGCCATAATACAAATTCATACAAAAAAATCGCGTGAAAAATGTCACTCATTTTTCGGGCACTTATCCCTAACCGATTTGCTCACAACAAGTTGCATTTGACGTAGAATCCTGTCCCGTTGATTATTTTTTTTAAATTGGCCAGATCGGACTATGGGATCGAATGTTATGGCCAAAATACAAATTCATACTAAAAAATCGCGTTAAAAATGTCACTTATTCGAATAAAATTATGTGGATAACTTATTTTCGATACAGTCCTTATTGAAAATTGGCCAGATCGGACTATGGGCTTAGAAGTTATGGTCAAATTACTATTTATTGTGAAAAAGAGTTCAAAAAAGCCTAGCTCACTTTTTTAGCACTTAGACTTCATCTATTCCCCAAGCAAAACAAGTTCAACAAATCTGGTTGCAGTAACCATATTGTGACTGAATCCGGTCATATATAAGTTACTGTGATTGATGTGCAATATGTGTGCTTCTCAGGTCGCTCGCAACAGATTGCATTCGACGCAGAACCTTGTCCCATTGTATCCTATAGAAACTTGGCCGGATCTTGGGTCAAAAGTTATGGCGAAAATACTAATTTTAACAAAATAATATGCCATTTTTTGCTCTTATGCTCATCCGATTTGTTTGCAACAAACTGCGTTTGGCGAGAATTTTTTTTATGCATATAAACAAATATGAAAAATAAGACCAAACCTTTTGAACGAACGAGAAAGGCACCATCACCGCTAGGTGGATTAATCTTATTTATTTATTTAATTTTTTTAAATTTAATTTTTATTTAATAAATAGTTTAGGAACTTGATGGAAATTTATATTTCCTGCAAGTCAAGATTCGAGAAAATGTGTGAAGAAAAAGAACCCGTTACGTTCTTCTGATTTTATCTAATTCATGTTTTAATACAGAAAATAAATGATTTGTTTAGATGCCATTGTAAAGTTTTCATGCTTTGAATCTCTTACGCATTTTAGCGGTTTGTAAGTTTGATATCGGTACCACTATTAGGTTTCGGCTCATTTCCGCATTCTATCGAACTCAATAATATACATATGAAAAATTAATGCGAGCAAGTGTCTACATTTTGTCTACAGGTTTTAATCATGCATCTATTCATTGGCGAAAACATAATATATATATACTCTTCTTTCAGATAAATAGTTCCACGATTTCCCAAAACTTGTTATCATGATTCAAATAATAAGATTGAGGAAAAGCTTTCATAAGACACGTTTATAGTGTATAGATATTATTTAACTAACACGTTGCCAATTTCCAATTATACAAATAAAGATAGATAGAAATAAAATGAGAATCCGCCATCCTTGACCAAAAAAAAAACACTATTGTTATTAGAACAACATCCTCGTTCGTCTTCTCTTATGGGAATTCAACTCAGGATTTGACTGATCAAATATACTAAGGCGGTAGTACCGATTGCTTACGGATTGGTGACCATGTTTCGACGGAATGCTATTTAATAGGGCGAATAATTGACCCACGCCATTTACAAATCTCATAATCCAAGGACAATCAGCCAATAATTACCGATGGAATAGGTCGATTAAAGCTGCCAAAGTTTCTACGAAACAATTTGGTATTTACAGCCATGTGTAGAGATAAAGTACTTCAGACAGCAATACAAAGTACTGGAAGAAGGGCTGCTGTTCAAAAATCGAAGCTATTTTACCTGTCTTTGACACGAGTTAGTCCTATCCAATTCAATTCCACTGTTTGTAGTCCTTTTGAGTCATTTTTTTTCGTGTATTAAGGATCGGGAAATTTTTTTTCGGATGAGCAGCTAAAATTCCATGATCTTGAATTCTAAGCCCCGCCTTACCACGAGAACGTTGGCCTACGTCATGTTCTGAGTCACATTTCCATAATGTTATTACGGAAAGTACAAAGCTACATAACATTTTCCTAATTTCCCTTGAAATTCTGAATTAACCGTTGACTGAAGCCCCTCAATTATAAGTCTATTTACTTTGATTGAATTATGATTAATTTCAGTCTTTGTTATACATATACGTTAATATTTAAAAAAAATAAGACTTTATAAAGGCATCAGATTGTTCAATTTCACTTACGTGATATTTTGAACGCGTTCAAAAATAAGAACTGAACGCAGAGTTCAAGAGCCAAATGAAAATTCTGAACGATGATCCAAGATTGCTGTGATCAAGTCCAGATTAAAAGAACGAACGGGCTTTTCTTAGCACGCGTTCAGTTCAAGATGCAACACTGTGTAGGTACTGATTTATTCGTTCTTATCTCCAAAAAGGAGCAAGCAGTAATGAAATGACTATTTCCCACCAAAAACGGTTATACGTTGTGAAATTATTGTGGAAAACATTAATTGTGGGAGAGAAAATGGTAAAAGCATGTGCTGACTGTCGTCTGCTTGGCGTGGCTGCTGCTACCGTTGTTTTGTTTTTCTGTTATTGCATAGAAGAATGAATGGTAAAACGAAATGTCAACCATTCCCGTCCCTGGTAAGGGTTGTTGAGCTGTGGGTCGTAGCCCACTTGCGTATTTGATTGAAGGACGTTGCTCGGGATTCACGAAGAAAATGGTTCTGTAGACAAAACTGGGTTCAAAACGAGAATTTCCTGAGACATGCGTTGCATGTTGCTCGCTAGATAATGGTACATTAGAGGGTCCAAATAACATTCCTCCTGCCACTGCTGTTTGATTGCTGTCCCAATGTGCTGTGAACGATAAAGAGCTACTAGCTTTATGTATCACTGGAGCTGCTTGCTGATCAAGAATCGGTTGTAGGTGACTTGGATTGTTGGTTTGTGAGCAAATCACTCGCTGTGCGATTGTAGACCTTGGGTGATTATTTGACGTAATTTGCATCGATCTGGTACTGGTCCGTCCCAGTGCCTCTGGCAAGAGCAAAGAAAAGCTGGGCTAACGAAAAAGGTTGGCTTATTAGGTAACCTAGTAAGTCCGACGAGACTCGAAAGTTCTGCAGCGTCAGAGCCCTGGTAGCTATAAACCTTTGAAAATTGGCTGGTTAGCCACTATCACTGATGCGAGTGATGCAAAATACTGCCTGAGTGGATTGGCCATATCCATCGAATCGGAAATAGTACGGTCGTGCGAATCGATGCGGAGGGGGAAGACCCACGCTTGCACTTAGCGCATTGAGTTTCCTTCATAGTTCTGTGGTGGATTGGGCCAAAGTGAGTGAGTCAAAGATCCCAAAGTTCCAGTTTTTGACAGCAGTGCGTATGGATGTGCTTTTGCTTGCGCAGTTTTCCAAAGGTTTTTTTTCTTGTTCGTTCGCTGTGTTTACGTTTTCGCAGCTGCCGCAGGTACAACTAGAGCGGAAGTGGAAGTGTTCTTTTGTGTTTGTGAAGGGCAATACGCCGGATTTGTGCCCGAAAATTCGCCAATTGATTGCCAAGGGACTGAAATGAACTTTTCGGCTCTGCAACGAGGGCTTGACAGTGATGCCGGCAAACAAGGACCATCATCAATTCGTTTTGGGGTTTCTCGAGGTCCACAAGTATAAGTACTACACTCATGACCACCCCGGCATGGATCCGCTCAAGGCTTTGCTGCGAGGAATCCACGACATGAAGGAAAAGGAGTTCCAAGCAGAACTTGAAAGTTGCGGCCTGAAGCCAGTGGCCGTGCACAAGGTCGCTCGTCATGGCATGCACGCAAAAAAAAAGCGTTCATGAATTTGTGAACTAACGAGTTCACGGTGTATTTTTTCGGAAACAACATTCACGGATTCGGTAATTGAAGCGGGCTTGGTAGTCGTATGGCTACTGCTTCTGCCTCATACGCAGGAGGTCGTGGGTTCAATCCCAGGTCCGTTCCATTCCCCTACTTTGTATCTTTCTCTTTATTTCTCATGTTCTAGCAATCGCTAGAACTGGAAATGGACTTCCATACCGTTTCCATTACTATTCCTATACCTTCAACTTGAGTATTCTAACAGTAATCTGCTAGAATTGGAAATGAACTATAGAGCTCGTTTCCTACATCCAATTAGAAATTCCATCAGTTACCTTCTCCTACCTATCACATTGGCAGCTCGTTAACCAAGACGGACCTCTGCCTCTCCAACCTAACCCAGAAATTCCAACAAATTCCACATGAACTCGTGGCAAGTGCAGAGGTATATTCGGCTTGCAGTGGGCGAGTGATTGCATCATCATTTCCTCCCCCTTCCCTACATTGACTTGCATTCTGACGTGACAGGCGCCAGTATGACCTAACAAATGAGATCACCAGTACTTGTACATTGAAGATTTGTGCTAGTCCCAAGCAAACATCTGTTGGTTCCCTGTGCAAGAACAGCTGATCTGGTCATAATGGAGTAGCAACTACGAGCAGTCAATCAAGCTCAAGCTCAAGCTCAACAACATTCACGGATTCGGTAATACAGTCACGTTTTCTGGAACGTTCTGGAAAACGTGACTGGTGTTCCCAAATCCATAAGTTGAATCACGGTGTATTTTTGCTGGTTCACGAATTCGGGAACGCTTTTTTCTGCGTGTGGCGAAGAAGCATCGCAACCTGCTTTATCTGGTCCATCTGTAGCACGGCTCCACCACCTGGAAGGACCTGAAGCTGATTAACGTCAGAAATTACACCGTCGTTGACTGGGAGCGATATCGGCCAGTGCACCATACGACGTCACGTCAGTGCACCAACTGTTTCGGCTCCATCCTACAGCGAATGACCCCCGCTGTCTCCTACTGGATTCCGCCGGCAGCCAGAGAACGAAAACGTCCCACCGAAAGAATCTGCTCCGCTCTACACTCACTCGACTCACTACGACTCTGAGCTCGGATTCCCTTACTCGGCTGAGTCGGTCCGGCGTCCAACCAACAATTGACTTGTACATCATAAACATGAACGATCATGTCTCCCAGCCTGCCGGCTACCAGGAGCTCAGCTTGGATCACTACCCAGTGGCGGAAGTGGGATTCTCGATCAATCTGCAACAGCATTCCCGGTGAAGCTACCATCGTGTTGACTGGGGCCGGTTCCAAAGATGTGTGGAGGACAACATCGAATACCAGTGACATCCTGCCACACCGAATGAAATCGTCGATCAGTTCCATTTCATACAAGAGGCGATCGTCCACCCCCGCGAACAACATGTTCCAAAAGCTCAACAGGTAAGCAACACCCTAACCATTGATACACTCACCAAAGATTTGATCCGTTTGCGAAATGTTACTTGCAGGCAGTACCAGCGTACTGGGCGTAGATACGTTGTAATCGCATGACAAAAATCATACAGGACAGAATGGTTTAGTTCCGGAATAGTGAGTTCTTCAATGAGATCCACGATCTTCCAGACTGTGCTAAGCCGTTCTGGAAACTGGAAAAAATTCTAAAATCAAAACCTCGGCCCATTCCACCTTTGATCCCATTAGACAACTATGGCTCTAAGGATCGCTTGATAACTCTTGCAGAGAAGGTCACTGAAATAGATCTTCACTTTGTCAGCTCAAAAAATCTTGGACAGAACATCGTCAGTCCACATCAGTGTTGTCCTACACTCAGTGCGAAAAATTCTGCTCTTTGATTTTACTCCATCTAAACTATTTTATAGACTTAACTAAGTAAGTGCAACTAATAGAGCGATATTTGAATTTTCTAAATGTCATGGCAAACTGTCAAAAAAATGCACTCCAGAGCCACAGGAGCGCGCGCACTGAAAATACACTGGAGTGTTTTCACTGGAGTGTATTTTCAGCGCGCGCGCTCCTGTGGCTTTGAGGTGCATTTTTTTGACAGTTTGAAATGACATTTAGAAAATTCAAATATCCTTCTATTAGGTGCACTTACTTAGTTAAGACTATAAAATAGTTTAGATGGAGTAAAATCAAAGAGCAGAATTTTTCGCACTGAGTGTAGTACAACACTGGTCCACATGAAGCAGCCATTAACGAGCTTGCGAACATCATCCATCTGACTCCAAACGACTTCTTGAAGTAGTTGGACATCACAACTGACGAATTAATGACCTATATCAAATCATCAAAAAAACATGAAGTCCCCATAGGCTTCGACAGCATCCTAATTCTCGAGCTCAAACACATGAGTGCTTCATTCTTTGAGCACCTTTCCCTAATCTTCAATCAGTGTCTGCGACTCAGCTATTTCCCATCGTTCTGGATGTCTGCGAAAGTCATTCCCATTCGGAACCCTGGGAAGGATCCTTCTTCCCCGATAAGCTATCGCCCCATCAGCCTTCTCTCAGGGTTATCCAAGCTGTTTGAAAAGGCGATTCACATCCGGTTACTTGAGTCTGTCGAACACCACAATATTTTGCTCGAGGAACAGTTTGGGTTCCTATGCGGTCGATCCACCGTGCAACAACTGACCCGAGTTACCAACGTCTTCAGACGGGACAAGTTTGTCTCAAAACCATCCGCCATCGCCTCACTCGATGTCGAGAAGGCATTCGCCAATGTATGTCATGATGCCCTGGAGTACAAACTACAATGCCACAATCTTCCCAGATACCTGGTGAAAATCATCAACAATTACCTGTCGGAAAGGACATTGCGGATTTCAATCAGCGGAGCGAGTTCCAATGCGCACAACATCGTCCCCCAAGGCAGTATCCTCCGGCCCCTGTTGTTTAACCTGTTCAACTTCGACATGCCAGAACCTCCAGAAGGCGGAATTCCGCAAAACTCCAACGAGACCTTGATGACCTGCAGTGTACCTCACGAACCCGGCGGATACCCAGTTCATCATTTTCCATCACTCTAAACCCTTCTAGAACACGAACATCTGAGGTCCACCGTCAGGTCGGTATCAAAACACTTCAGGAGCGCTATGGTGAGTGTAAGGCGAAGTTTAGGGTTCCTTGTGCCTCTTCGGACCAGATAGCGATTAGGACGCTAGTTCCAATTTAGGTTATCAAATTTCGTAGTGTAAATTAGTAGCTAAGTTATCAAATTATAAGTTTTAAGTTAAAGACTACTGTTACTAGCGCGAATGACTATACAATCTGCTGACACACCGGCCCTACAAGTGCTACGCATTGATAGCTATGTATTAGCACGAACTTTGCTCATGATCGATTGAATGATCATGGAGGCGCATGGTAGCGTAACGCGTCTAATCAGAGAATATTTTTATATTTCCTTTTTTCGAAAATGAGAAAGTTTACCTTAAATACAAAATTTCTCATTTTCGAGCTAACACTTATCACTCTACTGTCACAGTGTTTGTTGGGTAAAAAAGTTGGATCATATTGGTCCTAAGTTTGAAGACATCATAGGGTTGCTCAAGTTACTCACAACAAGGATGATCTAAAATTGAATAAAAATGATTTCCTTGAGGGTGCTAATTTTTATTTTGAAATAGAATATTGGAATAGTATACAAACTAGTTTCCGCCTTCGCAATGTTCCTAGCAACGCGTCTGCCATTACTAGGATGTTGGTAACGGCAACTCTATTTTATTGTGCAAAATTTATCTTGGCACTGAAACGACTAATGCAACACCAGAAGAGGAGCCGGGTCTCGTTGTCGTGCCGTCGTCGCATCCAACGACGATGACAACAAGGACGGGGACGACAGCTTTTAATGACGAATGCCCGACGTGACATTTGTGCTGCGCAAGATTAATTAAAATGTTGCACAAAACTGAAGAGACAGAGAGCGAAAGCGGGACCATACTGCTGTGTCATCAAACGAAGCGATGATACGTTTTCGCTACATTGTTGTTTTATTAACTTACCGTGAGCGGATTCTTAACTGTTTTTGGGATGATTAATTAAGTTGGAGTCTAATCAAAGCTTAGGATGAAGTTGGTTCACATTGATGAGTACGGCGAATCTAGGAATCGGGTTCAACAAAAACATACAACGACCTTGATGTTACTGCCAGAGAGTTAATTAGGTTTATTTTCAACTTTCAGCATTACTTTTAAATATATCAATTTTGTTTTCGTTATATTTCTGAATCGTAGTTTCTCTTCTTTCTATATATTCTAAAAACTATTTTTCTTTCCTTTCCTATCTATCCGACTTTCTCGCATCTTCTCATGCCATCATGGTCTACAACTTCTAACGCCATATCTTTACCCCATCATCAACGCGCCATTTTTGTTCCACCATCTTGCGCGCCTGCATCCCCCCGCGATGTGTCTGTGGCTACCACCTTCTTCTAACCATCAATCACGAACGCGCATCGCACAAATGATCATCACCCACGACCACACCCATCCACATACCCCGCATCGCCGTGTCATCATTAACAATGTCCCGTCTCGGTGTTCGTATCGTTGTTCATGGTCGCGTCATCAGCAAGAGGTATGCATGACAGATGAGGTACCATTTATTATATGACGAAAAGCATTTTTCATTTGGCGGTGACGCCACGCTTGACAGTGTAGTGTGTTGTACCCGGTTGTGCATATTTAGTGCTTGCGTTAGATTTTGCTAGCTGATGCCCCCGAAAGTATTCGGTTTGATTTATTTTCACATTTCGTTACATTTATTAGCTTTGGTGTTGCACTTGCTGGATACAAAAGTTTTGCGTTTTTCGCATGGCTGGGAAATTGATGACCGTTACTAGAGCTTAGAATGCTTTCAGCATGTTAACTACTGTTTTAGATTGTGGATTGTGCTTTGACGTAGGTTTTTATTAGATCGGCTATTAAGGTGAGTTACGGCGGCGTCCAAAAATGGCAGGCACAATGGCCGTGCTATCCCTCACCTCGCGTTTTTGCTCACACAAATGTAAATATTTAGGCGGTTAGCACATCTGTGAACCATTTTTTCGTGTATGCTGCAAGTGAGCAAAGGTGAAAAACTACTTTCCGCTTTTGCCTGTCGTTTACTTTTCGAGTTATGTGCCCTTTAAAGCGCTATGTCGATTTTTAATTGGACTTTAACGCGATTCACCTTAACATATGTTTACCTTTATCTATATCTAATATTCATAAGAATGATAATGTAGCTGCATTACTTAGATAAATGTATGTTGATCACATCTTCGCCGGAAGTTTTGGCGATCGCCTATGTTATTTCTTAAAGCTGGACCCCTTCTGATATATCCGTACAGCATCACGATTGATGGTGCATTTCACAGAATACCGTTTTGATTCGAATTCCCGGACGCTTCGAAAGCAGGACAACTTTGTTGTTTTTTTCTGTTTTTGAATTACCTGAATAATGGATCAAACGTAGGGTAAGACGGTATAATATGCCCCCCCTAAGGCAACTCCTTGATAACTTTTTACTTTTCAACGCAATTTATGCAAACTTTGTGTTATTTGGTAGTCCAGGAAGTCGCAAATGCATTGCCCGTGAGTATTCATATAAAAATATTTCAGTTAACACGTAACAAAGCTTTTTTGAAAAGTCGTGAAGAAATGAATTTTAAAAAGTGCCTGGGCAATACGCCCCACCTCAACCAAAGACGTTTAATTGACCTTCATTAGTATTTGATCAAGCCCATAATAAAAAGGATACAAATCCTTATGCGCTTGGCATTAAAAAACCAACATAGGTCCATTTAAGCAGGTGTGAATTACATTTCAATATTTTCCATACAATTTGGAAGCAACTGCTGCAGGCTCGCTGCGCTTGTGTACAGTTGGTAAGGGCATATCGTCCTGCCTACACTGGGGCGTTTGGCCAGTGAAACATGTTTTCGAAAATCGTTACATTTTTGAAGATGGAAGTAATTTTATATCATATTAACCACTGAGAAAAGTAATTTTGTTGCCCAACTGAGTGTTCCAGTGCAAGTTTTGTGGACAGTATGCCAGAGTCGCTCCAGAATATTGAGCAAACAAACATGAAAAGTTACATTAAAACTGTAACTTTTAGTATTTTGCTATTATTTTCATTGTGTAATACAAAAATACTTCCACATTCACATAGTATGATGGGTTTACAAATACTTATAGGCACCAACTGTTTTTTACCCTTAATTAGTTATAGTTTTCTAGAAATCAAAGGGGGGCGTTTTGGCCAGGTCGCATTATACCGTCTTACCCTATCCATTGTGTTTGGCCCATAAGTTTTAAAACATCATGAACAATCCGTGATCGGTGTCTAAAACTAGAAAATTTCGAGATTAAATTGATTGATTGATTGTCTTTATTAAAGAGGTTTTCAGCCCAATGCTGGCTCCCTCTAAGGCATGCCATTTTCATTAGCATATTTTGTTCTTCTTAGTCTGCGCGGCTTAAGACTTTGCATTGAAGAAGCTAAACACGTATTATCCATATTCAATCATATTTAAGGGGTAGCTGTGATTTCTTAACATAGTATGATAGCAAACTTTGTAATAAGTTGTTATAAATGGATTTGAAATACGTAGCATTATTGCTTTTATTATGATTTCCAGGTGTATGGATTTCGAGACAAGTGTTAGCAATTGCTTCGATTGCCGGACATGCTTTTTTAACGAAGGTAAAGGAAATCTGCCACCAGACACCTGGGGAGGCGTACCCAGGTAGTGTGGAGATGGGATCACCACTCCCGACCCACTAAAACACACTCCTTCCTCTCCAGTCATTCTCCCGGCCCGCAATTAAGCAATACTTCGGGGGATGAATATTGGGCATTGCGCCCCTTACATGATTTACACAAGTGCACGTATGCACCTCAACTTTCCTGATACTTCCCATGCACCACCTGTGCACAAAGACATACATTGGCATCACGTGTACTCCAACACTCACCCACCTGGGCCGCGAGACCACCAACAAGCAGAGGACCAGGTACCTTGCAGGGGGTAGAGTTGGTATCTAACGACCTAGTTGGTCTACAATTAGTGTAGTAATCATCCGTCTTGCACCGGAATAATTTCCACTTGTCTTCCAAGCCGGAGGTGACCCTAGGTTGAAGGCCCCTATGTTGCTCCTACCTCAGCTATAAGGCAGACCCTTTCATGTCACCCAATTCTGAGGTGCCGCAGAGGTATCTGCCCACGACACTGTTGCATTAACTCTTAAAGTACCAGTTATTTGAACCATAATCGAAAAGTCTAAGTTCTGTCGCAGGCAGATTAACTATCTAGGATTTGTACTTTACGAAGAGGAATGGAACGTAAATCCAGAGAAAACGGAGTGCATAGTCAAATTCCCAGCCCCAACCAACGGGAAAGAGCTGCAATGATTTTAAAGGCTGTGCAATTGGTATCGTCGATTCATCGTAGACTTTTCGAGACTGGCGGCGCCGCTCACAGATCTAATGAAAGCCAAAGTAAAATTCAAATGGACCAACTTGACCGAAGAGTCCTTTCTGAAGCTTAAGGCTGCACTTTGCTCCGCACCGGTTCTGGCTATGCCCGACTATTCGAAGCCGTTTGCTATCGCACCTGATGCTAGCGACGTTGCTATAGGAGCAGTGCTAACGCAGGAGTTTGATGGGGGAGAGCATCCAATATGCTACTTTTCCAAGAAACTAACAATCGCGGAACGCAAATACTCGGTAACGCAGCGAGAATGCTTGGCGGTAATTCGAGCGATTGAAAAATTCAGGGGATATGTGGAAGGAATACACTTTACAGTTTTCTGCGATCACGCTGCACTAAGTTATTTAAAGTCTATGAAAAGTCCCACAGCGCTTATGTCCAGGTGGCTTTTACGATTGAACGCTTTTGACTTCAACATAAAGTACAGAAAAGGTTCGATTAATGTTGTTCCCGATGCACTATCGAGGATCGTGGCAGAAGTCAGATTTGAAGTTGATGATAAACAGGAGGCATGGTATGAGAAAATGAGAAATGGGGTTGAAAAGAATTCATACAGGTTTCCAGACTTTCGCCTGATACAACGAGATCTGTTCAAAAACTGTACAATTCAGGACGAAACAGGTAAATCTGCTCACCGTTGGAGAAGGGTTGTACCACTCAAGGACAGACTAGATTTGATCAAGCGATTTCATGTCTCTCCTTCGGCCGCCCACCTAGGTGCACAAAAAACAACGCAGAAATTACAAACGCATTATTATTGTCCCAACATGTTTGATGACATAGGCCAATATGTAGAAACGTGCACGATCTGTAAATCTAGCAAGGCGCCGAATTATACGATGACACCAAAGATGGGCAACCTCAAACCCGCTCGTGTACCTTGCGAACTAATTTCAGTAGACTTCGTGGAACCTTTCACACGTTCACGCAAAGGCAACACGGTATCTGGTCATTACAGATTGGATAACGAAATACGTGATTGCTCATCCAATGCGGGCTTCAGATTCAATGCAGATGGTAGATTTTTTGGAGCAGCAAGTATTCCTCAAATTCTCTCGTCCACGCATAGTACTCTCAGACAACGGCAAACAATTTACATCGGTGGCATTTAATACACTTCTAGCACAAAACTACATCATCCTAGCGAAAAACAACATATGAAAACAGCATATTACTGTCCAATGGTCAATAATGCAGAGAGAGTAAATCGGGTGTTGATAACGTGTGTTCGTGCATTACTAGAAGATGATCATCAGGCATGGGATGAGCAGTTACCAGCAATAACCGATACAATCAATAGCGCACAATATGACTCAACATCAGTAAGCACACATGTCGCCAATTTCGACAGAGAGCTAAATTTTGCACCGATTTGTACGTTCAACAGGATCTCAATACACCAGATGACCCTAAAATTGCACAAGACATTCGATTATCGGCCATTAAGCGTATTCATGAATTTGTGTTACAGCGCAGAAGGAATAACCACGAAAAATTTAAGGCACGGTACAATCTAGGAGCAAGAGAAGTGAAATTTAACGTCGGAGACTTAGTTTGGAGAAGAACGTTAACACAGTCTTCGAAGGTGAATCAGATAAACCGCAAACTGGACCCGAAATTCGTTCCGCCGATGGTAAGAGAACTTCGAGGGTCAAATATCTACGTACTAGAAGATGTTACGATAGGAAAAAGAGGGCAATATCACTCAAATACATTTTTTTCTGATAGATATCAAGGCAGACTAAGAGAAAAATTGTACAGATATAGGAAAGCACCTGCGAACCATGAGTGGAAATGCCAAGCAAATACCATTTTTATGAACGATTAAGACGCAATCCGGTGCAGCTAGAAACAACTTAAATCAACTACCTACTCACCGTGAGGGGCAGCAGGGACTATGTCCAAGGGCTTGACGATCCCTCCCCAGGGCATCTGCAAGTTGTGGTGCCTGCCTATGATGTGGTGGGGTTTGACAGTGGGCCCTGTTAAACCTCTATAAAAAGCTGCATGTATCCGCAAGTAGGCTCCGCCAAAGGGACCGTGTGCCGCTCAACGCGCACAAGCCCAAGTCCTGGTGTTAGGTGGGACGCTAAACAGCCCTGATACGACGGCCCTCCGACGAGACAGGAGGTTTGCGCAGGCCCAATAAGCCGCCTTTGAAAACACCATTACGAACGACATAGGAGATAATACGACTCGATACAATTGGCAACGACCTAAGCGACGAATAAAGGATCACGATTGGAAGCTTGGAACATGGAACTGCAAGTCGCTAGGCTTCGCAGGTTGCGACAGGATAATCTACGATGAATTACATCCCTGCAACTTCGATGTCGTAGCGCTGCAGGAAATCTGCTGGACAGGACAGAAAGTGTGGAAAAGCGGGCATCAAGCGGCTACCTTATACCAAAGCTGTGGCACAACCAATGAGCTGGGAACCGGCTTCATAGTGCTGGGAAAGATGCGCCAAAGCGTGATTGGGTGGCAGCCAATCAACGCAAGGATGTGCAAGCTGAGGATTAAAGGCCATTTCTTCGTCTATAGTATCATAGTCCACACGAAGGAAGACCCGACGACTAAAAATAAGCGTTCTATGTACTGCTCCAGTGAGCAGACATACGACGGATGCCCACTGCGGGACATCAAAATCGTCATCGGTGACATGAACGCACAGGTAGGGAGGGAGGAAATGTATAGACCGGTCATCGGACCGGATAGTCTGCATACCGTATCGAACGACAACGGCCAACGATGCATAAACATTGCAGCTTCCCGCGGAATGGTAGTCCGAAGTACTTTCTTCCCCCGCAAGAATATCCACAAGGCCACATGGAAATTACCTAATCATGTTTCGAAAAAGCAAATCGACCACGTTCTAATCGACGACAAATTCTTCTCCGACATCACGAACAACCGACCACTACCTCGTTGCAGTATGTCTGCGCTCAAAACTTTCGACGGTGTACAACACGCGTCGGAGTCATCCGCCGCGGCTAAACATTGGGCGGCTACAAGACGGTAGACTAGCCCAAGACTACGCGCAGCAGCTGGAAGTGGCACTCCCAACAGAAGAGCAGCTAGGTGCAGCGTCCCTTGAAGATGGCTGGAGAGATATTCGATCCGCCATTGGAAGCACCGCAACCACTGCACTATGCATGGTGGCCCCGGATCAGAGAAACGACTGGTATGACGGCGAATGTGAGCAGTTAGTGGAAGAGAAGAATGCAGCATGGGCGAGATTGCTGCAAAACCGTACGATGGCGAACGAGGCACGATAAAATCGGGCGCGGAACAGACAAAACTCGATTTTCCAGAGGAAAAAGCGCCAGCAGGAAGATCGAGACCGTGAAGAGACGGAGCAACTGTGAAGCAACTGTGAGCAACGGAGCACTCTATGAAGTTCTATGAGAAGTTGAACCGTTCACGTAAGGGCCACGTGCCACAGCCTGATATGTGTAAGGACATCAACGGGAACCTTCTTACGAACGAGCGTGAGGGGTTGACCAACTACCAGGAGAGCTATTTAAACACGGTGGTGAGGCACTGGCTAGAGCGCTGCACTGGTCATTACCAAGATTTGGGAGGAGGAAGTTTTGCCGCAGGAGGGGATGGAAGGTGTCGTGTGTTCCATCTATAAAAAGGGCGATAAGCTGGATTGTAGCAACTACCGCGCAATCACATTGCTGAACGCCGCCTACAAGGTACTCTTCCAAATTTTATGCCGTCGACTAGCACCAATTGCAAGGGAGTTCGTGGGGCAGTACCAGGCGGGTTTTATGGGCGAACGCTCCACCACGGACCAGGTGTTCGCTATTCGCCAAGTACTGCAGAAATACCGCGAATACAACGTGCCCACACATCATCTATTCATCGACTTCAAAGCCGCATATGATACAATCGATCGGGACCAGCTATGGCAGCTAATGCACGAACACGGATTTCCGGATAAACTGACACGGTTGATAAAAGCGACAATGGATCGGGTGATGTGCGTAGTTCGAGTTTCAGGGACATTCTCGAGTCCCTTCGAAACGCGCAGAGGGTTACGGCAAGGTGATGGTCTTTCTGGTCTGCTATTCAACATTGCTTTGGAAGAGGTAACGCGAAGAGCAGGGATTAACACGAGTGGTACAATTTTCAATAAGTCCGTCCAGCTATCAACCATCCATAGTTCACACCGCGAAAATCGGACGACTGCGGTGGGCCGGGCACGTAGCAAGAATGATGGACAGGAATTCATTCTGAATTTCACCAGAAATTCATTCTGAATTCCACCAGGAATCCGTCCTGAATTCCACGAGGAATTCGTTCTGAATTCCACCAGGAATTCATTCTGATTTCCACCAGGATTTCATTCTGAATTCCACCAGGAATTCATTCTGAATTCCACCAGCAATTCATTCTGAATTCCACCAGCAATTCATTTTGAATTCCATCAGGAATTAATTCATTCTGAATTCCACCAGGAATTCATTCTGAATTCCACCAGGAATTCATTCTGAATTCCACCAGGAATTCATTCTGAATTCCACCAGGAATTCATTCTGAATTCCACCAGGAATTCATTCTGAATTCCACCAGGAATTCATTCTGAATTCCACCAGGAATTCATTCTGAATTCCACCAGGAATTCATTCTGGATTCCACCAGGAATTCATTCTCAATTCCACCAGGAATTCATTCTGAATTCCACCAGGAATTCATTCTGAATTCCACCAGGAATTCATTCTGAATTCCACCAGGAATTCATTCTGAATTCCACCAGGAATTCATTCTGAGTTCCACCAGGAATTCATTCTGAATTCCACCAGGAATTCATTCTGAATTCCACCAGGAATTCATTCTGAATTCCCCCAGGAATTCATTCTGAATTCCACCAGGAATTCATTCTGAATTCCACCAGAAATTCATTCTGAATTCCCCCAGGAATTCATTCTGAATTCCACCAGGAATTCATTCTGAATTCCACCAGAAATTCATTCTGAATTCCACCAGGAATTCATTCTGAATTCCTCCACGAATTCATTCTGAATTCCACCAGAAATTCATTCTGAATTCCACCAGGAATTCATTCTGAATTCCACCAGGAATTCATTCTGGATTCCACCAGGAATTCATTCTGAATTCCACCAGGAATTCATTCTGAATTCCACCAGGAATTCATTCTGAATTCCACCAGGAATTCATTCTGAATTCCACCAGGAATTCATTCTGAATTCCACCAAGAATTCATTCTGAATTCCACCAGGAATTCATTCTGAATTCCACCAGGAATTCATTCTGAATTCCACCAGGAATTCATTCTGAATTCCACCAGGAATTCATTCTGAATTCCACCAGGAATTCATTCTGAATTCCACCAGGAATTCATTCTGAATTCCACCAGGAATTCATTCTGAATTCCACCAGGAATTCATTCTGAATTCCACCAGCACTTCATTCTGATTCCACCAGGAATTCATTCTGAATTCCACCAGGAATTCATCCTGAATCCACTAGGAATTCATTCTGAATTCCACCAGGAATTCATTCTGAATTCCACCAGGAATTCATTCTGAATTCCACCAGGAATTCATTCTGAATTCCACCAGGAATTCATTCTGAATTCCACCAGGAATTCATTCTGAATTCCACCAGGAATTCATTCTGAATTCCACCAGGAATTCATTCTGAATTCCACCAGGAATTCATTTTGAATTCCACCAGGAATTCATTCTGAATTCCACCAGGAATTCATTCTGAATTCCACCAGGAATTCATTCTGAATTCCACCAGGAATTCATTCTGAATTCCACCAGGAATTCATTCTGAATTCCACCAGGAATTCATTCTGAATTCCACCAGGAATTCATTCTGAATTCCACCAGGAATTCATTCTGAATTCCACCAGGAATTCATTCTGAATTCCACCAGGAATTCATTCTGATTCCCACCAGGAATTCATTCTGAATTCCACCAGGAATTCATTCTGAATTCCACCAGGAATTCATTCTGAATTCCACCAGGAATTCATTCTGAATTCCACCAGGAATTCATTCTGAATTCCACCAGGAATTCATTCTGAATTCCACCAGGAATTCATTCTGAATTCCACCAGGAATTCATTCTGAATTCCACCAGGAATTCATTCTGAATTCCACCAGGAATTCATTCTGAATTCCACCAGGAATTCATTCTGAATTCCACCAGGAAGTCATTCTGAATTCAACCAGGAATTCATTCTGAATTCCAACAGGAATTCATTCTGAATTCCAACAGGAATTCATTCTGAATTCCAACAGGAATTCATTCTGAAATCCACCAGGAATTCATTCTGAATTCCACCAGAAATTCATTCTGAATTCCACCAGAAATTCATTCTGAATTCCACCAGGAATTCATTCTGAATTCCACCAGAAATTCATTCTGAATTTCCACAGAAATACATTTTAATTCCCCCAGGAATTCACTCTGAATTCTACAAAAAAAAATCATTTTGAGTCTCTCAAAGAGTTCCTGCTGAAATACCTCAGGAATTAATCCTGAATTTTGCAAGGAATTCTACCAGGAATTTAGTCTGAGTTCCACCAGGAATTCATTCTGAATTCCACAATGAATTCATTCAGAATTATCTAAAAAAAGCATGCTGAATTTCCCCAGGAATGTATCCTGAATTCCTCCAAGAATTCATTCTGAAATCTTTAAGAAATGCATCCTGAATTCTACAAGGAGTTCATCATGAACTCTTCAAGGAATGCATCCTTGTTTATTGGAGGAATTCAAAATGAATTTTTATGGGGAGAATCAAAATGAATTCCTGGGGAAACTTAGGATGAGTTCAGATAGAATTTCTGGAATTTTTTTGAATGAATTCTTGGAGGAATTCAGGACGAATTTCTGGGTGAGATGTAAAAAAAGACAGAAACACCGTCTTCAACCAGAGGTCGCACAGACTTAACACTTAACAACTAGCATGAGTCAACGAACAGGACATTCACACAACACCCACTTTTCGCTTTACGAAAATTTTTCTCCTTACCGGGGCGGGAGTTGAACCCTCACTCCACAGCACATGCGTCTAGCTCTAGACGATTGACGTCGCTAACCGCACGGTCACGAAGCCCACAAGAGACAGGAGATCTCCAGAAATAATTTCTGGAGAAGCACTAACAAGAATTTTTGGGGAAACTAAAAGAAGAATTCTCGCTTAACTTTTCAAAAGGACCTAAGTTACATTTTTTTCATGAATTAATTTGAATAGCGCAATCATCAGAACAACAAAAAAGCTTTTGATTGCAGTACTCAAATTAATTCATGAAAAAAATTTACATAGCTCCTTTTGAAAAATTAAGCGAGAATTCCTGCAGGCACTCAAAAAAGAAGTCGGAGGAGGTCGTGGGTTCAATCCCAGGCCAGTTCCATTCCTCCTACTTTGTATCTTTTCATATATTTCTTATATTCTAGCAATCGCTAGTTCTGGAAATGGGCTTTCATACCGTTTCCATCTTCTATCCCCCTATACCTACAAGTAGATTAGTTCTAGCAGGTAACTGTTAGAATTCGAAATGAGCCAAAAAGTTCGTTTCGGCATCCAATTAGAATAAACACCACCCTTTAATTACTTTCACATTGACAACCCGTTAACCAAGACAAACCTCTGCCATAAAACCTAACCCCAGATTCCAATAAAATTCCACAGGAACTCGTGGCGAGTGGAGAGGTGTTCTCGGCTTGCAGTGGGCGAGTGACTGCATCATCAATTCCTTCCCATCCCCGATGACCGTGAGAACTTGGCCAGCGCCGTTATCGACCATCCAAAATACTAGACCTCTCAGATTGTGCACATTGAGGTTGGAGAGCAAATCCCATGCTTCCATCCATTGGTTCCCTGTGCAATTGCGATTGTTCTGGTCGATCACGGAGTAGCAACTACAAAATGCATGGTCATCATGCTCATGCTCATTGCTCATGCTCATGCTCAAATCTTGGTTCGGTACGTCTAGTGTTAATGTACGAAAATAGAAAAAAAATATATAAAGCTCTTTTAGTGGAATATATTCAACCGTCTAAGACGAATTAAGTACTCTCCATTTAATTCCACCAGTTAGTTTTCGTTATCTTTGCAGATACGTATTTCGACCACAACTGTGTGGTCGTCTTCAGTGTCTCGTACTTGACTCGTACTTGAGTCGAGTCAAGTACGAGACACTGAAGATGACCACACAGTTGTGGTCGAAATACGTATCTGCAAAGATAACGAAAATTAACTGGTGGAATTAAATGGAGAGTACTTAATTCGTCTTAGACGGTACGAAAATAGGTAAGTCCATTCAGAAAACTTCACCACTAAAACATTTTTTCTGGAAATGCTAATAACATTTTTCCTGGAAACATACAAAACCTTGGAGGCTAAGGCTTAAACACCCAACAATAGTACACGAATCTCATTGTGGGCCACAGCAGGTCCTAACATATCGTTTGCGTTTAGAAGTTAGCCGTAGAACTTGGCAAGTTGGGTTAGTGAATTCGATATTCAATATTCAATATTCAATTTCTAATTGTTTGTTTTTAAAAGGCCCCAAAACCTTACCCTACAACAATTTGTAGTTAACCTCCAAGGGCCTTTACAAAAGCAAATTATTTTTGGAGGGTCACTACAAATCGCTCCGTTAGAATACGGCAGTCATTTCAAATGTTTATATAGGAGTAGGTTTTTAAAGCGAGCGGGGATCAATGTTGAAGGTGGCTGGGGTCGTTTCCTGATCAATTCTAGGAATTTTTTTCGACTCTCCTGGGCATAAAAATATTATCGTGATAGCATCGTGATGTACAAATGCAAAAATTAAGGTTGAATGAAAGTCGCAGTTCATAACTGTAGAAGTTCTGCGTGAGCACTAAAGCAGTGCGGCAGGACAGTTCCATTGGAAGATGCTAATGTGACGAAGAAGAAGTAGGACTATTTTGGTGACGATTTAAATCGAACAACCACTAAGTTAACACTAAGTAACTAAGTAACAACCACTTATCTTTTTCTTCGTTGAATAGACAATCCGATCCTTCCATATCGTGTTTGCAAGCTTGTTTTTTCCTTGACACAGATCCGATACTTTGGTGCTTTGTGGCAAGCCTGTGTCATATAACTTTCTTCACCATATCTCCTGCACGGTTTACACTGGACCCATATAGCCTCAGGACTTGTGACAGAATTCGAAGCACCTGTGGCACCTATCCACTACGGATGGATGTGCGAGCAAAGCGTGAGATCAAATCGATAGCTTGTGTTGATGTTGTACAATCGCCCACTTTGATTATGATTACTTGGATTGGTTGTTTTAACAGTTAAAGCAACAAAAATACAACAGAAAAAGCTTATTGTGACATAAAATTGTAAAAATATGTCTGCTGTCGATGCAAACAAATTGAAAATGGATTTTGATGTTGGTTTTCTATAACAAAATAATCAGTTTAATATCAGATCATATAATTTAGAAATCAACAGTAAACTGAAATCAAAATAAGTAATCAGACTAAGATATCAAAATTTAAAAACAATCTATAATTTTATTGTGATTTTGATATTAAAATATGTTTTTTATTTGGTCTCATTATGAACTCAGACTTTGCTCGGGTGGTTTCTGTTCACAATATGCACAATAATAATCAGCCCATCTTAAGCTTCCTGATTTTTATCACCTTATTGGCGTCCGTAATTGATGCGAAACTGGACTGAAGTGGACGTTACATCGACTTCACTCTGGAACTTGATGGCGGGCATAAGGTCTTCTGCCAATTTAAACTCCTTCAGTTGTTTGCACTAGAGAGACACATCGTATGCCCTAGCTACCCGTGTTTGAGAATTGGCATCATTTGCGTTATCATCGGCGATCGTTGATTTGCAAGAATTGCCGATGACTTTAATGTCGTCGTCCTAATTCAAATGTATGCTCTTGAAGATTTTCATTCAGTTTTCCATGAAAAAACTTCAAGTGCCGGCATGTTGCCAAAAAGCAGCTGATTCAAATGGCACTGATCACTAAACTTATTAAAATTTCAAAAAGTGTCATAGAATTGTACGAATCATATCTGCCTATAACAGTATCCAAGCTTCTTGAGGCAAACCGACTTCAGCCATCATTAAGAAGAGTTCCAGCTTCGATGTCCTGAGCCACCCTACCGTCTACCGTCATCTTCTTACGTTTATAGGATTCAACGGGCAAAAATAATACCTGGACTATCTACAGTAAAGCTGATTATTTAGATTTACAATCCTGCGGTATTTATATAATTTTTCTCGTCTGTCAAAATCGTCCAACAGTCGTCACGCAGGTCATGTATTTCATCAGTTGGCGACTGTGGCACGTTCAGATTAACACAAGGTGTGTCATGGCAAATGAGGACAAAGCGAACCGGTGAGGGGCCGAACGGGAGAGACCATCATCACCAGAAAATTGGACGTGCAAATTTATGTAAAACGATTCGCTGAGTTTGTATGCATGAACGGAGCAAATTTTAATTTAGTGAAGCGCGTCAGAAAACCGCTCCACGAAGACACACCCCATACACGTTTTGCAGCTACAGCTCCGGTAGAAACTACACACAGAAGCAGCCAGCTATTCCATTACACTAAATTTCCCAAGTGTTCATCTTCAACATAAGCGCTGGGAAAAAAAACTTGCTCAAGTGATGATGGGATCCGAGAGTAGTTCAGCAAAACCAGCAGCACCAGCAAAAAAACAATATTCTGCTGCTCTTGGCTTCCGAATGAGTGGGGGAAAAATCTCTCGCTAAAGTAAAGAAGTAATCGCTTCAACATTTTTTCCACTCGGGGAGACCAGGCATAAATGACCGAACCGAAGCACCACCACCGATGCTTACATTTTCCGCTTAATCCACGACTTGATTCACCTTCACCGAGCACTGATAAATTGGATCATAAATTTGTGGAAATTATTTCCTATTGAAATTATTCGAATAGTTGGCATCAGTTGGACGGAGCTCACCCCGGGAAAATTATGAGCCCGAAAAGCGAAACTGAAATTTTCCACAGTCGCTAAGTGCAACGGATGGGTGAGCGAGAAAAAAAAACAATTTCCACTTGGATGCGGCATGCCACATTATTACTGCTGGATGGATGCTCGCGTATCCGAACCACGTGGTGGTCCAATATTCGTGCATGCTGGGTACCACACTTTCAACCGAAAGACTGCTGATGGAGATCTCTGAACGTGGGGGAATGTTTGACACTTTGGGATGGCGAAAAAAAAAATTCAGCATAAAGCTGCTGAGCGGTGAAAAATCGCATTCTTGAAGGGATGATGGCGAGGCGAACCACCGCACACCATAATGGAATTACAAGGTGTTAATTAGATAAACAGCGCTTTCTTTGCATAGCTGGAGGCTATGGGTGGATGTCGAGATCTGGTTGTGCGATTATCCGCTTGTGCTGCATTAAACATAAAGCGAATTGGGTTAAAGTTTTTGCTTTATTCACCTTCGTGCGGCAGTTGATGCTCCGTCGCCGCTGCTTTGCTGGAAGAATCATCAAAGCTTTTAAGATAGTCCAATGAATGAAGGGTATAAAAAATCTACTGTGGTTTCAGTGCAGTAAAGATCCCGTTGTGGAACTCAATGAAGCTTTTTCAAATAACTAACATAAAATCGTACATGATTCCACAACAGATTCCATAGTGGAGATAATATATTGATCAGATTAACTTTAACCAAATTTGTTAAAATTAGTGTATTCGTATTTGTCGTTGAATAAAATGTGTAGTTATGGATGCTGGTTGTGGGTGGTGCAGAGTTTAAAAGTTCTATTCAGTGTTGTCCAGTAGAAGCATAATTGGTAGTGAAAATTTCCCCCTTATGTGCATTATTCAAACACGGTAACCAAATACTATAAAAAAGGCTTTCCATGCATTAAGAAGCGGTAATGTAGTTCGAACTTTAGTCAAATATGTAATTGTAGATAATTGTTGCACTGAGATCAATCTTAATCTATTCTCTTTTTTACAGATCTATTTAAATGCTTATTGGTTTACATATAAGTATATTTTAAATCTTATAATGTTGAATACATACTTCATCATCATTTGAGTAAGTCATTTCACACATCATTTTTTACCTTTCCTCCTTAACGAATGACAGACTCATGTTAAAAATAATGCTGGGGACCAGTTACTGAAACTTTAATGACTTTTTCTCACTATATAGTTTCACATTGGTTTCAGTTCTAGTGGACTAATTCATGTTGCCTGGTTTTAACCCGCTTTATCTTCTATTTTACCCCAATATATTCCTAGGCGGAGCGCCGATCTAGCCCCGACGTTAGTAGATACGAGCGAGCCTTGAACTGCACCACCAAGACTCACCGCTGCCTTCATGCAACCCATGCATACACGGGGATCCCTTGCGCAGCCTACAGTAAGCATTCCACATGCCTGATCTCATAAATCCCAACTCCTAATCGTTCGATATTTCCATCATCCTCAGTTCCCATGATGAACCACCACACGATGCCCAAGCTCGGATTTGGCCAGTACAAATCGTCATCCAGCGGGGTTGGGAGCTTTTTCCTGCCGAAAATCCTCACCAACCCCACCGACCCGAGTTGTCCCGGGAGTAGCGCCAGCTATCTGACACCGTTCGGCGGCGCCGGCGCAAGCAAGGTAGCCCTCGAGTTGACCCACGGTAGCAACAAACAGGTCATAACACTGCCCTCGGAAAAACTCGATAGCAATAAGCGATACTATGTAACCTTTACCCTGAACCCTAACGACAGTGAACCAATCCCTAGCGCTAGTAGTAGTAAAAGTAGAAGTAGAACCGATCCGCCCGATCCGGACCCGCCGGGTTCGGGCGGCACTGACCAGTTTTTGTTATCTCCCACCACCACAGGGAAGTCCGCGGAAGGTCAGCCTCACCCCCAGCAGCAGCAGCCCGCTTCCATTGGCCAACCAAGGCAGCAGCAATCCGAACACGCTGGTGATGCCCAGCATCCGGCCGAACGGCAGCAACAGCAGCCCCACGCAGGCTCCCTTCCAGCTGTTGTAGAGGAAGATTCGAATCTCGAGTCGAGTTCGGGGCCGTCCCCCTTGGGGTAGCAGCTTTTACAAAGTGTGCAATCGTACTGCCACAATTGTTCCAAACAATTGCTCTTTAAAATGTGTATTTTTCGATTCAAAATTATGGCTCTATAGCCAGTTGTTCAGCGAGATATTACCCAAATATGTTTGTACCGAGGTATCGATTGGCGTGTTGAAATTTTAGAAACTATTCTGAACCGACTTTGTTGTCGGCTTAGGAATCTTATCGTGCAATGTGTAGGTGGCTTTAAAAGTGATTGTAAAATGTAGAATTCATTTTATTTTATACTGTTCTGTTTGTTCATACTAACTCTTATGTAAATATCGAAATATACAGAATTCTATACAGTAATATTTGGTGAGCCCGGGTCATACCTGGGGGAACCAGATGGTGTCTTAACAACGGATGGTGTTTTCACTTCAAAATATTTCCATGAGGCGTGCAAGTCTTGGGTCCTTCCATCTATTGTTTCGTGTTTGATCAACACTCAAAAAACATATTTAACTTCTGAACATCCACATCCACATACGATTATTTATTATGACATTGAAATGAAAATCAGTTTTTTTTTTTCATTTTATATCGTTGTAGCTATTCATTCAGTTTCTGAAACATTCATAAGGTATCAGTGATTTCTTTTACCGTAAGTAATATATTTAAATAAATTAACCGATGTTTAAAAAATTTCACAAGGGATAATCCTTCTGATCGGACAATTAGAATACTTTGACCAAACAAACGCAGCACGATCGTCAAAAATGTTTCATTTTACAATGCAAGGTCTGTAAGTTGTACTTAATTGTGTTTTCGTTTAACCGGTAGCTAGAACAAACTCTGCTGCACTCCCTATCTAGTGCTTTCTCGTGGAAGTGCAGATGGCTCGTAGACTTCCATCAAAGCAAATATCACGGTAACATTTCCCATCCCCATCCTTGATTCAAAAAGGCCAGCGCAGGTATTGCTCAATTTTGGGTCACCAGTTCCCACACATTGTGGATGTGGTTAGTCTTTATACATCATCCGTTGGTTCTATTTGTAAATATAGCTGACCTGACAAGAATGGAGTAGCAACCTTGGGTGGTCAATCTTGCTCATGCTCTATCAAAAGTATCCCGACACGTTAGCTTTTTTCCTGATTTTGACAACCAATGGTGAGATCATGAAATTAAAAATTGTATTTAAAATACATTTTTTCTATGTTTCGCAATATTTCTTCAACTTATAAGACATTCTCCAAGCTTTGAAATTAACAGATTGAAATTGGGATAAACACTCCATTTATGTATAATACAATGCACCCTTCCCAGGTCAACAACAGCGAAGAACGATGAATCCTCCTAATCGATATGGATATCTCAATCATTCAAGCAGTATTACTGTTTTCATCAACCATATTTATGATGTCGCGAGTTTTTTTTTCCTGCTGATGCTGACATCGGAGGTGACAATGGATCATTACTACGAAGGTCTAACAATAAAATCGTTCAAAAAGGTCTCTTAAATGGCGTCAGGCCATTTGGCCGAATGGCGTTTGGCCGAACGCTATTTGGCTGAACTTGTCGTTTGGCCGACCGTCATTTGGCCAAACGGGTCGTTTGGCCAAATAGTTTTAAAAAATGTCCTCGGATTACAAGTAGTGAATAGTGAGTAATGAGAAGTAGGAAGTGAGAAGTGTGAAGAGAAAAATGAACTGATAACTTAGAACAGAGAACTTCTTCCTTTGTCCTTCTTCTTTCTTCCTTGTTCCTTCTTCATTCGTCCTTCTTCTTTCTCCCTTGTTCGTTTTTCTTTCTCCTTCCTCCTTTCTTTCTCCTTCATTCTTCTTCCTTATTCCTTCTTCCTTTTCCTTTCTCCCTCATTCCTTATTCCTTCTCTCTTCTCCATTATTCCTTAATCCTTACTTATTCTTCCTTCTTACTTCTTCCTTCTTCTTTCTTCTATCTTCCAGCTTCCTTCTTTCTTCTTCCTTCATTAATCTTCCTTCTTATTTTTCCTTCTTCCATCTTCCTTCCTTCTTCTTCTTCTTCTTCTTCTTTATTCCTTCGTCTTTCTTCCTTTTTTCTTTCTTCATCAAACTTTTCTCTTCCTGCATCCTTCTTCTTTATTCCTTATTTTTTCTTCTTTCTTCTTTCAACCTTTATCCTTCTTCTTCTTTATTTCTTTCTTCCTTTTTCCTTTATCCTTCTTTCTTCTTCCTTCCTTCCTTCTTCCTTCTTGCGTTTGCTTTTTCCTTCTCCCTGCTTCCTTCTTCTTCTTCCTTCTTCCCTCTTCCTTCTTCCTTCTTCTTTTTTCCTTCTTCTTTCCTCCTTTTTCCTTCATCCTGCATCCTTCATACATCTTCTTCTATCTTTCATATTCCTTCTTCCTTCATCCTTCTTTCTTCCTTCTTCCTTCTTCCATCTTCCTTCTTCCTTCATTCTTCATTATTTTTCCCTCTTCCTTCTTTATTTTCCCTTCTGCCTTTTTCCTTCTTCCACCTTCCTTCTTCCTTTTTTGTCTTTCTTCTTCCTTATTCCCTCTTCCTCCTTCCTTCTTCTTTGTTTAATCTTCATTCAGAGATGATCTTGCTTCGTATTACTTGCTACTTGTTATCTCTCTTTTCACTTCTTACCTATCACATCTCACTTCTTACCAAAAATTAACCCTACTCATTTCTCATTTGTCACTTCTCACTTCTTGCTTCCCACTACAAACCCTTCTTACTTCTCACTATTCACTACTAACTTCACACACTTAATAAGGAAACGTATTTTAACTATTCGACCAAACGACCCTAAACCTCGTAAATAGCATAACATGATCTTCTCGTGATATTTCAATGCAAAATATTGATACTGTTGATCAGGGTAGAAATATTTCACAGTCAATGCAGTGAAAAACATGGATCTCAGTATAATCTGCAGTCGCCTTCATCACCGCCGTGGTGAGTGCGACTGGGTGCAGCCAAAAAATCATTTCCAACACCGACCGTTCAATTTCGCATTCAGCCACTCACAAGTCGCTCTTACATGCTGCTCAGTTCGCGCCTTACCGTATGACTGTGAGTGGCCCATTTAAACGCGTGGTGATTTTTTTCAATTTGCTGGGTGAATGTGTACATTTTGCTGTGGTAAATTTAATCTTCGCGGCGCAGTGGGTGATGTGAGTTCTGTTGTTTACTTTTCTGCCTCTCCGGGAATGTGAGGTTGATTTCAAAGCAGGAAGAAAATAAAAACATGATATAAAAAAACATTACCTTCATCCAGTGCTGCCGAAAATTTACAACCCTGCTGTTGACTGATATTTTATTTCTTATATCAATCATGCCTACATCTCATTTTGATATCTAATCAACGTTTGATATCATTGAGCTATTTTCGTCTACTCGGGTAGCGCACATAGATGTATTGTGGTTTTTATAGGTAAAAAGAAGTAGTTGAAATCTAAAAATGAGATTGATTCAAAACTTACTAAATTTTTTACTGTTTGGTATAAGTAATATACAGCGCCGTAGCGTGTGGTTAACCAGGTTGGCCCCCGCCAAGGGTGCCAGGCATCAGGGAGGCGCTGAAATCCAGAATTGTACTATGGGAAATGATGACAAATCTCATCAACGTTTTTTTACGCGGTTGGATACTACTTGAATTTTATTTGATTTTTTGTTGGGATAACTAATTGATTTATTGATGCTGAAGATCTCAACCGGCTAAAATCAAACCGAGCAAAAAACGATTTACCCAAACCTATTCTTAAATTCACCGGTTCAAAGTTCTTCAGATTCAAGCCTTTAACAGACGATTCACTTGGGGACTATATCTGTAATCAATCGTTAGACTAATTTCCGAGAGGTGCTTTTCCGTCAATAACTTATACAAATATCAGAACGTTGGATCAGGAAGCATCCTCACTGATGGAAAAGGAAGTGAAAAAGCAAAAAAGGAACAGGAAATACAGAAAAGAAGAATGGAACAAGCTTCTGGGGAAGAAGCCCTAAATGAGGACTTCAATACGCCAAAGACGAAACACGGAGTAGACTGTAAAAAACGTGTTCGTGTTGTTCGTGACTAAGAAATCTAAGCTGTTTTCTACTACGAAGTAGTGATAGGGAGTTTGCTTGAATTTGAGATAAATTCTTTCATTGTATGCAGGCAAACCATTTGAGGTTCTAATACGGATCGATCGCATGTGATCCAGTACATGTTCGATTCCTTCAAACTAAACACTTATATGATGGTGAAAAAACAAGAAAAGCCATTGAATATTCGGTGATATTTTGCATTTATTTTTTCTCTAATGTCTATATAATCTGGTAAAGCTTTAACTGAGGCTCTTATCTATAGACATGCTGAATACGAGAATCTGTATGAAGGAGTTTCAGCAATGATAGCAACTGATCTACAGATCTACTTCTAAGTTGAATTTTGTTGACCTTACCACGTCAACCAATACACCAAACCACCGATAAGACCCATCACAGGAATTGATATATCTTGATCCGAATAGGTCCGGACTTTTCTTGATACGACTACTACTATTCCTACCTTCTACCAAATCTACCAAAGTTGAATTTCATTTAAAGGCCAGTAGTTAGTTCAAACCATCGACCAAGTCACTCTACAGTTGGATTTTTCTTCATCAATAATGACGATTCATGGTCTAATGGTGATTCCGAAGGTTATTCAATGCACTCCAAAGTAGGGTTCTTCTTAATGCGACTACGTCCGATAGTGACCCATCTACTGACCGGCAATTTAAGCGATGGAGGTTAATTGGCTTAGCTAGATCCACTAATGCATGAATTCACAATAAGTAAGTCTAGATTTTCTAGTTCTGGATCTAGTTTTTTTTATTTGCGTAGGTTTATTTAATCTTTCAGAAAATCGTCAAAATTTTTAGAAAATTAATTTTTAGAAATTTACTGGCCTTTTCAATCCTTACTTCCTTTTTATTGGAATATATGCAGGTTATATAGGCTTAAGGAATTCATGAAGCAAACATTTAGCAATTGCACCACGCAAAAAAAGTTGATTTCAAAAATATCCCACCGATTATGGGGCGCTCAATATAGGATTCGCCAAGGGCGCTGGGAGTTCATGCTACGGCTCTGGTAATATATATTTGATACAAGTAATACTTGTTAAGTATAACTCGTTCAAATGGACCTGCAAGCGGCATTCTATACAGTGGACGCTAAACTGGAGATGCTTGGCGTTTCATCATGCTCTGTACGTTGGTTCAGATCCTACCTGATAAGCCGCTCGGTACGAGTTAAGATAAGCTTGTCGGAATAGGAAAAAGTCTGAAACAACTCGGGAGTTCCGCAGGGCAGTAACCTTGATCCTCTGCTTTTCTCAACCTCTCCGGGCGTAGTCTCACCCGAGTGCAGCATCTCAAGGATCTTAGTGTTACCCTGGACAGTGGACTTACCTTTCGAGTTCACGACACTGATTTAATCACCAGAGCCAATCGACAACTGGGCCTCATGTTCAAAATTGGTGACGAGTTTCATAATCGATTTTGTCTCAGAGCCGTCTACTGTTCGCTGGCACGGTCAATTCTGGAGTTGAATGCTTTCATAAGGAGCCCATTCCATGCCAGTTTGATCACCCGAATAGAAACTATTCAAAAAAAAGTTCGTGAGGTATGTACTTCGGTTCCTCATGTGGCACGACCCGATGAACCTGCCACCGTACACGGTACGTTGTCGTCTTCTGCAAATAGAACCACTTGAGGTTAGGCGGTCGATTGCTCAGGCCGCTGTTGCAGGGAAGTTACTTACGAAAGATATCTACTGCCCTGCTCTTCTAGCTCAACTCAATTTGTACGCTCCTGCGAGACCACCCCGTCTACGTTATTTTTTGTACCTGATCTCACGAAGCACAGACATGCTCTGCACGAGGGCATCCGTTCAATTAGCTACCAACTACACATGTTTTTTTTCCTGTTTGATTTTAATGTTTCTTCGGACGTGTTTCGTCAACGGATGCTCAATATTTTACGCCCCGCTGAACGTTTCCAGTTAAGTTTTATTATTAAGACATCATTTGTCAGTTGGATTACAAATGTTATAAAAAAATATAATTAGCATTGAACTTGAAATCATATATATATATATGGAATATTTTTTCCACAAAAAGTCGTGCGGGATATTTATACAACATCCAGTGCACTATTGAAGAATTTTCCGCTTCATCAAAAGTTTTGTCTTTACTAGAGCGGGAATCGAACCCACTCTCTACAATTCGCAAATACGTTTAGATGACTGACACCCTAACAAGGCTACTAAGTCCACGAATTTTTAGGTTTGACGTTGTTTAGGTCTCGAACATCTTGTTAGTTGACAGTCGGTTAAAATTGCATATACGGAAGAATTCTCGAGAATGTCCATACTAAATATCCAATCCAGTGTTCACATCCACAATTGGCCTTTGTCGATACTTATTATATATACTTTTTACGGTTCAAACAACAGCGATTTCCTGGCTTCCAAACTTTATTATTATTATCTTTATTAATGAGGTTTTCGGCCCTGGACCGGTTCACCTCGCAAACTTCCAAACTTTTCAATTATTTGCTTCTTCCAGACTTACTTACTTATAGATCCTATATACAATCTGTTGCCAGGTTAGATTACGGTCGACTTCTTTTATTTCTTTATTGAGGCTTTGCCGCCATGAGCCTCTCGGTCTGCCTGATTTCGTTTCCGCACCTACGTAGAGTGTGGCCGACCCAGCCCCACTTCCAATCCCGAATTTCTGTTGCTATCGGCCTCTGGTGACAACGACGATGGAGCTCGTTGTTTGAGATCCAGTTGTAAGACCACCAGGCCCAAATTATATACCGCAGGCTTCTGTTGATGAACACCTGCAGCCGTTGAGTGTTCTCCACTGATACACACCATGTTTCGCTAGAGTATAACAGCACAGATTTCACGTTAGAGTTGAAATTTCGTATTTTGGTGCGTTCACTTATCTGCCTGTTTTTCCAGATATTTCTTAAACTCGCAAAGGCAGCCCTCGCTTTCTTGATCCGTGCGCCTATGTCGATCTTGGTACCGCCGTCTGACGCCATTTGGCTACCAAGGTATTGGAAGCTTTCAAAATTTTCCACTGGTTGCCCGGCTACTATGAAATTGGAAGGAGTCACCGTGTTTACATCCAACGATTTGGTTTTGTTGACGTTGATGACTAAACCTGCCGAGGAGGAGTGCTCGGCAAGGTCGTTGAGCTTACTCTGCATATCAGAGCGCCGTTGCGCGAGGAGTGCAACGTCATCAGCCAATTCGAAGTCGTTTAGGTGCTCCATGGTTATAGGCTGCCTTAACAGCCCGCGGTTTGGTTCACGGTCAATCGCATCTACCAGAATCTCATCTATTACGATGAGGAACAGTAACGGTGATAGAATACATCCTTGCCTCACACCAGTTACGACCCGGATAGGGTCGGACAGGACCCCATTGTGCAGCACTCTACACGAAGAGGCCTCGTACTGTGCTTCGATGAGGCCGATGATTTTCTCAGGAACCTCCTTGCGACTCAGGGCGCCCCACATATTCTCGTGATTGAGACGGTCGAAAGCTTTTTCGTAGTCAATGAATACGAAGTAAAGGGACTCCAGAATTATGCGGAGCGTGACAATATGGTTCACACATATCCGACACGGAATCCGGCTTGCTGCCGCCGGAGAGTCGCATCGTTCTTCTCCTGAAGCCGGGCTAGGATAATTTTGCACAGAACTTTGAGAACGGTACACAGCAACATAATGCCTCGCCAGTTATCGCATACAGTCAGGTCACCCTTTTCGGGCACCTTCACTAAGATACCTTGCATCCAGTCGACCGGCAAAGTTGCGGTGTCCCAGATATAACGAAATAAACGATGCAGTAGTTGAGCGGATGTCATGGGGTCAGCTTTGAGCATCTCGGCTGATATGCGGTCGACCCCTGGGGCTTTATTCGAATTCATGCTTTGGATGGCTATTTGAATCTCTAGCAGTGATGGAGCTTAGGTATTGACGCGTGTTATACGTCGGATCCTAGGCAGATCATGTTGTTGTTCAAAGTGCTCGAACCAGCGTTTCAGCTGGTCAGTTGGGTCCGTCAATAACTCCTCATTTGCGTCTTTCACAGGCATTGTTGCATTCATCTTTGCCCCGCTTAAGCACCGTAAGATATCGTAGAGGAGGAGGAGGCGAATGTCCCCGGTTGCTGCGGCTCTCTCTCCTTCGTCGGCCAGAGAGTCTGCCCACGCTCGCTTGTCCCGTCGACATGAGCGTTTAACTTCCTTCTCAAGAGCCGCGTATCGTTGACGGGCTAAGACTTTGGCTCCTCTGGTATTTGATCTCTCTATCGCGGCTTTGGCTTTTCTTCGCTCCTCTATCTTCCTCCAGGTCTCATCGGTGATCCATTGTTTTCTCTGGAATATCTGAAGCACGCGTCTCCAGTTCTTCAACGAAGGACCGTTTCACCATAGCATCTTCAAATCGGCGTGTGTTGAACCGTTGCCCAACTCTCTCCTCCTGCCGACGAATCCGCACAATGCGCAGGCGTATTTCGCCGATGAGGAGGTGATGATCAGACGCGATATCGGCACTACGTTTATTCCGTACATCAAGAGGCTCCGTTTCCATTGGCGGCTAATGCAGATGTGGTCGATTTGATTTTCTGTAAAGCCGTCACAGGAGACCCACGTGACCTTGTGAACCGGTCAATGAGGGAAGAGCGATCCCCCGATCATCATGTCGTTATTACCACAAAATTCTGCGAACAGCTCTCCGTTTTCGCTCATTACTCCGAGACCATGGCGTCCCAACATGCGCTCATGGTTCGAGTTGTCGGATCCAATCTTCACATTGATGTCGCCCAAATAGATCTTGATATCACCCTTCGGAATTCTATCTACGACGGCATTGAGGTGACTGTAATAGTTCTCTTGGCTTGCAGATCGGCAGCATCAGTTGGCGCATAACATTGAATTATAGTAAGGTTTCGAACCCGTGTTCTAAATCTGGCAACGATTATCCTTTCACTTATAAGTTCCCACTTCATAAGCGCAGAGTGTGCCTGAGCGCTTAGTCGGAAGCCAACTCCGCCATGCCGGGGAGCGGGTTCACCTCGTAAACCAGAGAATAGCAGAACTTGTCCCGACGGCGTTCTGTGTTCTCCAAAATTTGGCCTACGGACTTCACTCAGTCCCAGGATCTCAAGCTGCATGCGGCGTGCCTCATTGGCAAGTTGTGTCAATTCACCCGGTTGGGCTAGCGTTAAAACGTTCCATGTTCCTATTCGTGTCCGTTGTTTCGCGCTAAGAGTCGTCGCCGTAAAATCAGTCCGTATTCTTTCATTATCGGATTCTAGAACAAATGGATGTTTCGGGAACAGTAGGTTGTTGGCCCAAGATTCCCTATCCACCGGGATGGGGCTGCCATCTTAGGTATAGCTTCCGGGGAATAGCATTTCATACTCAGCCGCTGGATGCCAGAACAGACGCTGTTGGAGCCGCACCTCCTTGGTGGACAGACGCTCGATCAGTCGGGTCAAATTTGTTTAAAGTCCCACCAAACACCAGGCTAGTGCGCTTTGAGCGGCACACGGTCGCTTTGATAGGGCCTGCTTGGGGACACATGCAGCTTTTTATAGAAGTTCAACAAAGTCCACTGCTGAACTCCACCACATCCTAGGCAGACCCCACAGAATGCACCCTCTCACTCTAGCTGATGTCAGAAGGACAACAGTGCCCAGGCTACACTACCAGCTAAGTACGCAACCCTTAGCTGGCGGTCAATTGTCATCGGAAGACCCGTGGAAGTGTGAGTATTGGAACTTGTAAGGACCAGAGCTATGTTAGGCGCTCCTTCCCGGATGTCAACTCGCCATTTCGTAGCTCCTTCTTCTTCCAGACTACTTTGTAGATATCCACGAGCAAGTGAAGCGAATGAATGCTTTTCGTAGGGACACTTTCACAACATGGGCATGCACTCTGGCCGAACCGCGCCTTCGGATATTACTCGTCTGATTTGAGGTGATTTTGAAGCTTGAAAACCATGAATAATTACACATTTTTATGGACTTGAATAATCAGAGATCTTTCAGCCTGTTTCAAAAGTGGTCTCCGAGGTATATACAAAATATTCCCGTAATCCCGGGTAGATACCTTTACGTGGTGCATTACGGAGTAAGATCTACCACACTGTGCTCTAGTTCTTACTATTCTTGTTGATACTCATGAGTGATGGTCGGAAGAGTATGGAACGACTATACATTTTGGTTTTATGCTGGTTTTATAACGCTTTTGTAGAGTCAATTTCGGTCTCAAAGAGCATTATAAAACCCAAAATGCTACTTGGGAAACCCTCTGACTGATTAGAGCACTGTGTAAAAGTGAGATTCTGAAATGCCAATCGCAATGAAATCAGATCTCTGTACAAAAACGAATTCGGAACAAACATATGTTTGAACTTCTGTACCGATGCATGTTCAAAATCAGCCCTATTCCACTTATTAATGAAGCCGAAATTGATTGAGGGGCGCGCCTTTGAGAGTCGGTATAAGCTAGAAATATTACAATAAGAGATCGGCGAAGACGCCATCTTGTTTCCAATCGAACTGTCAAAAGCGGTTTTAATTCGAAATTGTTCACATTTTGCATCCATAAGAAGCAAGCAAAAAGTTCAAGTGCTGCCAGTCTTATTTTTACGATATCATGCATTTTCATACGTTGCCATTTCGACAGTTTTTCACTCCGCCGGTTTCTGGTTATAAGGTTGCTAGTATAAGCCATTTCTCTCAGGGTATACATAGCGGTACCTCAATCCTAAAAGGCCTCAAATTAAGTTTGAGTTAAGTTTAACGAATACCTACTTCATTTCTTCTCGATAGAAATGGAGCAGAAAGACATGCACTAAACAAATGACACGGGTATACTACAAAAGTTCAATGTAATGGACGCAGTTTCATCCCGAAAAAAGTGGAATATAATCCGTCCATTGTACATGTTTATAGTCAATCAAAAAACCCTGGAGAAAAGTTTAAAGGTCTAACCGTATAATCAGTGATCAGAAAATGTCCTTTGTGATGTATAGAATAGAATCCATCCTTGGCATATGTTCATGGTCATCCAAGAAAATCTATGAATAGACCTTAATGTCTGTATGCGTAACCAGAGATCCATCCGCCTATTTCAAAAGTAGCTCATGTCATTTGTGGTCCATACATAAGGATGCGTTCTAAGCATATATTCATGGTCATCCAAGAAATCCCTGCAGGCCGAATGTGATACATGTCTTTGGTAAACATTGAACATAATGCGTCCATGACATATGTTACATGTCGTCCAAGAAATTCCTGGAGTAAAGCCTTAAGGTCTACATGTGTAGCCAGAGATCTATGGGCCTGTTTCAAATATTACATGTGCCTTTGGTTATCCAAAACGTCCTCGATGTAAGATCTCAAGTTTTTCACGCGTAATTATAGACTATCAGCCAGTTTCAAATGTAGTATATGCTGTTTATAACATTAGCTCGATTTGATGAGGTTACCGGGTAGACATCACCTTTCTAATAAATTCCTTCAATGTGTACACGACCAAGGTATAAACTGCTTAATATTAGTGATATGAAACCGCAATAGAACAACAAGAGCTAGGAAGAATGCAATCATATACCGAGAAGGGGTCACACAGCATGTTGTTTCTTAAATGACCGTCTCCGTTACGGAGGTTTGATCGGCAGATTTTAATTGTATGAGCCAATGACAACAATAAGGACTACTTGGAATGCAAACCTATAGCAAGATGAGGTAACAAAACTTGTTAATTCTTCAATAACTGCCTCCTATGCCTAGGTTGATTTGCAGATCTTGACTGTATGGAGTTCGTAGATCACACAGAACTCTTGACAATAATAAGAACTACTTGAAATGCAAACTCATATTAAGAAGAGGTTACACAACTTGTTAATTCTTCAATAACTGCCTTTGCTACGGAGCTTGATCTGTAGATCTTAACTGTATGGAGCACTATTATCGGTCAAGGTAGTCTACGGTATCTAGAACCAATGACAACAGATAATAATAATTAAGAAAATTATTTTGAGCTTTTTAGTGGAATGTCTTCACTTGTCATAAGACGAGTTTGTACAATCCCATTTAATTCCACCACTTAATTGTACCTTGACAGATACGTATTTCGACCTCAACAGTAAGGCCGTCTTCAGTGTCTCGTACTTGACTCGGCTTCGAGTCGAGTCGAGTCAAGTACGAGGCACTGAAGACGACCTTACTGTTGAGGTCGAAATACGTATCTGTCAAGGTACAATTAAGGGGTGGAATTAAATGGGATTGTACAAACTCGTCTTATGACAAGAGATAATAATATTTCGCATGTAATTATAAATTCTGTACATCGGAAGTACCTAGTTCACATTCAAGTAATCTCTGGAACCGAATCAAATTTGCTCCATACAGATGCTTGAAACTTTTTTTACACACCTAGAGAGTAAAAAGGGAGCATTATTTCGGAATACGGAGCGTAAAGAGGGAGAGCGTTGCTTGAAAAAAAAAGAGGGGCGTGAAAAGAGGGAGCCAAAACGATTAAAATCTCGTTTATATATAATTTGTTCTTTGCATACATTTTTGGCTATCCACGAAATCCCTGGAGTAAGGCCATGAGATCTACACACGGTAATCGGACTGTTTCAAATATGCCCTCTGTAAGGCCACGTGCCGCAGCCTGACATGTGGCCCGTGGCCCTACAGTGGGCAAAGGTGGCGACAGTACTAAGAAGAACACCTGAATGGCGATGTGCAGGAAACGAGGGTGGCACGGTGACGAACCTGGGATCACACCGGTAAGTCCAGCTCCGCAGGAGTGGATGGAAGGTGTCGTGTGTCCCATCTACAAAAAGGGCGATAAGCTGGATTGCACCAACTACCGCGCAATCGCAATTGTTGAACGCCGTCTACAAGGTACTCTCTCAAATGTAATGCTATCGACTCACACCAATTGCAAGAGAATTTGTGGGCAGTACCGGGCGGGATTCATGGATGAATGCTCACCAGATGTTCACCGTACGTCAGATATTGCACAAATGTCGCGAACACATGCTCACACATCATCTACTCATCGATTTCAAAGCCGCATATGATACAATCGATCGGGACCAGCTATGGCAGCTAATGCAGCAACACGGATTTCCAGATAAACTGATACGATACGGTCGAGTTCCTTCGAAACGCTCAGAGGCTTACGGCAAGGTGATGGTCTTGGTATTATGGAACGTAATTTTGAGAAGATGGAAAAATCCTACATCAGACTGAAGAGGGAAGCTAAGCGGATTGGACTAATCATCAACACGTCGAAGACGAAATACATGATGGGAAGAGGCTCAAGAGAGGTCAATGTAAGCCACCCACCACGCGTTTGTATCAGTGGTGACGAAATCGAGGTGGTTGAATAATTCGTGTGTTTGGGCTAACTGATGACCATCACAAACGATACCAGCAGAGGAATTTGGAGACGTTTCGTAGCAGGAAATTGTACGTACACGACGCAATCGAATAAAATTCGCCGCCATGCCAAACTGACTATCAAAACGCTATTAGACCGGTAATCTTCTACGTGTACGAGACTTGCACAATGATTGTGCTGCCATTTATGGTGGGGTCCAGATGCAAGATGGCATATGTAGGAGGCTAATGAGCTACGAGTTGCTTTAGCTGTTGGAAGAACCATTCATCGTTCACACCGCTAAAATCGGAAGACTGCGGTGGGCCGGGCACATGACCAGGAAGTCGGACAACTTTTATGTACTGTAGATGCCACTCCAGTCTAATCCTGAATTTATAATAATAATCTTCTCATTACATAAAAACTAGTTTTGTGAGGAATACATGATGGTTTGGTGAAAAGCAAACTCACTTTTATTCAAAGTATTTTATTCTCAAAAACAGTGCGGGTCCCTGAGGGTCAAGAAAAACCCTAAACAAAATAATTTTGTACGGTGGCACTGTCTATCCGGTAAATAGCCAAGACACTAAGCTTTCTCATCCGATTCACCAAATTCTTCATAACTTTTCTGCTTAATGATATTACAATTAAAATCGAATCCAAAAGTTATCAACAAAGTTACGTTCAACGCAAGCTGTTTAGATAAAATCGGTTGAGAATTACAATATAATGTTTCCATAACTTGTATGTACGCACATACTCCTTTTGATCGAAAAATACAATGCAGCCAACTTTTACTGCTGTATCTCCATGGAAGAAAAATAGCAAGACTGTTCTCTCCTTCATATTTCTCCTTTCCATTTTACTATTCATCCGTTGCAAATGTCGCCCCTGAATTCAAATAAATACTAACTCTCCCCCTCCAAACGTGTCTGGCATTCAGTCCGAAACTCCTTTCAATGTTTGGGATCGATCTATAGCACCAAAGTGCAGCTTTCCACATAACTATACCCAACAACCGTATTCCACCTTCTGCCTATTAATACCAACACTCATTACGTGCCACGATTCTACGTTCAAGCATTGCAATGACCCCTGCACGTGCTGTTCCCGACAACCCGCCCCAAAGGGTCATCAAACTTCGGCTCGGCGTCACCCGAACGGCCTTGACCCAATTCGGAAAGCCTTATCCCAATTTATATTCGCGTGCCTGTTGCCGTCAACCTTGGCTCAATATAGTTATCCCACAGCCATGCATGTGGGCTCTCATGCCACCATAAAATATCGTATATGGGCTGTTTTTTGCCTCGCAGCGTTTTGTTTCTGGTGTTGTTTGCTGCCTTTCCAAACAACCGAACCAATCATCGTTCATGAGTGAAAAAGGTTCCACTTTTTTCTGTAGTTTCTTCCAACCATGCATGTTATGTTTAACAAATCTGCTGGAGGTAATTTAAACCGGGCCTAGCAATTTTATCATGTTTCGTGCTAATAAATTTTGTAACCAACACGAACGATGGGGTTAAAGCACCCAGCAACGACGAGTTAAAGCTTCCTCGCTAATGAGTTACCTTCCAGCAGTGGCTGAGACAGGGGAATCGTATTTGAGTAACACCGTTTGAATAATTAATCGTTGACTATGATAAACTGAGTTGTGTCGTTTTCGGCTCCTAATCAAGTGAATACGGGGATAAAATCCTTTGGGTGGCTTACCACTGCTGGATTGCTGTTTGCATGTAGGCGAGCAGGTTTACAATTTAGAAAGCCTCTTGGCGTAGGATCCGCTTTAGCTTCGAGTAGCCCAAACTGCTTGGGGGTTTCCATCCGGTCTCCGATAACAAATCACTCGGAGGCGGCGTTTGGAACGGGCTGAGCAGCCGAAAGGAAGTGGGGTTAGGAAGCTTTATATATTTGGGAAAGCGCGTACATATTTGGTTGCCTGACTTCGAGCACGCCTTGCTTCAGGGGTATGATGATTAGTAAGCTGGAAGGTAGACTACGTTGGTTCAAGGTCAAAGGCGAGCGGATTATTGAACCCTGTTTCGGCAGCGTTTACGAAATACGGAGTGAACGTTCGCATTTGTTTCCCAATCCTTTCTGCGTTTTAGTTGTGGCATAAACGTTGAATGTCAGACCGCAGTAAAAATTTGCCCGTAACGAGTGTGAAAGTGATTTATGTGCGCAATGAATTTATCCGATTTGGAATTCATGAATGACTACTGCTACTCGGTCTGCGACATCATCGTTACTGGTGAGTTTTATGTCCTGGAATCCACGTAGCAAATCTACACCTGCCAGAACGCGATGCACTGAACAACCGTTGATTCGTTCGAATTCGCAGCACAAGAACGGAGCTAAGCATTGCATTTTAATGGAGCGCCCATTTTTATTTTCTTTCTCTCACCATTTTCCGGAATCTTCCCGAGGTGGATATTTCAATACTTCCGCACAGCCATGCTGCCATGCGACAATCCCGGTCTGCTTCTCCAGTGCAACCTGAGAATTGATAAAAGGAAGAGCTCAGCGCCAGATATAAATATGAACTCAAAAAAGACTTTTTCCGATAGTTCATAAAAATAAAACCAGTGAGTGATCCAGATTATGGTTCAGCGGTAAGATGTGCGTATACCAAGTACATATGGTCGGAACAAGTCAATTCCGATGATGGCTAGGCTCGTTTAGAACTAGAAAATTGTTTTATTTTTTGAGTCATAGAAACTTCTTCTTATGGCTCTACATTTCAACTGCAAATTGGCCTGCTTTTCAACTTAGTGTTCTATTAGCATTTCCATGAATATGTATCTTGCGTGGCATGTACATTGGATGCACTATGCCCAGGGAGTTAAGAATGTTTCACACCCGAAAACATCCTGGGCCGGATCGAGAATTGAACTTTCCATCTCCGGATTGGCAATCCCACGCCTTTGCACGCAAGGCTAACTGGAAACTCATAGAAACTAGAACCCATATTATGTCACAGACTGGGAATCAAACCCAGCCACTTCAGCGTGCTCTTGATTTGTAGTCGCACATCTTACCGCTAGACTAGGGACATTCAATATCTGTTATAATCTATCTTGCTCGACGGACGTTTGGAAGTTTGGAAAATGATAAACCTCATTGGTTTTATATGTTATACCTTCGCTTGCTTTGTGTTGTGGGTAGTGGGTAGGGCACGTAGGACATGTCCTACGCATGAATATTCTACGGTGGGACAGTCAAAGCATTGTCCTATCTATTATTATGGTAAGGACAAAACATCTTGGTTATTGATTCAACTGCAATACTGTTTGATAAGTGTAATTTGTATTCTACTACTAGACAGATTAACTTTTGTAGTTTTGTATGAAGGCATTAGCTGAAAAAAGTTAGTCAAACTTACTTATGGGTCCTGTACACCTCCGGTAGAAAAAAGGGCCGTCGTGAAAGATCTCCATCCTGAGCGATGTCCAGTTATCGCTTTAACCTGTTGCCAGGTTAGATTTCGGTCGACTTCTTTTATTTCTTTATTGAGGCATCGCCGCCATGAGCCTCAGGGTCTGCCTTTCCTGCATTACCCCCCTGTGTTCCAGTCTTATTCTTGTTCACAGATTTTGTTCTACGTAAGCTGTTGCCGACCCAGCCTTACTTCCGATTCCGAATTTCTGTTGCTATCGTTAGTTAGTTAGTCAAAGTTCGATCTATAATCATAGAGGTTTGTGGGATCTTAATGAACTAATTGGGCCCTCTTTAGCCGTGCGGTAAGACGCGCGGCTACAAAGCAAGACCACGCTGAGGGTGGCTGGGTTCGATTCCCGGTGGCGGTCTAGGCAATTTTCGGATTGGAAATTGTCTCGACTTTCCTGGGCATAAAAGTATCATCGTGTTAGCCTCATGATATACGAATGTAAAAATGGTAACTTGGCTTAGAAACCTCGCAGTTAAACTGTGGAAGTGCTTAATGAACACTAAACTGCGAGGCGGCTCTGTCCCAGTATGGGGATGTAATGCCAATAAGAAGAAGAAGAAGAATGAACTAATACCAAAGGCGTTCAAGGATGGTTTTTGGGATCCTGAAGACATAATTCTATTCTATTCTCCACCATTCATGAGCTTCGCAAAAATGTGCCTGATTGTGACGTCCTGTTCGTGTGTGATGATTACAATCAACTTCGTATTGCTTGGTGTGTTGATAAGAACGGAATCCACCCTGCAAATTTATCTTCTATGACTCCAGTAGAAACTACTTTGCTAGATGGAATGGACTTCTTGAACATGTTCCAGGAAAATTTTCATCTGAACAGTCGTATTTTGGTACATGCTGCCTGTGGGGTTTGAGTGAGTTATAATCAGCGTGTCAATCGTTGATCAGCAAGCCATGACTGGGCCCCTTCTTGTCAGATCTCCAAGGCATGAGCACGCACACACGGAGCGCTGCTGTCATCGCAATTCGCTCCGGCCATTTGCGATTCCACTCTACTGATGATTCCTTGCTGCCAGTTGACCTTCGCCATCCGCCACTAACGTCCGTTATGAAGTTTCTGGCATCAGCCAATTGCTTATTTAAGAGGCAAATAGAATCAAAAACCAGCTTAATTATCGCATAATCGACTTTGGCCTCCTCTTTGCTTACTTCGTTCTTCACTCATTTATTTAGCTTACAGCTAAACACATAATTTGCACATCAAAGACGGTCCTAAGCACCCATCTCTGGAATACTCCGAGTGCTTGCAAGTCCTCATCAAGCATGGTCCAAGTTTCATGTCCGTAGAGGACAACCGGTCTTATAAGCGTCTTGTACATGACACATTTGGTGCGGTGGCGAATCTTCTTCGACCGCAGTTTCTTCTGGAGCCCGTAGTAGGCCCGACTTTCACAGATGATGCGCCTTCGTATTTCACTTCATTCCATATTTCGTATTGTCAGCCGTTAGCAAGGATCCGAGGTAGACGAATTCCTCGACCACCTCGAAGGCAAGATGAATACACCACTACTGCCCTTCTACGCATAGTTGTCCCATGTTAGTTTTTGTGGATTTTGACTTTTCACTATAGATCAGTCTATTTTGATGTATACTTTTGGAAAACTCTAACAGATTTCAAACTTTGTTCGGAAAATCATTGAAAACAACATCAAGTTTATTTGTCCCATTGCTTAATTTCTACGCATAATTGTCTCGCGGTGATTAAATACATCATTATGGCGGATTCTGTTATTTTATGGAGCAACACACATTGAAATAGCATTTTCTTTTTAAATGTTGCAATCTTAGCCTGTTGCACTAGTTTAATAGGGGCAATTTGTGCTATATTCATTCTAAGCGACATAAGCGACAAAAATAATGTGGAGACATATGTCAATCGCAGTAGTCATTCACGAAATCATGCACTGAACGGGGCTGATATGCGTAGAAACCACAAAACAAGTGCTCTATTTTTCGGCATAACCGTCCCGCCAAACTATTTTTATGATCGTTGTCGCAAATTATATTTGTGAGTGAAAAATAAGAATGATTTCAATGAATTTAAGTCTTCTGAATGGTTCTGTGAAGTAATAATCTTATATTTCATTCAGGTTATACGTCAGCAATGAAAATGTGTGTTCAATTTCAAATGCCATTTTCTAATTTGTCGTTTTTTGAATTTGGTACAAGCACGCGTAGAACGGCAGACTAGGTGTTCCAATCTGCCAAATTCACGATTCAGCCATCTTGGATTTTAGTAGCCAGCCGGTTTGTTTATGTTTTGCACTGAAAATGAATTTTTCACTCCCGCCTTCTTCTCTTCCACAAACTGTTTATGTTTATGTTTTGCACTGAAAATGAATTTTTCACCCCCGCCTTCTTCTCTTCCACAAACTTGGCAGATTGGGACACCTACTAGTGTATTCATTTTGCTCGAAGGTATCCCCGTCTATCGTAACACTGCTTCCCAGGCGGGCCCTGTCGCGCTCGGTTCCGCCCACAAGCATGTACTTTGTCTTTGACGCATTCACCACCAGTCGAACTTTTGTTGCTTCACGTTTCAGGCGGGTGTACAGTTCTACCACCTTTGCAAATGTTCGGCCGACAATGTCCATGTCATCCGCGAAACAAATAAATTGACTGAATCTGTTGAAAATAGTACCCCGGATAATATAGTATTAATAGCGTTCGAATCATATTCTGAAAAAAATAATGTTTCTCCTGATTGTTCGCTTAGTGTATCCGTGATGTTGAAGCATATGCTGTCTCAACTTATACGAAACTAGAAAAATGACGCATGCCAAAGATGAAGATAACACCACATCACCGATAACCTTTGCCACGTTGACCTGATGCAGTCTAGAGCCAACGGCAGCCTCCGGGGAGGGTACGCAAGACCTCTTTTGGCTCCGGGTCTCAGGGGGTATTAACGCTGGGGAAGCTTTCGGAATGCGGAAACCTATCTTTAAAGTTTTTACTTACGGTCAACCCAATACTTTTATTTGTCCTAGTCACACTTCCGTGAGGGCAAAAAGAATTAACTGGACTGCGGCTCAGAAGGCCGGATGGCGGCAGCGACGACGGCGGAGTTGGAGACGGAGGTGAAGATGGAGGGCGGTGGCAGGCGGCTTCAATGGTCGGTAGCGATTTTCGACGATGCTGGCTGTGTAGCGTGTTGATGGCGTGTGTCCGCCGGGGCGGTTTCGTTGACGGTTTGGAGGTTTTAACGTTGGCACGTGACAGCGGACGACGGTTTCGAAGGTGGCTTGAGGTGGTCTGGTGGTGTGGCTTGCCTTGCTGATCTTCCAGGCGGCGGGAATCTGCGACACGTGGCTTGGTGCTTTGCGGTAATACTCTGCCGGGTTTTCCGGAGCCGAATTCTGACCGGAACGGGTGGATAACTGCCGGCTGTAGACACCAGTTACATGCAGCAGTGGATTGCTGGTTATTTTCTGCACTACAGATTAACACTCCGGGTATTATCCACGAAAAAACCGCACGACCAACACTGGATCGGAAACTTGATCCCTCGCACTCGAAGAAAAATGATCTTGACCTCTAGCTTTCGTGACTTCTCAAGCTCTACTGCCTTATGCCTCCCACTCGTACATTGCCTTCCCTATCAGACGACACGACAGTAACTCCCCGAGTCGTTTTTGCTGTTTCCTTCACTTCAGTTCAGTGCCTCCAGCCACCCACCAATCACCCATCTCTTTTTTTTTTTTTTTTTTTTTTTTTTTTTCAAGGGGAATGCATTTACACACTAACTCAGTACACGTGCATTGTAGTTGCCAAACTACCACACGGAAGTGTACTGGAGTGTCGGACTCGACCATACCGGTAATACCGACTAAACTCCCTTGGGCTCCACCATCGTTTCCCCCAGGAACTACCTCGCAGTACTACTTCTGGGGGGATGGCAGTACTAAGCGTACTCGCTCATTATCGCTCACACAGGCACTCGTCCCACGCGAGACTGACTTGGGTGCTCGCAAACCATTCACTCCATTTGAGTCTTACTTGGATGCTCTCCCGGGCGCTCCGCTGCCATGCCTCGAGGTGTCAATAGCGGTAACTGCCTGGGCCTACAGATATTACGCTACGACACTCCTGCCGCAGCACGAGCAGATCAATCACACCACTGCCGAAGCAGACCACACGCTACCCTGCCGAAGCAGAGACACTCACCATGCACCACATGTGCACAACTGTAGGTGTGTGGGTACAACCCACTGCTACCCTGCCACCAAAGCAGCTTCTCCAAAGACCATTCGCTCCATGTGACCCTTTTTCGGGTGCTCACTCTAACACTCCACTGCCATGCCTCGAGGTGTCGATAGGTACCTCGACTCCTACCTCAGCATGTGCAGTCCATACTCAGACTTCTGCTGCGCTTCGAGGTGTCAATAGCGGTAACTGCCTGGGAGTTACAGTTATTACGCTACGACACTCCTGCCTCAGCACGAGCAGATCAATCACACCACTGCCGAAGCAGACCACACGCTACCCTGCCGAAGCAGGGACACTCCCCATGCACCACATGTGCACAACTGTAGGTGTGTGGGTACAACCCACTACTACCCTGCCGCCGAAGCAGCTTCTCCAAAGACCATTCGCTCCATGTGACCCTTTTTCGGGTGCTCACTCTAACACTCCACTGCAATGCCTCGAGGTGTCGATGGGTACCTCGACTCCTACCTCAGCATGTGCAGTCCATACTCAGACTTCTGCTGCGCTTCGAGGTGACAATAGCGGCGACACGCTATGACACTCCTGCCTCAGCACAACCAGATCACTCACTCCCTGCCGAAGCAGCTCACGCGCTACCCTACCGGAGTAGGGACACTCCCCATGCCAATTGGCACTCCCTGGGCTTGTGCTTTTGAAGCGGCACACAGTCGCTTTGATAGAGTCTGATTACGGGCACTTGTGGTTTTTTGGGAGGGATTTTAGCAGAGCCCACTGCTAAATCCCACCACGCCCTAGGCAGTTCTCTTCACCCATCTCTTGGCGCAGTTCATTTGCGCGCCTTTATCGACTGCCCACGCGTAGGCATCCAAAATGACCGTTGGGTTTACGCGTCTAACTGTATAAACTTAGTCCCTCATTTTCCGCACTCTAGTGAAAACAACAATCAAATGTTACCCGCCGGTAACAATTTAAATGCTAGAACATCCCAACATTGACCCTAAAAAATGTTTAAACTATTGAAGCTGGCAAAAAAGGCAACAATGCAACATGTGGAACAATCAATCGACGGAAGATCCGATGAAGCTCCATTATTTCAAAAAGGCTTCATGGTCTAGCTGCACGGAAAAGTAAGACAGGGTTTAACTGGAAGTAAAGGAGGATGGTGGACGTTGAGGATGAGGATGGTGAGCACGTTCCAATTATTTACTTTCGCTATATAAAATTCAAACTCCTGAAATTTATCACTAAATATGTACAGTGCATCGTTTGCTTCTTTTGCCGCGGATATTGTGGGAGTCCCAGGTATCCGGTTCACGCTTTAGTAAGCAACGGTGGCTCTTCTCTACCTTCTATTCCCTGAGTAGTTAGTATCATAAAGGCCGTCCTTGTGAAGTTTTGCTGTACCTGTTATGAACAACTAGTACATCCCATTCCCTACACTCGCTGAAGCAACTTGTCTTGTTTCAAAAGTGAATCCCTTTTTTAGTACTAATCTGCCGCTAACCGCAAGTCGAGCACATCTGTATATGGGGCTCCATATACAAATGTGCTCGACTTGCGGTTAGCGTCAGTAATCTTCGTAACAAAAAGGGCACCATTACGGAGCATGAAATCTGATCAAATTATTCGTAGTACTACTTGACCAACACCCCCAGCTGAGTGAGGGGTAGAGGATGACTCACACACACAATAGCGTTCGAAATATATTCTAAATTCCCATCAAACAAAAGAAGCTCAAAAAGATCGTTTCAAAATGTTATTAGGTCAATGCCAATTTCTCAAAACAACCCATTCACTTCTGTAGGCAAAAATAAGCAGTTTCACATGGTTTAGGGACAAAAGGTCGAAAGACCAAAGGCCGAAAGACAAAAGGTCGAAGGGACAAGATCAAAAGAGACAAAAAGTCGAAATAGACAAGAAACTGAAACGAAGAGAATTAATCACGCACAATTTTTATTCATTTCTTGAATCAAATATCTTTTTTATTTTTAACAGAACTACCCGACGTGATCAGCCACACTATCGACACTCTTTTATTTTGTTTACCGCGTATCGCGAATTCGAAGTAGAAGTCGGTCGATTGTTGAAAATGTCGTTGGAAGAAAAATTCAGTACTGGCGGCGCGGTTGGGAATCCACCAACAGTCGTCGAGGCAATAAACGCACCACGACTAAATCCCCCTAGCATGGCCGACACGAACATCGAGATGTATTTTATGTCGCTCGAATTCTGGTTCGCAGCATCAGGAATCAGTACCCATCCCCAACACGACTCCCACAAGTATAACATCGTGATGGCACAGGTGCCGCCAACCAAGTTGACCGAGCTGCGGTAAATTATAGAAGCCCAGCGAACGACAAATACATCTACATCAAGACCAAGCTGACCGAGTATTTTGCGGATAGTCAGCAGCGACGTCTCCAGCGTGTATTATTTGATATGCCTCTGCCTCTTCAACGGGATGAAGAGGGTTGCAGGAAATTCGCTCGGTGAAGCGTGTGGGCCACCAGATTGCCGCCGCATGCCCAAGCAGCAGTGATCGCCTCGAGAGGAGACGCAGCAGATAAAATCCCCCGGAGACGAGCCAGCCTCGGGCTGAAAGTCTCCTTAATAAAGACACAAAAAAAAAAAAGATAAAATCCCAATCGCCGACGTCACTGTAGATTCGATGGTTTTGCGAAAAATTTACGCTATCGATCATAACGCACAAAATTCTGCGATGGCGGTTTCAACTAGTCTGGAGCCTGCGGCCATTGACCCGATACAGGTACAAAAGTGGGAAATTGCCGAGCTATCCAGGCGGCTCGAAAAAGTATTGCCTTCATCAAAAAACGTTCGGGGTCGTTCTCGTTCCCGTTCAAGTGAAGGCGAGAAGCATCGCACACGTCGTGAAGAAGAATCGTCGATTGGACCATGTTGGTATCATCGCACGTTTGGGAGCAATGCCCAAAGATGCCGCAAACCCTGCACACATCACCAGTTAAGTCCCTCAAACCAACAATGATATCACTTTGCTGATACTGTGGTGGAAATTGGCGAACTTTCCAACACAGCCGCAATTTATCGTTAAAAATTTCGAGACTGCCGAAAGAAATCAATGCTGAAACTAACAACGATGAAATTGTTCGCCGCAAACGGGACGCCAATTTAAGTTTATGATGAAGTGTTGCTCAAAGAGAACCTTGGCCTTCTCCGCGAATTTAAGTGGACGTTTATAATAGCCAAAGTTACTTCGAGAATAATCGGCGCAGATTGTATATGCCACTTCAGTTTGTTAATTGATTTAGAACGAAATCGTCTTATCGACAACAACACCCACCTTGAGTCTGCCGGGTTGCTTACCCGCACCAAAGAATATTCGATTAAGACTTTTAGTGCAATGTCGCCGTTCGCTGAGATACTGGCAGAATTTTCAAGCATCACCCGGCTTGCAGCCCCGGGTACTATCAGCAAATCATCGATCGTCCACCGCATCGAGACAACCGGATAGCCAGTCTCCACCAGACCATGCCGTCTTCCACCGGATAAACTTGAAGCCGCCCGCACCGAATTTGAACATTTTATGAAGCTAAGAATCGGCCGACCGTCTAGGACTTCACGACCATTTTGCAAGGTAAAACAATGTTTTCCAAAGTTGACTTGCAGAAGGCCTTTCATCAGGTACCGATGCATCCCGATGACATCCCGAAAACGGCCTGTTCGAGTTCTCGTTCATGACGTTTGGATTGCGGAACGCAGCTCAAACATTTCAATGTCTTATTCACGAGATTGTTCGGGGGTTGGACTCCTTATTTCCCAACAACGACGATTTGTTCATCGCCTCCTCATCTCCCGAAGAACACCGTAACCATTTGCGCCAGCTAGCTGGTTGAGAGGCTCAAGCAGCACAATCTGGCAATCAACGTTGCCAAATGCGAATTTGGTCGTAAGGCGCTAGGCTTTCTGGGACATTTCGTTTCCGCCGAAGGAATTCGGTCATTACCGGAGCGTGTTGAGGCCATCCAGAACGTCAACCAATCATCAACAGTGAAGGAGTTAAAGTCATTCTTGGCCATGATAAACTTTTATAGAATATTTGTTCCGAAAGCCATCGACGCTCAGATACCGTTGCTGGCAATGACCCCTCGCCATTGCCATGGACGAGTGAAGCCACAACTGCATTTGAGCAATGCTAACAGCAACTTGACGCTTCTTTCACACCCCGCCAAATCCGCAGAATTGTGTCTCTGGGTCGATGCATTTGACATTGCAGCAGGGGTTCATTGCACCAGGTCATCGCCGGAGAAATTCGGCCACTGTTTTTTTTTCTCGAACAAGTTCGACAAAGCTCAATTACGCTACAGTACGATCGTTACGCTACAGCTACGATCGCGAGCTTACAGCGATCTTCCTCACGGTTTGCAGCACTGGAAGTTCATGTTAGAAGGACGAAGCTGCCACATCTACACGGACCATAAACCGATCATCTTCGCCTTCCGTCAGAAACTCGATAAGGCATCAGATTGCCAGGCTCCTCAGCTGGACTTCATTGGGAAAATTACGACAAATATCCGACACATCGTTGGCAGGGAGAACATTGTCGCTGACCTAATTTCCCGAAGTGAAGTTAAAACTTTTTACTGTTCCAGGCAGCTCAAAACAACTATTTTGTGATGCCTCCGGTGGTCATATTCGCCCATTCGTTACGAAACGGTTTCGTGAAGCTGCTCTCCGAGCGACGCACCATCTGGTACACATTGGCACTCGTGCGACGGAGGGATTTGTCTGGGCAGGTATTCGTAAAGACAGTATCGCTTTTGCCAGATATTGTTTACAGTGCCAACGTTCGAAAATTACACGCCACACCCAGTCACCTAGAAACCGGTATCCAATTCCGGACAGTCGACAATTATCAAATATTGCTTGCACCACTATGGGTACACTGTTCCTTTAGTGGCGGTAAAAATTAATTTTGGTTCCTATAGTGGTGCTATCCATTGGTTTCTTATGAGACTCGCCACTATTGGTACAGTTGCACCACTATAGGTGCAAGGGAGTCAATTTTGTTAAGAAAAAAATTGTTTTCAATAGTTTTTCAAGCGAAATCTTGAGATAAGTTGCATTTAACAGGATATTTAAAGCACGACGCATCAACTGAAACCATCGTAAACTATGTTAATATGATAAATCTCATTAAAACCCCACTACCTCCACTATTGGTGCTACCTCCACTAAGGATACGATTACCCTATAGCCTCCCGAATCAGATCTTTATCATGACAGCTTGCAAAAAAAGCTTGCAAATGACGTAAGCCCATCGCATCAAGACAACATTCCCGAGAAGGAGAAAATAATCTTATAGTTGCAATGAACCATGTATTCTTGATAGCATAATTCAATAAAGTAGGAAGAGCCTGTAACAATTGTTATTAAGTTATTTAAAATTGATGCACATCGCAAAGCTTTTCGCACTTTTTTTCTCAGTCAATTGCGACCAATAGGTTGCATCATCCGTCACTCCAAATTATTTTTTCTCTAACACTTATTATTATTCCAAGGCCTCCGGTATTAATAATTCCAGCCTTGCTGAATTGGAAAACCAGACAGTGGGCCTTCCAATTCACTGCTTAAAGCATTATGAATCATAAAATCGACACTCTGTAGACAATATATAAGCTTCCTTTTTTCCAGACTGATGTCAGCTTATCGGCTCTCAGCACTAATTTCCCAGAATCCCAGCTATCGCGGGAAAATTCCACCCCACGCTCGATAACGCAGCGGCTGCCGTCTTCCCTCCGCCCCAGGCCGCGCGCATTCAATTGGTTGAACCTGGCCGCCTCCAGTGATTCCGGCCGCGAACTTCATATTTATGCAATTTTTCCTTTTTCCTTTCCGTCGTCGTTCGGTTTTTGTTTTCTTCTGTTCGGCGTTATGAAAAGTGGCCCGAAACGACTTGCTCATTCACGCAAAACCAAATTGGCGACAGGAAGTTGGACCACTTTGCCTCCCCATCCGGTGTCCGTTTGTTCACGGCCACGGTTCTCTCCTTCCTAACATGGTAATGCTGCCGTGGTCGTCGTCGTCGACGATGGCGTCGATTCTGACAACGACGAAACTCTTGCTGCCAAAGCGCCCCATGGTCCTCGTTTTGCATACTGAAATGAGACTGAAAAAAATCCAAGTCCAACCCTCTCGCCGCTCGTTATCAACCGCGCGCGGACCACGCACGTTGTTTTTCCACGCAAAACATTCCCACGGCAGAACGGAGAAGACAAAACGAGGAGGATGCACTCGTAATTGGATTAAAGCGAAAAATCATTGGAAATTTTCTTCCTTCCCCGCTGTCGCCAGGGGGCTCTTTTGTTTCGCGATTTTATTTTCAAATGGTATACGCGGGGGAAGCTTTTTTTTTCGATGGATACTTGGCGAAGGACTTTTTCATGACTGAGATTCTGACGCGAGTTCGCGAAAGAATCTCATGTGAAGTCTAGACTTTTTTCTAAACTGTAGAATCATGAATTTTAAATTTTTAAGGCATCTTTACGAATTTCAAAGACTTGATCTGGATTTTTCAATATTTTTGCATCAGACGAAAACAAAATATTTAAGGGAAGTACTAACAAGAAGGCAGATGCTGTTTTCACTTTAGAGTTGATCGATTGATTCGCTGATCCCCCAATCAACTGAACACTTCCAGGTTTGCCTGAAAAAATAAAAGAGTCCTTCGTCAACGATTGACCTGTTTTTCGTTTTTTATCCTTATCTCTCGGGGTGACCTTGGCATTTGAACAGCTGCGAATACATCATTAAAACTGAACAACTCCGCCAAGATATAATTGATGGGGGCTAGTGGGTCACCAGGCGATCCTACTACAAAAAGGGAGTCGGTAACTGCACCAGTTTTCACCCGGAATCGATTTCACTTCCCGGAATGGTGGCGTGAGTTTTGAGTTGGATACCCGCACCCTAGACGAGCACGTGGAAGGAGCGCAAAATATTTTAATGACGTTACCAAGTTGGCTCGGGAGGCATTCATCAGAACCTCGTCAGGATATTATTCACGGCGTCGTGGGGGAAGACTTGGTCAAGTGATTACGAATTAAATCCCCAACCCGGCTGTGAGGTGACAAAAAGTTTTTTCTTCTCATTCCCGGAGGCACTGGTTGGTTGCTTGCTGTGCTGAAAGTGAAAAGATTTTTTTTTCATTTGTGCCTTTGTCGTACCGCGGAGGTTGATTTGTGGTAAGAATTACCAAGGAAGCAATTCTATTTTTACTTGCCAACCGTGAAGTGCTGAGATATTCAATCAAACAGGGGGGCAAAGACCGGCGGAAATAAATTCGTTAACGTTTCATTCAGCAGAAGTTTACTGTTGGTGATTTGAGAATTGTAATTTGTCAATGCGATAGGAGACGGTACTGAAAGGTGTTCAACTCGTCTTGCCCTCTGGCCCCTGCAAGCGAAAGGGCTCTTCTGAAGAGTGGGGCCGATTCTCAAGTTGTAAAATTGTTGACTTTTAAGGTTCAGCAACTAACTAGTTGCGAACGATTTATTGTTGAATAAAAGGATTGATGACCCAGATTGCTCGTTGGTTGAGCAGAATCGATATGTCCAACATTTTTGTTCTATTTTTGTTTTGCAAGCACAATACAACGGGCTAACGGACACTGCTATATAAATACCACTGTTCTGGCATTTGGCTGAGCTACGATTTCATCTGTCCGAACATCTCGCAGGATAAATTCAATTCTCAAGCTCTAAATGCGCTTCGGTTAGCGTGAGCATCATCATCTCTTGGATACCGTTTCGCTTTTGCCTTCAAGTGTGCTTACTCAAGAACAAGCATACCTCAGCAAAGCCAACCCATTTCCTCAATCTAGGTACATCAGTTGAGAATGCCGGCGCTACCCACGACCACTGCACGGCACTCTGACTGCTTGAAGCAAAAGGCTCTGATGTTTTGTAGCATTCTTGGCAGATCCCGCGCTGCAGCAGCGCCACGCCATCATCCGGTACGTGCTTTCTGTCCAATTAGCGTAAATCCGTCAGCCACCAATCGTGAAACCAACCGATCTCACTCCCATGGAAACCGACGACACAGGAAATGCATCCGGCCGCCACCGAAGGATTCAGTCTGGTTTGAAGGGGTCGTTGGTATATGGAGGACGACTGACTTGTCGGTCTGTTTCTTTGGCAGTGAGAATGAACAGCGTATGTATAGCAAAGCGAGTTTCTTCGCGTTGAAAACTTATTGGGTCACTTGAGAATGAAGAGCAGGTTGGGTTGTCACCCTTCACTTTCCTGGGAATTGTTTGTTCCGCTGGATGAAACTGATACTGGGAATTGAATAGACAATATCAGTAAAATATGAAGGTTCTCTTACTATTGATCATTACCTGCACTAACTATTTAAGCCTACTTAAGTTGTTTTATAGCGGGTCCTTTTTAGGTGTGCGGTAAGATGCGCGGTTACAAAGCAAGTCCATGCTGACGGTGGCAGGGTTGGATATTTCCTTGACTTCCCTAGGCATAAATATATCATCGTGTTAGCCTCATGATACACAAAAGCAAAAAACAATGTTTTCAAGGGCACCCTATTCAAAACTGAAGCAACGCACAATAATGGTCATTTTTATTATTCCATGATTGCTGCGATGCAGCAAAGCGTGGAATAATAAAAAAGACAGTTGTGTTTTGCTTCCATTTTGAATGCCCTAGCAGCACAATCCAGACCGATTTGGTTGCAGCAACTCAAATGTAACTAAATTTGGTTGATTATGGATCACAGAAACTTTTGTGCAACATATGTGCTGCTCGGGTGAGGTGCCCTTGAAAATGCGAGTGCTTTCAGTTTTGGATGGGGAAAGGCCTGTCTTTAAGGTGATTATAGAATGAAGCCCGTGGTGAATTTCAAATTCACCACATGTTTATCTACATACATTTCCAAGAGCCCAAATCTGGCGTAATAGTTTTCGTACAGTGCCGAAACTCAAATTATGATTGTTCAGCATAACTAAGCAAACGATCTACCATTATTTCAGCCCCATACACGTTATGGATCTTTTATCTCGTGCTCTTGAAAAAACTATTGGAAAAGCACGTGGTTTACAAAATGGCCGATTTCTGGCTTCATTCTATAATCACCTTAATGAACACCAAACAGCGAAGCGGCAAGCTCCCAGTGAGGGATGTGATGCCAATGAAATAAAAGAAGAAGCTGCTTTATAGAGAGCGTCTATTTCTGTAGAACGATATACATTTGAAGTCCACGTGCTACATATCAAACTTCATGGTTTTGCAAAACAAGATTAAGTTTCTGGACATGTTCCGAAGTCTTCCCGAATGGTGCCCCCAGGGAAAATGGCCATTTTTGATCATTTATAACGTCTCTTTATGATTTTGAATTGTGCCTTGCAACAAAATGACAACTTTCGTGATCATTTTCCAAATGTGAAAAAATTTCTCGGCAGTACAAATAGCACGTGCTATCCAAACATTTACCGCTGCAATGCACCACGTGGAGACCACGTGTAGAAGCTTATTTTTGGGAGTATGTTTTTTTCTTAGGCGACTATCTGGCGCGTATTTTTTGTTGCGACCAAAAATAAGCGGAAGAGTAGATTTTTTATGAACGGTACAGTAAAACAAGAAAAATGAATCTAATTATGAAGATTTTGGACAAATTGGACATGTTTCGGAATCTTTCGGAATAGTGCCCCCCCCCCTTCCAGGGAATAGGGCTAGTTTTGATCTGGGAGGGAGCTCTCGATACTACACACCGATACGCGCGCCACAGCGGACCAGGTGTTCGCCATTCGCTAAGTACTGCAGAAATGCCGCGAATACAACGTGCCCACACATCATCTATTCGTCGACATTAAATTGGCATATGATACAATCGATCGGAACCAGCTATGGTAGCTAATACACGAACACGGATTTCCGGATAAACTGACACGGTTGATCAAAGCGACGATGTTCACGTAGTTCGAGTTTCAGGGGCATTCTCGAGTCCCTTCGAAACGCGCAGAGGGTTACGGCAAGGTGATGGTCTTTCGTGTTTTGCTATTCAACATCGATTTGGAAGGGGTAATACGAAGATCAGGGATTAACACGAGTGGTACAATTTTCAATAAGTCCGTCCAGCTATTTGGCTTCGCCGACGACATAGATATTATGGCACGTAACTTTGAGAAGAATCCTACATCAGACTGAAGAGGGAAGCTAAGCGGATCGGACTAGTCATCAACACGTCGAAGGCGAAGTACATGATAGGAAGAGGTTCAAGAGAAGGCAATGTGAGCCACCCACCGCGAGTTTGTATCGGTGGTGACGAAATCGAGGTGGTAGAAGAATTTGTGTACTTGGGCTCACTGGTGACCGCCGAAAATGATACCAGCAGAGAAATTCGGATACGCATAGTGGCTGGAAATCGTACGTACTTTGGACTCCGCAAGACGCTCCGATCGAATAGAGTTCGCCGCCGTACCTAACTGACAAAACGCTCATTAGACCGGTAGTCCTCTACGGACACGAGACCTGGACGAAGCTCGTGGAGGATCAACGCGCACTTAGAGTTTTCGAACCATCTATGCTGCGTACCATCTATGGTGGGGTGCAGATGGCGGACGCCACGTGGAGAAGGCGAATGAACCACGAGTTACATGAGCTGCTGGGAGAACCATCCATCGTTCACATGTCGGACAGTAACCCGGTGAAAATGGTTCTCGACAACGATCCGACGGGAACAAGAAGGCGAGGTGCATAGCGGGCAAGGTGGATCGGTCAGGTGGAGGACGACTTGCTGAACCTCCGCAGACTGCGTGGTTGGCGTCGTCCAGCCATGGACCGAGCTGAATAGAGAAGACTTTTATGTATTGCACAGGCCACTCCGGGCTTAGTTTTTTTTTTCAGTAGGGTGGGAATCTGCATCCAGACACCGGTGAGCTACCGCCGACCCGCTAAAACCACAACCTTTTCACAGACCCTGAGTCTCCCCGGAACAGTCTTGCGGCATTACTTCTGGGAGGGGTCCGTGCGACTACGCAGCTACCCACTAGTTCCTCTACTACTTGACTAACTACCCGCTAAACTGTAGTTTAGTGATCCGGAGATGGCTTTTCAGTCTTGACAAAATCAAAACACTGTTATTTAATCTTGTCTTGACTGAAAAGCCATCTCCGAACTACCCGCTTGACCTTTTTTTTTAATTCTCTATTAAGGTGTTTTTTTAATTCTAGATTAAGTTCAACGCCGAAGGTAGAAGTACCTCACCCTTCAGACTAGCTACCCACTAGTCGGCGCTATCAGACTGCTGCTCGGCGCGCCAATTGCGCTGCAAGATGCTGGCAATCTGAGTGGTAGCGGCCGCGTTCCACTTTACAACCTCTTGACACATCCTCTGGATAAGATTATCCGGGGTAGTGTCCCTCCCGCACACCTCGAACATTCCGCTCCTCACTTCGACAAAACGAGGACATACGAATAGTACGTGCACGGCAGTTTCGTCGACCCCTGGGCAGTCCGGGCAGACGGGAGAGTCCGTATGCCCAAACCTATGTAGGTACTAGTGTATGACTAGTCCAATGGGTAATATACACGCAATCACGCAAGCTGCATTCCGTGATGCCGTGCGGTAGGTACTTATCACTCTGAGGCACGCTAGCCTGTGTGAACAGACCTCTACCGACGGGGCGACGATCCCCGCCGGTGGGCCGCGCGGCGGCACTGGGTTTTCGAATAAAAATTAAAACACCACTCAGTTCGGTGGTACAAATAAGACTCTTTATTAACTTACATTTAACTTACAGCTAACCTACTTTATGTTGACAATTTTCTCTCTCCCTTTACTTAATGACTCTCTCACACATAACGGTTCATTTAGAACCTTGCCAAGTGCTGTATTTTGCTTATAAAGCAAAAGTAAGCAGACTTAAATAACAAAACCCTGTTGCTGGGCGCAAAACTCTTTTCTAGCGCGGGTCGGTGCCAAGGTAAACTGACTCCGCATAAAAGATTGTGACGAATCCCCCTAAAGGAATTTAAGTAGTTGGGGTCGTCACATTACCCCCTACCCAATGAGTTGAAAGTGTACTTGAAAAGATCACTTTCAATTGAAAGTAGCGGGTTGAGTTCTAAACTTTATAGCAACTTGGTAGAACTTGCAATATTTTTGTACACTTTTCCCTTTTTGGATAACTTTAAGTATCCAGATCCATACAAAATTCTATAAATGTACTCCCCTTTTGTTTAATTTTCTGGAGGGTGTTTTCCTCTCCCATAATATCCTTTTTAAGGAGGCATAATTCTTCTCCTGTAATATCTCTTTTTATTTCTTTCTATAGGAGGCATGACTCTTCTCCTGTAATACCTCTTTTAATTTCTTTCTATAGGAGGCATGACTCTTCTCCTGTAATATAGTATTATTTCTTCAAATAAGAAATCTTTCTATAGGATTATATCCTCCTTCATTATTTTCCCTTATTAAAATTTGGCAAACTAATGTGCCAATATGAACATTTTCATATGTTGTATATAAAACCCACTTTTAGAAAAATGTACCATGTTGTTGTTTTCAAAAATGGCACATGAAAAATACTGCAACTCTACCATATTATATGACTTTCAAACATTTATCCAAAAATTAAAAATGTGATGGCTCCCTTTTCGGTCAAAGGCCAAGCAGAGTCATCGCATCACCCCCTTCCCAATCAGCTCGTGGTGGAATATGAGGGTCCATTTCCCTTTCTGATGATGGAATGTGAGAGTCCATTTCTCTTTCCCAATTTAAAAGACAGCTAAAGTAATGGTTTTGATTAAAAAACCAAGCTAGCCGTCATATAAAAAAAAAGATTGTCCACCAAACTAGCGCTTTAGGAGGATAGATTCCAATGTTTCCATCAATTCATATCTATTTATGGTCATTAGAATGCATTGCATTATAGTAGTAATTGCGGCTTTAGCCGAAACGAAGCCGAAGCGCAATAGCCTGACGGAATACCTGCCGATTCCCTGTTCCTCCTTTGAAAGAAGAAAAAAATTAGCAAAAGATTCCTTCTTTGAAAACGTTATAGTGAAAACCAAGGCTCAAAATAGTCCGTCATTAAAAACAAAAAGGCTTGAGAGAGACTGAAATTTCAAAATACAATTAGTCAAGATCCATTTTTTTAAGAGAGAGAAAATTGTTCACAGTTTTTTTTGTTTTGAATAATTTCATAATTTTAATTTTTCAATAATGTGTTCAACAATAATATAACAATAATTTTTTTTTTCAATCGTTCTACATGCTACGAATTATACGCTGAATGTTTTAAACTGTTTAGTCTTTTACTGTTTGAGTTCTTCAATGTGTGTTCGTTTGGGGCAATAATCTGATTAAATTCTGTTAATTAATAATAAAACTCAATAAGCAACGTGCTCGACGTCACAAACACTCGAATGATTTTTCTGTACATTTGTATCGCGTAATTCCGCTGCTTTTTACTTTCAAAATAAATTTTCTCGATTAAAAACACTTATTCTTATATGCTAAATGTTGGACTCAACGTGCTTCTGTTTCTTTGCAATATCACTTGAACGCATAAAAAGATTCACTTTTACACACAACTTTTGTTGTTGAATTTAAAAAGATGTTTCACTAGTAGATAATAATAATAAGCGATCAAAAATACGCGCAAACGAAACAAAATCCGCAGTTAAATTATTAATACAAAAACTTATTATAAAACATCCAGTTGTAAACCAAATGCATATTTTTCTCTGAAACTTATAAGAAAATACTCGCGTTCAACTAATGAAAGTATCGCACTACACTTAGAAGATAAAAGAAGACAAAAGGCATACTTATCATTTAAATCACTTTCTCGGAAATCCTATCGAAGTCGAAGCTACTAGAAACCACCTGCAACAGAGGATTCACCAGGCTTACGTTGCGTGCTGGAACCTTTCTTCTCCGTCGGCAGCTGGACGTTTCCTCGTGGCCGCAGACCCTCAACCAAAGAGTGCACAGTTGAACCATCTTTTGTCGCAAAAGCACTCGTTTCTTCCGTGCGTACTACGCAAGCGAATCCGTAACTCGACCAGAGATCTACATCACCATTCACATTTGTTGGGTGTGATATCCGGAACGTAGGACAATTCCCGGCTTCTTCACCTTTGCATATTAAAATCCACTTAGCTGTAGTTCATTGTAAATCAGGATCTGATGAAAACTCAATTTTTTGTCGTAGAAACGAATGCCCGTGGTCGTTTCGCAAGCGCCACTTTTCGCTTATCGCCATTTCAAAACAATTACAATCAGCTGTTTTCGTCGCAATTAATTAATGATCCAATTTTACACTCAAGCTTTGCACAGCATAATAGCTCTTCGCGCTTTGTTGCTTCTTGTTTGCTCACTTCAAATGTTCTCTTTGCGAAATGTTATCCTTGGGGTTTTCATTGGAAACCCGATCATGCAGGACACCACATTCTTTGTCACTAATGTTCACCAAACTGTCGAAACTCACTTAATTCAATATAAGCCATTATTTTCGCACCGCAGATTTTTTCTGGCGTACCGGCGCTTCACACGAAGCGCTTTCCGCTGTCACCACAATGAACCGACCTCTACCGACGGGGCGACGATCCCCGCCGGTGGGCCGCGCGGCGGCACTGGGTTTTCGAATAAAAATTAAAACACCACTCAGTTCGGTGGTACAAATAAGACTCTTTATTAACTTACATTTAACTTACAGCTAACCTACTTTATGTTGACAATTTTCTCTCTCCCTTTACTTAATGACTCTCTCACACATAACGGTTCATTTAGAACCTTGCCAAGTGCTGTATTTTGCTTATAAAGCAAAAGTAAGCAGACTTAAATAACAAAACCCTGTTGCTGGGAGCAAAACTCTTTTCTAGCGCGGGTCGGTGCCAAGGTAAACTGACTTAGCATAAAAGATTGTGACGAATCCCCCTAAAGGAATTTAAGTAGTTGGGGTCGTCACATGTGTACACTCTCCAGTTTCTGCAGGTTACGTTCGACGCTAAGCGCCGAGGCCCAACCCTAGCAGCACACATGTATCACATAGGTTACTGCAACTCATATATGACCAGATTTGGTCACAATCAAGTTGCTGCAACCATTTTTGTCTGACTTGTGTCGCTTGGGAAGCTGGGCCGCCGTATCTAAGGATAGATACGGCAACCCCAGCTAATAATCTGCGTCTGCTGGGGCGCACCCCCGAGCTATTGGACATCATCCTGGATAATGCCGCAATAGCAGTCGAAGCTCTCCTGCAGGCGTAATCTACGTGACTGCCGAAGTTCAGTCTATCGTCGATCAGCACCCCGACCCAAGCAGCACGCGCAACATCTTTCAAATAGGCTTTTGTTCTTAATAAATTGCATTGAAGACACTGGAAATACATCGAGTCACATTGAAGCAACTTCCCAGTTTCAGAAAATCCCAATGTTTCATTTCCGTTTAAGTGGCGTCGCAATATTCTACCCATCTGACTTCTTGGGTGGTTTAAAATTCGATGTGTTTCATATCAGAAACAAAACAGATAAGTTGCAGAATTAATAACACTTCGGTTCATTGCTGTTACGACAATGTTTCTGATATATTGCAAAACACTTTGAGCTCAGCTGAGCAGTATTTTATTTTTGACAGTTCTCTGCATGTTCCGTATAAGGTACAATGAAGTTACAAATGACTTTGTTGTTTATGTAGTGCACTTGTAGCAAAATCTCCAAATAGAATTGTTGGTGTGATGGTTATAGTAGAAGGTTGCAAATCTCAAGGTCCATGGTTCGATTCCCGATTGGTTTTTGTGTTTTTATTTTCATTGTAGCCGCAAGATGTTGCAAATAGGCTCCACCTCTTGCGCTTTTTGTATCACAAAGGAGTTCCAAATACGACGCGTTGTGCATAAGTCAGACCTTTAGTAAGTCACACCACAGTTGTTGTTACTCACTGAGAAACAAGAGGTGTTGCTTGGGGAGGAGCTTCACCTCCCGCTTGGAAATGATCTCACAGTCGCCCACTCGAACCACTGCCTCCTGTACCGACTTACGGTTGTTAACCACAACCAACTCCGTTTTATGATGAGCTAGCCCCAGCTGCCTTGAGCTCATCCATTCCTCTACTATAGCGATCGCGTGGGTCGCCTCAACACCTCAACAATCGACTCTCCGTAAACCTCCAGCGTTATGTCGTCAGCGAAGCCAACGATCTTAACACCTGGGGGGAACTTCAGTCTTAAAACACTGTCGTACATAGTGTTCCATAGCACCGGACCCAAGATGGATCCCTGAGGGACTCCTGCGGTGATAGAAGCACTACCCTCCCCTTCATCGGTATTGTATAAGAGTACGCGATTCTGGAAATAACTTTCCAAAACGTTGTACAGGCCCACCGGAATGCCCAACCAGAGTAACGAGAGCGCGATGGCATCCCAGCTTGCGCTGTTGAATGCATTCTTGACGTCGAGCGTCACAATCGCACAGAATCTAGCTCCCCTCCGCTTGCGTTATATCGCTACTTCCGCAGTTTTCGCAACCGAGTTGATAGCATCCACCGTGGACCTGCCCTTACGAAACCCAAACTGATTGCTTGACTTCTCTTCCCTGTGGTGTCCAGTAGGCAGATTGGTCTGTACGCCGATGGGCCACCTGGTGGTTTCCCGGGCTTCGGCAACAGCACCAGCTTCTGTCTCTTCCACATATCGGGGAAACTGCGCTCGTCGAAGCATCATGCAGGCATAGGTTGTCACTTCCTCTTACTGCTACTGATGGCTTTGTTAAGGGCCAACTTCGCAGCTTTGAACGTCAAGCGGCGTTCATCCCTTAGCTGATCAGAGCGAGCTCTCTGCATCATCTCATTGCCTAGCCCTAAGGCAGGTTGACCGAATGTTGCGATTGCTGCACTCCACCAGTATGCTGGAGGTCTACCGTTCCTCGGTGGTGCCCTCCTCTGCATGCTGGCATCGCATGCATGTGACAGGACAGCTGTCAGTGCGTCCCCTGTAAAACTGTCGGTGTTACCCTCCAGTCCAAGTGCCGCGGTGAAAACTTCGCTGTCGAAGCTTTGGGCCTTCCACCCATGGGCCTGACGGGGATTCCTCAACCTCGGTTGCTGCACACCACAGCTGATCACGTAGCGTATGGCTAGGTGATCGCTGTGGGTGTAGCCCTCATCGACCCTCCAGTCCAGTCCCCCGGCTAGGCCGGGGCTACAGAACGTAACATCAATGAACGACTCCACCCCATTCCTACGGAAAGTGCAGGTTGAGCCGTCCTCCAACTTCGCTAGAGCCTCTAGGAAAGCTTGACCTTTCTGATTGGTGCAGCGGCTTCCCCACTCCACCGCCCAAGCATTGAAGTCCCCCGCCATGACAACCGGCTTCCAACCTACAAGGTCGGACGATAGCTTATCGACCATCCGAGTGAATTGCTCTATTGGCCACCGTGGTGGGGCATAGCAGCTACAATAGAACACCCCAATGATCTTAGCTATGACTCAGAGACCGACTGCCACAGCAGCTGCTGGGAGGTAGCCCAATGGTTAAGATTCAGCTGTGCTACCCGTACGGCGATTTCTTATTGCCACTATCGAAGGGACAAGTAGCTCCACCCATAACATGGTTACCGGCTTGCTTCCTACTAGCGCAGATAAGGCCCCTTGGTGCTTTATCGCAGGCCTGCGCAAAATGTCGCTCCTCTCCACAACGACGACACGGGTTAGTTCGGTCGGGCCCCTTGCATTCCCATGACTTGTGACCAGATTCGAAGCACCTAAAACACTTTTCGACTGAAGATGGCCGGAATATGCTTACTGGGCATACCCTAGCAGCACACATGTTCCACATAAGTTACCGCAGCTCATATGTGACCAGATTCAGTCACAGTGAAGTTGCTGCAACCATTTTTATCTGACTTGTGCTGCTCGGGTATTGACCATCCAACCTTCAGTTTCCCGACCGCCAGGACCTTTTTGGCGTCCGCTACCGGTAACTTGAACCAAGCTACCTGCGTGCCAAAGGGCCCACCTCTAAGATGAATAGAAGACCACTCGACTTCTATATCGCACTGCGCCTTTAACGATGAAATGAGATCCTCTGCCTCAGTGACTTCGTCCAGCTGTTTACACCGGAGGGTCACCTCGGTGCCCAGGGACCTCACTTCCACTCCCACGCCTTTGCTCCAAGCTTCAGAACCAAGATCAGTTCCCCTGCCTTGGCGCGTCTGACGCTTCGCACGTCCTCACCCAGTGTCGAAATCTTTTCGGCACCTCGCATGGTCTTAAGAACGTAGGCGTACCTCTCTTTGTCGGTCTTGACCAACAAGGCTTCACCTCTGTCCCTAAGTTTCCTTGTGCGGTGAGGACCCTCTTCCCTCCTCTTAACTCTGCTAACGAGCTGCCAGGGATTTTCGGTTCGCTGAGCAGCCGTCGCAGAGTGGCTACCATCACCCTGAGGTTTAGCAGCCTGGGCCGCACCGTTGCCCTTCCCTCGTGGTTTCGCCTGATTGGGTACCCTCTCTCGACGTCCGTAACAGTTAGGCGCCGCTTAACGTTACCGAACCGACCCTCTGACTGCTGCCGGGCGCGTTTGGAGCGCGCCGCAGTCCCTCCCTCGCCGACACTCGAGGTGGTGCCAATCACCTCTTGCGTCGAGACCTTCCCTACAAGGAAGGAGAAGGGTTCTGCCGGAGTAAGTGTCTCACCCTTCTCGCTTCCAACCTCCCTCCTGGTGAGCGTGCTATTTTCGCGTTTTACCGCTTGACTTTACCGTTTTACCGACTGTCGAAGTACCAGAAGTTTCTGTTTCAGATCCTTGCTGATATTGTTTCGACCGCTCGTGAACTCGATGATCTCATCGAGCTGCTTGGCGACTAACCGGATACCGGTTAGAGGGTCGCCTGGTGTGTTGACTGCCTGAGCATCGCTCTGGCTGTCAACCCCTCCCGCTGGGGTAGTGCTAGTCCCGTGCAAACTAGCTACTGCCTCAACACCGTTCTCCTCCCTAGTGGGAGGAGACCTCGCTAGACCCCTACTTGCGAAGGGATCACCCGCTGCGCCTACGGCGCCCTTACCTATGGAAACTGGAAAACTTGACACATCTCATGGATCCCCCTTGCAGCTGCCATCGAATCCTACTGAAAAAGTCGCCTCTGTGATCACATGGTTGTCTATGCTTGCGAGCAAGCATGGAGTCCATGCGTGGGTTGACACTCTCGTGTTCAGAGCCATATCGGCGTTAGTCAGGCAGTGCATCTGAGCCTACTTCTGTCTGGTCACTAACCAGGTAGCAGGATTGGATAGCGTGCCACAAGGACCGCCACGGTTTTATGGGACGGAAAGCAGCCTTGCCATTAGCCCACCCGCCGTTTCGAGTCGGTTACACCCGGCTTTACTAAGGGAGTAGAATGACTCGGCTGTCAGCCCTCGCAATACACAATATAACAATATACCAAAACACACAACCTTTACGGCCTGCCGGAACCGTAATTGTGACTTAACTGGCAGTCTGAATCTCAATGCGCTAACCAGCGCTCCCTTCGTCGTAAGTAGTCCATTTAGCCGCCTAGCCCTTTAACTGCCGTTGATACTAGAGTTTCCATTTCCCGGCCATTTTCCTTGTCCCGGGATTCGGGATGAAATCTTCCGCATATCCCGGGATCCCGGGATAATTCAATGTTTTTAATAAAAACTATTTTTTTCACTTTGGAAACGGTTTTATTCAATGTTTAGGAGTTAAATTTCATATTTTAAAGAGATCAGATAAAAAAAAAATTGAAACTCAATAGGGCACTGCACGGAAACATCTCTTTCTCTTTCGTTCCTAATAAATTTTGACGTTTACTGGCCTTGTTGTTTTCTAATTTCTTTGCAGCGAAAAAGAGACAAAGCAGTCCGTGCAGTGCCCTATTCAGTTTGAATTCGAATCGGTTCTTTCGAAGTACGATTTCAAAAAGCAAATGTTATTCACGTTTTTATCGGAAAGTAGAGTGCGCTTTTTACAACATATGTTCGCCGAGTCCGAAAAGACGCGTTCGCTGTCGGTCGAAGTCGGCTTGATAGATTTTAGCGCATCAAACAAGATTTTCAAATTTCGACTCAACTTTCCGTGTAGTTCGAAAAGTGTTACCTCTTTCGTTATAACTTTTGCAATGTCAATAATGGCTGGCTCAGATTGTACAGGGCAAACAAACTCCTTGATCGCAAATTCTAATTCTTTACGCAAGCTGGATGGCCCGGATTCTGTTTCTCCACGTGCCGATGGCCCAGCGATAGCCTCCGCATCGTCGCCGAGCTCTCCGATCTGCTTCATGTAAGCTTGAATCAGCCTCACTCCATGTTCTTTGATGAACTTCATCATTTGAGACTTTGAGGAGCTTTCGAGTTCCGGTCCTGATGACAAAGACAGGCCTTGAAGATACTTCAATGTTGTCACGAGTTCTTTGTTGCGTCTTTCGTTAATTCGTATTGTAATGGTCGTAAAGCTCTTGCCCGATCTTACTTCCACTTTCCTTAAGTTTTGAATACAGAAAACTCAATGTTCCTTCTGCGGATAGCAACGTCGCATCACGTCTGCCCAGAGCTTCTGATGCAAGCCTGATTGGCTGAAGTGCTTCATAAAGACTTTTCGCCACATGAAAATCGCTGTCCAGGATCAACATCTTTTCAGTGAGACTAATGTCGGCCAATGCGTCTTTGATGCAGTCAAAAGTCTTTATAAAACGCTCAAGCATCATTTCTGTGGAATTCCATCGCGTTTTGACATCCAACAGCAACTGAAGGGATTTGTGGAATTTATTGATATTTTTTTCTTGAAGAATAGCATATTTGACCGGTGATTTTCGAAAAATTTTCACAACTTTTCGAATACGCTTTAAAACTTCTCCAAATCGTGAGAAGTATAAATCTGTAATACATACTCATTTATTTTTCATTGCATACATGAATAGTAAAACATGCATGAAGACTTACCCGAGCTCGATACAGCGCATCCTTGGTCATCGTCATCATCTTCAACAGGTTCAACATCCGAATAATCGTCATCTGAATCATCCGAATTGGTTGATGGTGGATCCTTGTACAAGACATCACACACTGCCAAGGGGCTGTCCATAAACCACGTAGACTCTTGAGGGGGAGGGAGGGGTTTCGAAAAAGTCTACGTTAGTCTACGAAGGGGGACGGGGGGCAATACCAAAAGTCTACGTAGACTTTTTTTTATTTTTATTTTTTTGGAGAATAATTTATACAGAAGCTATAGTTCACTTGTTCGATTTTTTTAGGATCTTCCCGAAAATTTTTGCAAGACTTTATCGAAATAATCTAATGAATTTCACTGAAGTAATTGTCTGAATTCTACGGAGTATTCTATAAAAACCTTCGAGAAAATTTCAAAATTTCCACTTGGATTTTATTGCTAATTTTTTTTAAATTTTCCTCGTGATTCTTTATAATTTTCAAAATTTCCGCGAGAAACCCTTAACTGGAGATTTTCTGGGAGGTCCCCGGGATTTTTTCTTAATTGTGGAAATTCTTCGGAATTTTCGCGAGGAATTCTTCGAATATATAAGCGAAATTCTTTGTATATTTTAGGGCAATTTCTTCGGGAGTACTAATGCAAATTCTTTGGAATGATCGATGGAAAATCTTAGGAATTTCCAAAGAAACTGTTGAAAATTTCCACGAGAAATTATTTGAATATCCCACCAAAAACTCTTTGAGTTTCCGTAAAAAAACGTTTGTCATTTTTGTAAGAAAGCTTTTGTAATTTTCTTGAAAAATTATTCGAAATTTAACCGAGAAATGCACCAAAATTTTAACTGAAAATTCTCTATAATTTCCACCGCATTATTCGGAAAAGTTTTTGAAATGTCTACTCTACAGGATAAAAAAATCCTACGTAGACTTCAAGGGGGTGGAGGAGGGGTTTCGGAAAAGTCTACGAAAGTCTACTAGGGGGGAGGGAGGGGTTTGAAAATGTGAAATTTCAGTCTACGTGGTTTGTGGACAGCCCCCAAGTGAATGCCGTGGTTGTAGCACTGTTGATGGATGTAATTGGACAATCTCCCAAATTTCAGCATAACTGCGGCACCGTCCGTCGTTGCAGCAACAATAAGCACATCTTTTATGCCAAAGAGTTGAACCTTGCTCCCCACCATTTCCAACATCTTTTCGGCCGGAAGTGATCCGTGGATTTTGCAAAGCCCCAGGTTGTAAAATGATCCGTCGCCAAAATGCACATTCACGTTTAGGAATCGTTTGTTGCTTAGGCTTGTCCATTCGTCAGTGGTGAGGCTTGGAAGTTCTCCTGTTTCGATGCGTCGCTTGATGGCTTGCTGAGTTTCCCGTTTGACGTACTCATAGTAATCTGACACTAATTTCATGACTGAAGTGTTCGATGTTGGTAATGAAAATCCGCGCGTGGAGATCGATTGGCCGATAAAGTCACTTTTTGTTATGCCATTAACTGAAAACCTGAAAAACCGTCCTTCGCAGCAAGCCGTGCAACAATTTCCGCCAGCGATTGACGTCTGACAAATTTCAGCATTGAGTCTTGCTTCACTGGAGCCGCAACAGAAGAAACTTTCGCAGAAGACGGTTTTAAATCCATATCATGTTTGTTCTTCAGGTGTCGCAGCAAACCACTGGTCGATGAGCCCTTGCATGACAGAATTTGGAGACATTTCCGGCAGCGCGCTTTTTCCCTGTCTTCAGAAATCTTATCAAAATGTTTCCATATTTCAGCCATAATCTATAAGGATAAAATGGTTCTTGTACAAGCTATACAATAATAATTACATATTATGACTTACTTTAGATGAACGAAAGCGTAAATAATGCAAAAAGACACAATTGCTGAGCAGAATAATTCTGAATGAGCACAGAACACTGAATGAAAAAAGTGACAGACATCATCGTTGGTGTGAGTGCGCACGGTGAATGAGAGCAAGCACAATACACACGTGCGGCAGTTCGCATTGCGATCACATTAAATAAAAATGATTGTATAGAAATAGCGTAAATCGATAATGTGTTACACGTGTGTACAAATTGCACTTCACCCATCCACTGTGTTCTGAATAGAGTTCGATAACGTACATAGACAGGATAGGGTTTGTTTTATTCGGAAACGTTTCCCGTCAGCAACCTCAATGAGTTTTTCACGTTAGCAATGCCTTATTGAAGCCTCGTATTTTTATTACTGATAGAAACCTACGGGATAGAAAAAAAATTTACCTTAGTGGGCATTTAGCGCTGAAAACAAATAATATTTATGAGCTGAAACAGTCCACTTGTTAATAAACCTGATGTGAAAATAGATTTTTTTGTCCCGGGTATCCCGGGATTCTCGGGATTCCAAAAATAATATCCCGGGATTCGGAAAATCCCGAATTTTTCCAAATCCCGGGATTTTTTGTCCCGGGATGGAAACTCTAGTTGATACGCTATCGTTTCCAGCGAGCACCGCGCGGCGGCGAACTGCACTGCCCGGCCTTAGTCTGGTAATAAATAAATTGCACATCAGTTGTGATAAAAACGTTCTATGCTAAGAACAAATGTAACCAGAAAAGCGGAATTAGTTTACTCCTTGATAAAGGTGTAATATATGTAATCGAAACGTTGGATGAAAACATAAAACCCGTTTTTGAGCATAAGAAGACTGAAAGTCGTTACCTCAAATAACACCATCATAGTCGATCTCTACGAGAAAACACCTAAACAACGTTTGTTAGATTTTCGTACACTTTATTTAAGAACCAGTTTGCAAGCTTTTTTACAATATCAGTATTTGATTTTTCATTTATTTTATAAGAAATTCTTGCACATTCGAAGAAGCACATTCCTTATGAAGGTTCGAATAGCTTCTTATACATAATTGATAGAAATTCTAACAACCGTTGAATGAGTGTAGCGGTAGCCTCATCTGATTTTGGAACAGTCCGCCATGTGATCTGAAGCCCAGCTACCCAGCTACAGCTGTTGGGAATTGTCGTTCGGAGACGAGTCGCGTCGTGAATGACACAGTTTCCGTTGTAGCATGAATTTCGCCAGATTCTTCTTCTCGTGGTTTTGGGTCTTCTTTTGATGCAGTCAAATTCGGGATGTTCGATTCGCTTACGGTAGAATTGTATGTACCTACAGAAAACTGTACTACCCGAGTTTCCCAGCAAACGCAACTTCCCCTGTTTCTTTATTATACGCCAGATTTCGTTTCTTCTGCTTTGATGCATTGAGTTACAGTGGGTCCAAAACGTATTCGTCTACCAGCATATTTTTTACTAAAATACAAAACTAAGGCGTGATAGAAACGAAAACATAAAATTTTCTTGTAAATTTGATAGAAGATTTAGCATTTCATAATAATTATTCAAAAATAGAGAGAAATTCCAATAACTATTGTTGTCAAGTAGGAAATGTCTAAATTTTCGTATTGTCGCTCGTTCGTCTATTTGAAAAGTAATCTCGTAAAACTCGCCTGTACCGACACTAGCACACTTCAGTGGTACCTAACAACAATATACTCAATACTCAATGACAGATCAATGAATGCTATTGATTTGATTGAGGTCGGAGATAATGAGAAAGGCACCATGATTCGAAAAGGTATATAGACGAGTTCTGCTTTTGTGTTTTTATTCATTAATATATCTAGTTCCAGGTTCAAACCGTGTAATTTGGTGGGTTTCCTTTTTTGTGACAGACTGAATAGTACCCGAATAGTTTTTAAAAATAATATCACAAAGTATAGCTGCGTGTTCTTAGTAATGAAACTAATTCTTCCTGAGGAAATATGGAATCACCATGAGAGTGAATTCCTACAAGGTTAAGAATATATTTCGATTTTATCTTTATCTTTATTGTTGTTGCATCATCAGGCTACATTTGGCCCCAATGATGTAGGTAGAGTATTTGAAAAAAAAGTTAACAGTATTTGATTTATTATCTTCCTAGGTATGGCGGAAATCGTTGTTGCTATGCTGGGTGAGGCTGACCTTATAAAACGACAAGGTACATAGTCTATAAATTGTAGTTTATAGTTGCGGAATATATGGATAAGGGTTTAAATGTGCATTTTGATCAGATTAACATTTAATATGGAACTCTTATGAATAATAAACAAAAAGCAATGACCACTAATAACTTTATTCCAGTATATTTTTCAAATTCAGATGTTTGCTACATAGTCAATGTTCAAAACATGGTGTTCTTAAATGTAGATTTGAAATTGTTGGATGATTGTATAATGTAGAAAAGTGTAAATAAAGAAAACATTATAGTCACAAAAATAAATCTAAGCAAAATCGCATGATTCAAATCCGAACGATTCCCTCCGATCTTAACCCTTAAAAGGCCGGGACGACAGTCACCTCCTTCAAAGTGCTCGTTCTCAGTAAATCGTTGACCAATTTTCATGACCCCGGGCTTTTCTCAAAGGGGATTAGTAGCGCTTTCTTTTGACATAGGTGCCGCCCCGCTAGACCCCTCCCCGCGTTCATGAGTATCGAAAATGTCTGTGTTTTTTCCTTATTTTTTGCTATGATGGCCAAATTTCTTCAGTAATCAAGTGCAATAAAGTTCTGGCGCCATAAAATAAAGTAGATACATGAAATATATCAAGTAGAAGTGATTTTGAACGTTTCCAAGTTATCTGATTACTTTAATTACCGATATTGAAAGCCATATCCCTGATCTAAGATTGATGGTCATATTTCTTAAAATCTGATCACGAAATAAACCAGACAGGAGCGAAAAATATCACACAAAACTGTAGAAATATGTGTAATCAATTTTATGTATTGAAGATACTATTTTGGAACATTCCAGTTCATCCAAAATATCCGAGAGTTCAGGTCTTGAATTCTACCATAGAAGCGAAAGGTAATGTGCACATAAAAATACTCAGAGTACATCCTACTCAGTTCAAAGATATCAAATAACTCATGGAACATTTGTCTGCGTGTCCCATAGTGACATTCTAGAATGCGCGAAATGTTCTGAAGTTCAGCTCGTAAGACCTACGCTACAACGGTCTCGAAAATGTTTTCGGCAGCTATCAAAAACCTTCCCAACAGATCCTTGGATACCTGCCAAGAAACGTTATACCGATCTTTCTGCACTTCAGTACACTGCAGGTCATCCAAAACGTTCTTGAGTTCAGGTCGTCAAATCTACAATCAAGTAGAAGCGCAATGCTTGTTTCAAATCAAGCTCAGGTCATCCTGCCCAGTTCGAAGAAATCAAATGAGTTATGGGAAATTATGCTGCGTGCCTCAGAATGTCATTTTAAAATTTGCGAAATGTTCTGAAGTTCGGCTCGTAAGACCTACGCAACAACGGCCTTGAAAATGTTTTCGGCAGCTATCAAAACCTTTCCCAACAGATCCTTGGATACCTGCCAAGAAACGTTATACCGATCTTTCAGCATTTCAATACACTCAAAGCCATCCAAAACGTTCTTGAGTTCAGGTCGTCAGATCTACAATCAAGTAGAAGCGCAATGGATGTTTCAAATCAAGCTCATCCGGCACAGCTCAAAGAAATCAAATGACTTATTGAAATATTTTTTGCGTGCCCCAGAATGACATTCTAGAATGCGCGAAATGTTCTGAAGTCCAGCTCGTAAGACCTACGCTACAACGGACTCGAAAATGTTTTCGGCAGCTATGAAAACCTTTCCCAACAGATCCTTGGATACCTGCAATAAAACGTTATACCGATTTTTTTGCATTTCAATATACTGGAGGCCATCCGAAACGTTCTTGAGTTCAGGTCGTCAGATCTACAATCATGTAGAAGCGTGTTTCAAATCAAGCTCAGGTCATCCTGCACAGTTCAAAGAAATAAAATGACTTATTGGAAATGTTTCTGCGTGCTCCATAACGACCTGAACTGAAGAACGTTTTTGATGGTCTTCAGTGTATTGAAATGCAAAAAAATCGGTATAACATTTCATGGCAGGTATCCAACGATCTGTTGGGAAAGGCTTTTATATGCAGAAGAATGGTACGCAGAATAATTTCCAATAATTCATTTGATTTCTTTGAATTGAGCAGGACGACCTGAGCTTGATTTGAAACATGCATTGCGCCTCTACTTGATTGTACATTTTACGACCTGAACTCAAGAACGTTTTGGATGCCCTTGAGTGTATTGAAATGCAGAAAGATCGGTATAACATTTCTTGGCAGGTATCCAACGATCTGTTGGGAATGGTTTTGATCAGGCATTGCAATATCATCTGAGCACAGGATTTCATCTTTGCTTGTGGAAAGATATTATCCCTAATCAAAGAGCACTCTGAAAAGATATTATCATTTGAGCATTTGATGATGATCCTGATAGACAGTGCGGTTCGGGGTTTGTTCACGTTGCGAGGGCGTTGCTACAACAAAAACAGTGAAATAACTTTTCTTTATGGCGAACATTGCACTTTGTTTACTGAGCAAATAGATAACTAAGATCGATATCCCAGCATATCATCAGTATCTTTGCTCAGAAAATCGAATGATGGGATAAATTGCAATGCCTGGTTTTGATACGCAGCAGAATGATACGCAGGAGAATTTCTAATAATTCATTTGATTTTTTGAACTGAGCAGGACGACCTGAGATGAATTTGAAACAAGCATTGCGCTTTTATTTGATTGTAGATCTGACGACCTGAACTCAAGAACGTTTTATATGGCCTTCAGTGTATTGAAATGCAGAAAGTATAACATTTCTTGGCAGGTATCTAAGGATCTGTTGCGAAGGGTTTCGATAGCTGTGGAAAACATTTTCGAGGCCGTTGTAATGCAGGTCTAACGACCTGAACCCAAGAACGTTTTAGATGGCTTTGAGTGTATTGAAATGCAGAAAGATCGGTATAACGTTTCTTGGCAGGTATCCAAGGATCTGTTGGGAAGGTTTTTGATAGCTGCCTAAAACATTTTCGAGGCCGTTGTAGCGTAGGTCTTACGAGCCGAACTTCAGAACATTTCGCGCATTCTAGAATGTCAATATGAGGCACGCAGCATAATTTCCAATAAGTGATTTGATTTCTTTGAACAGTGCCATATGACTTGAGCTTGATTTGAAACAACCATTGTGCTTCTACTTGAATGTAGATCTGACGACCTGAACTCAAGAACGTTTTCGATGACCCGCAGTGTACTGAAATGCAGGAAGATCGGTATAACGTTTCTTGGCAGGTATCCAAGGATCTGTTGGGAAGGTTTTTGATAGCTGCCTAAAACATTTCCTAGGCCGTTGTTGCGTAGGACTTATGAGCAGAACTTCAGAACATTTCGCGCATTGTAGAATGACATTCTGGGGCACGCAGCAAAATTTCCCATAACTCATTTGATTTCTTTGAACTGGGCAGGATGACCTGAGCTTGAATTGAAACAACCATTGCGCTTCTACTTGAATGTAGATCTGACGACCTGAACTCAAGAACGTTTTGGATGACCTGCAGTGTACTGAGTGCAGAAAGATCGGTATAACGTTTCTTGGCAGGTATCCAAAGATCTGTTGGGAAAGGTTTTGATAGCTGCCGAAAACATTTTCGAGACCGTTGTAGCGTAGGTCTTACGAGCTGATCTTCAGAACATTTCGCGCATTCTAGAATGTCACTATGGGACACGCAGAAAAATTTTCCATGAGTTATTTGATATCTTTGAACTGAGTAGGATGTACTCTGAGTATTTTTATGTGCACATTACCTTTCGCTTCTATGGTAGAATTCAAGACCTGAACTCACGGATATTTTGGATGAACTAGAATGTTCCAAAATAGTATCTTCAATACATAAAATTTATTACACCTATGTATACAGTTGTTTGTGATATTTGGTTTATTTCGTGATCAGATTTTAAGAAATATGACCATAAATCTTAGATCAGGGATAGGGCTTTCAATATCGGTAATTACAGTAATCAGATAGCTTGGAAACGTTCAAAATCACTTCTACTTGATATATTTCATGTATCTACTTTATTTTATGGCGCCAGAACTTTATTGCACTTGATTACTGAAGAAATTTGACCATCATAGCAAAAAATAAGGAAAAAACACAGACATTTTCGATACTCATGAACGCGGGGAGGGGTCTAGCGGGGCGGTACCTATGTCAAAAGAAAGCGCTACTAATCCCCTTTGAGAAAAGCCCGGGGTCATGAAAATTGGTCAACGATTTACTGAGAACGAGCACTTTGAAGGAGGTGACTGTCGTCCCGGCCTTTTAAGGGTTAAGGACACCTAGCACTGTTTTTTTTTTAATTTAATTAAAGACTCTTTAAATAGTTATTCGAGTCTGGGTGATTTCTGGCACATACAGAGTTTGTTAATTGTTATATATTATAGATCACTTTGTAATTTAATTGCACTTGTTTTGAATATTCGTTGGTTTCTTCCGGTGGTGGTTGAATGATCGTTTTTCTAGATCTCAAGGTGATTTTGGACAGTTTTCATGCTACTTGATAATTTCCGCTCATGCAGACTAGTGAGATATGTGTTGACCTCCTAGTTCTCGATGTCCGTGACTACATATTACTGTTGTTATCCTTCGAGTCATATTGAATCAATCAGCGCAATTTCTTTGAAGAAGTTTAGCACTTTCTTTGCTTGGTCACTGTCATCGGCCAATGCCTCTCTAATGTTCGGTTGAAGTCCAATTTTTCTACGTTCGGCATCGTATCCTGGGCAATTGACTATTATATGTTTGATAGTTAGAGCTTGGTTGCATTTTGAGCATCTTGGTGGGTCTGTTTTATCCAAAATATATGCGTGAGTTAGATGTGTGTGGCCTATTCGTAACCTAGTAAGTACGATGTCGTCTCTGCGATTTCCTGTGAATACTTCTCTATATGGAATGATTGTGTTTTTGCATTCCCTTAGTTTGTTGTCTCAGATAGATTCCCATTCCATTTGCCATTTTTTGGTCATATTGGATTTGAAGATCGTTTTTATTTCTTTCTGATCCACTACTTCGTGCGTGACGGTGTTCAATTTTAGGGCCTGCTTGGCTTCCTTATCAGCTTTTTGGTTTCCGGGAATGCCTATGTGACTTGGGATCCAGCAGAAAGTGATGAATGTTCCATTTGATATTAAGTCGTTATACAAGTTGATTATTTTATCCTTGAGAATGGATTTTATCTTTTTTTTCTCGAGACTGTTGATCACACTTAAAGAATCAGTGCATATTATGTAAGAGCCTACTCTTTCTTGGTTAGATATCCAGCGCAGGGCTTCTATTATTGCCATGCTTTCGACACTGTAAATGCTTATTTGATTATGAGTTCTTTTACGTATTATGTTTCCGTCTACGTGTTTGACGATCTCCACCCCAAGATCTGGAAGCAATGAGGAAGCAAGAAACTGGATTCTTTGGATACATGTTGCTTTCAACTCTTCTATATGCGTCTTATAGGTGAGATGTTGATCTAGCGTTACTCCAAGGCATTTGTGACTAGATTTTTCTAGAATAGGTTCGCACAGTCTTCACGAAAACATGAACCGCGTTTAAACAAGTGCAGTTTTCCCGTGTGCAAGTTCGCACTCAAACATGCATACTAGATTCAAACCGAGTTCATCATAAACCCAACCAAAATCGCACCCAGTTTGAACACGAGTGTGCGCCCATTTTCAAACACACGGGTTTGAACATGGAAGTTTAAACATCAGTTTACACACAGCATGCTGTTCATCTGTTCATATTGGTCAAGTGGTTTCTCTTCTTGAGTAGCGGTGATGGCTTAGTGGTAACTCACTCAGGGCACTAGTGTTTGAATCCTTGTCTTTGAATTTTTTTAGAAATGGCACATGAATAGTTTCAGTTTTATAAAAGGCACTTTTCAGCCCTTGTCGGGTGGTGGAATAGCTGAATAAGATACTTTACCGCCTACCCACAGTTTGCGGTTGGTCCGATATCTCAATGTCACAACCATTTTTTTATTCAACATTTAGCATAAAATCTTCAGATATTATTCATAATGTTCATAACAACTGAATATTATGTGCATTTGCCCGGTAAGACAACCGGCAACCTACAATGTAATGATTAGTTAAAGTATCCTTGCGTTTATGTTTTAAACGAGGTAAAATACACAAGTCTCTGTTTGTCTGTCTAAAATGTAGCCCCTAATTGTTGTATATCCGCTACATATACATTTTGTTGGGATTTGCATATCTATATATAATAAAAATCTATATACATCTTCTTCTTCTATATACATAAAAATGAATTTCTGTCTGTCTGACCCTTATGGACTCGGAAACTACTGAACCGATTGGCGTGAAAATTTGTATGCAGGGGTTTTTGGGGCCCGGGAAGGTTCTTAGGATGGTTCGAGACCCCTCCCACCCTTGAAAAAGGGGGCTCCCATACAAATGAAACACAAATTTTTTCATAACTCGAGAGCTAATCATAGAATAAATCAATTTTCGGTGAAACGAAGTTCGTTGGGTCTGCTAGTATCTACATAAAAATGAATTTCTGTCTATCTGAACCTTATAGACTCCGAAAGTACTGAACCGATCGGCGTGAAAATTTGTATGCAGAGGTTTTTGGGGCCGGGGAAGGTTTTCGAAATGGTTCGAGACCCTTCCCTTCTTTGGAAAGTGGGGATTTTATACAAATGAAATAGAAATGTCTGCATAATTTAAGAACTAATAAGAGAATAAATCAATTTTAGGCAAAACGAAGTTTTTTGGGTCTGCTAGTCGTGAATAAAATATAGATGTTGGTTCCAAAAAGTTCAAAGACACACTTTTAATGGGGGAGGATGAAGAACTGGTTGTTAACTAAAAATTCTAATTGATGGACAAAAAGATAGTAGGGGGTCTGTCTAATATTGCTATGTATCAATAATACGCCGATGACATTATACAATACAAATAAAATTTACAAACGATGGGCTCCAGATCAGAAATGAGCCCGCAAATCATTGAACATAAAAGTCCTATAAACTACATGGCTCTCATTAAAGATTAAATCTTCAGTTATTACAATCTAAAAAAACAAAACTGGAATTAAAGCCCCGTTGATCATAAGGTTCTTCAAAAAGGTCGAAACCCCTCTCTCCCTGGAATAAAGAAATCTCTATGCAATCCAGAACTTCGCTTCAGATTCTCGGTATGTTTATCAAGTACCACCGCGAAGTAAGTAGAATAAATTATCCCCTTATAAACGTGTCAGAAAAATCTTATCCCAAAATTTTAGAAATATGAACTAATCAGTTTTTTGGTGGTTGCAGAATCCCGAAATCCTAAGAAGAATTGCTTTCAGAACCTCGAAAATGGAACAAAAAGCTCCGCTCAGAGCAGATTCGAACCTAAGACGTCGTGAATGGAAGGCCTGAATCAAGACCTCACCTCTATAAACGCTTCGTTATGCTAGTGCAAAAAATGTGCACAACATGTTTCAATTTTTCAATCATACCTTCATTGAAGTTTGGTTAAATCCTCTTATTCGAAATATGAATAACAAGGCTGGGAAACGTGAAGAATCAACAATAGTTTCCCTAGCAACCCGTTCATTTACCAAAGCGAAGCATTCTCGTGTTCAAGCGCATATGTTTGAACCCAAGTTTGAACTCGATGTTTGAACATTGTACATTGCGCCTGGGTGTATCGGAGTTCAGGCTCGTGTTCAGATTGCTATGTTCAAGTTCGAACACAGCAAGCAATGTTTGATTGGGTGCACAAACTTACGTGAACATCTCACACATGTTGCACCTTGAAGACTGGGTTCGCAGTTTATTTTTAGTCTTTGGCTCTTTTGCTTTCTAGATCTGGAATTCTTGGACACTACTGTTGCGCATTTTTCTGTTGATATTTTGAAACCGGTGCGTTGTTCCCATGTTTCAACCCATTTGAGCGCTGATTGGAGTTTTTTGAAAAGATTCTTTTGGTTGGTATCAGTGGCAATGAGCACCACATCATCAGCAAAAAGAAGAGCTTTGACGCCTGATGGAAGGCCCAAGCATATGGTGTCAATTGCAATCAGGAATAGAGTGACGCTTATAACTGATTCTTGGCATAGACCGTTCTCCATTTCAGTTTCTTTGGAGAGCGTATCGTTTGCTTTAACTCTGAAAGTTTTTTTCCAGCATTTTTTGAATGTACTTGGTAAGGTTTCCACCAATTTTCCATTCGCTGATCCTGTTCAATATCAGCCTACGCCAGGTTGTATCGTATGCCTTCCTGATGTCCAAGAAGATCGCCTGTGTAAGAAGTTTTTTATGCATAGCTTCTCTAACTGTGGTGTCAAATAGAGCTAGATAACCTGAGGTGGATTTTCCTTTTCGGAATGCAAACTGGTGTTCATTGATAAGCTTACGTTCTTCAATTATGTGCATAAGCCGATTATTGATTATTCTCTCAAAAATCTTTCCGAGGCAGCTATTCAAATAGATTGGCCTGTAGTTCCCTGGACAGCTCCTTTCTCCTTTTCCCTTGTATATGGGAACTACTATTGATTTAGTCCAGATTTCTGGATAAATTAAACTTTCCCATAGTCCGTTATACTGCCGCTAACCGCAAGTCGAGCACATCTATATATGGGGCTCCATATACAGATGTGCTCGACTTGCGGTTAGCGGCAGTATAGGTTTTCAGAAGAAGATTTTTGTATTCTATTGGGAGGTTAGTAATCATGACATAATGGATTCCGTCTGGACCAGGGGAGGATCCTTTCAGTCCTTTCATCACTTCTTCCAACTCATTTTTGGAAAATACCGTATTATATTCAGCTCTGTCATCCTGGTTGATTGTTGGCGGAGATTTTTCGATGGTGTTTTTAAATGTCCGAAATGCGTGTGTATATTCTTTGTCACTGGATATTTGTCCAAAGTGTTTGGCCAGGCTATCAACGATGCTCTGGTTGTTAGTTGCTCGTTGGTGGTTTAGTTTGATTTCTCTGATATGTGAGGATTTATATTTTCCTTGAATTTTGCTGTAGTTGTTCCACAACTATTTGCTGGTGTATGCACGTTAAATTTTTGAACAAAGTCGTCCCATGATTTCTTTTTTGCCTTCATGATAATCTCTTGTGCTTTGATATTTGATTCCTGGAAGTCTTGTGTATGATTGGGATTTGGGGATACTCTATTACTTCTTTGCAAATTTCGGAGGGCCTTTCTTCTCACTTTCACTGCAGAAGCTACTTCATTATTCCACCAGGGTACCTGTTTTTCCCTGGCAATCCCTTTCGTTTTTGGAATTGATTGTTCGGCTGCTTTTATTATCTGTCTTGTTATCAATTCTATCTGCTCGGTTACGTCATCTCTGTAGGAGATTTCGATAGTGTTTCTGTATTTCTCCCAGTCGGCTTCTTCGATTTTCCACTTTGGTAGGCATTCTTTTTCCTGTAACATGTATGGCATTGATAAGATTAGTGGAATGTGGTCACTTCCCGAGTAGACGAAAATAGCTCAATAATATCAAATGTTGATAAGATAGCAAAATGAGATATGGATATGATTGATATAAGAGATAAAAGATCAGACGACAATATCAATATTTTGCACTGAAATATCATAAGAAGATCAAGTTATGCTATTTGTAAAAAGTGATCAATATCATGTGCCATTAGTTTGTTCTTATCCATAGCATATCTTGATATTTTAATGATATTTCGGTGCAAATTTTTGATATTGTTGCCTGTTCTTTTATCTCTTATATCAATCAAGTCCATATCATGTTTTGTTATTCTGTTCATAGCTTCTGCCCGGGTTCCATGGGAGTCATTAGAGACTGTAAGCTCTAGAGAGCCTGCTAATTGGTCTGAGCAACAGCAGATTTCGATGCATGATCCCATTCCTGTATTGCTGTTTACATAAGTATTTTCACCATTGTTGAGAAGTACGAGGTTTTCTTCGTCAATAACTGACTCTATGATTTTGCCTCGCTGACTGATTTCGCTGGATCCCCAAAGTGGATGATGTGCATTGAGGTCTCCTACCAATATGAAAGGCTTAGGGATCTGAGACAGCAGATCCAAGATCTCATTCTTTTGAATCCGTTTTCCGGGAGGTAGGTATATGTTCAGTATATTCGCATTGATTGGTGCGCCTACTTTTACAGCAACTGCTTCTAAGCTTGTGTTTATATCAATGGATTCACTATCGATGTCTTCTTTTACTGCTGTTATTACCCCGCCTGCTGACCTCGCACCATCTGGTCTTGGTCGATGGTATGTTTTATACTTACTTATGCAAGATTGATAATCGTTTTTACACATTGTTTCTTGAAGGCATACCACTTGGGGGTTGGTTGTATTCATTAACAATTTTAATTCAGTTCTTCTTCTCCGTAGTCCCCGTACATTCCAAGAGACCATACAATTTTCACTATTTGTCAGGTTATGTGTAGGTTGTGCTATGTTTGAGGTTGTTTTTGGTGTGGTTACGGTGTACTATTGAGTATTTAGTGTTGTTTATGGTCTCATTGGATGTGATTTCGACTTCAGGACCCCATATCTTCATCTTGGTTGGTAGAATTATCGGATTGTTCTGCTTCTGAGTTGACATAGTCGTCCACTTCGCATGGTTGCATTTTGCTAACTCCTTTCTTCTTCCTTGGAGGGGAAAGTAGGGTATTTTCCTGACTCCTTGTATGTTTAGGGGCAGATTTGTGTCCATACAACTTTAATAGATTTTCAAGTTTACTGCAGTTTTCTTGAAGCTTTTCAATCTCCTTTTCCGCTAACTTTCTTCTTTGTTTTTCTTCCTTGTATCCAGTCAGTAGTTGATCACACTTTTCCTGCATTTCTTGGTAATTTTTTTCCATTTGATTCACTTTTTTTCGTTTCCATGAACGGAACTTTTTAATTCTTCTTTGTACTGGTTTAACTTTGATTCGAATTGCTTTTTCATCTCAGTTTTTAGGTTTTCTGCGTATGTTTTTCTTTCTTCCTTTAACTCGTTGATGTTTGATACTAATGCTTGGTTCTCTTCAATAAGCTTTTTTACTTCACCATCGATAGAAGATTTCAACATATTAGAATATGTTGTTTTACCCTCAGCTTCGACTATGTTTCTTCCCGACTAGAAGAGCATAACAGAAACTAAACACAATATTAACATATTGTGATATTTATAACTTATTTTGATACAATTTTGTTCTTAGTAGCCATTATCTTTCAAATGTTGTAACAGGATTTTATCATAATATGATTTAAAAAATGCTTAACACCGAATTGCCCAACAGTAGGCAATTAAAATAGATGTAGCAAAGTCTTCCAGCCGTATAGATATCACAACGCTGATATAATTTGCAAAGTTTGCCTTATTTATAATGTTGTTAGTTTCATGTTCACGAAAAATATTCTTGTTCAGACAAAAACAAAAGTTTTGTATTGTTGATCACAATCTGGAGACCTATCACGAACTGTAAAAATGTGCAACTGCACAGAAACAATATTTTTGTATCTGATTCTGTTATAAATTTCTAACAAAATATGTTATTTTTATGGTAAAATTGCAACAAAATTTGATAGTTTTTTGTTTCCAGTAGTTTGATTTTTGATAGAAATTTAGATATTTTAACAACATCCTGCACCACGTTTCTAACAAATTTTGTTATAAAAATATAGTATAACATAATAACATAGGTTGATATAATTTTGATATGACCTTCTAGTCGGTTCTAGTTGCTTCCCAGAATGATACGTTCCTGTCCACTTTCACTTTCGTTATCATTTTTTCTTTCTCCAGGATTGGGCATCCTTTGGAGAAAGCGCCATGTTCACCGAAGCAATTGACACATTTCATTGCATTGTTACATTCTTCGTGAAATTCTTCACCACACTTACTACACTTTTTGTCACTTTTACAGTCCTTGCTTGTATGTCCAAACTTAAGACACTTGAACCAGCGTAATGGATTTGGATACAATGGCCGCGTTTGTGACACTAGGTAGCCAATTTTCACTTCTTTCGGTGGGACGGTTTTTTTTAACAACAAGCACAAAAATTCCGGTGGGAGATTTATTGTCAATCGGGCCTTTGGTCATTTGCTTCACTTCTCTTCATCAGTCTTTTCTACTGATGCCACTGTTCCACAGTAGCCCTGAATAGTTTTGTCCACTAGCACTGGCGACACTCCATGAAGATTTTTACCATCCTCTAGACTCTCAATTACCATAATTTTTTCTCTGGACCCTCCACCAGAGGTTTCCCCCACACGGGGGAAACTTGTATTGTTCATCTGGTTGGTCTACCACTTTTCTGTATTATTTATTTAGGTACTTTACACTCGCGTGAACTGCTCGATGGGGTTATTAGCTTTTCGATTTACTGATTTATCACTTTTGCCGGTATGACTGGGCGCGTAATCGGACACCTCTTGAAATTTATAAACGCGGACGATGGATTGCACTGATGCTACCTAACTCGACCGTGATCGAACACGAACTGACCTAGCACTGTTGAAGAGATAACGAGGTAAGTAATATGCACCAGCCCTGTGGATCCTGCGGCCACTCGGGTGACTCAGGTCAACCGATTTGAAACCTGTACATTTCAATCGTCACAGCTGACAAGAAATATATTATGCAGTGTCGACTGTCGATACACCAATTATATTGTTGAGCTCCATAATCGTCAGTCTTGTATGATTGTAGACTTCGTGGGCGTGCAGTTAGCGACGTCAATCGTCTAGACCCATGCGCTATGGAATGTGGGTTTGATTCCCGCCCCGGTAAGGGGGAAACTTTTCGTGATCAAAAAAATCTTCACTACTGGTCCACTGGGTGTTATGTGTCCTGTCCGCTGGCTCGTACTGTGACTGTTTAGGTTAAACTCTCAGCTAACAGTGGTAAAACATCACCAAAATTTGGTGGACGCCAACTTTGGAAATATTATTCTAAATTTAATTCATAGTACCTACTCTTTTGCGGGAAAAAACGTTTGTGGCTGATGAATAATGAATTGTTTCAATTTTGTGACAATTATTTGCTCTTAAGATACCATAAAACATCCAAATCGAACAATCAGCAGAAATCTGCTTATTCAATTCTGCTAGAAATGGTTTTATACATTTGGTCTATCGACCGGTTCGTACACGGCACCTCCCCCCTAAAGCGAACTTCCACTCAACAGACATTGCAGCGTGGCAACAAAAAGAGAACAACGCTCGCCTTCAGTAGCATCGTCGTTGCCATTGTCGTCGCAATCCCTAAGTGTATCAGTATGTCATTAGCATGATCATCATCGTCACAATAATCATCACGACGACAGTCCCTCCTCCTTTTCTCCTCTTATTCACACAATGCGACACCAAACAGTGCGATGCGACGACTCCCACCCACTGGCAAAACAAAGCGAACCGAAGCGGAAACGGAAAGTTTTTCCGTCTTCCACCGATGGTCGCCTCCCTCCCCCCTTGCTTCAATCCTCTGTAGACACAAAACTGCAGAAACGGTCCAACTTGATTCCCTTGTCGAACTGAGCTTGGGGGGATCCCATTCGACAAACGCTACAAAAGCCAACAAACAGACCACGCGATGGACGGGACGAGGGGTCAAGGGAACGAGCGAAAGTCGCCCATTCGGGCGGGTAAGAAATGAATTGTTCTCGACAATGTGATACAAGCATCAGGATCCAGCGGGTGAAGAACTCGGTGACAAGGTGGAAGGATACGGCTCGGGATGTCCAACGTCTTAACAGCCTTGGAGCGTGTGATTTTCAGTTGCCGAACGACTATACACGGTTGCACAGGGACACAAGAAAACTGTCGACGCGAAAGATGAAAGCCCTGAACGCAAAGTGGATGGCAATAATTGACGTCTCGAGTTAGGATGGGATGATTATGTTTGCTGGTGCGCATTTTCCTCCATGAGTTGGCGTTTCTCGTCGGGATTGCGATACGTTTAACGTGAATAGTTTGGCCGAAATCTGAAGTTGTCATTTGATCTGATGGTAGACAGGAGATAAAGATGATGGTGCAAGTTCTGTGTATTTTCGTACTACTTGGTTTTCTGCATGTTTGTTGTATGTAACTACGGATTATTTTCATTTACCACGACTTTGTCACAAAATTCCTATATAGTGAAATTTACTTTCCATTTCAATGTGTATATTAACAAAATTATGCACGTGCAAATGGAAAAGAATTGCTGCAAAGTTCGTTGAAAACCGTGGTTCCCATTCACGGTTTGAAAGCCATCTGGCTAGATTTTGCAGCAGTGTGAGAAAAACAGCATACAAAATCTGAGATCTGGCTTTGTGTATTCTTGGAAGTGAAAAAAGCGTTGACAGTAGCAAATTTCCTTGCATCTCGCGATTTCACCGGCCCCGAAAGCTCTCTCAAGCAAACAAACGTCTTTCTTCGCGCAAACACACAAGGTGGAATCTTTTATGTTTGTGACAACGTTTCCCGGATCATGAAACTTTAATTTACTTCCACCTGACAGATCCGACGCCGTCGCGTCTGCTTAATTTACCCGCTTGCTATCGTCGCCCATCTTTTGCAATTATGAAAATGAGCGTCAACTGGCAGAAACAAGCTACGCCGAGTGGAAAGGTGCCCAGCTCGCCAACCTGCTTCAAAATGGTTTTCACGTGAGCGCACTTGTTTTTCGTTTTTAATGGTCGCTGCTTTGCCCCGTGTTGCCGTGTAGCGAACCGACGACAATGTCCTTGGCGTCCCGAGGAGCAGCAGGGGGACCCCTTGCTGCAGGCACTTGCTTGCGAAAACAGTCGAAAAGTTGGAAATGCCAACTGGCTGATAAGTCGTGACAGCAGCAGGAACGGCGGCGACAAGTGCACTCGTTAATGGTGATGATAAAGTAGTAAGAAATACATTTGCAAAACAAGACGGAGATATCTCGCGAGCGGACAGGAGCAATTGCAAACACGACAAGTTGATTTGAAGGTGAGATCCAGGTTAAGTGTTCATGAGATAGTGCTCAATCACATTACAGGTGCGAAACCAACAAAATGGCAGAAAGTTAGGTCCAAGAAACAATGAGTATGCAACAGAGACGATTTTAGCACAATTCATAAAAAAAATAGATGGACTAATAGCAGAAGACGAATACAGACAAACAATAAATTGTAGGTTTTGGTTTCACGGACTCCTTTTTCTGCACGGCCGGACAAACTCTTCTAACTGGGTGATGTGTTTAGACCAGTATGACCAGTAGACCAGACAAATGAACTATATCGTAAATAGCGTTTCTCAACCAGCAATCTAATAATGTCCTTTCTTCAGCAAGAAATCATTCTTGGCCTTCCGACTGATAAGGCGCGGAAGTTCTATTAAGCGCCACGCCAATTGCTCTCTAACTCGGAAAACTTTTCGAATAGAGAAACATCGCATAAAGGTTATGTTTACAGAACTGTTATCGAGGTGGTAATCGGTCAAATAGGAATAAGCATTTCTCGCCTAACTTTTCAAAAAGTCCTAAGTAACATTTTTTCATGAATTAATTTGAATAGCGCAATCAACAGACCAATATGAAAGCTTTTGATTGCAGTACTCCAATTAATTAAAAAAAAAATCCTTGAAAGAGCCACTTCTCAATCAGAGGATCATCATACCCATAGTGCACAGTCTCAGCCGGAAGATCTTCTCGACCAGATCATCAACTCAGCCAGAAGATCATCTCGGTCATCGGACCTTCTCGGCAAGAATATCTGTTCGACCAGTGAACCTTTATAGTCAGAAGCCTTCTCACTCTCAGTAGTAAATCCTTTCGAGCCAAAGGGCCTTCAAGGGCAGAAAACCTTTTTAGTCCAAAATTTTTCCGGACAAAGGAAATCCAAGACCTTCCCGATAAGATAATCTTCTCTTCGATCTATTCGTTTTACATTCTACCAGCAGCTTCTTAGCCAATAGACCAAAGGACCATCTCGATCAGAGAACTTCCTCGGCTGAAGGACAATTTCAGCCGGAAAACCTTCTCAATTACAGGGACGTTTGGGCGAAAGGACCTTCTCGACCAAAAGAGCATCTGAAGTCAAATAGTCATCTCCGAAGAAAGGTATGTTCACAAATTACGTAACGCAAAAATCCGAGTTTCAGACCCCCTCCCTCCCCCTCGTAACAAAAAGTAACATTTTTGGTACCCCCTCCCTCCCCCATGTAACGCGTAACTGTGAAAATTTTAAAGGCAAAGTTTTTTCCTTCTCTGAAGCACTTAGGTTTTGGTATTTTTTTAACACTGTTAGAATAGGGACGGCATATGATCAAAAATCAGACACGGCAAATGCTGGGTAAAGCGTACCATTGGTACTTCGCGTACCTGAAGGAATAAAATAGACCCCATCTCGCGGTCCTTAGCCTCTTACCCAGCAACTCCTATCCCTACCTCCCCGCGGTGCTGGCCGGGATACGAGCAACCTTAGGGAAGATCGGGTAACCAACCCCGGTGGGAACTATGGTCGTATGCTGACAGGGAAGGGGCTCCTCTCCGGAGGTGCAAATCTTATTGAGCGTCTGTTCTCCATGTCAGGATCGGCTCACAACAGCGTCTGTTCTCCATGTTAGGGGCGGCTGATCATCGTCCGAGTGCCAGCGAGGGACTCTAAGTGAAACTGTGCACCATGGTCCACCGGAAATAAGGAGGAATGGTCCTCCGGAAATTTAGGGGGTTTGGTGTCAGGCCCTGCAAGCCAGCCTTTAAAAAATCATAAGCAACGAACAATCAACAAGAGAGTACGGACCGGAACCATCGGCGAAGACCACTGCGACGAAAATGGACTAGCGATTGGAAACTCGGTTCGTGGAACTGCAAATCTCTCAACTTCATCGGGAGCACACGCATACTCGCCGATGTGCTCAAGGACCGTGGATTCGGCATCGTAGCGCTGCAGGAGGTTTGTTGGAAGGGATCAATGGTGCGAACGTTTAGAGGTAATCATACCATCTACCAGAGCTGCGGCAACACACACGAGCTAGGAACAGCTTTCATAGTGATGGGCGATATGCAAAGGCGCGTGATCGGGTGGTGGCCGATCAATGAAAGAATGTGCAAGTTGAGGATCAAAGGCCGGTTCTTCAACTTCAGCATAATCAACGTCCATAGCCCACACTCCGGAAGCACTGATGATGATAAGGACGCATTCTACGCGCAGCTGGAACGTGAGTACGACAGCTGCCCAAGACACGACGTCAAAATCATCATAGGAGATTTGAACGCTCAGGTTGGCCAAGAGGAGGAGTTTAGACCGACTATTGGAAAGTTCAGCGCTCACCGGCTGACGAACGAAAACGGCCTACGACTAATTGATTTCGCCGCCTCCAAGAATATGGCCATTCGCAGCACCTACTTCCAACACAGCCTCCCGTATCGATACACCTGGAGATCACCACTGCAGACAGAATCACAAATCGACCACGTTCTGATTGATGGACGGCACTTCTCCGACATTATCGACGTCAGGACATATCGTGGCGCTAACATCGACTCTGACCACTATCTGGTGATGGTTAAACTGCGCCCAAAACTATCCGTCATCAACAATGTTCGGTACCGACGACCGCCGCGGTACGACCTAGAGCGACTGAAGCAACCTGATGTCGCCACTGCATACGCGCAGCATCTCGAGGCAGCGTTGCCGGAAGAGGGTGAGCTCGATGGGGCCCCTCTTGAGGACTGCTGGAATACAGTCAAAGCAGCCATTAACGACGCAGCGGAGAACAACGTCGGGTATATGGGTCGAAGTCGACGGAACGATTGGTTCGACGAAGAGTGCAGACAGATTCTGGAGGAGAAGGACGCAGCGCGGGCGGTCGCGCTGCAGCTAGGTACCCGGCAGAACGTGGAACGTTATAGACGGAAGCGGAGACAGCAGACCCGCCTTTTTCAGGAGAAGAAACGCCGCCTGGAAGAAGCGGAGTGCGAGGAGATGGAACAGCTGTGCCGTTCTCAAGATACACGCAAGTTCTATCAGAAGCTCAACGCATCCCGCAAAGGCTTCGTGCCGCGAGCCGAAATGTGCCGGGATAAGGATGGGAGCATCTTGACGGACGAACGTGTGGTGATCGAAAGGTGGAAGCAGCACTACGAGGAACATCTGAATGGCGCTGAGAGTACAGGCAATGAAAGTCAAGGCAGCGGAGGAGATGACTACGTCAGTTCAGCGGACGATGGAAGCCAACCAGCCCCCACCTTGAGGGAAGTTAAGGATGCCATTCAACAGCTAAAGACCAATAAAGCAGCTGGTAAGGATGGTATCGGAGCTGAGCTCATCAAGATGGGCCCGGAAAAGCTGGCCACTTGCCTGCACAAACTGATAGTCAGAATCTGGGAAAACGAACAGCTACCGGAGGAGTGGAAGGAAGGGGTTATATGCCCCATCTACAAGAAAGGTGACAAACTGGAGTGTGAGAACTTTCGAGCGATCACCATCCTTAATGCCGCCTACAAAGTGATATCCCAGATTATCTTCCGTCGTCTGTCACCATTAGTGAACGAGTTCGTGGGAAGTTATCAAGCCGGCTTCGTTGACGGCCGCTCGACAACGGACCAGATCTTTACTGTACGGCAAATCCTTCAAAAATGCCGTGAATACCAGGTCCCAACGCACCATCTGTTCGTTGATTTCAAGGCGGCATACGACAGTATAGACCGCGTAGAGCTATGGAAAATTATGGACGAGAACAGCTTCCTGGAAAGCTTACCAGACTGATCAAAGCAACGGTGGATGGTGTGCAAAACTGTGTGAAGATCTCGGGCGAACACTCCAGTTCGTTCGAATCGCGCCGGGGACTAAGACAAGGTGATGGACTTTCGTGCCTGTTGTTCAACATTGCGCTAGAAGGTGTCATGCGGAGAGCCGGGTGTAACAGCCGGGGAACGATTTTCAACAGATCCAGTCAATTTATTTGCTTCGCGGATGACATGGACATTGTCGGCCGAACATTTGCAAAGGTGGCAGAACTGTACACCCGCCTGAAACGTGAAGCAACAAAAGTTGGACTGGTGGTGAATGCGTCAAAGACAAAGTACATGCTTGTGGGCGGAACCGGGCGCGACAGGGCCCGCCTGGGAAACAGTGTTACGATAGACGGGGATACCTTCGAGGTAGTCGAGGAATTCGTCTACCTCGGATCCTTACTAACGGCTGACAACAACGTTAGTCGTGAAATACGAAGGCGCATCATCTGTGGAAGTCGGGCCTACTACGGGCTCCAGAAGAAACTGCGGTCGAAAAAGATTCGCCACCGCACCAAATGTGTCATGTACAAGACGTTAATAAGACCGGTAGTCCTCTACGGACATGAAACATGGACAATGCTCGAGGAGGACTTGCAAGCACTCGGAGTATTCGAGAGACGGGTGCTTAGGACCATCTTTGGCGGTGTACAAGAAGACGGTGTGTGGCGGCGAAGAATGAACCATGAGCTCGCCCAGCTCTACGGCGAACCCAGTATCCAGAAGGTAGCTAAAGCCGGAAGGGTACGATGGGCAGGGCATGTTGCAAGAATGCCGGACAGCAACCCTGCAAAGATGGTGTTCGCTTCCGATCCGGCAGGTACGAGACGACGTGGAGCGCAGCGAGCGAGATGGGCAGACCAGGTGCAGAACGACTTGGCGAGCGTGGGGCGTATTCGAGGATGGAGAGATGCGGCCTCGAACCGTGTATTGTGGCGTCAAATTGTTGATTCAGTGTTATCTGTATAGATGTAGACTAAATAAATGAATGAATGATCAAAAATCAAGGATATCAAGAATGCAGCTAGTAGAAACGAAAATAGAGAAATTGCGAAGAAAAACGAATTTGCGATCATAACCATTTACATAGTTTTGAAGAACTGTGGTGTCGAGAAATACTATATTCGCTTAGTATTTTTACGCATATCAGCATGATTGATTTCTATAATGACTAATATACGATAACGATAAACAGCAATTACTTCAATCAGTGATTAAAAAAAGACATTCAAATAAAATTTTATTTGCGTTATGTGTAACCTGTGGTAGTACTCCTCCCCTCCCCCACCTTTTAGTGTAACAAAGTATAACGCAAGTTGGGCCTCCCCCCTGCCCCCAGAAGGGTTACGTAATTTGTGAACAGACCCAAAGACCTTCTCAGTCAGAGGAACTCATCGTCAAACTGCTTTCTCGACCGTAGAACCTCATCTCAGCTGGAGGAACTTCTCGGTTAGAGGATCTTTCCGGCTTAAAGAACTTTTTCAGTCAAAGGTCCTCCAAGGCCATAGAACCTTCACGGTGAGAAGATCTTTTCGGCCAGCAGAACTTCTTCACTGCAGGACAATTTCGGCCAGAGGACTTTCGCGACCATATGACCTCCTCCGAAAAAAAGACCTTCTCTGTCAAGGGATCTTCTTCGTCAGAACACATTTTTCTACCCAAAAAAACTTCGCAGTCAAATGACCGTCTCGGATAGAAAACCTTCATAACTAACGGACCTTCTCGTTCAGAGGAACTTCTTGGCCAGAGGATCTTTTCGGCAAAATTACCTTTACGGACAGAGGCCCTACTTAGAAGAACTTCTCGGTCTGTGCCATCTCGGCCAGAGGGCTTTCTCGACGGAAGAACCTATTTCGCCAGAAGAGCTTTTCGACCAGAGACCAGAACTCTCCGGCATGAGGATTCTCTAGCTAGAAGACCTTTATAACCATAAGACCTTTAATAAAAGGCAATTTACACAACACGCAGTCCAGCGGAGAAATTTCCGATTTACGAAAAAAAATCCTTACTGGGACGGAAATCGAACCCACACTCAACAGCACGCGAATTCGCTCAGATGACTGAGGCTGCTAACCACACGGCCGCGAATTCTCGACACGAAGACCTTCTCGGCCGTAGGACCTTGCAGCCAGACAAATTCTCCAGCAGAGGACCTTCCTCGAAAAAGCACTATCTCAGCTAGAAGATCTTTTCAGTTGAAGCACCTCTGGACCAGAATATCGCTCTTGGAAGGAGGCTTCCGAGCCTCTTGGAAGGGGGCTTCCGAGCCTCTTGAAAGGAGGCTTCCGAGCCTCTTGAAAGGAGGCTTCCGGGCCTCTTGAAAGGAGGCTTCCGGGCCTCTTGGAAGGAGGCTTCCGGGCCTCTTGGAAGGAGGCTTCCGGGCCTCTTGGAAGGAGGCTTCCGGGCCTCTTGAAAGGAGGCTTCCGGGCCTCTTGAAAGGAGGCTTCCGGGCCTCTTGAAAGGAGGCCTGGGCCTCTTGAAAGGAGGCTGGGCCTCTTGAAAGGAGGCTTCCGGGCCTCTTGAAAGGAGGCTTCTGGGCCTCTTGAAAGGAGGCTTCCGGGCCTCTTGAAAGGAGGCTTCTGGGCCTCTTGAAAGGAGGCTTCCGGGCCTCTTGAAAGGAGGCTTCCGGGCCTCTTGAAAGGAGGCTTCCGGGCCTCTTGAAAGGAGGCTTCCGGGCCTCTTGAAAGGAGGCTTCCGGGCCTCTTGAAAGGAGGCTTTTGGGCCTCTTGAAAGGAGGCTTCTGGGCCTCTTGAAAGGAGGCTTCTGGGCCTCTTGAAAGGAGGCTTCCGGCCTCTTGAAAGGAGGCTTCTGGGCCTCTTGAAAGGAGGCTTCCGGGCCTCTTGAAAGGAGGCTGGGCCTCTTGAAAGGAGGCTTCTGGGCCTCTTGAAAGGAGGCTTCGGGCCTCTTGAAAGGAGGCCCGGGCCTCTTGAAAGGAGGCTTCCGGGCCTCTTGAAAGGAGGCTTCCGGGCCTCTTGAAAGGAGGCTTCCGGGCCTCTTGAAAGGAGGCTTCCGGGCCCTTTGAAAGGAGGCTTCCGGGCCTCTTGAAAGGAGGCTTCCGGGCCTCTTGAAAGGAGGCTTCCGAGCCTCTTGAAAGGAGGCTTCCGAGCCTCTTGAAAGGAGGCTTTTTCACCAAAAGACTTAAATTGCCAGAATACCTTCTTGATCAGTTTAAGTGATGAACTTTGTACTATTTTAAAAATCACTTTAACCTTCTGTCTGTGCTCAAAAAAACTTACGTTGTCTGTGCTCTGGGGTCAAATTGACCCCAAATTGAAATTGCTATAACTTTTTTAATGCTTGGCCAATTTTAGATTTTTTGGGCTGTTTCGAAAGATAATTTAATCATCTTTCAGGTCGTTACCAAAGATTGACTATAGGTGGACGGGTACATCGCGGGGAGGGGTTTTCGTAAAAAGGGTACAAAAACAGTGATTTTTCATGCTATTTTACTTATATCCGAAAATCCTACCCTTTTTGAACTGCACCTTTTTAAAAAGGTTATGCAGGAAGGCTGTGGCACGAGGCGTTGATAAGTTTAGAACTCGGCCGCCAGGTGGTGGTATATTTGAATTCATTATTTTGGACTACTTAAGATATTGCGATATATAGAATTCTCCTCAGTCTAAATATTCTTATCGCACAAATTTAAAAATTGGAAGACGTACTCATTATATTGAGCACCGCTTTGTAGTGCTAGACATCCTGAATAATATTGCCAAATACAACTTGAGTGTAGGTATGAGGGATCTCAAGCTAAAATAATATTTCATATATGCAAGAATATTGCAAGTACGCTAGCGCCGCTTATTTGTAAATTTCCTAATTATTTATTCCGTTACATGACAGTCCATTCCCACCAGACGAACTTTATTAAAGACGTCATCTTCAAAAATTTCAAATATGTGCAATAAGAATATGTACAATGAGGAAAATTCCATATATCGGAATCACTTGAGTAGTCTAAATTAATGAATTGATGAATTCAAATATACCGCCACCTAGCGACCATGCTCTAAACTAATCAATGCCTCATATCAAAGCACACGCCTTCCTGCATAACCTTTTTGAAAAGGTGCAGTTCAAAATGGGTAGGATTTTCAGATATAAGTAAAATAAGCATGAAAAATCACTGTTTTTGTACCCTTTTTACGAAAACCCCTCACCGCGATGTACCCGCCCACCTATAGTCAATCTTTGGTAACGACCTGAAAGATGATTAAATTATCTTTAGAAACAGCCCCAAAAATCTAAAATTGGCCAAGCATTAAAAAAGTTAAAGCAATTTCAATTTGGGGTCAATTTGACCCCAGAGCACAGACAACGTAAGTTTTTTGAAAAAAGTGCACTGTAGCTCATACTTTCAAGATTTTTGAAGTGAATTTGCACCTAGGAGACAGATCTCGGCGAGTTTTACCAAACTACCAAAAATTAGGAGAATCGGTTGGAAATTAAAAAAATGGCAGCCACTCAAAGTGGCCTGGGGTCATATTGACCCCAGAGCACAGACAAAAGGTTAATAAAGATTAAAAAAAAAAAATTCTTGATCAGAGAATCTTTGTGCCCATAGGACCTTTTTCGAAAAAGGCTCGGCTAGAGGACCTTCTCGGCCTAAAGTCCTATTTAGCTGAAGCATCTTTACCTCAAAGGACCTTTCTGACCGGAAGATATTCTGTGACAGAAGAGCTTATCGGCTAGAAAATCGGCTTGTCGAGAGAACCTTCTCGACCAGAGAATCTTTTCGGCCTTATAATTTTCTAGGCTAGAGAATCTTCTCGGGCCATGGACTTGTTTTGGTGACCTTCTCGGCCAGTGCTCTTGATCTGACAACCTCCTTGGACAGAGGATTATCAAGATCAGAGGAGCTTCTTGACCAGACGATCTTTCCGGCAAGACGGAGTTCGCCTTTGCTCGTGTTTATTATTGACCGTTTCAGCTGATGCACCTTCTCGGTCAAAGGATCTTTTTAACCGAAGAACATTCTCTGCAAGAAGTACTTCTTGGCCAGAAAACCTACTTGTCCAGAAGACCTGCATTGCCGGAAGATTTTCTCGACCAGAGGACCTCTTCGACCAGAGCACCTTCTCGGCCAAAATATCCTCTCAGAAACAAGACCGTGAAAAGATCTTCTCCAAAATAAAACCATCTCGGCCTGAGGATCCTTTCGGTCAGGAGGCCTTTCCCGCCAGAAGACCTTCTTGCCCAAATATTGTCCAAAATCTTCTCGCCTAGCGGACCTTCTGGGTGAGAGATCGTTTCCGGCCCTTTCTGGCCAGAAAACTGTTGTATCCAAAGGAGTTACTCGGCCAGAGGACCTTCTCGATGTGAGGAACACTCGGCCAAAGGAACTTTTCTGCCAGAGGATCTTCTCGGCCTCTTAGGCTTTTCTTAGCCAGAGGACGTTTATAGTTAAAAAAAAAACTTTGGTGGCCAAAGGCCTTCTTGACCAGAAAATCATCCCGAATAGAGTACTTTTTCACCTAATAGGATGTCCTTCCTGACGAGAGAATCTTTTAGTCTGTGGACATTCTCAGTGATAGGATCATAATAAACCTTTTTTTGTCAAACGACTGCTGATGAGATCCCTAATGAGAGATCCTTTATGGCCAGTGAAATTTGTTCACTTCTAAGGCTTCTTAGCTCGAGTACAGTCTTATTCAAAGGGTTTTAAACAGAGGCCTTCTGTTGTCAAGAAAACCATCTCAGGAAGATGACATCCATGGATAACAGTCCTTTCCAGGCAATGTGAAATAAAGGACCTTCTTGACCAGAGCTCATTTTCGCTTAAAACACTTTTTTAATTCCAGAAACTTCTCGACCAGGGAACCTTCCAGTATAGAAGACTTCCTGGATGGAATATTTATTAGGCCATCTTTTTAGCACCGCCAGGTTTGACTTTGAGGAATTGTACAAGGTAAGGAATTTAGCGTATGTAGAAAGTTCTAAGCAGTTGAATAGTGTTTTAATCTTGGAATGAAGAGGCTGGTAATGAAAAATGGCCTCAACTACCTTCAATTTCGATGCATTTTGGTAGAAGCCTTGCTTTAACATTTACATTCATTTAGGGCCAATTTCTTTACCTTTGCTTAACTTTTAAGCGTGCTTTTCCATACGCTTGGCCCCTTAGTTAATTATTTCCGAGCGTATTAGCAGCAACGACACAATCATATTATGCCAAATATTCGTCTTTCATCTATTTCCACAATCATTATTCTCCAAGAATCACCATCTTGCTTGTTTTGCCAACGTATCAATTTCACTATCACTTCGAACCGATTGATATTCATTCGCTTCCTAGCTACGGCTGAGCACACAAACAACCATTCTATGGCACGAAGCTCAGAAAAAATCTCATTGAACTCAAAGCGGCCAATAGTAATCCGACGACTCGTATCCACCAACCCACATCGATTGGAAATCGTCCGGCGAACGAACATCCCGGCAGCCAGCTTTGGCCAAACCGATTTCACCACGCATTTCCGATGAAACTTGATGTTTATATTGCTTTTCCGCGCAATCCACGATGAGGCGAAAAATCCAGCTAACCATCCTCTCGCCAGCATACCATGCCAGCGAAATGAGTAGCCAAAAACGTAAACGAGTTGAACGAAAAAAAAACATGGGAAAATGCAGCTACTGATAGGATGAAAAAATCGCTTCAGCCGGCGCACAGTGGCTCTCATCGGTTTTTCAGCGCAGCAACAACAGTAGTGGCAGCAGCAGCAACTTTTCTAGTTGAATTGGAAAATAAACGATAGCGCAGAGGATAAACAAAAAGCTACGCTGCCGGAGCTCAAGGGAGCTTGCTTGGTGGAATTTAGTTTCCTGGGGTACGGGGTAAGAGCCTGAAAGCAAGTGGTTTATCGAACAACCGGCCAACCACACACACCGAAATGAATGGGCTTTGGAAAGGGAAAAAATCGTGAGGAATTCATACAGCAGTGAGACCAGACCCGAATAGTTTTTCTGCGAATATTGGATGCCCTGAATGGAAGTTTCAAGATGCTGCCGTTGTAAGCGTTTCTTAAAAATATTCCCTTATTATGAATATAAGCAGCAAAAACGAGGAATTTTCAATGTTCATAAATAGGTATGGCATGCATAGCACAGAACGTTTTTCTTCGCAATTTTACAGCTCTTCAAATCTACGGAGCGATGCAAGAATGGCAAAAATTGCCCGAAGGCATGGCAAGCGGCGGCGAGCCGTTCATTCTGGAGTGGTACCCGGGAAAGCGGTGGGAAAGCGCGGACGGGGAGATGAGATTTTCAAATTATTTAAAAGCTCCATTGTTTATGTTCGTTTCACAGCCTGCATCCACTTTGCTGCCATTTTGCAGCGAGCAGCGACTGACAACGTGACAGCGTGAAGGCCACGCGGGGGAAAGTACGCTGGGCCGGAGGAGAATGAGCGCGCACGGGCGGCGGTACCATTTAGGCCCCACACTCAGGCGGGTGAGTTTTTACGGAGAGATATTTCTTTTCAAAGTAGGTTAGTGGTGATTTTCTCGCATCGTCGAATGGAGATAGTCCCGGTGAAGAAAAAAACGAGCAATGGGTAATGTTTTCAACATAACCGCGAGTACACGTAGGACGTGTATAAACGTAACGTATTTACATTTAACTTCTAACTTTTGGATCTATAGAGTTTATAGGTATTGATATTGGAAACGACAACTTCTGTGCTATGTAGAATTATTAGCCATTTGTTTATTCAAAACTTCTGGAAATAAAACTAATAATTAAATACATAATTAGAATTACTTTGTTTCGAACTATTAAGCCCTTATTTACTCAAGCAAATGTAGGTCAATTATAGATTTCTCATTGATGGTAGTATTTGAAGTTTAAAAATTCTAATTATAAAATTTCCAGACTTGGGCAAAATGTGCTATTTTAGGGGAACTTTTCCAAACAAAGAAATACAACAACAATTTCGTTGCTTCTTTTTGCTAACATGCGTGCCTACTGCTGAAAAAAAATCAGAACAATAAGAAACAAGGAGCAGTAACCCTTCTAAAATAAAAGAGGCTAATACGTCAACTAACAATTACTTAATGTTTTGATCCCAAACTCCGAGTCTACGTCAAGTTTAATAATACAATTTCTCGGAAAATGAAAAACAAAAAATAAGATAAAGTTTATTTAAATATTCTTCTGGAAATTATTTTTTACGGACTTTTTAAAACATTTACATGTAATACAGCGAAATTTTCCAGTCTTAAATGGATATTAACACTATTGCTGATTGGGCATATTTAATTGCTAATGCCTTTTGCAAATAAATGAAAGTAATTATTTTAATCAAATTTTTATTTTTATCAGTGTAGTTAATTTTTTTTTCTAGGGAATCAGAACTGTTATAGTATAACCATGTTTCAATGAACGTGTGGTTTAGTACCAAGCATATCCATCCCGGGATCATGTGGATTATGGAACCCATCACCTGGATGAGCCGACCAAATCTCTCTAATTTTATTGCGAGATTAGAAAAAACTTCTATTTCTGCGGAGCAAAGAAGAAGAAGAAGAAGACTGAGTGTCGGAAACTTAAAATGACATGCACTGTGCGAAAAGTGTTGATATTCCTTGATATCAAGAATATTCAAGAAGTCTTAAATGTTTCAAAATCGCATAAAAACGTTCCGAAATACCTTGAAAGTATCATAAAACTTATTTAAAATATATAGCGGCACGTTATACTCGTTTAAAGTTACATATTTTCTTTGATTTCAATAATCAACATTCACACCGAAAAAATCAACCAACATTATTTTCCGTGCATCAAGTGATTTGACGTTTGCGGAACAACTTTCCCTCGTTCGAATTTTTCTATCTTCTCGCAATATAGAGCTTGCTGGCGTTTAGTCATCTTTCTCTTGCACGAGCAAAAAAAGAATGGGTTTTGTTTTCATCGGGAAACGCTTCCGAAGCATTTCCCGATGAAAACAAATCCTATCCTGCCTATGCGCTAGAAAGAGAAAGATTATTAAACGTCAGCAACCTCTATTCTTTTTCATCCACCACCGCTACCCTCGCTACCACAGCCGTCATCGGCCTGTAGCCGAGAACACCGAGCGATGCAATGGGCGATTGCATCCATCGCAACCGACACCACTGCATCCGACCATCATCAAGCACAGAATGATAAAAGTGCGCCCACTTCTTTCATGCATATTCGCAGACCCACCGGCACTTCTACCGCTGGTGACTGTATGCTGTCGCTGTATAGGTAAACTTAGCGATCGAACGAACGAAACGAAAAATGCGGGAGAAAAAAGCACGTCAGTACGCGCTGCTGTCACAAATTGTAATGACTCGCACACGGCAGGCACTGCTTTTTTATACACAAAGAAAATCTTCCGGTAGACCCGAAGGCCCGTGACATACCGTTTTCTGATGTCCGTGTTAGGAATGCACGGGATTGGTTACATATGAAATTTTTACTGGCTTTGTCAAGACTTGAAATTTTCAATAGCTTATCGTTAATAATCTTAAGTTTCAATGAAATAGGCAAAATGGTGAAGAGTGTCCGAGTCGATTGATATATAAATCTTAAAAATCCATCGAAAGATAAAGGCGCTAGTAGCGTTCAAAATCTTCCCTTCCAGCGTAACGCTCTCGATTTCCAAAAATCTAAATGACACCCAGTATAGTAAAGAAAGACGTAAGTCCTACGTCAAAAAAAGCGAGAGCGAAAGACTACAAAAATAATATGTTCATGAACCGGCATTCAGTGGTTGATAAATGGGGTGTGATTCCGATTTCTTGATAGGGTAGGGCTAGCTATTTATCCTCAAACAATTCAACGTGGTTAAATAAATTCAGTATTCTAATTTCATTTGAGTTAAGTACATGACTTGAATACGAACGAATAAATAAATAACGTACACCCAGGTTTTTTTTTACGAGGGGGATACGTACCTCGCAAAAAAAAAAACGTGTAAAAAACACGCGTTAATTCGAAAATCCGTGTAAAAAAAGACCGCGTTAATTCGAAAATCCGTGTAAAAAAATACCATCGAAAAATTTTCTAAGTCCTTTTCATTGAAAAAGAAATTTATTGATAAGTGAAAAGTTTATCAGTCTATTTGATTGACAAAAACTTAGAAACTGGGTATTGCCGGAACGGGCTTGATGAGCGAAAGCCGGAAATTGGTGTTTGGCTTTATTTTGAAATTTAAGATGGCCGACTTCCAGTTAGACCTGTGATTTTCTTATGCCGTCGCCGCGTTGGCGTGCCGCTGTATGTGAATTTACCACGCCACCGAATATTACCTACCATATCGATGGATATTGGAGAACTGTTAAAGAAGTAGGTTGAAGGGTGTTGTACAATTTTGAAAAGGATTTTTACTGTTAAGTTCAGTTTTATCTAGCAGCATGAAGATTATTTAATTACTTACTTATGAATCCTGTACGCCTCCGGTGGAGCAAAGGACCGACTTGAAAGATCTCCATCCTGAGCGAAGACCAGCTATCGCTTTTACCTGTAGCCAGGTTAGATTAAGGCCGACTTCTTCTATGAGCCGTCATGAGCCTCTGGGTTTGCCTCTGCTGCGATGTCCCGCTGCGTTCCAGTCTAATGCTAGTTTGCATATTTCGTTTCCGCTCCTTCGTGAAGTGTGGCCGATCCAGCCCCACTTCCGATCCCGAGTTTCCATTACTATCGGCCTCGGCCTTACTATCGTATAATGGAGCTCATTGTTTGAGATCCAGTTGTGAGGCCACCAGGCACAAATTATGTACCGTAGACATCTGTTGATGAACAACCGTATAACAGTACAGATTTCACGTTAGAGTTGAAAATTCGGATTTTGATGCGTTATATCTGCCTGTTCTTCCAGATATTACTTTAACTCGCAAAGGCAACCCTTGCTTTCTTGATCCGTGCGCCTATGTTGATCTTGGTACCGCCGTCTGACACCACATGGCTTCCAAAATATTCGAACTTTTCAACATTCTCCACTGATTGTCCAACTACTGTGAAACTGGAAGAGGTTGCCGTGTTTACGTCCTACGATTTGGTTTTGTTGACGTTGATGACTAAACCTGCGGAAGACGAGTCGTTGAGCTTACTCTGCATATCAGAGCATCGTTGAGCGAGAAGTTCACGTCTTCAGCCTATTCGATGTCGTTTAGATTCTCCATGGTTAAAGGTTGCCAAAGGTTTGGCACCTACCAGATTAACGTCGATTACAATAAGGAACAGTAACGGTGATGGAATACACCCTTGTCTCACACCAGCTACGACCCGGATAGGGCCAAACACGACCCCATTGTGCAGTACTCCCCACATATTCTCAAGAATACCAAGTAAAGGGACTCTTGGAATTCGTTGACCTGCTCCAGAATGATATGGAGCGTGACAATAAGGTCCACACAGGATCTTCCGGCAAGGAATCCGGTCTTCTGCCGCCTGAAAGTCGCATCGATCTTTTCCTGAATCCGGGCTAGGATAACTTTGCATAGAACTTTTAAGACGGTACACAGCAACATCATGTCTGATAACTGACGAGTATACAGTCAGGTCATCCTTTTTGGGCACCTTCACTAAGATACTCGACAGTCGAGATACAGTCGACCGGGAAGGTTGAGGTGTCCTATATTACGAAATAAACGATGCAGAAGATGAGCAGATGTCATGGCAGATGTTTGAATCTCTAGCAGTGATGGCGCTCCGGTGTTGACGCGCGTTACACGTCGCATCCTGGACAGATCATGCTGGTGGCCTGGTTGGCACTTGAAAAAGGGTCGACCAATAACTGACCATTCGCGTCTTTTACGGACATCGTTGCATTCATCTTCGCCCCGCTTAAGCATTGTGAGATATTGTAGAGGAGGCGAATGTCCCTGGTTGCTGTGGCTCTTTCTCCCCTTCGTCGGCAAGCGAGTCCACCCACGCACGCTTGTCCCGTCGACAAGCATAATTAAGTAAAATTTTATTTTTATTAGAAACTTGCATTCTTGGCGCTTTTTTTAATTTCTAGTTTTTTGTAGTAAGGAGGAATTTCAGCAGGAATCATCGGAGGAATTTCTGGAAGGAATTCTTGAAGAGTGTCTGGAGAACCTTCCAGAAGATTTCCTGGAGGTACTTCGGATAAATCTCCTGTGGAGCTTTCGGAAAAAATCTTTGAGGAACTTCCGCATGAATTGTCGGAGGAATCTCAGAAAAAAACGCCGGAGAAATTTCTTTGAGGAACTGCTGGAGGATTTTTTTATTCATATATTTATTTAGTAGGCACTCCGTGTTCTTAAGCGCTACTGAACCGTGATCTACTGTAGTATTCTGCTGTACAGAATCTATGGATTCCCGTAGTTCGATATTCTTGTCGTTGCCGATATCATCGTGAGTCCTTGTGTCCATTTGTCCATATGGTGAATCCAATGATCGTTGCTTTGTTCGGTTGCCATTTTTCGAAGTACGTTGGAGGAATGCCTTCGAGATCAGTTTTATCAGTTTTTGTCTGGCAGACGTGTCCGTGAGGCGTTACCTCAAACGCCACCGTTGGGACTGCGCTGCCGGTGACTGACGAGGGTTTGGTGAAGGGGATGGGAATCTAGACCATGTTCATTCGCTTATAAGGCGAACGTATAGCCAACTACGCTTCGGGACCACATGCCGGAAGAATTCCTTTGAGGATCTTCCGGAATAATTCCTTTGAGGAACTTCCGGCGGAATGCTTTTGAGGAACTTCCAGGGGAACTTCCAGAGGAATTCCTTTGTAGAACTAATTTTCAGGATTTTCGGCTTTCAGTCACATGAAAATGTTGATAATTTCAAATCATTGCCAACGTTTCGATCCGGGGGTTTGGATCTTCATCAGGGCCTGTCATTTATTGGCGATACGTCCCACAAGAAGCAAGCTCTGCAAGTGTTAGAGATGTGTCATATTGCCACTACCTCTAACAAGGTCAACCATCGGACGGACACCGACAACCTAAGCTGTGCGTACGCAAATATTCTCTTCACGATCAAAACACAGAGAGAAGAGAGAAATGCGTCGTCACAACCCACACAAACATACTTGACCACCCCATTACCACCCTAAACCACGAACACCCGACAGCGATATTATTATAGTTCTGCCATCTGCCAACAGCTGGTCATGGTAGAATTGTATCGTAGTGACTTACTGTGTAGTGCCCATCCTGTTCTTCACCACCCACCCATCTTGTTTATGGTGCTAGGACAAACTAAGATGATATCATGCATCCCCCCAAACACTAAGTATACTAAACTCGATTTTCCAAATTTAAAATGAACAGTAGTGAACCTAGTGCAGTGCAGTTACAGTTTACACTTCAATAGACAGGTTGATTAATCTCGAGTAAGTCACACAATAGTTCACTTATGTACCATTGCAATTTATTAACGTATCGCCAATAAATGACAGGCCCTGATGAAGATCCAAGCCCCCGGATCAAAACGTTGGCAATGATTTGAAATTATCAACATTTTCATGTGACTGAAAGCCGAAAATCCTGAAAATTAGCAACTTTGTAGAACTTCAGGAGGAATTCCTTCCAGCAACTTCCGAAGAAATTTATTCGAGAAACATCTGGATGAATTTCTCGCTTAACTTTTCAAAAGGACCTAAACAACATTTTTCAAATTAATTAATTTGAGTACTCAAAAGCTTTCATATTGGTCTGTGGATTGCAATATTCAAATTATTTCAATAAAACAAATGTTACTTAGGTCCTTTTGAAAAGTTAAGCTGAATTTCTCTGAGGAACACTCGGAGCAACTCTTGGAGGAAATTCTGGAGGAACTCTCGGTAGAATTTCAGGAGGAATTCCCGGATAAAATTTCAAGATGAATCTCCAGGGAAGTTCTTGGAGGAACTTATGAAGAAATTTCAAGAAATATTTCTGGATGATTTCCTGAAGGAACTTTTGGAGGAATTTCTGGTAGAACTTTTGGAGGAATTTCTGGTGGAACTGGTGAAGGAATTTGTGGTGGAACTTTCGAAGGGATTGCTGGACGACTTCCAGAGGAATTCCCGGAGGAACTTCCAGAGGAATTCCCGGAGGAACTTCCAGAGGAATTCCCGGAGGAACTTCCAGAGGAATTCCCGGAGGAACTTCCAGAGGAATTCCCGGAGGAACTTCCAGAGGAACTCCCGGAGGAACTTCCGGGGGAACTTTCGGAGGAATTCCCGGAGGAACTCCCGGAGGAACTTTCGGAGGAATTCCCGGAGGAACTTCCGGAGGAATTTCCGGAAGAACTTCCGGAGGAATTTCCGGAAGAACTTCCGGAGGAATTTCCGGAAGAACTTCCGGAGGAATTTCCGGAAGAACTTTCGGGAGAATTCCCGGAAGAACTCCCGGAGGAATTTCTGGAGGGGCTTCCGAAGGAATTTCTGTAGGAAGGAATTTCTGACTTCCGGAGGAATGGGGGAACTTCACGATGAATTCCTGGAGGAACTTCCTGAGGGATTCCAGAAGGAACTTCCAGAGAATTTCTTTAAGGAACTCCCGAGGGAATTCCTTTGAGGAACTTCGGGAGAAATATTTCTGAGGAATTCTTCTGAAGAACTTTTAGAGGAATTTTTGTGAGGATCTCCCGAAGAAATTTTTGTGAGGATCTTCCGGAGAAATTTTTTCTGGAAGAAATGCCGGAGGATTTCTTATAATAGTTTCTGGCCATTGGTATTGAAAGGGTTTCCAGTCGTGTTATCGAACCGGAAAACGGCCATCTTGATTTCAAAAATGGCGGCAAATAGATTTCTGGCTTCTTCTCGTCAAGCTCATTCCGTTAATACCCATATTCCAGGGGTTTCCAGTCGTTTTAACGAACTCAAATTCGGTCATCTTCAAATCCAAAATGGCGCCAAACATTGATTTTCGGCTTCTACTCGTCGAGCTCATTCCGGCAATTCCCATATTGCATGGGTTTCCGGTCCTTTGATCAAACCGGAAGTCGGCCATCTTGAATTTCAAAATAGCGCCACACATCGATTTCCGGCTTCTGCTCGTTGAGCTCATTCCGTCAATTCCCATATTGCATGGGTTTCCGGGCCTTTTATCAAACCGGAAGTCGGCCATCTTGAATTTCAAAATGGCGCCAAACATCGACTTCCGGCTTCTACTCGTCGAGCTCATTCCGGCAATACCCATATTGCATGGGTTTCCGGTCCTTTTATCAAACCGGAAGTCGGCCATCTTGAATTTTAAAATGGCGCCAAACATCGATTTCCGGCTTCTACTCGTCGAATCCATTCCGGCAATACCCATATTGTATGCAGTTTTATACTCTGCAAAACAATCGTTCCCATATCCATAAAATTATTCCCATATCCATAAAATTATTAATTATTAAGTGTTTTCCATTCAAAAAGACTTAGAAAATTTTGATCTGGGTACCGCGTTAATTCGAAAATCCGTGTAAAAAAAACCGCGTTAATTCGAAAATCCGTGTAAAAAAAACCTCGCAAAAAAAAACGTGTAAAAAAAATCGTGTAAAAAAAGACCTGGGTGTAAATTGATTCTTAACCCAGAGATGTTATTCATTGGTTAACTTTCTTCAGATCCGCAAGCAGTGGAAAACGATTATTCACAATACTTATACTAACTTACGATAGCAGTGATAGGATTTACCGCCAAAGCCCTGGTTTAATAGGATTTTTTGGCCGGCGAAGATTTTGATCCAGAAAGTCCTATGGCTGAAGAAGATTTTTTGACCGAGAAAATCTTCTTGCCTAGAAGATTCGCTTGCCGAGAAGATCCTCTGACCGAGAAAATCTTTTAGCGAAGAAGTTCCTTTGATCGAGAAAGTTCTTTGGCCGAGAATGGTTTCTGGCCAAGGAGATCCTCTGGCCGGTTAGTTCCTCTTACTGCGAAGATGGACTGTTCGAGGAGGTCTTCTGGCTAATAAGGCCATACGGGCGATAAGATTTTCAGACCAGTATGCTCCTGCTAGTTACGGTCAGTATGCTCCTGCTAAGGTTCTTTGGCCGAAAAAGGTCATCTGGTCAAGACACCATTCTGGCCGAAAATATTCCTAGGCCGAGGTGTTCCTCTGTTTGTTCCTCGTTTGAGTAGTTCCTCTGTACGAGAAGGTCATCTAGCCAAATAAGTACTCATGCTAGGAAAGTCCTTTCGCCGAGAAGGTACTCTAGCCAAAAAGATCCCCTCACCGAGAAAGTCCTTTGACCGAGAAGTCCCTCTGGTCAAGAAGTTCTTATAGCCCAAAAAAGTTCGTCTAGCGGAGATGGTCTTATGTCCGATGAGGTCATTTGACCTAAAATAGTTCATTGGCCGAAAAGGGCCTTCGACCAATAAGGTCTTCTGATTGAGAAGCTCCTATGACCGAGAAGATCCTCTGGCCGAGAAGGTCCTCTGATTGACAATCTCCTCTGACCGAGAAGTTCCTCTGACCGAGGAGGTCCTCTATACAGGAAGGTCCTCTGACCGAGGAGGTCCTCTGTCCAGGAAATTCCACTGGCCATGAAGGTTCACCGCCCGAGAAAATCCTTTGTCCGCGAAGGCCCTCCGGTCGAATAAGTACTCGAACTGAGAAATTACTTTTGTCGAGAAGATTATGTGGCCGAAAACGTCTTCTGCCCGAGCTGGTCCTTTGACCGCGAAAGTTTTCGGACTGAGAAAATCTTCTGGGCGAGCAGACCCTCTGGCCAAGAAATTCTTTTCGCCGAGAAGGTTTTCTGGCCGAGAAGATCCTCTGACCAAAAAGTGCCTCTGCCTAAAAAGGTCCATTGGTTCTCTGATTGAGAAGCCTCTCTGACCGAGATGTTCCTCTGACCGATGAGGTACTCTGTCTGGGAAGGCCCACTGGCCATGAAGGGCCACTGCCTGAGAAAGCCATTTGACCGAAAAAGCCATCTATCTGGTCGAGTAAGTACTCGAACTGAGAAATTACTTTTGTCGAGAAGGTTCTGTGGCCGAAATCGTCTTCTGCCCGAGCTGGTCCTTTAATCACGTAAGTCCTCGGACTGAGAAAATCCTCTAGCCAAGAAGGTCCTCTGACCAAGACGTTCCTTTATCGGAGAAGGTGCTCTGGCCGAGAAGATCCTCAGATCAAGACGTCACTCTGTCCAAAAAGGTTCTCTGACCGAGAAAGTCATTTGGCAGAGAAGGCCCTTTCGCCGAGTACTCGGGCTGAGAAGTTCTTTTGTCGAGATAATTAAAAGATCCTTGGCCGGAAAGATCCACTGCCCGCGAAGGTCAATTGACTGAGAAAGTCCTTGGGCTGAGAAAGTTCTCTGGCAGAGAGGGTTTCCTGACCGAGAAGACCCTCTGCCCAAGATTTCTTTTCTTCTGGCAGAGAAGGACCTCTAGCGGATATGGTCCTCTGACCGTTAAGGCCCTCTAACCGAAGAAGTCTTTTGGCAGAAAAAGTCGTTTAACCGAGAAGGTCCTCTGTATAGGAAGACCCTCTGGCCGAGAAGGTCCACTGACCGAGAAAGTCCTTTGGCTGAAAAGAGAGGTCGAGTAATTTTTCGGGCTGAGAAATTCCTTTTGTCGAGAAGGTTCTCTGGCCGAAGAGGTTTTCTGGCCGATATGGTTCTTCGACCACGAAAGTCCTCGGGCTGAAAGACCCTCAGGCGAGAAGACCCTCAGAGCAAGAAGTTCATTTCGCAGAGTAGGTCTTCTGACCGAGAAGATCCTCTAGCATAGCATAGCATACCATATGTGATTGTACAAATCGTGGGTGGCAATACAATGCTCAATTGAGCAATCTACTGTATATTGTCGCAAATTGGTACTTGGGATTAGTACCTTTTCCTATACAGTAGCAGTTGTATTCCTGGCCACGTCCTTACAATCACGGAAGGAAGGGAAGGAATGTTAGTTCAACATCTACTAGTAAAGATGCAGGGAACCCATACTACCTTCATAGATGTCTCGGGAAGGAAAATTTGTGTTACTGGATAAGGTGAATAATAGGGAGCTCTATTCGACAATATACAGCGTTTATCAATAACAGTATATGCTGTAAAAATAATAAAATATATTCATCAATTTACTTACGAACCGTCCTAAGGAAAAACAAAACACAAAATTTCGGCAAATCGCGCGATCGTTCTGCCGTCCGAAACAAGAGCCAACACGCACTGAACTAATTAACTCTATCTCCGGCCGCGCAATGCAAAACACAAAATTTCGGCAAATCGCGCGATCGTTCTACCGTCCGAAACAAGAGCCAACTCGCACTGAACTCGTCTTCTGACCAAGAAGATCCTCTGACCAATAAGTCTTTTGGCCGAACAAGTCCTATAACCGGGAAGGTTATCTGGCTGAGAAGGTTCTCTGTACAGGATGATCTTCTGGCCGAGAAGGTCCACTGCCCGGGAAAGTCCTTTGGTCGAAAAGGTCTTCTTGTCGCGTAAGTACTCGAACTGAAAAATAACTTTTGTCGAAAAGCTTCTGTGGCCCAAAACGTTTCTACCCGAGCTGGTCCTTTGACCACAAAATTCCTCGGGTTGAAAAATTCCTCTGGCCAACAAGATTCTCTGACCAAGACTATCCTTTATCGGAGAAGGTGCGAAAAAGTCTTTTGGCCTAAAAAGTTCTTTAACCGAGAAGGTCATCTGGCTAAGAAGTTCCTCTGTACAGGAAGATCTTCTGGCCGAGAAGGTCCACTGACTGAGAAAGTCCTTTGGCTGAAAAGGCCCTCTGGTCGAGTAATTTTTTGGGCTGAGAAATTCCTTTTGTCGAGAAGGTTCTCTGATCGGAGAGGTTTTCTGGCCGATATGATTCTTCGACCAAGTCCTCGGGCTGAAAAAGTTCTCTGGGGTGGAAGATCCTCAGATCATGAAGTTCTTTTCTCTGAGAAGGTCTTCTGGCCGAGAAGATCCTCTGACCAAGAAGTGCCTCTGCCTGAGAAGGTCCTTTGGTCGAGTAGGAACTCGTGGCCGGAAAGGTTCACTGGCCATGAATGTCCACTGCCCGAGAAAGTCCTTTGGCCGAAAAGGCCCTCTGGGTGAGTAAGCATCGAGCTGAAAAATTGCTTTCGTCGAGAAGGATCTGTGGCCGAAAACGTTTTCTGGCCGAGATGGTCTTTTGACCAAGAAAGTCCTTGCACTGAGAAAATCCTTTGGCCAAGAACATCCTCCGACCAAGACGTTTTATTGTCGGAGAAGCTGTTCTGGCCGAGAAGGTCCTCTGGGCAAGATGATCCTCTGACCAAGACTTTTTTTTCTGTTTAAAAAGGTGCTCTGACCGAGAAAGTCCTTTGGCAGAGAAGGCCCTTTGGCCGAGTAAGTGCTTGGGCTGAGAAGGTCCTTTTGTCGAGAGGATTCTCTGGCCCAAAAGGTCCCTTGGTAGATCCACTGCCCGCGAGGGTTCTTTGACTGAGAAAGTCCTTGGGCTGAGAAAGATTTTTTTCTGGTCAAGAAGGATCTCTAGTGGAGATGGTTCTCTGGCCGTGAAGGTCCTCTAGCCGAGGACGTCCTTTGCCGAAAAAGTACTTTAAACGAGAAGGTCTTCTGGCTGAAAAGGCCCTCTGATTGAGTAATTTCTCGGGCTGAGAAATTCCTTTTGTCGAGAAGGTTCTCTGGCCGAAGAGGTCTTCTGGCCGATATGGTCCTTAGACCAAGAAAGTCCTCGGGGTGAGAAAATCCTCTGGCCGAGAAGACCCTCAGGCCAAGAAGTTCTATTCGCTGAGAAGGTATTCTGGCCGCGAAGATCCTCTGACCTAGAAGTGCCTCTACCCGAGAAGGTCCTTTGGCCGGAACTCGCTACCGGAAAGGTTCACTGTCCATGTCCACTGCCCGAGAAAGCCCTTTGGTCGAAAAGGTCCTCCGACGAGTAAATACTGGAGCTGAAAAATTGCTTTTGTCGAGACGGTTCTGTGGCCGAAAACGTCTTTTGGCCGAAATGGTCTTTTGACAAAGAAAGTCCTTGCACTGAGGAAATGCTCTGGCCAAGAACATCCTCTGACCAAGACGTTCTTTTGTCGGAGAAGTTGCTCTAGCCGAGAAGGTCCTCTGGGCAAGAAGATCTTCTGACCAAGACGTTTTTCTGTGCTTCGACTGAGAAGGTCCTTTTGTCGAGAGGATTTTCTGGCCCAAAAGGTCTCTTTCAGGCCAAGAAGGATCTTTAGTGGAGATGGTTCTCTGGCCGTTGAGGTCCTTTAGCCGAGAAAGTCCTTTGGCCGAAACAAATCTTCAACCGAGGAGATCTTCTGGTCGAAAAGGTCCACTGATCGTGGCTGAAAAGGCCCTCTGGTCGAGTAATTTCTCGGGCTGAGAAATTCCTTTTGTCGAGAAGGCTCTCTGGCCGATATGGTCCTATGACCAAGATAGTCCTCGGGCTGAGAAAAACTCCTGATCGTGAAGACCCTCAGGCCAAGAAGTTCTTTTCGCTGAGAAGGTCTTCTGGCCGAGAAGTTCCTTTGACCTAGAAGTGCCTGTACCCGAGAAGGTCCTTTGCCCGAGTAAGAACTCGTGCTGCTTAAGTCCTTTTGTCGAGAATATTCTCTGGCCGTACCCTGGGAGAAAGAGTTGACTGGTCAAGAAAGCCCTTTAGCAGAAAGGCCATCTGAATGAGTAAGTACTCGAGAAGGTTCTCTGGTCGAAAAAGTCTTCTGGCCGGGATGGTCCTTCGACCAAGCAAATTATCCAACTGAGAAAGTTCTCTAGCCGAAAGGGTCCTCTAACCAAGAAGGCCCTCTGGCTAAGAAGTTCTTTTTGCCGAGAAGGTAATTTGTCCTTGAAGGCCCTGTTGCCGAAAAGGCCATCTGAACGAGTAAGTACTCGAGCTGAGGAAGTTCCTTTTGTCAAGAAGTTTCTCTGGCCGAAAAGGTCCCCTGGCCGAGAGGGTCCTATGACCGAGAAAGACTCCGGGCTAAGAGGGTCCTTTAACCGAGAAGGTCCTCTGGCTGTGAAGGTCTTCTTTCCGTAAAGGTCATCTGGCTGAGGAAGTCCTCTGGCTATGAAGGTTCTCTAGCGGAAAAGCTCCTCTGGCTGAAAAGGCCCTCTGGCCGAGAAGGCTCTAAGGATGCTCATAAGCCGAAAAGGCCCTTTTGCTGAATAAGTACTCGGGCCAAGAAAGACCATTTTGTCGAGAAGGTCTTCGGGCCTAAACGATTTCCAGCCAGAAAAGGTTCTCTGGTCGAGAAGTTCCTCTGCACGATAAGGTCCCCTAACCCGGAAGGTCCCCTGGACAAGGAGTTCATCTAACAGAAAATGTTCTGTGTGAAGATCTTCAGGCCTAGAAGGTCCACTTGCCAAAAGGTCTGTAGGCTGAGAAGATCTTCTAGCGGAAAAAGTCTTCTGGCCGCGAAGGAAGTTTCCATGGCCGAGAAGGTCCTTTTGCCGAAAAGGTGCTTCTTCTGAAAAGGTCATCTAGCCGAGAAAGTTCTATGGCCAAAAAGCTCGTCTTACCTAGAGCGTCCTCTGGATAAAAAGTTCATCTAACCGAAAAAGTTATCTGGCTTCTAAGGTCTTCAGGCTGAGAAGGTCCACCGACCAAAAAGGTCTCCAGGTTGAGAAGATCCTTTGAACGAGAAGGTAATCTGGCCGATAAATTCCTCTGACAGAAAAGGATGAACATTTGGCATAGAACGCCCTCTGACCAAAAAAGTCTTCCGGCAGAGAAGATCGTCTCGTGTTGAAAAGGTCCTCTGCTCGAGAAGGTACTCTGGTTAAGCAGGTCACCTGGCTAAGGATGTCCTTTTGCCGAGAAGATCATCTGGCCGAGAGGGTCCCCTGACCGAGAAGATCCTGTGTCTAATAATGGCAGATAAGTTCCTCTGTCTGCGAAGATCTTCCTGCTGAAGAGGAAAAGGTCATCTGGTCAAGACGGCACTCTGATTGAAAAGGTACTCTGGCCGAAAAGATCTTATAGCCAAGAAGTTTATCTGTCTGAGTAGGTTCTCTGGTCAAGAAGGTCATCTGGCCGAGTAAGTTCTGACTGGCCCACTGACCGAGAAAGTCCTCGAGCTGAGAAAATCTTCTCATCGAGAAAACCCTTTGACCAACTAGTTATTCTGACCAAGAAGATCTTCTATCAAATATGGGCCTCTGTCCGAGAACGTTTCTTGGCCAAAAAAGTCCTCTGACCGAGAATGTCCTCTGGCTGAAAAGGTCCTCTGGTCAAGAAAGTCATCAGGCTAAGGAGGTCCTCTGGCCTAAACGATCAACTGTCCAAGAAAGCTCAGATGGATGGTCATGGTCAAGATGGTCATTTGACCGATAAAGTTTTCTGGTTAAGAAAAACCTTTGACCGAGACGTTCCTCTGACCGAGAAAATCCTCAAGTAAAAAAAATCTTTTCATCGAGAAGGTCCTCTGACTGAAAAGATCCTCAGGCCAAGAAGTTCTTTTCGCTGAGAAGGTTTTTTTTATTTCTTTATTAAAGAGGCTTGCAGCCCTAGGCTGGCTCACCTCTGACTAACTGAGAAGGTTCTCTGGTCGAAAAAGGCCTTTGACCGAGTAAGTACCCGTGCTGAGTACTTACTTCTTAGCCTTTTTCCAAGAAAATACTCGGTCTAAGAAAGTTCTCTGACCTTGCTGAATCTCTTAGCAAGGAAACTCTCTAGCCAAGAAGTTCGTATGGCCGGGGAGGTCCTCAGGGGGATAAGGGCCTCTGGCTGTGAAGGATTCTAGCCGTGAGGGTCGTCTGACCCACAAAACTTCTGGCCGGGTAGGTTCTCTTGTCCTTTGGGCCCTTTTACATCTAGCCGAAAGGGCCCTCTTGCTGAGTAAGAACTCAGGCTGAAAAAAGCCTTTTGTTGAGAAGGTCCTCTGGCCGAGAAGCTGTCTGGTCGATAAGATCTTCTGGCAGTGACAGTTCTCTGGTAGAAAAGTTCTTTTTTTTTGATAAAATATGCCGTTAACTTTTTTTGTTTCTTTATTAAGGAGACTTTCAGCCCTAGGCTGGCTCGTCTCCGATTATGCCGTTAACTATTTTTGATGGCAATTTTATGAAGAGGAGTACTCGCGTTAACAGCGGCCATTTCTTTCAAAGCCAAAACAATAAAATTGAATTTATTTTCTGTTTAACAAATTTGAAAACACTTTTGGGCTTATCGAATAACTTCTTAAAAAGTGTTTACAAAAATATGTGAGTTACATTTAGGCATTATTTGTATCCATAATATAGAAATAAAAGATGACTGTGAAACGACAAGTTGGCTACCTTAATGATAATATATAAAATACTTTGAATTGGTTGTTCATCTAAATGTTGATAAAGTTAGAAAAAAAATTCAGATATTTTCCTGGGAGCATATATTCCGTTGTACGATCATTATTAAATCCAACCACACCCTGCTGAATCTCATAATACTTCCAACTAACTGACGGTTCGTCGCTTTATTCAAAATGCTTTTAAACAGTGGCTCATAGCCGAATTAAGCTTAAAAAGTGCTCAAAGTAGCACACATAAAAGCGTACACATTTTATGCTGCACAATATTTGATCAACATTATTCCACTCGGTCTTATCGTGCCATACGAAGAGAAAGGAAGCGTGTGATCCGACTTCAGCGCCATTGTCTTCATCACTGCAAATCGGGCTCCCTGTGCAGCAAGAGCGAAGCTGAGCCATTTTCCGCTCCTTCTTTTTTGTCTTCCAGCCATCCAACAATGCAATGGTGACTGGTGGGGGTGGGGTTCTTTGGAGCAGAATTTAATGTCCTATGTTTGTCCAGCACCACCCATGCACATACACACATACACACCCGACAAAACGTAAAACTTTCTATCGCTCTGATTTTCGCACTCCCACGTCAACGAGCCGGTGTCGAATGTTACTGTTTTTATTTTCCAAAGATTTTCCTATTCAGGGAAGATGATTCATTCGATTCTAAGCTAATTTTCAAACCAAACTCGACCGACAGAATGAAATGAGATTCCACTTAGTTCAACGAGCGATTTTATCACTCAGGCAACGAGTTCAAGGACTTATTAGTTTTTTAATCCCTCCTTGGAAATCGATTCTCAATGTTTAAAAACTGCATTTCATACCGCTCCCCCCATATTTTGTTTCCCTATTTCTCACAATTTTTCCCAGACTGGTTGTTTGCACTTCTCGTGTTGTGTTTTGTTTGGTTCCATTCTTGGAATTTTGCTGCATTTTCTACTTCGCTTATCTCAAACACAAGCCGAGAGGAGGATAGGAAAAAACACATCGCGGCAACCCAGCAGCATCATCGCCTTCTCATTGCCCTGCTCTATGCAGCAGCTTCCTACTGCATGGACGCTTGAATGACTGGCTGCTGCCGTCGCCGCGCCGGAACAAAATATGTTTGTTTCTCTATTTTTTTTCTGTATGCTTCCACTTCTTGGTAAACTTTTCCGCAGGAGATCTACTTAACCTCGTTCATCCATGGAGCAAGTTTTATTATATCTGGCTGCTTTTCTCCCTCGCCGTGGCACCCATCCCAGCTTTCGGTTTTGTTTGCACTCTTTCCCCCAGAACGGGGGGTCGATTTCAAGTTGTGTCCGATCTTCGCCTTTGGCCGGCCAGTGCAATGTGACGGAACTGCAGTGGAAGTTGGTTCCAAATTGGATTGCGCTTCCGAAAGTTTGAGATATGTTTGGGTATTTGGATTACTCGTGGGTGCATATTTGCAGAGCGGAAAACTACAAAGTTGTACTGTACTGTAGTGTCCCGAAATTAGATTGAACTTTTTTGAGCTCTGATGGAAAATGTTTATGTTCCTTGTTGTGTCCTAGTTGGGTCATTATATGAATGGGAAAATATCTGAGTTTGACCTCTCAGAAATGTTGTTAAGGAAGTCTCCACTTGGTTTCTTCCTTCCATGATGGGAATTCGCTCGACCTGGTGAGTGTTTCACAACGTGGCAGACTTTCAGGAACTCAACATGGTAATAGTAATGAGCATTTCAATGAAATCAGCGACGCATGCAGTATCTCGTGAAAAAACTGTAGGTATTTATAATTGGGTTGGTTGTAGGTACAGGTTTACTGTTTGTATGACCCTTTTTATGTAAATCCAATTATCCTGGCTGCATTGAAAGATTTTCTGTACGTAGAAGAGTCACCCAATTAGCACTTGTAACATTGTTGTATTTCAATCATAAATAGGTTCTTTTGAAACTAGAAATCATTAGCATGTTAGATAGATGTCTCAAAAGTCTTAAAATCAGGTCACCAATTATTTGGAAACAATTGTTAAAGGTCAGTTGTTTATCCAGAATTGTAAAATTCATCTAATTTATTTTCTTCTATGATTTTTTTTTTGTGGAGTAAGGATGTCCTATACATGTTTGATGCAATCTGGACGGATCCATACCGTTGTTCTAGGGTGGACTCCAAACGGCTGAGCAGTACACAAGAGTTAGTTGCATCAGGGGAAAATAGTTGGAAAACGATAGGAAATTATGGGAGAAAATTACTCGTCAATCGTACGCAACAAAAAACCCAAAATATTCCGAAAGGTATAGCAAAGAATGATCGAGCTTCAGCCATCGTGAGGGGGCCAAATGTCCTATTCGGCCAAATGTCTTATTCGGCCAAATGTCCCATTCGACCAAATGACTTTCGGTCTAATGGTTTGTCCAGCCTAGTGGCATTCGGCCAAATGACTTTCGGCTGTAAGGGTTACAGCCAAACGACCCTTCCCCATTTCTGTTGAGTCAAACTAGTTTAGAGTCTTGCCTGAAATTTTGTCAGGACTCCCTAATAATCAAAAAGAAGCTGATACACAAATGGGAGTTGAAATTTTCGAACATTTTTGCAATTTTACTACGCTAGTGGACATAAAGCTTAAAGTGACTAGATGTCCCGGATTCAGCCTTTTTTCCCGCATAGCCAGGCGTCCCGGAAAACGTCCCGCATTCCATGATGAACTTGAAAAGTCTGGTGCTATGGAATCCGTAGAAAATGATGTTTCTAGAGAATCTGTAACAGATCAGAGTTATAAGAAGAGAAGGGGTCAACTTGGGTAGTCTACTGCATTTGGAGAATAAAGGTTTGCATCAATGGACAATGTCCTTAAATATTAAAGAATCTAAGCATTCTGAAGGTCAAAAGTTGAGTTGATTTGACAGGCTCTGGATAACACAGAAATCTTAGGATTTTTAACCAATTTAATAATCTTTTTTTTATGTCTTTATTATCGAGACTTTCAGCCCAAGGCTGGCTCGTCTCGGATTGAATAATCTGAAGAGGCTAGAGAATGTGAAAACTTTAAATGTTTATATAATTTTTAGAATCAAAAATATCTCAACATATTCTGAAAAGTTGACCCAAATTGACAATGATCTGAATCGAAAAGATCCGAGTCAGCTCCAGGTTCCGGAATAAATTGGCTACAAGAAAATGTGTCAAATCTGGAGCATTCTTAAATCGGCAAAGATCTAAAAATCTACAGATTTTACAAAATGAAGAAAACGCCTAAAACACCCAAAGATAAAAAAACGCCGTCTTCATCAGTTGTTCATTCTGAACATTTTCCTTTTACCTTCATCTTTGTAGTCAGTCTGAACTAGGGTGGTCTAACCAGTAGCCAATTTTAAGTACCGAAAATACCGGAATTTTCGATATTTCAAATTTTGCTGTCAGTATATAAAATATCGAAATGTTTTCATCTACATATATCAGCTAAACTGCATGTAATCGCTTATCTGTCCCATATAGATAGGGAATTCAACAATGATGGGACAAATATGCGATTATAGTAAGCTTCAATCTCTTAACCATCTGGCAAATTGCTAATGACTTTTTTCTTCAATAAACATTGTCTACATCGTTTTCCTACAATATATGAAATTGTGAAAAAGGTACGAGCCGTAGTAGTTTTCTTCCGGAGATAACCTGTGAAAAATGATTTGCTGCTAAAATATTTCCGTTCTGAATTCGGAAAACAAATTGTATTGGTGACTGACACCCAGACACGCTTGAATGGCATGCAGAGCCGTAGCGTGGACTCCTAGCGCCCTTGGCGAATTGTTTATTGGGTGCCCCTCTTCTACTAAGAGAAATCAAATACGTAAATTTTACATTTGGAGAACAATTTGAATATCAATACCTAAAAAATGGTTAATGGTTTAAAAATACTTCAAAAAGCATTCAATATTCAGAGATGTATTGGAAGCTGATACCTGAAATCCACAAAGAAGGATTGAATTAAATACCCTTAAAATTATTTTGGTAGCTTTTTGACGCAAATAATGTAAGGAAACTTACAGAGTCGGGTTAGAATCTCATAACAAGGCTACGTTTTGTTGTATAGCCTCTAAATCCCTGGAGAAGGTAATGAAATATACACCGACACGTCGGAAAATAGACGGAACAATGTTTCAGCTGCTTTATAAGACTGAAAGAGACGATAATAGTCATACAAAATTGAGGGAAGCATCCCATTAAAAAATTAACATTTAGATATTTAGACAGATATCGCGACGAAGTTCAAAATCAATCATGTTTGCGGGATGCACTAAATGAATACTTCATTTATGGTTTTTGCAAGCATCTGTAGTCTATGTTCGGAAATGAGATTGGGAAAATCGCTATCGGACCTAGTTCAATTATGAAGAAAAGTTACACTAAAGTGGATTGGTTGAAGGCCGGAATCGCCATCTGGAATAAGCCCTTGGATGGTTTGGAGATGCCACTGAACCTAGTTGGGTCAATGAGATAAGATAGGTTTATCGGTGTTCGGAGTTGGTTGGAATCACTATTAGACCTCTTCGGATCAAGTGGGTTGGTTGGTGGATGAAATCAACGTCGGATCTGTTCAGATAAAGGAAAATCCTATTCTGGATTGGGGCTGTTGGTGGTCTCGAGGTTCTTATACATAGTTTGGTCAACAGATTCCAACTCTGAAACGATTTAGTCGAGGGCCGGAAACGCCATCGGAAGCAGGAGGGCGAAGGAAAATATCCAATTCTCGATTTGATTAATATTTTAAAAAAGATATTCCTCGATACAGCCGCCGATATAACTCAATGTTATTCGGACTACATGGAGTTTTTCTAAATTAAACAACCAAATTGATACATGTAGTTGTTTTTCATTCACAATATAGACTGAAACGCCAAATAACCACCGAAAAGTACATTGCTAACAGTCGACATAATTCAAATAATTACAAGACCTCTAAGTAATGAAACTGTTTTATTAATTATAGAGTAAACATTGATTTTGGCGCCCCCCGAAATGTTGGCGCCCTTGGCGGGGGCCAACCTGGCCAACCGCAAGCTACGGCGCTGATGGCATGTTATTCATGCTCAAATGGTTCTATTAGTTGAAAGGATCCGTTTAAAAAACTTCAGTGGTGATGTGTGGTGGTGAAATAATTCAAGCCTTCGAACCTCTGGCGGTAGGTGAAATAATTCAAGCCTTTATACCTCTTCAATCTGTTGCCGAACCACACTGCCGTGAGTTTTGCACTCACATGAAGCCGACGTGACGCTCCAAATTATGTTGGATCAATTATCAAATCAAGCCAAATTACTCAATGCTCTTAAAGAATGAATCCAAGGGAGACGATAAGAAAATGCTGATCTTTTCTTTTTTTAATAATTCTGTTGACCAGAAATGATTTAAGCATTTTCATCAAGACATCCTGAGATACTTTGACCAAGCAAGCGAACGAGATCTTGAAGCGTTCAAGCAATCCTGATGTGATCGTTGAAGCTAAGACAATGATCGACACCAACGACCACACCTGACGATCGGTACGAAGAAGATGCCACTATGGATGATTTTCCTAGTTTATCGGATAAAGAACAACTTGAAGACACTGCAGCAGAGCAAAACACTTGCGTTGCGGGTGGCAACTACTTTGACACCAGGATCCTTGCAAACAATCCATAAAGAATTCTCCTAATATGAATCTGAAGGAATTAAGAGTAAGACTTACTGGAAACTGATTTTCGTCGCTCTTAGAATCATTCGTCCAACTTCGGTTGAACTAGGAAGGGCATTCCCAGCAGCTGGCAAAATTTCCAAAAAAAAAACAGATGCAGATTGGGAGATGAATTACTCATAATGTTATGTTTACTAGTTTCACTTTGCTCAGCTCAACAAGCAATGGTTTTTGCATTTAAAGTTTGTCTTGTCGTTGGAGGAATGCCTCCGAGAAAAACAAGTTATCAGTCGTAATCAGGCAGCCATGACAGTAAGGCGCGTACCTCAGAACGCCACCGTATGGGCTGCGGATCTGGCGACTGACGAGGGTTTGGTGGAGGGGCTGGGAATCGAACCCATGACCATTCGCTTGTAAGGCGAACGTGAAGCCAACTTTTCTTCACTTCACCTCTTTCAGTGTTGCCAGTTTCACCAATAATTAGTTGAAACTTCCTAACAACCGGTATTTATTATTTTTATTTATTAACAAACTCTATATAGTACACAGTATAAAAATGTTACAGCATATATGATGTAACAAAAAGGCTCCGTTCGATTCGACTCATTTTTCCATCACTTTTTAAAATTACAGGTCGTCGTTACTATGGAGCTTGTATTCAATCTTGCATACAAGAAAAAGTTGGATGTAAAATTAGAGGCTTTTGAACACAAAAATGAGCGTTTAAATATTTCCATGGCGTGTAATTTTCAGAATTTTTAACTGTGTAACACAAATAATCACATACTGATTTTCAAAGCTTATGCTACTATACAACACATCTAATAAACATAAACATAAACATTAGTAAATAATAAATTATTCAAATTTCTTTTAAAAGTAGAAAAACTTCTTTCACTCCTTTGATTTCGAAGTAGATCATTCCAAATTTGTATGGCTCGTAAACAATAAGATTCTTATAAACTATTTGAAAGGCATTTAGGAACGATGAGTAATGAACTTCTTGAAGAGCGCGCATGTCTGAAGAAATCTCGAAGGTAAATTGGAGGGTCGTTTATAATTTTGAATGTTCGGATACAGATTCTACGCTTTAAATGACTTGTAAAATCACATCCAAGTATTGCCTTTTTATAATTAGATATATGGTTGAACTTTTTCAGATTAAATGCACTGCATTGAACACCTGGTTAAGTTTTCTTGAATTTTTCTTAGTTACAAGGCCAAACAAGATATCCCCATAATCAAACAATGGTACTATAAGAGAGACCTAACCAATTGAGCCCGGATATGTTGGGAAGTACAATATCTCAGTAAGACAAGCGAGTGTAAGGCATTATAAATTTTACTGCAAACGGCATTAACCTGGGATGTCCAGTTTAAGTTAGAGCCCATCATTAAGCCAAGATTTCTGACTAAATTAGAATATTTAATGATATCGTTATCCACTCTTATCGATGGTACATTAACAAGAACGGCACGTTTAGTGTGAAAAATAATCGTTTGAGTTTTTCCTCCGTTGAGTATCAGTCCGTTATTCTCGCACCATAGCAAGATACTTTGAACACAGACAAACAGACGTAACAGTTTGAACATTTTTCAAAAAAAATCCATCGTCTAACTCCTCTACCACCATCTTGCGAGCATGTTGCACGAAACAATGTTTCGTATGACATTGTCACCAGAAGGCGCTGTAGTAAAATGTCAAACTCGAAGGATTACGACGCTAGCGCCTCTAGTTGTGAAATGCGCAATCGATCAAATTCAAATTGATCGTTGAAGTCATGGTCGATGGAAATTTCTCTAGTGTTACGTCTGTTTGTCTGTGCTTTGAATGTCAGAATTAATTCGATTTACCATTTCAGATATTGTATCAGGCACTCCTGATATGTACAATTGACAGTCGCCTGCATATAGATGAAATCTACAATATGACAGATTTAAAGGTAGATCATTGATGTACATCGAGAAAAGTAACGGTCCAAGAATTGAACCTTGTGGCACACCACGTAGGACAGGAATCAGCTTGGATTGTTGGTTGTTGAAATCAACGTATTGCATTCGGTCGGATAGATACGACTTAATTAATTTTATGGAAAATTTAATTAAGTCGAAATTATACTTCAACTTGTATTGACTTCACCCAATACTGAATACCGGTATTTGTCAAAAATAATCAATACCGACAACTTTAGTCTGAACACATCACAGCAGCCGAGTTCCGTCTTGAATTAGATTGGACCAAAACCCGTAACGCAACAGTAAAGGAGAAGCAACAACAAAATTCCAACTGCAGTTCCGCGAAAGTTTTAGTGAAAGCGCGTCACATGAAGGGAAAATGGATCAAGAATTGCATGGGCGATCTGCATTGTGAAATAGTATGGCTGTCACCGTTTCTTCCTTTCGTGAGTTCTGTTCGTTGATCATATTATTCATTACTGAATAACTTGATTGCCGGTAAAGATATGCATTATCTCTCATTTCCGAGACTGCACGGTGGTTTTATTATTTGTGTCATATTTATGATGTGATGCAAATAGTAATGCTGACCAGGCTTGGCATTTGCTCGCACAATGCGCTCAATGAGCAAAAAAAGTTCATCGAAATTGAGCATCTTGACACCACTGTTATGCAACGTACACACCAGTCAAGCAATTTGACGAACATTGACTCCGCCCCCAAGAAAACGCTTCGGTTGCTGCTGTGAAGTTGTTCGAACAACCATTTGACAGTTGGCAGCTAGGCTGGAAAAAATTAAAACGTTTTGATTTTGGGTTGAGTTCTCGGGGGCGGAGTCAAGGTTCGGCGAACATGTTTGAGCATTTGTATTGAAGTTGCACAAACCCCCATATATTTTTTGATGGTTGATGCTCAAGTTGGCGCTTCGGTCGTTCGTGTGATATTGTTGGTCGAATAAATTGATTGTTCGTGTCGCTGTTGCTAAAACTTGATGGATGTTTCAATAAACGAGAGGTGGAGTCAATGTTGGTCAAACCGCCATGCGTTCCATTATGCAACGTACACACCAGTCAAGCAGTTCGACGAACATTGACTCCACCCCCGAGAAAACGCTTCGGTTGCTGCTTTGTTGGAACGTGTGTGAAGTTGTTCGAACAACCATTTGACAGTTGGCGGCTCGGTTGGAAAAAATTAAAACGGTTTGATTTTGGTTTGAGTTGTCGGGGGTGGAGTCAAGGTTCGCCGAACATGTTTGAGCATTTGTAGTGAAGTTGCACAAACCCCCATATATTTTTTGATGGTTGATGCTCAAGTTAGCGCTCCGGTCGTTCGTGTGTGATATTGTTGGTCGAATAAATTGATTGTTCGTGCCGCTGTTGGTAGAACTTGATGGATGTTGGAACAAACGAGAGGTGGAGTCAATGTTGGTCAAACTGCTTGACCGTGTGTACGTTCCATTATAGTCGGTCCATCAATAAACCATGCTCTTGGCGTTTGGGAAAATGAGGAGCAATTCTCTTCGAGAGAGACAGATTGTTTCAATGCGCTTCTTTTATCTGCATAATTCGGGACCAATTTGCGATTTGGGCGTAACTTATTTCGTAAACAAATATTGTTTCATAGATTCCGAAGAATGCAAGTGCTTTTCTTCAAAACTAATTCCCTTACCTGATAGAGGAATGCTCATTCTGTCGGATACATATCGTGGTTTTCCCGAGAAATACTTGTTTTAGCAGGGGTTTGCCTTCCAATGTTTATTTTTTATTGACAAAATAAGCTACGCCCAAATCGCAAATCAGTCCCGAATTGTGAATGTTTTTTTTTCTTCTAACAGACCGCTAGTCAAACACCAGGGGACTGAAGAGAAGGCTAATACGCCTACCCACCATTCATTCAATATGGCGTACAATGTTTTTGTTTTATTTTCGTTTGATTCATGATAACAAAACTATGGAAGTATCGACGAGCTATTTTTCGACATAAAGAAGCCATACAAACACAAAAGGCTCGATGTACCTCAACCAATTGCAAGTTTTCGCCAGGAGAAGTTAAATGCCGATAATTAGCACTAACTGCGTACGAACCAATCACCCAAAATGAGCGCTGAATTCGGGTATACTACCCAGAAACTGGGTACCAAAAACAGAAGTACCAAAAGCGATGTTGGGTAGAGTGCCATTGTACCGCGGATGACAGGCGTTTCACCCTCCTGTCAAACACCTCAAAAGAGTCACTTTTGTATTCCTATTTAGTTATTGTCCGTTAATATGAATAAATAAATAAATTAGACTGAACAATCTGAGTTTAAATTTAAATTACAGTAAGTTGGTTTTTACACGAAGGATATGTTCCTCATGAATCAAAACCGTCGTAAAAATTGCGTTCCCGAACCTGTTTGAAAAACCGCAAAAAAAAAAAACATTTGGAAAAAATCCGCAAAATAGTCGTGTAGAGAACGACCTTCGTGAAAAAATGCGTAGGTAATCAATCAGCGACTAGTGCACTATGAGAATTACGAAATAATTTTTCACTTCCATTTCCCCCTGCATCAAACTTTCATCGATCCTTATCGATCGATGCATAGTACGCCTCTAATTTTCATTATACTGAAAAAATGTTTAATTGTGCAGTATATTTGTCATCTTTCCGTTATTTCACTATTTATTCATGTGACATTCTTCCTTGTCAAAAATGACTTTGTGAATCGAAAATTGTGGTTTATCTCGACCGTAATGTTCACATTACCAATATTGTATAACTGACAGTAGTGTAATGTACCGATGGATTTCTTTTCCCACGAATGTGTACAAAACATTTTGCAACCGCTGGAAGATGGAATGAAACTGGGACACTCTAATCGCCACAACATCCTTACAGTTATTTGAATACTATTCATACCAAAGTTACGGAGTCCATCTCTACTAGGCTCAAAGGGAAGCTCGTGTGCATTAAAGCGGACATTGCATTGATGAAGGGCAGATGCATACTAGGCATCAACGTGCAGTATATTCACCAAGGTGCGATCGTTGTACACAATCTTGTTATGCTGGAAACCATCGAACGGCACACCGCTGAAAACATCCTCGAGGAAATACTGAGTGTTCTAAGCAAATTCAAAATCGACGTCAAGCAAATATATGCAATAACAACAGACTTTTTCTTCTTTTTCTTATTGGCATGACATCCCCACACTGGGACCGAGCCGCCTCGCAGCTTAGTGTTCATTAAGCACTTCCACAGTTTAATATTAACTGAGAGGTTTCTAAGCCGCTCAAAGCGCACAAGCCCAAGTCCTGGTGTTAGGTGGGACGCTAAACAGCTCTGACACGACGGCCCTCCGACGAGACAGGAGGTTTGCGCAGGCCCAATAAGCCGCCTGGAAAACCAATCATTACGAACAATATAAGATATAATGCGACTCGATGGATATAATCGGCAAAGACCTAGGCGACGAATACAGGATCACGATTGGAAGCCTGGAACATAGAATTGCAAGTCGCTAGGTTTCGCAGGTTGCGACAGGATGATCTACGATGAATTACATCCCCGCAACTTCGACGTCGTGGCGCTGCAGGAGATTTGCTGGACAGGACAGAAAGTGTGGAAAAGCGGGCATCGAGCGGCTACCTTCTACTAAAGCTGTGGCACCACTAACGAGCTGGGAACCGGCTTCATAGTGCTGGGTAAGATGCGCCAACGCGTGATTGGGTGGCAACCAATCAACGCAAAGATGTGCCAGCTGAGGATTAAAGGCCGTTTCTTCAACTATAGCATCATCAACGTGCACTGCCCACACGAAGGGAGACCCGACGACGAGAAAGAAGCATTCTATGCACACCTGGAGCAGACATACGATGGATGCCCACTGCGGGACGTCAAAATCGTCATCGGTGACATGAACGCACAGGTAGGAAGGTAGGAAATGTATAGACCGTTCATCGGACCGGATAGTCTGCACACCGTATCGAATGACAACGGCCAACGATGCATAAACTTTGCAGCCTCCCGTGGAATGGTAGTCCGAAGCACCTTCTTTCCCCGCAAAAATATCCACAAGGCCACATGGAGATCACCTAACCAAGAAACGGAAAACCAAATCGACCACGTTCTAATCGACGGTAAATTCTTCTCCGACATCACGAACGTCCGCACTTACCGCAGTGCGAATATTGAATCCGACCACTACCTCGTTGCAGTATGCCTGCGCTCAAAATTCTCGACGGTGTACAACACGCGTCGAAGTCGGACGCCGCGGCTTAACATTGGGCGGCAACAAGACGGTAGACTAGCCCAAGAATACGCGCAGCAGCTGGAAGTGGCACTTCCAACGGAAGAGCAGCTAGGCGCAGCGTCTCTTGAAGATGGCTGGAGAGATATTCGATCCGCCATTGGAAGCACCGCAATCGCTGCACTTGGCACGGTGCCCCCGGATCAGAGAAACGACTGGTATGACGGCGAATGTGAGCAGTTAGTGGAAGGGAAGAATGCAGCATGGGCGAGATTGCTGCAACACCGCACGAGGGCGAACGAGGCACGATATAAACAGGCGCGGAACAGACAAAACTCGATTTTCCGGAGGAAAAAGCGTCAGCAGGAAGATCGAGACCGTGAAGAGACGGAGCAACTGTACCGCGCTAATAACACACGAAAGTTCTATGAGAAGTTGAACCGTTCACGTAAGGGCCACGTGCCACAGCCCGATATGTGTAAGGACATAAACGGGAACCTTCTTACAAACGAGCGTGAGGTGATCCAAAGGTGGCGGCAGCACTACGAAGAACACCTGAATGGCGATGTGGCAGACGAAGATGGCGGTATGGTGATGGACCTGGGAGAACGCGCGCAGGACATAATTTTACCGGCTCCGGATCTCCAGGAAATCCAGGAGGAGATTGGCCGGCTGAAGAACAACAAAGCCCCTGGGGTTGACCAACTACCAGGAGAGCTATTTATACACGGTGGTGAGGCACTGGCTAGAGCGCTGCACTGGGTCATTACCAAGATTTGGGAGGAGGAAGTTTTGTCGCAGGAGTGGATGGAAGGTGTCGTGTGTCCCATCTACAAAAAGGGCGATAAGCTAGATTGTAGCAACTACCGCGCAATCACATTGCTGAACGCCGCCTACAAGGTACTCTCCCAAATTTTATGCCGTCGACTAGCACCAATTGCAAGGGAGTTCGTGGGGCAGTACCAGGCGGGTTTTATGGGCGGACGCTCCACCACGGACCAGGTGTTCGCCATTTGCCAAGTACTGCAGAAATGCCGCGAATACAACGTGCCCACACATCATCTATTCATCGACTTCAAAGCCGCATATGATACAATCGATCGGGACCAGCTATGGCAGCTAATGCACGAACACGGTTTTCCGGATAAACTGGCACGGTTGATCAAAGCGACGATGGATCGGGTGATGTGCTTAGTTCGAGTTTAAGGGGCATTCTCGAGTCCCTTCGAAACCCGCAGAGGGTTACGGCAAGGTGATGGTCTTTCGTGTCTGCTATTTAACATCGCTTTGGAAGGGGTAATACGAAGAGCAGGGATTAACACGAGTGGTACAATTTTCAATAGGTCCGTCCTGCTATTTGGCTTCGCCGACGACATAGATATTATGGCACGTAACTTTGAGAAGATGGAGGAAGCCTACATCAGACTGAAGAGGGAAGCTAAGCGGATCGGACTAGTCATCAATACGTCGAAGACAAAGTACATGATAGGAAGAGGTTCAAGAGACGACAATGTGAGCCACCCACCGCGAGTTTGCATCGGTGGTGACGAAATCGAGGTGGTAGAAGAATTTGTGTACTTGGGCTCACTGGTGACTGCCGAAAATGACACCAGCAGAGAAATTCGGAGACGCATAGTGGCTGGAAATCGTACGTACTTTGGACTCCGCAAGACGCTCCGATCGAATAGAGTTCGCCGCCGTACCAAACTGACAATCTACAAAACGCTCATTAGACCGGTAGTCCTCTACGGACATGAGACATGGACGATGCTCGTGGAGGACCAACGCGCACTGGGAGTTTTCGAAAGGAAAGTGCTGCGTACCATCTATGGTGGGGTGCAGATGGCGGACGGTACGTGGAGGAGGCGAATGAACCACGAGTTGCATCAGCTGCTGGGAGAACCATCCATCGTTCACACCGCGAAAATCGGACGCCTGCGGTGGGCCGGGCACGTAGCCAGAATGTCGGACAATAACCTGGTGAAAATGGTTCTCGACAACGATCCGACGGGCACAAGAAGGCGAGGTGCGCAGCGGGCAAGGTGGATCGATCAGGTGGAAGATGACTTGCGGACCCTCCGTAGACTGCGTGGTTGGCGACGTGTTGCCATGGACCGAGCCGAATGGAGAAGACTCTTATATACCGCACAGGCCACTTCGGCCTTAGTCTGAATAAATAAAAATAATAATCTGCATTGTGAAATAGTACGGCTGTCACCGGTTCTTCCTTTCGTGAGTTCAAAACTGTTCGTTGATCATGTTATTTATTACTGAATAATTTGATTGTCGGTAAATTATGAATTATCTCCCAATTCCGAGACTGAATGGTGGGCCTGGCCGTTTTAATATTTGTGTCATATTTATGATGTGATGCAAATAGTAATGCTGACTATAAAATGTGCGGAAATACAACCGACATTTCCAGGATGCTTTTCAATACTGGTTGTGCATGTGCTAGGACAAGACAGGATAAGATAATGATCAAAATTAAAATTCCCCCTAAGAAAATAGAAATTTTCCATACAAAATAGGAAATTGCCAATTGTGAGGGTGAGATATATTACAAAATGGGTAATCCACTTCCAGCGTGCATTGATGACGGATATCTCTTTGTTATCAACAGAGTTTGTTACTGACAAACGCACTTCGCAACAAGCCTTTATCAGAACCCGAACACAATATGGCAAGAATCATTTCCATTGCATGCTTTGCTATTTCCGAAAATACGATGAAATCTCGCTTAACTTTTCAAAAGGTAACTTTTTCCATGAATTAATTTGAGTACTGCAATCAAAAGCTTTCATATTGGTCTGTTGATTGCGCTATTCAAATTAATTCATGAAAAAAATGTTACTTAGGACCTTTTGAAAAGTTAAGCGAGAAATGATACGATACGATGATGATATTTCCGAAAATACGAGCGCATCCAAGAAAAAATGATTCCCTGATCATTTGTATAACGGTTCGGTTGTCAACATTGACTAGTGAATAGCAGGCCATGACTTTGCCTCTTTCCTTGTCGGGCAACGAATGGACACAGACAAACAGACGTAACAGGTTGAACATTTTTCTGAAAATCCATCGCTCAACTACTCTACCACCATCTTGCGAGCATGTTACACGAAACGATGTTTCGTATGACATCGTCACCAGAAGGCGCTGGAGTGAAATGTCAAACCCGAAGGATTACGTCACTAGCGTCTATAGTTGTGAATTGCGCAATCAATCAAATTCAAATGGATCGTTGAAGTCATGGTCGATGGTAATTTCTCTAGTGTTACGTCTGTTTGTCTGTGGAATGGAGTTGCACACTCGATAAGACAGCACACCAACGATCCTGCCAGGTTGTTCCTGGTTGGAAATTATTAGGGGTATTCACGTAGCGCTTGGTATTCAGTGTAATCCTTATATACGTGGTATATTTAGCCAAATATTAACGAGCTGGTATTTCTTTCAAAGGAAACCAAACTTTCGCGACTGTATGCCGATACACTTCTATTTTGATGTGTATTCGTTTACACCGATTTAGAATACCATGTTCAAGGGGATTGATATGATATTTTTCAGAAAATAATTAACAAACGTGGAATCTTGCTCCAAAAAATCGAGGTTCGGCAAGTTCCTATATGCGTACCGGTTTGGGTTGTACATGAAATATGAGCAAGGCTGCTTTTATCATTCTTATATGCTGCGTTTTGACAGGGCAAGTGAATTAAACAACTCAGTTGAATTCAATTGACTTGCCAAAAGTTGAACATATTCAACTTTCTTTTCGTTCAAGTGAGTCGAATGAAGGTGCTTACACGTTCAATTCGTATTCAATTCAAGCGACTTGCCTAATTCACGTGTCTTGTCTAAACTTAGAATTACGGATAGCGTTAAATAATAGTCTAAATATATTTCGCATGTACAGATTCATCAGTGCGCTTCTATTTCAAAAACTTCCTTCTTTCATTCTCAAATAAGCTGCAACAAATCGTCCCAGACCGTTTTTCTCTTTTCGCTATACTTTGACTTAAGAAAATATAGAACAGATATTTTTGTCCGTATAAATGGATCAATATACAGAGTACACTGCGTGGAGCATTCACATGAAAGCAGTGGTAAACATTTAGCAAATACGCCTTGTTATTAATACCACCCTACATGAACACCCCTATTAATTTTTATGTTGAATACGCTCTGGAAGAACGTCGGATTAAACGATTTGGTAATCGGTTTCACCTTGTAATGTCGAAGACGCTCTCGAAGAGCGTCGGAGTGAATGATTTGCTCATCGGTTACGACTTATGATGTCGAAGATGCTCTGGAAGAGCGTCGGATTGAATGATTTTTCAATCGGTTTCTATTTGTGATGTCGAAGATGCTCTGAAGGGCGTCGGATTGAATGATTTGCTCATCGGTTTCGACTTGGGATGTCGAAAACGCTCTGGAAGAGTGTCGGATTGAATAATTTGCTCATCGGTTTTGGCTGGGGATATCAAAGACGCTCTGGAAAAGCGTCAGATTGTATGATTTGCTCATCGGTTTCGACTTGTAATAACGAAGACGCTCTGGAAAGCGTCGGATTGAATGTTTAGCTCATCGGTTTTGGTTTGTGATGTCGAAGGCACTCCGGGAAGGTGGTGGATTGAAAAATGTGTTGTTTCTCAACGGTTTTGACTTAAAAAGTTGAAGGCTCGCTGGAAGAGCGCCAGCGTAAATGTGTGACCGGCAAGGAGCGATCCATTTTTAAGAGCGCGTGGCTTAAGCGCCACTCCACAAGGGAGACCACGGCCCAAGTTAATTTTCCCGGATGAGACTCCCAAAGGGCGAGTCCATTTATTTCCCAGATAGGATTTACGGACCGTTCCAACTGGCTACGAGCTAATTCTTGCCAAATGGTATCACCCTATCTATCGCAGCATGCCTTACAGCCACGAAGCCACTCAGAGAGACGGTGAGACCCCACCACACCTAATACACTCTAAGCGGGAGTGCGCCTATCATCATCGGCAGACTCTTTCCGCTCGCCTGCTCTTCTACAAAGAGTTGGAAGCATGCAACATACCCAATCAAACTCAATAGACACATAGGACGGGACTAGAAGCTTTCATTAACGCGATGTGACGAAAAATACAATCAAATTAACAAATTGGCTAGGGACTACATAAAGGACGATTTGCTCAAACATGTTCGGCGAACCTTGACTCCACCCCCGACAACTCAAACCAAAATCAAACCGTTTCAATTTTTTCCAACCGAGCCGCCAACTGTCAAATGGTTGTTCAAACAACTTCACACACGTTCAAACAAAGTAGCAACCGAAGCGTTTTCTTGGGGGCGGAGTCAATGTTCGTCAAACTGCTTGACTGGTGTGTACGTTGCATTACGCAACGTAACTTTCGGTGGTGGCAAAAAAAGGCTCACGCACGCGTGTTCACGGGTCCGTGATGGCGGGCCCAATTATTGTCGGTGGGTTTTCAATTCGCGACAAAACGGATGGCTTTAGCGGTACATCCTTCAGTCTACGACTGGACAACAAATTCCTCCGCGGCGCTCTTCTTGGACGCCGCACTCCGTACAAAAAAAGGCTTGGCTCACGGTTCGATGTGTGTCGATGACCGTTGGGCGAGGCTGATGCTCTTCTGGTCAGGGCAATGATTAGCGATTGCTCAATGAAGCGTGTCGGTGAATTGCTATGGCCGGTAGCTTGACGACCGTCTGGTGGACTCCGTCCACTTAGAGGTCCTCCGGTCGATATGGTGAAGGATCGTCCGCTTCCTACCGGTTGGCGAATGCCAGGAAAATTCCGTCCGTAAGGGATGGAGTGCGCGCTTGGGTACGCGGAATTCGCTGCGAGTGGGAAATTAAAGCCAATCTGGCTAGACGGGACACATGGTGAGCACAGGCATAATTCAACACATTTAGAGCACGTACATTTTACCTTTTGGTCTAGCTTTCTTGGTCACAATTGCACACAAATTACATGTACACTTTACTTGGAAACAGTAACTACAAAACGAACAAAATAATTTGTTAAGTAAACTATATTTAACGCTACTTGAAATATTCATCCTTGTAAAACACGAATCACTAACAACAAACGCGTACTTGCAACTCGAGAATCACGGACGAATTGATCGTGTCTGTGAATCCTCAGAATAAGGAAAGTGGGACTCGGACACAACCGGAAGGACGTCATTTCCCGACCCCTTTGTGTACAATCGTGACTTTATCGGCACGATTAATAACAAGATAATGACAAGATAGTCGCGCTGCTATTCTTTTTCCACCTTATCCAGAAAACAAATGGCCTCGACCTTGGAGAGCTTGGCTGATTGATAGTGCCCGTTTGTATACGTCAAGGGACAAATATGTACAGTTTATTGGCGATTGAAAGACGGAAATGCTTACAATCTACCTTAATTATAATAAACTTTATACAAAATTATTTACAATTTTCCTGACTGCTACAAATGATTTGTGTTCTCATCGGTTTCGATATGTGATGTCAAAGCTGCTGTGTTAGAGCGCCGGATTGAATGACTTGCCCATCAGTTTTGGCTTGTGATATGATAAGTGATTTGTTTTCTCATCGGTTTGGCTTAATCGAGCTAAGATGTCGAAAGAACTCTGGAGTAGCGCCGAAGCAAACGATTCGGTTTCTCATCGGGTTTCACTTGTAATGTCGAAGGTACCAGATTGAATTATTTGTTATTCTTTTCGGTTTCGAGTTAACATGATTTGTTCTCGGAATAAGTGATTTGTTTTCTCATCGGTTGTCTGCTTGTGTTGTCGAAGGTCCTCTTGAAGCGTATCGGATTGTTGCAGCTTTTGATGATAAAGGTTAAGTAGAAGAAGGGCGGATTGTTCGTGTAAAAGAAACGTTACTGCGGTGGACCAGCAGAACGCAACGATTAAAATTTGAATTAGGATGTATTTGAAAATGGGAATTTAGTACGGATATTGGATTTTAAAATTAGACTTGATTGTAATTTAAAAAAAAATGAGATGTAAATAGTTGTTTATGAAAATCCCAAGTCAATGTTTTTTTTTTCTCTTTTTTGGTGAGAGAAGAAGGGGAATGTTGAGGGTGAGATATATTAAAAAATGGGTTATCCTCTTCCAGCGTGCATTGATGACGGATATGCAAATATCATTCGTATAACGGTTCGATTGCCAACATTGACTAGTGCATAGCAGGCCATGACTCATATAATATCAATGAAGAAATATATAAAAGCAATAAAACTGAGTATTTTTCCATCAATGACCCGTTATTTAAAAGCGAATTTCTCCACGAATTCCTCCTGGCGTCTTTTCGGCAATTCTTCTTAGATTCCCTCCAATAATTCTACCTGGGGTTCATATATTAATTTTTTTAGAGTTCCTGCAGTCCTAGAGTTTCTCCAGGAATTCATTCTAAATTTCCCCAGGAATTCATCCCGAATTCCTCCAGAAATTCACCTCGAATTCCTCCAAGGGATTCATCACGAATTCCTCCATTAGCTCATCCCGGATTCCTTATTGGAGTTCTTCCAGGAGTTCGCCAAGGAATTTCTAAAAAATCTTTCTATAGCTTCATCAGGAATATCTCCTGGAGTTCCTCCAGGATTTTCTCCTGAAGTTCCACCAAAAATTCCTTTTGCATTTCTCTTAGATTTCCATCAGAAATTCCTCTTATTTTCCCATTATTACCGTGTTTCTTTTATTCAAGATTAAGCTCAATACCGGGAATTCCTCTTAGAGTATCCCCAAAAAAAAAACAATTTAAGCTGAAGAAGCTTGTTTTAAGCTTACTAAGACTATTGTTTTTGGTCATGTGCTCGCTTCACTCACCACCAATGCATGTTAGGTCATCAGGAATTCCTTCGGAAATTTTCCAGGGATTCTTTTTGGCGTCTCTTCGGCAGTTCTTAGAGTTTCTCCAGGATTTCCTCCTGGAGCTCTTCCAGAAATTATTCCTGAAGCTCCTGCAGAGATTCATCCTGGAATTCCTGGATTTTGTTCAGAGATTCCTCCAAGCGTCTCTTCGCCAATTCATCCTGAAGTTCCTTAAGGAATTCTTCCTGGAGGAATTCGGAATGAATTTCTGGGGGAATCCAGAATTATTTTCGGGGGGAATTTAGAATGAATTCCTGGAGGAATTCAGTATAAATCTTATGTGATTATTTCAGGAGTTCTTGAAAGTTTTCAACCTGGAGTTCCTCCAGGAATTCTTCTTAGGATTCCTCCGGAAATTACTCCTGTAGGTCCTCCTGTAGTTCTACCAAATACTTCTCTTTAGATTTTCCAGGAGTTTTTCCAGGATTTCTTTCTGCACTTCTTTCAAGTTTTTTTTGTCTTGGAGTTCCTTCAGGAATAAATACCCAAGTTTTTTAATTCTTGAGTTTCTAAACAAATTTCTAAATTTCTAATTCGAAACAGATTTCTCTATCGTGATTCTTCTCTCTCTCTTCTCTCTTCTCCGATGGCTCTACATTCCAACTGGAGTTTGGCCTGCTTTTCAACTCAATGGTCTATTTGCATTTCCCAAGTTATTAATTGAAACCTTTCTATGAGCTATAGCATGAGTATGTATCTTATGTGGCAAGTACAATGGATCCACTATGCACAGGGTGTCGAAAAAGTTTTCAACCCGAAAACATTCTAGATCGAACCGTGAATCTAACTCGCCATCTACTACCATTCTACGCCTTTGCTCGCAAGGCTACTAGACCCTAGACCCTATCGTGATTATGACGATAATTTATTTATAGGCAATGGCAGACCTATCTTGGCATGATGGTTTCCATACCACTAACCACGCCGCCTAGAACCAGGACGTTAGGCAAGAAGATTCAGGCTTCGATTGTGTGCTATTCAATAGATGGTCTCTATGCTTCCCATGTAAATTCTGTCGCTTCATACTTGTTCGCATTCAGCGAACGGATTTCAATCTGTTGATTTTCAAATATTTTTTTTCGTTTATCGATTATCCCTCATATTAAACTCATAGGACTGACAAACAAAGCCGATAAATAATTGAATATGAATTCCTAAATAAATCCTGAATCCTAAATTCCAAAATATTACTTGTCATTATTTATCAGTTCAGATTGCAGATTCAAGCCTGGCCAGCGCACTTGGGCTGTTGGATCGTGAACTTCGTTTCCCCAGTGACCATAATCTTATCAACTACACAAATCATCCAATTTCTAATTACGTTTTCTCGGAAATTAACTTTGATGAATTGGATGGTTTCAATTCGAACGGCTTTCATACAAGCAGTGCGGTACGACTTGCAAGCAACATATTGCGACTTGTAAGTGTTGCAATCAATGTGGAACGGAATACATATTCCGGCTGGTTCTCAGCGACCAATGCATGGATTTACAATCCATGTTGTCACTAACGAAATCCTGATATCCTACCGATTGTGACTAGAAAGAATCATGACAATTGGACTTAAACACTTGAGATGTATCAGGACAAAGTTGCCGTTCCACGTTTTCTGTAAGAGTTGATTGTTTGTTTCTCTGTTGAGGTTCGTGCTTCTTAGATTATGAGATGGGTTTTGAAGGCTCTAACGCATTTCTCTTGAACATGGAAGTTAAAAAGAAAGAAGAGAAACCCTTTTATATTCTGTTTTCATTAGTGACGCTTATACTACTGTAACCACTTTATATTCAAAGCCCATAACAAATGAACCCGAGAGAAACCTCACAGTTTCCACCAATAAATTACATTTGATCTTCATTGCACTGGACTCGGTATATGGCTTTCAGCAACTTTGCACTTTCCGCCTGTCTGCCTACACTGGGCAAAGCAGTTCTACTCAATCCAGCGAAACAGAAGACGACGACGACGCCTTCCTTTTTCCATTTTATTTTTATTAACATGCCTTCATTCGTCGATATAAAAATTTATTATAATCCTAGCCAGTCGTTTTCCTTGCGGTCCGAATCTTTCCCCGCACACCCCGTAAGTCATCGTCAGCTTGAATGCGCTCCACGATCCCTCAGTGCCAGTGACTGCAGCATTTGCTCACGCATTTTAGTGCTCATACCTAGTAGGGCTTTAGCTGCTCTGCTCGTACGACGACGAGCGGGTCTTCGCCCTGATTCAGGCTATAAAATTGGTATCTCTTTTCAATCGATTCGTCTGTCGCTGCTTCCCCGTCGCATTCCAATCGCCTTTCTATCGTTTCTAGGACTTCACTTTTCTGCACCCATTCAATGGTCGGAGCTCGTCACAGTCTCTGAGCGATATTTTTGCAATTTATACTTTATTAGATTTTCCACCTCTTTTCGCTTCTGATGCTGCTGCTGCTGCTGCTGCAGCGACCCATCACTGCTGGAGCTTTTCTCGATTTTTTGATTCCTGCTGGATTGGTGCACAGCACGCTGACTACCTACCACAACATGAACTCAATCGGAAACGACCCCGCCCCGGTTGGTGGGTGAAGAAGAATAAATGGAAATCGGTGGTGGCCGAAAGGAGGGTGGCTGCGGTGGGCGGACACTGCTGTCGCCGTCGCCGATCGGACGCCGAACAACTTCTTCGTAACCCTTTCCTGATTTCATTCACTGGCTTGGTTTATTGAGTTGCTGCTTTCCTTCCCGAGCAATTGAAGCCTTAAACGAACCAGCTCTGCGTCACGCTGCTGGATGGATGGATGGATGGGGAGGCTCTACGAGGCAATAAAAATCAGAAACGGGTCTGACATTTTCCGCTGATTTTGTTGCGTTTTTGGGACGATGGTTTCTAGTTGATTGAGTTAGAGCGGCTCGGGACATTTTAGGATAAGTTGTGCTGTAGATAATGCAAATTGGCGGGGCTGACCTTGGGTGTTGTTGTTGTCAAGATTTGACAATAATTTAATCGTTCGAAATGTCGAAACCAAAGTTTGGCAAATGTTTCAGTACTTCGCATTTCTATTGTTTGCGATACTATGCGACTTTCCTTAAAATTTAGCGGTTCAAAAATGGTGGTTCAAGCTGGAAAATTTAAACTATTGCTCGCTTGATTTATGCATTGTTGGAGAAGAAACAAGCACAGTCCGCAGAGATGCTCCATCGCTGCTCATTGCCGATAGATTTGGCAGATTGATTGAATTTTAAATGTCTCCCTATTGATGCTTAGTGATGATTACAAAAACTTTTCGTTCAACTTTGATAAGATTTCGTTCTTAAAGATGCCAGATTTTCTCGCGTATGGCGTATTTATCGCGTATTGTCAATTTCATCATTGATCAGTTCATTCCCAACGATACCAAGGCGTGACAAGATTAAAACAGCATATTCTGATGATTGTTTTAAAAACTTTGAAAGAGTTATTATAATTTTTTTATAAACCGTCACCAACGAAGAGTGCCGCCTTCCAACTCGCTGTGCACCTCACCTTTTAAGGCGCATATGATCGCTTTTGAGAATATTTCCACCGGCATAATGTCCGACATTCCAACAGCTGCTGCAACTCGTGGTTCTGAGTCGTCCCTTCGCGCATACTTGAGGTCATATGCATGTACGGTGTTCGTTTTTTTTTTTTTTCAACTTACGCAGGCTAACGGATTGAGCTAAAGGCTGAGAGTAATTCAAGACCCCTTTTCTTTTCCATCAAGGTAGCCAAAGTCAAACACGTAAGAATTTCCCCAAGAGAAGCGCGGGTTGCACTTTTATATGTTAAATGTGTTAACAATCATGGAACAACAATCACGGATTCGGGAATACAGTCACGTTTTCTGGAATGTTCTGGAAATCGTGACTGGTGTTCCCGAATCCTTGACTTAAATCACGGTGTATGTTTGTTGGTTCACGAATTCGGGAACGCTTTTTTTGCGTGCGGCTACAGCTACCTTCATGGTTCATTTTTCGCCACCACACATCGTCTTCTTGCACACCGCCAAAGATGGTCTTAAGCACCCGTATTTCAAATACTCCGAGTGCTTGTAAGTCCTCCTCGAGCATTGTCCATATTTCTTGTCCGTAGACGACTACCGGTCTTATCAGCGTCTTGTACATGACACATTTGGTGCGGTGGTGAATCTTTTTTGACTGCAGTTTCTTCTGGAGCCCGTAGTAGGACCGACTTCCACAGATGATGCGCCTTCGAATTTCACGACTAACATTGTTAGCAGCCGTTAGCAAGGATCCGATGTAGACGAATTCCTCGACCACCTCGAAGGTATCCTCGTCTATCGTAACACTGCTTCCCAGGCGGGCCCTGTCGCGCTCGGTTCCGCCCACAAGCATGTACTTTGTCTTTGACGTATTCACCACCAGTTCAACTTTTGTTGCTTCACGTTTCAGGCGGGTGTACAGTTCTGCCACCTTTGCAAATATTCGGCCGACAATGTCCATGTCATCCGCGAAACAAATAAATTGACTGGATCTGTTGAAAATCGTACCCTGACTGTTACACCCGGCTCTTTGCATGACACCTTCTAGCGCGATGTTGAACAACAGGCACGAAAGTCCATCACCTTGCCTTAGTCCCCGGCGCGATTCGAACGAACTGGAGTGTTCGCCCGAAATCTTCACATAGTTTTGCACACCATCCACCGTTGCTTTGATCAGTCTGGTAAGCTTCCCAGGGAAGCTGATTTCGGAGGTATCGAATTGGATTAGTAGAAAGTATGGTCAGGTCAACTTCCACCTATCACAGGTGTTGTCTGAACATGGTTCGGGTTCGCAGATTCTGCGGAGTGCCCGGAATGTGTAGGTGAGGTAGAATCGGCAGAGCATGTAATGATTGCATGCCCACGATTCGATGTTGAACGCAATGCCATGCTGCTTTTCAGCGGCATAGTTACAACCCCGGAAAACCCCGTTGAGAGGATGTGCCGGGAAGAGGTTATATGGAATGCGGTGAACTCAGCATCTCAACAGATTATGTCGAAACTACAGCGCTGGTGTCGTCTTGAACAAAACCAGCAGCTGCAGTAGAGACTACTGTGATGCAGTGAACACCATGCTCACTCCAACAACAAAAACGTCGCGGGTGGGCTGCGGGGACTTCTGTATGTAGATATAGAGATCACTGCGGTTAACGCGTGGCACTTGTGGTCGGGGTGCTCGTCTCCTACGCGAGCTTATGATACAGACAGGTTACAACAGGTTACTATCATAGCTTGCGATCAACGAGTGGTGAGGTTACCACCCTTGAAGTCGATGTTGCGTTATAACGTCGAATGCGTTAGCATAGGCGTGAGCGTTCTCAATAGTCATCCCCTGATGTATTGCTTAATTGCAGCCGGGGGATACGGACTGGCGAAACGGTTTAGGTTTTAGTGGGTCGGGTGATCCCATCCCCACACTACCTGAGTTTACCTCCTCAGGTGTCTGTTTGCAGATTTCCGATTACCCTTGCTCAAGAAAAAAAATAGTTGCGAATTTAATTTGACCTTACAAATTTGACGGATATTCGACTGGAGTTGCTCAGCTTGATAAAGAGCAAGCATTTGACAGTACCTATTTGGCATGAAGGTTTGATTGTAAAATTGATGAATTTTAATTTTGATTCTTATATGCAGAGAATGTTGCCTGTGATCGAATATGGAATGCCAGCTTTTACTGAAAATTTAACGGATGCAAAATAAATTCCCATAAATCATCCTCAACATGTTTAATATAAGGACATCTAATATTACTCGTCGCCTAGGTCGTTGCCGATTATATCGAGTCGTATTCTCTTCTATGTCGTTCGTAATGGTTGTTTTTAACCTTTTGTCTAGAATACCAGATCATCTTCGACAAATATCTATCCCTTCCATTTTTTTCTGAAAAATATGAATATTTCAATTGCAATAACAGATATTTCACTGATGGTTCTCGCATTAACGGATCCACTGGCTTCGGTGTTTTCAACGTAAATTCAACCACCTTCCGAAAGCTTCAAGAACCGTGTTCGGTTTATGTTGCTGAGCTGGCAGCAATTAACTTCGCTTTGGGGATAATTTCCGATCAGCCCGTAGACCATTATTTCATCTTCTCGGATAGTCTTAGTTCTATCGAGGCACTCCGGTCGATGAAACCTGTTAAGCACGCATCTTACTTTCTTACAACTGGAAGAGAGCAGATGCGTGATTTGGTCGAAAGATCATTCAAGATTACCTTTGTTTGGGTCCCTTCTCACTGCTCAATCTACGGCAATGAGAAGGCAGACTCACTGGCAAAGGTGGGCGCACAGGAGGGTGAAGTTTATGATAGACAAATCTCGAATAACGAGTTTTTCCCATTAGTCCGTCAGAGTACTGATGATTTGGTCACACAATGAACTTGGACGGTGTCTGTTTTCCATAGTTCCTAAAGTTTCTGCGCGAGCGTGGTTCAGAGGTGAGGACTTATGCCGAGGCTTCAATTGCACGATGTCGAGACTTATGTGTGATTGGACATAATTCACTAAACGCACACCTCTATAGAATAAACCTGGTCGATAGCAACCTATGTAGGTGTGGAGCCGGTTACGATGACATCGATCACGTAGTTTGGTATTGCTCGGAAAACGACGCCTCCAGAGAGCAACTATTGGATACCCTTGTGGCCCGAGGTAAATAAGAGGTGTTTTGGGAGATCGCGATGTGATATATATGCAGGCCATCTATGCCTTCCTTTGCTTGGCTGACATCAAAGTTTAATGCCTATATTCTTCTCTTTCTCAGTTTTTTTTCTTGTCCGATTCTGTTTCTCTGTACCATGTACCCCGAAGCTCTGGCTATCCGGAAGATGCTCCCTGACGAACCAAAATCGAGCACGACGCCACGCAAAATCGTTTTCAACGTTCAACGTCAAACGCCCGGATGATCAGCTGAAATAACCTAAACCCAAATCCCTATCCCGTCCGTCAAATAAATGAACTGGTAAAAAAAAAATCTTCTTGGGATACAAAAAAGTTATACTTGCTTCGGAGTTTCCAAAGAATCGCCTGCTTTGAGCGTACTTACAGCGGCACACTAGGATTTTACTTTCTGAAATCAGTATGGCGAAAGGCATCTAAGGTTCGATTTCTCAAAATTAAGCACCTTCATCGAAAAAATATTTGGTAGGCGTAGTAGCGGACACCTTCCTACATAACCGGTACCGGTTTTTCATGAAATGTTTCTAATTTTGAGAAAACCCGCGTTAGATGTCTTTCGCCATACCAATTTCTGGTGGTTAACTCATGCAGGCTATTTTGCGCATATACTATAGCGCTTGGATGTGACAGCGGCGGGTAGAAAATCAGCCACTGCTAATAATTCATTCATGACCCATAACGATGCTGGTCATGTCCTTACAGTCAATTTAGGATTAGGAGAGGAAAATTAGTTTAACATTCATTGCTATAAGAGACCGAGGAATGCTCTGCATCTCGGTGAGCGCTACGGGAAAGGAATCGTTGGTTAGTTGAGAAGGTAATTCATGTGAAGCCGCCTTGGTAAGCGACTAAATCTTCTTTTATCTTCTATATAATAAAAATGAAATGGTCTGTGTTCGTATCCGCATAACTCGATGTTCTCCATTCCTTCAGCAGATACAGGGGTTAGGCAAAATGATTGAGATAGGCAAAATTTGGCCCAAATTCAAATCCTTATAACTTTTTGAAAAATTGATGAAATCGGACAAAACCGGAAGCATTCGACGGCAAATTTAGTCAAGATTTAGGAACATGCACGGTCACGAATACTAGCCACCGGACACCGGAGATGTTCCGGATTTTCGGAGGCCATGTCAAAAACACATATTTTCTGCCGCTCGTATTTTTGTGTGGTTTGAAGTTACATCGATAAACATTATTTTCCTAGAAACTAGATCTTATTGAAAATTGAATGCGGGTGGTTGCGCTAAGATCCGTTGAAAAACATCCAAGATATGACCATTTCAGTAAACATGGTTCCGGATACTATGGTCAATTATGTATATCCTTCCAGTCACGTATATATTATCCGGTACCATATCAATATTGGTATCAAACTTCAAGATTTTTCATGTTGATGCTTCAGGAAGCATATTAAGGACGATCAGTTGCCCTGACCACTCTGTAGTAGGTTTCAGGTGCCCCGGGGGAAGTGGCCAATTTGAAAAACGTTCAGAACCCTATCAATATGGGTATCAAACTTCAAGATTTTTCATGGAGATGCTTCAGGAAGCATATTCAGGACGATCAGTTGCCCTGACCACTTTGTAGTAGGTTCCAGGTGCCCCGGAGGAAGTGGCCAATTTGAAAAACGTTCAGAACCATATCAATATGGGTATCAAACTTCAAGATTTTTCGAGGTGATACTTCTAAATGCATTTTAGAACCAGCAGCTGTCATGACCACTCTGAAGTAGGTTCCAGGTGTCTTGAGGAAGTGACCAATTTGCAAAATGTTCGAAACCATATCAAATACTCAATACTCATTATCAAAGTTCAAGGTTTGTCATGGAGATGCTTTTGGACTCTCCTGTCGAATAGAGTTCGTCGCCGCACGAAGTTGACCATCTACAAAACGCTCATTAGACTGGTCGGCTTCTATGGCCACGAAAGTTGGATGGTGCTGGCGAAGGACCAACGCGCCCTTGGAGTTTCCGAATGGAAGGTGTTGCGGACTATTTATGGTGGGGTGCAGATGGAAGCCAATGGAGGTGGTGGTGGAGACCAATGAACCACGAGTTGTAACTGTTAGGAGAACTACCACACGGTACAATTTTGGCGGTTACAGTGGGCCGGGCATGTAGCCAGAATGTTAGACGACAACCCGATTGAGATGGTGCTCGATAATGATCCGACCGGTACAAGAAGAAGAGGCGCGATGCGGTCACGGTGGATCGAACAAGTGTAAGATGGCCTGCCATTAATGGCAGCAGGTCGCAAGCATGACTTAGCAATTGTGTGGGGTGCTATATCTTGACATGGCGCCATGGTCCTATTATGGCATTTAAGGGCAAAGTGAAGCCTGCCGATTATCAAATTATTTTGGAAGACAAGGTATTTGTTGATATGATGACAAATCCTGAATGACGTCTGTTTTCATTTTGCGAAAGATCCGCAGATCGCGTTCCGCTTGGTCGATCCACCGTGACCGCTGCACGCCTCTTCTCGGATTCGGTCGGATTATTATCGAAGCATCATCTCAATCGGGTTATCGTCTGACATTCTGGCTTCTTGCCTGGCCCACTGTAACCGCCAAAATGGTACCGTGTGGGTTGTTCTCCTAATAGTTGCAATTCGTGGTTCATTGAACTCCACCACCACCTCCATTGTCTTCCATCTGCACCCCACCATAGATGGTCTGCAACACCTTCCATTCGGAAAATCCAAGGGCGCGTTGGTCCTTCGCCAGCAACATCCAACTTTCGTGACCATAGAGGCCGACCAGTCTAATGAGCGTTTTGTAGATGGTCAACTTCGTGCTGCGGCGAACTCTATTCGATAGGAGAGTCCAAAAGCATCTCCATGAAAAACCTTAAACTTTGATACTCATTTTGATATGGTTTCGAACATTTTGCAAATCGGCCACTTCCCCAGGACACCTGGAACCTACTACAGAGTGGTCATGACAGCTGCTGGTTCTAAAATACATTTAAAAGTATCACCTCGAAAAATCTTGAAGTTTGATACCCATATTGATAGGGTTCTGAACGTTTTTCAAATTGGCCACTTCCCCCGGGGCACCTGGAACCTACTACAGAGTGGTCAGGGCAACTGATCTTCCTGCATATGCTTCCTGAAGCATCTCCATGAAAAATCTTGAAGTTTGATACCAATATTGATAGGGTTCTGAACGTTTTTCAAATTGGCCACTTCCCCCGGGGAATCTGGAACCTACTACAGAGCGGTCAGAGCAACTGATCATCCTTAAAATGCTTCCTGAAGCATATTCATGAAAAATCTTGAAGTTTGATACCCATATTGATAGAGTTCTGAACGTTTTTCAAATTGACCACTTCCCCGGGGCACCTGGAACCTACTACAGAGTGGTCAGAGCAACTGATCTTCCTGCATATGCTTCCTGAAGCATCTCCATGAAAAATCTTGAAGTTTGATATCAATATTGATAGGGTTCTGAACGTTTTTCAAATTGGCCACTTCCCCCGGGAAACCTGGAACCTACTACAGAGCGGTCAGAGCAACTGATCATCCTTAAAATGCTTCCTGAAGCATATTCATGAAAAATCTTGAAGTTTGATACCCATATTGATAGGGTTCTGAACGTTTTTCAAATTGGCCACTTCCTCAGAGGCACCTGGAACCTACTACAGAGTGGTCAGGGCAACTGATTTTCCTGCATATGCTTCGTGAAGCATCTCCATGAAAAATCTTGAAGTTTGATACCAATATTGATATGGTACCGAAAATATACGTGATTGGAAGGATATACATAATTGACCATAGTATCCGGAACCAGGTTTACTGAAATGGCCATATCTCGGATGTTTTTCAACGGATCTTAGCGCAACCACCCGCACTCAATTTTCAATAAGATCTAGTTTCTAGGAAAATAGTGTTTATCGATGTAACTTCAAACCACACAAAAATACGAGCGGCAGAAAAAATGTGTTTTTGACATGGCCTCCGAAAATCCGGAACATCTCCGGTGTCCGGTGGCCAGTATCCGTGATCATGCATGTTCCTAAATCTTGACTAAATTTGCCGTCGAATGCTTCCGGTTTTGTCCAATTTCATCATTTTTTCAAAAAGTTATAAGGATTTGAATTTGGGCCAAATTTTGCCTATCTCAATCATTTTGCCTAACCCCTGTATGTTCTTTAATGTTTCCGACGGGTTTATATGATATTTCTTTTTACGAAAATCACGACTTAAGTTGAGTGAATCGTGGAAAACTGAAATTAAGATTTGTATAGGATTTTTGCTTGAGCAGTTCAGAACGCATATTTTCGCCTACTATGCAGGGCAACGTCTACCGGGTCGACTAGTATTTAATGTAAACGAAGTTATTTTGAAAACAAGAAAAACTGTTTCAAAACAATCCAACGCAAGATCAATGTGCTTTGCTTGATAAACTTCTACAACAGGATCGATTCCACACTAATTAATGTTGTGATCTTCGATGCAGACATTAGTTTTATCACTTCGCGTTCTCCCACACTAGCTGCCGTGATCAGCATCAACACGATCTATTGCACACTGGTAGGGACTGCTGGAATACAGTCAAAGCAGCCACTAACGACGCAGCGGAGAACAACGTCGGGTATATGGGTCGAGGTCGACGGAACGATTGGTTCGACGAAGAGTGCAGACAGATTCTGGAGGAGAAGGACGCAGCGCGGGCGGTCGCGCTGCAGCAAGGTACCCGGCAGAACGTGGAACGTTATAGACGGAAGCGGAGACAGCAGACCCGCCTTTTTCAGGAGAAGAAACGCCGCCTGGATGAAGCGGAGTGCGAGGAGATGGAACAGCTGTGCCGTTCTCAAGATACACGCAAATTCTATCAGAAGCTCAACGCATCCCGCAAAGGCTTCGTGCCGCGAGCCGAAATGTGCCGGGATAAGGATGGGAGCATCTTGACGGACGAACGTGTGGTGATCGAAAGGTGGAAGCAGCACTATGAGGAACATCTGAATGGCGCTGAGAGTACAGGCAGTGAAAGTCAAGGCAGCGGAGGAGATGACTACGTCAGTTCAGCGGACGATGGAAGCCAACCAGCCCCCACCTTGAGGGAAGTTAAGGATGCCATTCAACAGCTAAAGACCAACAAAGCCGCTGGTAAGGATGGTATCGGAGCTGAGCTCATCAAGATGGGCCCGAAAAAGCTGGCCACTTGCCTGCACAAACTGATAGTCAGAATCTGGGAAACCAAACAGCTACCGGAGGAGTGGAAGGAAGGGGTTATATGCCCCATCTACAAGAAAGGCGACAAACTGGAGTGTGAGAATTTTCGAGCGATCACCATCCTTAATGCCGCCTACAAAATGATATCCCAGATCATCTTCCGTCGTCTGTCACCATTAGTGAACGAGTTCGTGTGAAGTTATCAAGCCGGCTTCGTTGACGGCCGCTCGCCAACGGACCAGATCTTTACTGTACGGCAAATCCTTCAAAAATGCCGTGAATACCAGGTCCCAACGCACCATCTGTTCGTTGATTTCAAGGCGGCATACGACAGTATAGACCGCGTAGAGCTATGGAAAATTATGGACAAGAACAGCTTCCCTGGGAAGCTTACCAGACTGATCAAAGCAACGGTGGATGGTGTGCAAAACTGTGTGAAGATTTCGGGCGAACACTCCAGTTCGTTCGAATCTCGCCGGGGACTAAGACAAGGTGATGGACTTTCGTGCCTGTTGTTCAACATTGCGCTAGAAGGTGTCATGCGGAGAGCCGGGTGTAACAGCCGGGGTACGATTTTCAACAGATCCAGTCAATTTATTTGCTTCGCGGATGACATGGACATTGTCGGCCGAACATTTGCAAAGGTGGCAGTACTGTACACCCGCCTGAAACGTGAAGCAACAAAAGTTGGACTGGTGGTGAATGCGTCAAAGACAAAGTACATGCTTATGGGCGGAACCGAGCGCGACAGGGCCCGCCTGGGAAGCAGTGTTACGATAGACGGGGATACCTTCGAGGTGGTCGAGGAATTCGTCTACCTCGGATCCTTGCTAACGGCTGACAACAACGTTAGTCGTGAAATACGAAGGCGCATCATCTGTGGAAGTCGGGCCTACTACGGGCTCCAGAAGAAACTGCGGTCGAAAAAGATTCGCCACCGCACCAAATGTGTCATGTACAAGACGTTAATAAGACCGGTTGTCCTCTACGGACATGAAACATGGACAATGCTCGAGGAGGACTTGCAAGCACTCGGAGTATTTGAGAGACGGGTGCTTAGGACCATCTTTGGCGGTGTGCAAGAAGACGGTGTGTGGCGGCGAAGAATGAACCATGAGCTCGCCCAACTCTACGGCGAACCCAGTATCCAGAAGGTAGCTAAAGCCGGAAGGGTACGATGGGCAGGACATGTTGCAAGAATGCCGGACAGCAACCCTGCAAAGATGGTGTTCGCTTCCGATCCGGCAGGTACGAGACGGCGTGGAGCGCAGCGAGCGAGATGGGCAGACCAGGTGCAGAACGACTTGGCGAGCGTGGGGCGTATCCGAGGATGGAGAGATGCGGCCTCGAACCGTGCATTGTGGCGTCAAATTGTTGATTCAGTGTTATCTGTTTAGATGTTAACTAAATAAATGAATGAATGCACACTGGTAAAACAAACTTCTGCTGCGTGAAGTAGATTTGTAGGTGGTAAGCGTTAATATAAAAATTTGTAAAACCTGAATTTTTAAAACAGCTTTATGATTTTGTTCAGTGGCGCAGTCAAAATTTTTGATAATATAAAGTATGGTTTAAGTTTAAATTTGTTTCAAAATTCCGCGGAATTCACTTAAGTTTCGCTAGAAGCTAGTTTTTTCTAGGGAAATTTTTGTAATGAGGTACCAGTCAAAACGATTAATGCAAGAGATGGCGTTTTTTTAGTGGTAGTAAAATCGAAATTTCATCACTATAAAACTACTAATCAGTGCAAGCTAAGTGCAGGAGATAATCTTTTCATTTCATACTTCAGTCCTTATCACTACTTTCTTCTAAAACACCACCATTTTCAATAAATTTGCTAAATATCTGATTTTTCCATACATTTTATCGATTTCCAACTACCATTCTTCCATGGTGAAAATTGTGAAAATCTCAAAACATAGAGTAGCAGGTTTAACAACACAGACAGAAACGTCGGTATCGCCACTCAGTGACGAGTACCGTGCACGGGAGGTTGTTGTCTACACTTTTTACGGCTGCTGCACCCTGGAAGTAAATGTCATCGAAGTAAACTGTCGGTCCCTCATTGCTTATCCAGTAGTTAGGAGAGCCAAATAGCAACTCCAACATGCATCAAGCTCCATACTTCCAAATGTAAGCAACGTTCTGAGGTCATATGATAGAGAGTGGTATTCTATCAGGGATTGAATCCTAAAGAGAATGAACAAGTCTCTCACTTATCATCTCTGTATACATATACGATATGTAGCATACCGCGAGAGACTTTTTTTCGCAAGCTGTCATGATAGAGAACTGATTCGGGAGGCTATACCCCATGATAAATTTCTTTTAGAAAGCTCCAAATGCGGGGAGCACTGGCTCTGATGATGCATTTCAACTTGTTCTACACAGCTGTGTAGTAACCAACACGAAATGAGCGAAAACAAAGCGAGAATCACCATTTTTCTGTGGAGGCTGCCTATCCGATTTTGTTTTTTCGCACTTGTATACAAGTTTGATGTTATCGATGTGCGGACATTCAGAGGTCCGAACATTGACTCTGATCACTACCTCGTTGTCAGTAAAATTCGATCACGGTTGTCAACTGTATCGAACGAAAGATCACAGCGAACGATGCGTTACAATATCCAGCGATTGTCGGCGGAAGGAGTATCGGCTGAGTACCGCCAGAAGCTCGACGAACGGATAAGTGCAATCAACGTTAGCGACAACATCAACGATCTATTGGAGTCGATCCATGGAGCGGTGAGCACAACAGCACGAGAAGTGGTAGGCACTGCACAGAGGCGACCCAGGACGGGATGGTTCGATGTGGAGTGCCAGAGAGTGACAGACGAGAAGAACGTTGCCAGAAGCCGGATGTTGGTGTCAGGTACCCGATCGAATAGAGATCGGTACAAGGAAGCAAGAGCAGCCGAAAAACGAACCCACCGCAGGAAGAAAAAAGAGTACGAAGAACAAGTGATTAGTGAGGCGCAGGAAAAAATGGAGCAGAACGATATGCGGAGGTTTTATGAGTCTGTCAATGGCGTGCGGAGAAAGACAGCGCCATCTCCCGTCATGTGCAACGACCAACAAGGGAATTTGCTGACAGAAGCAACACTTCGAGACTTTGTTGAATGGAGGAAGTGACGGTGCATCGGTAAACAGAATAAATATTAGCGACGATGGACAAGCTGTGGAGTCACCTACACTAGATGAGGTTAAAAAAGCTGTCAAAGAGCTGAAAAACAATAAGGCTGCGGGGAAGGACCAGCTCCCGGCTGAACTTCTCAAACATGGCAGTGAGCAGCTTTATGAAGTTCTGCACCATATTATGTAGAAAATATGGGAAGACGAGGAAATGCCTGCTAGCTGGTTGGACGGCCTCATTTGCCCTCTCTTTAAGAAAAGGCACAGACTGGAGTGCGCCAATTACCAAGGAATAACCCTCCTTAATTCGGCGTACAAAATTATGTCCCGTATTCTGTTCAACAGATTGAGACCGCTTGAAGAGTCCTCCGTCGGCGAATACCAAGCAGGTTTTCGTGAGGGTCGATCAACGACGGATCAAATGTTTACCCTGAGACAAATCCTTGATAAATTCCGGGAGTACAACTTGCAGACACATCATCTGTTTATTGATTTCAAGGCGGCGTACGATTCAGTGAAACGGAATGAATTATGGCAAATTATTCTTGAACATGGTTTTCCGGCGAAACTGATACGGCTAATTCGTATAACGTTGGACGGATCGAAATCAAGTGTAAGGGTTGCGGATGAAATATCGACGTCATTTGTTACCTTAGATGGATTAAAGCAGGGTGATGCACTCTCGAACCTACTGTTCAATATAGCGCTCGAGGGAGCGATTAGGAAACTGGTGTGCAAAGAAGCGGTACCATTATCACAAAATCGCATATGCTCCTGGGATTTGCGGACGATATCGATATTATCGGAATTGATCGCCGTGCCGTGGAAGAGGCTTTTGCGCCTTTTAAGAGGGAGACAGCGAGGATTGGACTCACGATCAATACCAGCAAAATGAAGTACATGGTCGCTGGCAATCAACGTGGGTTCATTAGTGGTGGTGGTAGCGAAATAGTGCTGGATGGTGAAAAATTTGAAGTGGTAGAAGAATTTGTGTATCTTGGAACATTAGTGACGTGCGATAATGATGCGATAATGGCGTATTGCAGCTGCAAATAGGGCTTATTACGGACTTCGTAACCAGCTTAAGTCCCGTAGTCTGCAAACGAAAACAAAACTCGCGCTGTATACTACTCTGATTCTTCCGGTGGCTTTATACGGCCATGAGACATGGACGTTAAAGGAGGCTGATCGGAGAGCTCTCGGAGTGTTTGAGCGTAAGGTGCTGCGGACAATACTCGGCGTTAAACAGGAGAACGGTATCTGGCGGCGTCGCATGAATCACGAATTGTACCAGGTGTATGAAGGGCTGGATATTATTAAGCTTATACAACACGGCAGACTACGGTGGGCTGGTCACGTTGTTCGTATGCCGGAAGAACGACAAGCGAAGATAATATTTAGTAGAGAACCCGGAAGAGGCCGCAGGCTTCGTGGAAGGCCGCGTACACGATGGCTTTTTGCAGTTGAAAAGGACCTGAGGGCGCTCAATGTTCAGGGCGACTGGAAGCGATTGGCCCACGATCGAGTCCAGTGGAGAAGGATACTCCATTCGGCGTAGGTTCATCGAAGAGCTGTAGCCCATCTAGTATCCAGTAAGTAAGTACAAGTTTGATAATTTTTTTATTATGGCTTGTTATGGTTCGGAACAGTTTTGCCTCTCTTTTATCGTTGTTCGTTATCTATCGAAAGCGATTTCTGCAAACCCTGTATTCTATGAAACCGAAAATCGACGATCACCCACCGACGGTTCAAAAGATAACAACACCTGTGCTGCTGGAATCGTCCTACCAAACAAGAACATAAGCTCCCGCTTACCAAATCTCTGTAGCATATTCTCTGCAGAAGCTTTAGCCCTGAAAACAGCTATATCTGAAGTTGAAGAGAATGAAGTTGATATCATTTTCACTGACCCTGCAAGCTGTATCGACGCCATACGATAGAAGATTTGGGAATCAGACTGGCTTCAAAGCGGGGGGCACCTCAAACTCACGCCAACAAAATATCTGGATCGCTGTAATGCCTCTGAGCAGCGCATACTTACACGACTTTGAATTGGACACACTCGCCTAACCCATTCGTATATACTGAACCGAAGCAACACCCCCATATTCCTATGGTGCGGCGTACAAGGATACACTAAGCAGCGAGCCACCTTCGGAATAAATGGATCACTTGATAATATTCTAGAACTAGATAATCAAAAATCGGCTCTACTCACACCAACATATTCGACGGGTAAAGATCTCCCTTTTCCCGAGCTTCCAAGTGGAAACGATCAATCAAGGCCATTGGCCGGACCTTAGCACATGGTGACTGAGATATTTCGCTTGAACGACGGTTATTTTGCGCCATACATTTGAGTAGTAACTCATTCAGCTCAGTGATTTGCTGAGTGCAGAAAATGAACCTTCCTGGTAATATGGGGATATTCATCGTTACTGTGCTACTTTGTACAATTCTATTTAAAATTCATGGTACTGTTACACCACGTTAAATTATGCCACTCTCAGTTTACATAAACACATAAGAACCCAAGACGAATCGATTAGTAGATCTTGCAAATGGGTCCATCCGTTCGTCACTTATTTTGCCTAAAAGGAAATGTAAATAATTTTTTTATAAAGACTAGTTGAACGTACATGATCTTGCTCGGGGATGTATTATTTTGCATTCTGATTGTCAATTGCTAAGTTTATTTTACCGCCGCACTCATTCTTTGTGCGATAGCATTGGGTTGTCTCTTAACGCGCCCTAAACTTGTATTCGACATTTTTAAACTTTCCCGTTTGTGAGTAATATTGCCTCAAAGGGTATGCAAAATTTTGATATATAGCAGAAGATAGAAGAAGACTATATTCGTCTATAGACGAACCGGCCCGATCTTGCTCGGTTTGTTTTTATTTCGATCTGTCAATCATTTAGTTGATTGCAGCGTCGCACTCTAGATCGATTTTAGGACGAACTTGATGGCTTTCTTCAGAACTCATCAAAACGTAAGTATTTTTACATCTGATCAACTTTCCAGCGAAAAGTTCTATTGATAAACACAGCTGATTCCAAGACGAACCGGTCAGTGAGGAAATCTTGCAAATCGTTCCATCCGTTCGTGAGTTATATTGCTCAAAACTCATTTTTATATATGTGCAATTCAACATCGCGCATATTTGTCACCCATTATGTTTGCACTGCTGCACTCGCGAGAAAGGTGGAATCGACTGCCCGCGAATGTGTATACTCACGATGACTGACAGGATCTGTCATTTGACACGTGCATGCTAGGCCTGTTCATGATAACAGGCCTGTCCAATGCCACACATCTCCCCTCTTCTCTAAAAAAAATGCATTAACCCTTTTCTACTGTATGAAAAAATAACACCTACGATATATTATGTATCATCCGGTTACGCTCTCATCATCATACAAAAGCATTTTGCAGCAAATAATCATTCCCGGCACTCCATTGTATTGCGTGCATCTCATTTCATAATCGAAGAACACACTTAAATGGTGGCTCACATAAATATGGGAAACCACTCTCAAGGGACTTCCATGCAGTGGGCGTCTCGACTCGTGAAGTAACATTTCACGTGTACTTCAAATCACTACCACTACTTCTGCTTTTTTTTCGAACACACGTCCAATGCACTGTGCATTCTCATTTGTGAAACAACCAGCAACAAAAACCAGATACCGTAACTAAAAAAAAAAAAGGTCGATGAACAGCTCCAAATCATGGCCGAATATCTAATTTCAGTTAAATCCATCCTCTTGTGTACCTGTGACATTTCGGATTCACAACACCAAACTCATCGACCATCGCTAAGCAAGAGACTCTTGCTTGGCTGAACTGTGATTACTCCGATCAACAATAACACCGTTTTTCTTGCGGGCGTTCCACCAACGCAGAGGAACCCAAGCAACACATATGTTGTATAAGTATTATTATTACTCATATACGACCAAGTTCGGTCATATATGAGTTGCTGTAACCAAAACGATCTGAATTGTGCTGCTAGGGAAGAAACACTTGAATGCGGACGTCCCACCCCGCAGAATTGTGATCATTCTGATCCACAATAACACCATTTTTCTTGCGGGCGTCCCACCAACGCAGAGGAAGAAACACTTGAATGCGGGCGTCCCACCACGCAGAATTGTGATCATTTTGATCCACAGTAAACCGTTCTTCTTGCGCGCGTTCCACCAACACAGAGGAAGATACCCTTGAATGCGAACATTCACCGCGCAGCACTGTGATTCATCTTCAGCTATACCAATCAAGCTCTCTATATTGAACTCTGTGAGGTGTGCATTATCACACCTCCTTGATATTCCTTCCCCTCGCTTTGGTCGAACACTATGTCGACTTGTGAGATGCACATTGTGCTGAACATTGTGTTGTATAATGTTGGTAGCACTGTCAACTGCGCACTTCCTGCATCGGCACCCTCATCGCTCATCCAGTTTGTTCAAGCGTTCGCAGAGGTAGGTCGTGTTCGGAGAAGACCGACGCTGGCAAATGGCGGGTGATTCCATATACGACGGCAAATGATAGCTCCGATCAAGACAAGCCATTTCGGGATTAAAGTACGCTTAGTGAGTTATTACAAACTCTGCTCCCCTAAACAACGCATGGGAAAACGATTCTTCCTTTTCATAGTTTTGTCTTTTATTCTTCTTCTTATTACAGTTGACCGACTTTTCATAGCGCTATAAGTGTTTCCAATTCGCGAAAGTGTTTTTATGTTTCACAATGGTTTTCATATCGGAGTAAAACACATTCATAACTATAGAATATCAGGCATCACGGTTATATTCGAATACTCTTCAAAAGGGAGAAATCTTCGATAATCAAAGGTAATTCAGAATATTGTATTCAAGATGCTAGATACATCTGATAGTTCGTGGTAGCGTTTGGCTGAATGCAGATGACATTACATTTTCTCTTCGCAAGTCCCATCACAAATTGCACCTTAAATTTTCAAAAGGATAGTTGAAAAACATTCAAAGAGTACCCCGATCTTTCGAAGCTTTGCCAACCTCGTAGCCAACACTAGCCATCAACAAATTAGAAAATTTCTGTAACACTTTCTAATCCATTGCACATTCAAAGAACTGTACGAATACGTGTTCTTGATAATTCAAACTATTGTAAAAAAAAACATTTAAACATTATAACATTTAGTTTCAAAATGAACTTGTTTTAAAAATAAAACTCAAAAGTTCTTATTGGTGTATTTAAGTTTATCGCCAATCACACACTTGATTAATCCATTAACAATCGAATCCAATCGGCGAGATCGTATCTAAGAAACTACTTCTCTTAACAAATTGAAAAAGACTGACAAACAATCATATCTTTTTGCGTTCCCCTTTCCGCAAAAATAACTCGGTTTGACATAGTAATTAAGAGTGTTTACAAAAAACTAAAACATAATCGTCACTCTTCTTACCAATGCAAAAAGCTCCGCTGCCTTTAAGGTTCCCCCAAACACACGCGACACGACAGTCGCGACGCGATTCTATCGCTTGGCGACAGCGATTCTGTCGCCGTTGGTATGGAAGCGTAAATAGAGTATTGCCTGCAGCGACCCAACGATAGAATCGCGGCGACTAGTTGTCGCCGTCGCGGCGATGAAATCGCTTAGGTTTGGGGGAGCCTTTACTTTTTCGGCTGCGTCCGAAATTGTTTTTTTTTTTCACACGCTTCTATAAACATGATGGGTGACTTTATGCGAAATATGTTTATGCACTCCTGGCAGGACCGCCAAATGTGCAATTCAACATCGCGCATATTTGTCACCCATCGATCGACTGCCCGTGAATGTGTATACTCACGATGACTGACAGAATCTGTCATTTGACACGTGCATGCTAGGCCTGTTCATGATAATAGGCCTGTCCAATGCCACACAATATACAAAGAAGAAGAAGAAGATGAACCGATTTTCTTTAAATAATAAATTTAGTAGACCTACCGGTTGACGTTTGTTTCGAAATTCCGCGAAATTCTCTTTAATTTCGTTGGAACCTATTTTTGCAGACGATTTTTTTCGTACTCAACAAAACGAAATAAAAAAACAAATTTATCCTCCTAGTGATGATCATGCTTTCCTCGCTCATAAATTGTATCGCGAAAGTTAGAGAGGTTAAAACAACAACAATAGAACATCAATTATTGATGGATAGATCGCATTATTTCCATCATATTTATATTCTTGCATTTATTTCACAAATTTAAGTCAATTAATAGCTTGACGCTGAAGAATTTATAGACAGTACATGTTTTTGATTATTATACAAACTTTCAAAAGATTTGACAGATATTTTGGACGAATTTATAATAAACAACATACGATGGAAATCGTTAGTTGGTTTCAGTACTATTTATTTCTGAGTAAAAAGTTCTGTTCTAATATTGTGGCAAAACTCAGGCGTAACTGGCATCAAATTGATGGTAGACGAAATCGGAGGCAGAATCAATTGGGTCGTGATAAAAATCGAGTCATCACTGTGACTTGCTTTCTTCTTCTTATTGGCATTACATCCCCACACTGGGACAGAGCCGCCTCGCAGCTTAGTGTTCATTAAGCACTTCCACAGTTATTAACTGCGAGGTTTCAAAGCCAGGTTACCATTTTTGCATTCGTATATCATGAGGCTAGCACGATGATACTTTTATGCCCAGGGAAGTCGAGGAAATTTCCAATTCGAAAATTGTCTAGACCGGCACCGGGAATCGAACCCAGCCACCCTCAGCATGGTCTTGCTTTGTAGCCGCATGTCTTACCGCAAGGCTAAGAAGAGCCCCCGATGAAAACAAAACCCATTCCTTCTGTGCAGGGATGCCAGATTTGAAGACATGTCTTCAATTTGAAGACATTTGAATCTCTGTGAAGACATTTATTTCATGAAGACATTTTGAAGACTTTTTAAAATATTTGAAGACTTCTTAATTAAAGATACTTGAAGACAATCAATAAGCCAGCGAATAGAAAATATAATTTGATTACTAACTTATAAATTTTGCGACTTCTAAATGCAGATAATATGAATATTACAAAAGTTTTACATAGTAGACTAATGGTTCGGGCTTAAAATTTTAAACGTGAAAACATATTTACACTTACTTACTTGATGGGCTACAGCTCTTTGATGAACCTACGCCGAATGGAGTATCCTTCTCCACTGGACTCGATCCTGGGCCAATCGCTTCCAGTCGCACTGAACATTAAGCGCCCTCAGGTCCTCTTCAACTGCAAAAAGCCATCGTGTACGCGGCCTTCCACGAAGCGTGCGGCCTCTTCCGGGTTCTCTACTAAATATTATCTTCGCTTGACGTTCTTCCGGCATACGAACAACGTGACCAGCCCACCATAGTCAGCCGTGTTGTATAAGCTTAATAATATCCAGCCCTTTATACACCTGGTACAATTCGTGATTCATGCGACGCCGCCAGATACCGTTCTCCTGTTTACCGCCGAGTATTGTCCGCAGCACCTTACGCTCAAACACTCCAAAAGCTCTCCGATCAGCCTCCTTTAACGTCCATGTCCCATGGCCGTATAAAGCCACCGGAAGAATCAGAGTAGTATACAGCGCGAGTTTTGTTTTCGTTTGCAGACTACGGGACTTAAACTGGTTACGGAGTCCGTAATAAGCCCTATTTGCAGCTGGAATACGCCTTTTCACCTCGCGGGTAACATCATTATCGCACGTCACTAATGTCCAAGATACACAAATTCTTCTACCACTTCAAATTTTTCACCATCCAGCACCATTTCGCTACCACCACCACTAATGAACCCACGTTGATTGCCAGCGACCATGTACTTCGTTTTGCTGGTATTGATCGTGAGTCCAATCCTCGCTGTCTCCCTCTTAAAAGGCACAAAAGCCTCTTCCACGGCACGGCGATCAATTCCGAGAATATCGATATCGTCCGCAAATCCCAAAAGCATATGCGATTTTGTGATAATGGTACCGCTTCTTTGCACACCAGCTCTCCTAATCGCTCCCTCGAGCGCTATATTGAACAGTAGGTTTGAGAGTGCATCACCCTGCTTCAATCCATCTAAGGTAACAAATGACGTCGATATTTCATCCGCAACCCTTACACTTGATTTCGATCCGTCCAACGTTATACTAATCAGCCGTATCAGTTTCGCCGGAAAACCATGCTTAAGCATAATTTGCCATAATTCATTCCGTTTCACTGAATCGTACGCCGCCTTGAAATCAATAAATAGATGATGTGTCTGCAAGTTGTACTCCCGGAATTTATCAAGGATTTGTCTCAGGGTAAACATTTGATCCGTCGTTAATCGGCCCTCACGAAAACCTGCTTGGTATTCGCCGACGAAGGACTCTTCAAGCGGTCTCAATCAGTTGAACAGAATACGGGACATAATTTTGTTCGCCGAATTAAGGAGGGTTATTCCTCGGTAATTGGCGCACTCCAGTCTGTGCCCTTTCTTAAAGAGAGGGCAAATGAGGCCGTCCAACCAGCTAGCAGGCATTTCCTCGTCTTCCCATATTTTCGACATAATATGGTGCAGAACTTCATAAAGCTGCTCACTGCCATGATTGAGAAGTTCAGCCGGGAGCTGGTCCTTCCCCGCAGCCTTATTGTTTTTCAGCTCTTTGACAGCTTTTTTAGCCTCATCTAGTGTAGGTGACTCCACAGCTTGTCCATCGTCGCTAATATTTGTTCTGTTCACCGATGCACCGTCACTTACTCCATTCAACAAAGTCTCGAAGTGTTGCTTCCACCTGGCAGACACTTCAGTTTTATCTGTCAGCAGATTCCCTTGTTGGTCGTTGCACATGACGGGAGATGGCGCTGTCTTTCTCCGCACGCCATTGACAGACTCGTAAAACCTCCGCATATCGTTCTGCTCCATTTTTTCCTGCGCCTCACTAATAACTTGTTCTTCGTACTCTTTTTTTTTACTGCGCCTGCGGTGGGTTCGTTTTCCGGCTGCTCTTGCTTCCTTGTACCGATCTCTATTCTATCGGGTACCCGACACCAACATCCGGCTTCTGGCAACGTTCTTCTCGTCTGTCACTCTCTGACACTCCACATCGAACCAACCCGTCCTGGGTCGCCTCTGTGCAGTGCCTACCACTTCTCGTGCTGTTGTGCTCACCGCTCCATGGATCGACTCCCATAGATCGTTGATGTTGTCGCTAACGTTGATTGCACTTATCCGTTCGTCCAGCTTCAGGCGGTACTCAGCCGATACTCCTTCTGCCGACAATCGCTGGATATTGTAACGCATCGTTCGCTGTGATCTTTCGTTCGATACAGTTGACAACCGTGATCGAATTTTACCCACAACGAGGTAGTGATCAGAGTCAATGTTCGGACCTCTGAACGTCCGCACATCGATAACATCCGAGAAATGGCGCCCATCCACCATAACATGGTCTACCCATGTTTTCACCATTTGGGTGTCTCCAGGTGTGCTTTCGGATGTTCTCTCGTGCAAAGTAGGTGCTACTGATGGCCATCCCTCTGGCAGCAGCAAAATTTACTAGCCGTAGGCCGTTGTCATTGGTAGCGGAGTGAAGGCTCTCCCTATCGATTATAGGACGGAAAAAGTCCTCTCTACCGACCCGATAACAATTTTCACGTCATGCTTTGGGCACTCTCCATAGGCTTTATCAAGACATTCATAAAACGTGTCCTTCACGTCGTCGGATTTATCGTTTGTCGGTGCGTAAACGTTGATTAGGCTGTAATTGAAGAATTTGCCCCGTATCCTCAACACACAGATTCGTTCGCTAATGGGTTTCCACCGCATCACTCGCTTCATCTGCTTGCCCATCACTACGAAACCAACTCCATGCTCTGCTTTTTCACCGCCGCTGTGATAGATGTTATACTTGAATGCAGTATTGGTCGTGGGGTCCACGACTCGGAATTCACGTTCTCCGGATCTAGGCCATCGGACTTCTTGAATAGCAGCCACGTTCACTCCAACCTTCTGCAGTTCACGAGCCAGAAGGCTCACTCGTCCAGGTTCATTTAGGGTCCTGACATTCCAGGTACCGAGTTTCCAATCATAGTCCTTATTTCGTTGCCGGGTCGGTTGCCAAAAATAACGTTCTCTTTTTCTTTTATCTCCATTTTTCGTGGTATTCGAGAGGCTTCAGTAAGCTACCTTACCGGGGTCGCGTTACCTACATCGCGATGATGGGGCTGCCACCTTAGGTATAGCTGACGCGATACAGCATTTCGTTAATCAGCCGCTGGGTACCAGGCAGACGCTGTTTGAGCCGCACCTCCTGGTGAACAGACGTTCGAGACGTACCTTCTCACTCTTGCTGATGTCAGAAGAACAACAGTGCCCAGGCTGCACTACCAGCTAAGTACACAACCCTTAGCTGGCGGTCTTTTGTCATCGGACGACCCGTGGAAGCGTGAGATAGGGACTTGTGGGGACCAGAGCTCTGTTGGGCGCTCCTTCCTTGATGTCAACCCACCATTCCCTTATTATTAAGGTACCGCTATTTATACCCCTCGAAATGGCTTATACCAACTCTCAAAGGCGCGCCCCTCAATCAGTTTCGGCTCAACAATAAGTGGGATAATACTGATTTTGACCATGCATCGGTACTGAACTTCAAACATATTTTTGCTTCTTCTTATGAGTTCCGAATTCACTTTTGTTTAGAAATCTGATTTCATTGCGTTTGGTATTTCCGAATCTCACTTTTACACAGAGCTCTAATCCGTCAGAGGGTTTAGCAGATCCACCAAATTCGTATCCGCTTCTTTCCTAATTAATCAGCGCTCTGGAGCTTGGAGATTCATGTCGTCGGATTCGAAAGTCAGCCTCAGGTTGAGTTACGTTTTTACAATTTACTCCATTGACTCCATCCAAAAGGAGCAAAAAATGGGTCATCTTAAAGCAAATTATAGTCGTTCCATACTCTTCCGACCATCTCTCATTATATATTATTAGTATATAGTATATTATATAGTATATTATAGTATTAACAAGAATAGTAAGAACTAGAGCAGTGTGGTAGATCTTACTCCGTAATGCAACACGAAGAGTGTCTACCCAGCATTACAGGCTCCGTTAACTGCCTGGCTAATTGTTTCACCCCCCAGGCCATTCATCCCCTCAGCACGGATCGCCTGACACCTTGGGATTCGGGGTTAGGGACGTCATATTGTCAGCTTCAGTGTTGTACCGAGCCTGGCGATATGACCGGATTTACACCGTTACGCACTACTTCAGAGTATTCATATCCCAGCGTAACGGGAAAACCCTGGTTACCACAGATATTGATTTGGGACTAATGACTAACTCTTAGATGGAAGCAATGTATTCTCCAATAGTCGAGATATGTCCCGGCCACGCCTTGTGAATTGCTGAGGTAGGGAAAGGATGGTTTGAAGGACACCTACTTAAGAAAGATGCAGAGAACTCTACGACCTCTCCTAGGTGCCACGGGAGGTTTTGGGATTGTGTGGAAGGTTATAACAGTAGGAATAATTTTGGTATAACGAGAAACACAGAAAGAACTAAGATAGAAATACAAAGTAGGAAAGCGACGAGCGTGGAATTGAACCCACGACCTCCTGCTTATAAGGCAGAAGCGGTAGCCACTAGACCACCGAGCTCGTCATCTCGCAGGTCTGGATACATCTCTACTCAAAACATCAACGAATGCAAAATAAGTTCTCATTCCCATGATTCATCCTCAACACGCTTTTTAATATAAAGACATCCAAGATTTATCGTTTGACCGGGATAAAACTGATTGGTGCAAAGAAAAAGTTGGTATGTTGCTGTTGCTTATATGCTCCAACCATTCGGCATTAAATACAATTGATATAATTCCAACCATTATTGCCTTACAAATTATATTATAATTCATTACAGTCTTTATTCATGGAAAATATTAAGTTGGCTAAGTATAATCGCAATAACGCCAACCACGTTTCCCTTCCATCAAAATAATCAGATTTTCCACTTCGTCCATCTTCACGAAGTTTTGGCAATCGTAAACTTTTATCATTATGGTCGATCCGTTGCCCAGAGCCGTCCCTCCTACCTCGTTCTTACTTACCGATTTCATTGATTTCGGATTATCCGGTAGACACGTTGTAAAACGAATCCACCCACAATAAAAGACGAGAGCGGTGGGTTCTCTGTGTGAAAAAAAAATCATGGCTTGTATTTCATTAAACGAAATTATTTTGATTGTTTGTTTACTGTATGTAATTCCATTTCCATTTGTTGGTTGTTTTGGTTTAGGACTTGCTGCTCATCTCAATTCGCATTAGTTTGTCATTTCCATTGTTTTTATAAAAAATATCTGCGACTAAACTAAAATCATTACCTAGTTTTGTATCTTATTTTTTTTATTTCTGTTTGATTTACTCTTCCCCATACTGCTTTCAATTTACATCAATCGCTTCGTTAGGTTTGACTTCGCTCCGCTTAACAAATATTTATACAGTAACTTGCTTCATTTCAATAAATCATCTGTACTTTTGAGTTCTTCGCTAGGCTAAAAAATAAATCTACTCAAAGTTTCATAAATATTTAGTTTCTGGATTAGTAGCGTTTGCTCCGTTTATTTGCTTCCAAAATTCAAAAAAACCACAATCCCCGCAGATCCAAAGTTCGAGCTTCGGAGGGGCAGTGAGTAACAGTTTTAAATTTCTTACTTTTGATCATCGTCATATCGTTTCGCTCTCCTGCGTCAGAAAAGACAAAATTCTGCTTTGATTTTACGTTTATCTACGGTTGGACACCTTTCGCACACTCGCAACCATCCAGCCTCATTCGTTCCACTGACTGTTCCACAATTGTTTAAAAATTATCCAACTCTTCTACTAATAAACGGCAAATGTGGGGAAAGTTACGCACCCCGCCGCCTTCCTTCGACACCGACGCGACGGCCGACAAATGGGTTTGAGCTTGCTTTTTGCTGGGAGTTCGGGGACGAGTCGGATTGCTGTGGGATGTGGCTCTATTTACAGAACCTGCTGTTGCGGTGGTTTCTGGTCGACGATGATGATGGCCGCGGAGGATTCATTGAGATTGATTCCGCCTCCGCCGCCGCTTCCACCGCCACCGCTACCATCCAGCAGGAGGGGGGCGCACTGCTAGGCCCCCGCCAGGGTTGTGAACTCGATGTCGCCTCCGCGAGGAAGAATCAGGTCCGGATCTGCAATATAGACTGAGGTGTGATGAGGCGTGATGTGATGGCGGATTTTATGAATGGCGGTGAAGAAGGGAAGGGAATGGTTAGTTTAAAAATTGTTAGTTGTTTCAGGATACAAAAATTGAATAGAATCAGCATTTTTTGTGCCTAAACAGCCACGGGAAGAAGGTTCTCCGAATTAATATACATTGTACTGTTGAAACAATAAGAAAATATTTCCTCTTCTCCGGTAATTTGCTGCGGCAATCCATGCTCACATGAACGACCAGAGCCCTTATTGAATAATTGATGTGGATCTGTACTCCCATAATTTGATACTGCCGCTTTGATGTCACGCTAATATGAAAGCCGTATTATGAACGCCCCCAGCATGCAGTACAAAATTAGACCTTCAAATAGATTCGGTGGAAAAGTTTGTTAGCAAAGCATGCATGGCCCTTGTTTCAACTTTCACGGAAGAGAAAGCTTTTTATTTTGTTGACGACAGAAAAGGGCCTTCGGCAAATGTTTTTCTTTTCCCTGCCCAGAACAACGGCCCATTTTGTTAATGAAAAGTGACTTGCTATTGTTCATTTTGCTGAGAAATTTGTACCATTATGGAATAGATTCTTTAAAGAACTTTGAAGCAGCTTCCTCTGTTTCATAGAAAAATCCTGAATTCCTGAAATTAAATTTTCGGTGGAAATCTCATTCACAAGATTTGCCTAAATATACTCTTTGTGGGATCGAATAAGCTGTGCTAAAAACAAAATCACATTGTTTTTCCAATTTTTCTCGCCTGTCGGAAAAGTTTAAATGGGATCTGTTACTTTGAAATGAAACTTTAATACACACACGCACACTGTTCCACTGGGACTTCCATTCCGATGTACGCCAACGAACAACCCAATCATGTTCGCAGGTCAAATATTGAAATTCAACAAACTCAAATATCTACATCTCGTTTCGGAAAATGTCACCCCATTCACTGGCAGTTGGATTACAAAGCGCACATACGCACCTACACAAACACGCCGACTTCCACGGACTCTTTTGTGCGCGAGGAGTAGTGTGAACATGATAACACCCGCAGCCACACGGAAGCAGCGAACCACATGACCAATGTTGACACAGCTGTCCCAGCTTTTATTCCACATTTTTTTTTCTATCACCTCCTATCATAGAAACCAGTCCACTAGTGTTACGACTTTTTGTCAAGTTTTCCAGAAATCGAATTTTCTCGCCGGGCACATCAAATTCAGCGGAAACGAACAACGTGGTGTGTTTATAAATTCATCGCTGTGTGCGAGTTTGAAATTCTCATCAGAGGTTTGGCTCCCGCCCGGGGCAGTGATGCCAGATTTTCGGAAATCTCGCACCGTGCAGTGCCGAAAGCGACTCGACCCAGGGTCGGCATCGCTGTCTCGCAAAAGCTCCTACTCAGTCGAGTATTGTGCCGGGCGCGCCGGGTCATAAAAGGCCCCGAATGGGACAAAGGACGACCTACACACAAAATCAAACAAGAATCCTAAACAAATTTTCGTCTTCCCACTAACAAGACCGTCGATTGGCACTGATGGAAAAAGGACAAAAAGAGCCCCTGCGGAGTTTCTTCAGTTTCGGATGCCAATCTGGTGGGGCAGAGACCAAGCGCGGCACAATAAGCTACGTGTAATAAAGTAGAAAGCATACACGAGAGAAATTTGGAATTGATAGCCACGTGGTCGAATGCGATTCACAATCCAATTCAAATTCTTGTTTCTATTCCGATTTCGATTTAAAATTTTGAGTCAGAGTCAGATTGTTGTCGAGTATCTTTTTGAATTATATTCTGATTTAGATTCCGATTCAATTTTTGAATTGGTTTTTGATCAAGATTCTGGGACACATTCTGATTCTAATCCACATACTGATTGTGAATCTATTTCATACACTGATTTAGATTATGAATCAGACTCTGATTCTGATTCTAATTCGGATTCTGCTATAATTTTTGATTCGAGACTCTGATGCTAACATGAATCTTGATAAACATCCGGATTATGATTAAGATTCTGATTCTGATTCTGATTCAGATTCTGATTCAGATTCTGATTCAGATTCTGATTCAGATTCTGATTCAGATTCTGATTCAGATTCTGATTCAGATTCTGATTCAGATTCTGATTCTGATTCTGATTCAGATTCTGATTCAGATTCTGATTCAGATTCTGATTCAGATTCTGATTCAGATTCTGATTCAGATTCTGATTCTGATTCAGATTCTGATTCATATTCTGATTAAGATTCAGATTCTGATTAAAATTCTGAATCCGATTCACATTCCAATCCAGGCTCTGATTCTGATTCAGATTTTGATTCAGATTCTAATTCCGATTCAGATTTCAATCCAGGTTCAGATTCTGATTCAAATTCTTATTTTGATTCTAGTTTAGGTTCTGATTCAGATTCTGATTCAGATTCTGAGTCCGATTAAGATTGCAATCCAGTTTAAGATTGTGATTCAGATTCTGATTCAGATTCTGCTTCAGATTCTGATTCAGATTCTGATTCAGATTCTGATTCAGATTCAGATTCTGATTCAGATTCTGATTCAGATTCTGATTCAGATTCTGATTCAGATTCTGATTCAGATTTTGATTCAGATTTTGATTCAGTTTCTAATTCAGATTCTGATTCAGATTCTGATTGATTTCCTGATTCGGATTCTGATTCAGATTTTGATTCAGATTCTGATCCAGATTCTATTTTAGATTCTGATTCAGATTCTGATTCAGATTCTGATTCTGATTCAAATTCTGTTTCAGTTTCTGATTCTGAATCTGATTCAGATTCAGATTCTGATTCAGATTCTGATTGATTTCCTGATTTGGATTCTGATTCAGATTTTGATTCGATTCTGATTCTGATTCAGATTCAGATTCTGATTCAGATTCTGACTGATTTCTTGATTCGGATTCAAATTCGGATTCTGATTCAGATTTTGATTCGATTCTGATTTAGATTCTGATTCAGATTCTTATTCAGATTCTGATTCATATCCCGATTCAAATTCTGTTTCAGATTCTGATTGATTTCCTGATTTGGATTCTGATTCAGATTTTGATCCGATTCGGATTCAGATTCTGAATCAGGTTCTTATTCGGATTCTGATTCATATCCCGATTCAAATTCTTTTTCAGATTCTGATTGATTTCCTGATTCGGATTCTGAATCAGATTCTGATTCAGATTCTGATTCAGATTCTGATTCAGATTCTGATTCAGATTCTGATTCAGATTCTGATTCAGATTCTGATTCAGATTCTGATTCAGATTCTGATTCAGATTCTGATTCAGATTCTGATTCAGATTCTGATTCAGATTCTGATTCTGATTCATATCCCGATTCAAATTCTGATTGATTTCCTGATTCGGATTCTGAATCAGATTCTGATTCAGATTCAGATTCAAATTCAGATTCTGATTTATATCCCGATTCAAATTCTGTTTCAGATTCTGATTCTGACTCTGATTCAGATTCAGATTCTGATTGATTTCCTGATTTGGATTCTGATTCAGATTTTGATTCGATTCTGATTCAGATTCTGATTCAGATTCAGATTCTGATACAGATTCTGACTGATTTCCTGATTCGGATTCTAATTTGGATTCTGATTCTGATTTTGATTCAGATTCTGATTCAGATTCTGATTCAGATTCTTATTCAGATTCTTATTCAGATTCTGTTTCAGATTCTGATTGATTTCCTGAATCAGATTCTGATTCAGATTCTGAATCAGATTCTGAATCAGATTCTGGTTCAGATTCTGATTCAGATTCTGATTCATATCCCGATTCAAATTCTGTTTCAGATTCGGATTGATTTCCTTATTTGGATTCTGAATCAGATTCTAATTCTGATTCAGGTTCTGATTCAGATTCTGGTTCAGATTCTGGTTCAGATTCTGATTCAGATTCTGATTCTGAATCTGATTCAGATTCTGAATCAGATTCTGATTCAGATTCTGGTTCACATTCTAATTCAGATTCTGATTCGGATTCTGATTCATATCCCGATTCAAATTCTGATTGATTTCCTGATTCGGATTCTGAATCAGATTCTGATTCAGATTCAGATTAAAATTCAGATTCTGATTTATATCCCGATTCAACTTCTGTTTCAGATTCTGATTCTGACTCTGATTCAGATTCAGATTCTGATTGATTTCCTGATTTGGATTCTGATTCAGATTTTGATTCAGATTCTGATTCAGATTCTGATTCAGATTCTGATTCAGATTCTGATTCAGATTCTGATTCAGATTCTGATTCAGATTCTGATTCAGATTCTGATTCAGATTCTGATTCAGATTCTGATTCAGATTCTGATTCAGATTCTGATTCAGATTCTGATTCAGATTCAGATTCCTAATTCGGATTTTGAATCAGATTCTGATTCAGATTCTGATTCAGATTCTGATTCAGATTCTGATTCAGATTCTGATTCAGATTCTGATTCTGACTCTGATTCAGATTCTGATTCAGATTCAGATTCTGATTGATTTCCTGATTCGGATTCTGATTCAGATTTTGATTCAAATTCTGATTCAGATTCTGATTCAGATTCTGATTTAGATTCTGATTCTGATTCGGATTCTGTTTCAAATTTTGATTCAGATTCTGATTCAAATTCTGATTCAGATTCTGATTCAGATTCTGATTCAGATTCTGATTCTGATTCAGATTCTGATTCATATTCTGATTAAGATTCAGATTCTGATTAAAATTCTGAATCCGATTCACATTCCAATCCAGGCTCTGATTCTGATTCAGATTTTGATTCAGATTCTAATTCCGATTCAGATTTCAATCCAGGTTCAGATTCTGATTCAAATTCTTATTTTGATTCTAGTTTAGGTTCTGATTCAGATTCTGATTCAGATTCTGAGTCCGATTCAGATTCCAATCCAGGTTCAGATTGTGATTCAGATTCTGATTCAGATTCTGATTCAGATTCTGATTCAGATTCTGATTCAGATTCTGATTCAGATTCAGATTCTGATTCAGATTCTGATTCAGATTCTGATTCAGATTCTGATTCAGATTCTGATTCAGATTCTGATTCAGATTCTGATTCAGATTCTGATTCAGATTCTGATTGATTTCCTGATTCGGATTCTGATTCAGATTTTGATTCAGATTCTGATCCAGATTCTATTTTAAATTCTGATTCAGATTCTGATTCAGATTCTGATTCAGATTCTGATTCTGATTCAGATTCTGATTCTGACTCTGATTCAGATTCTGATTCAGATTCAGATTCTGATTGATTTCCTGATTTGGATTCTGATTCAGATTTTGATTCGATTCGGATTCAGATTCTGATTCAGATCCAGATTCTGATTCAGATTCTGACTGATTTCTTGATTCGGATTCAAATTCGGATTCTGATTCAGATTCTGATTCAGATTCTGATTCAGATTCTGATTCAGATTCTGATTCAGATTCTGATTCAGATTCTGATTCAGATTCTGATTCAGATTCTGATTCAGATTCTGATTCAGATTCTGATTCAGATTCTGATTGATTTCCTGATTCGGATTCTGATTCAGATTTTGATTCGATTCTTCAGATTCTAAATCAAATTCTGATTCAGATTCTGATTCTGATTCAGATTCAGATTGTGATTGATTTCCTGATTCGGATTCTGATTCAGATTTTGATTCAGATTCTCATCCAGATTCTATTTTAGATTCTAATTCAGATTCTGATTCAGATTCTGATTCTGATTCATATCCCGATTCAAATTCTGATTGATTTCCTGATTCGGATTCTGAATCAGATTCTGATTCAGATTCAGATTCAAATTCAGATTCTGATTCAGATTCTGATTTATATCCCGATTCAAATTCTGTTTCAGATTCTGATTCAGACTCTGATTCAGATTCAGATTCTGATTGATTTCCTGATTTGGATTCTGATTCAGATTTTGATTCAGATTCTGATTCAGATTCTGATTCAGATTCTGATTCAGATTCTGATTCAGATTCAGATTCTGATTTATATCCCGATTCAAATTCTGTTTCAGATTCTGATTCTGACTCTGATTCAGATTCAGATTCTGATTGATTTCCTGATTTGGATTCTGATTCAGATTCTGATTCAGATTCTGATTCAGATTTTGATTCAGATTCTGATTGATTTCCTGATTCGGATTCTGATTCAGATTTTGATTCGATTCTTCAGATTCTAAATAAAATTCTATTTCAGCTTCTGATTCTGATTCAGATTCAGATTGTGATTGAATTCCTGATTCGGTTTCTGATTCAGATTTTGATTCAGATTCTCATCCAGATTCTATTTTAGATTCTAATTCAGATTCTGATTCAGATTCTGATTCTGATTCATATCCCGATTCAAATTCTGAGTGATTTCCTGATCCGGATTCTGAATCAGATTCTGATTCAGATTCAGATTCAAATTCAGATTCTGATTTATATCCCGATTCAACTTCTGTTTCAGATTCTGATTCTGACTCTGATTCAGATTCAGATTCTGATTGATTTCCTGATTTGGATTCTGATTCAGATTTTGATTCTGATTCTGATTCAAATTCTGATTCAGATTCTGATTCAGATTCTGATTCTGATTGATTTCCTGATTCGATTTCTGTTTCAGATTTTGATTCTGATTCTGATTCAGATTCAGATCAGATTCTGATTTCTGTTTCAGATTCTGATTGATATCCTGATTCGGATTTTGATTCAGATTCTGATTCAGATTCTGATTCAGATTCTGATTCAGATTCTGATTTAGATTTTGATTCCGATTCAGATTCCAATCTAGGTTCAGATTCCGATTCAGATTCCAATCCAGTTTCTGATTATTCAGATTCTAATTAAGAATTTTATACAGATTGTGATTCAGATTCTGATTTAGATTCAGATTCCGATTCAGATTCCAATCAAAGTTCAGATTCTGATTCAGATTCAGATTCTGATACAGATTTTAATTCTGATTCACATTCTGATTCAGATTCTGATTCAGATTCTGATTCAGATTCTGATTCAGATTCTGATTTAGATTCTGATTCAGATTCTGATTCGATTTTGATTTAGATTCTGATTCAGATTCTGATTCATATCCTGATTCAAATTCTGTGTCAGATTCTGATTGATTTCCTGATTCGGATTCTGTTTCAGATTCTTATTCAGATTCTGATTCAGATTCTGATTCAGATTCTGATTCAGATTCTGATTCAGATTCTGATTCAGATTCTGATTCTGATTCTGATTGATTTCCTGATTCGATTTCTGTTTCAGATTTTGATTCTGATTCTGATTCAGATTCAGATCAGATTCTTATTTCTGTTTCAGATTCTGATTGATATCCTGATTCGGATTTTGATTCAGATTCTGATTCAGATTCTGATTCAGATTCTGATTCAAATTCTGATTCAAATTCTGATTTAGATTTTGATTCCGATTCAGATTCCAATCTAGGTTCAGATTCCGATTCAGATTCCAATCCAGTTTCTGATTATTCAGATTCTAATTAAGAATTTTATACAGATTCTGATTTAGATTCTGATTCAGATTCTGATTTAGATTCAGATTCCGATTCAGATTCCAATCAAGGTTCAGATTCTGATTCAGATTCAGATTCTGATACAGATTTTAATTCTGATTCACATTCTGATTCAGATTCAGATTCAGATTCTGATTCTGATTCAGATGCTGATTCAGATTCTGATTCATATTCTGATTCTAAGTTCTGTTTCAGATTTGATTTCCTGATTCGGATTCTGTTTCAGGTTTTGATTCAGATTCTGATACAGATTTTGACTCTGACTCTGATTCAGATTCAGATTCTGATTGATTTCCTGATTCGGATTCTGATTCAGATTCTGATTTAAATTCTGATTCTGATTATGATTTAGATTATGATTTAGATTCTGATTTAGATTCTGATTCTGATTCGGATTCTGATTCAAATTTTGATTCAGATTCTGATTCAGATTCTGATTCAGATTCTGATTCAGATTCTGATTCAGATTCAGATTCTGATTCAGATTCTGATTCAGATTCTGATTCAGATTCTGATTCAGATTCTGATTCAGATTCTGATTCAGATTCTGATTGATTTCCTGATTTGGATTCTGATTCAGATTTTGATTCGATTCTTCAGATTCTAAATCAAATTCTGACTCTGATTCAGATTCAGATTCTGATTGATTTCCTGATTCGGATTCTGATTCAGATTTTGATTCAGATTCTGATCCAGATTCTATTTTAGATTCTGATTCAGATTCTATCCCGATATCCCGATTCAAATTCTGTTTGATTTCCTGATTCAGATTCTGATTCAGATTCTGATTCAGATTCTGATTCAAATTCAGATTCTGATTCAGATTCAGATTCTGATTTATATCCCGATTCAAATTCTGTTTCAGATTCTGATTCTGACTCTGATTCAGATTCAGATTCTGATTGATTTCCTGATTTGGATTCTGATTCAGATTTTGATTCTGATTCTGATTCAAATTCTGATTTAGATTCTGATTCAGATTCTGATTCTGATTGATTTCCTGATTCGATTTCTGTTTCAGATTTTGATTCTGATTCTGATTCAGATTCAGATCAGATTCTGATTTCTGTTTCAGATTCTGATTGATATCCTGATTCAAATTTTGATTCAGATTCTGATTCAGATTCTGATTTAGATTTTGATTCCGATTCCAATCCAGTTTCTGATTATTCAGATTCTAATTAAGAATTTTATACAGATTGTGATTCAGATTCTGATTTAGATTCAGATTCCAATCAAGGTTCAGATTCAGATTCTGATACAGATTTTAATTCTGATTCACATTCTGATTCAGATTCTGATTCAGATTCAGATTCAGATTCTGATTCAGATTCTGATTTAGATTCTGATTTAGATTCTGATTCTGATTCTGATTCAGATGCTGATTCAGATTCTGATTCATTTTCTGATTCTAAGTTCTGTTTCAGATTCTGATTGATTCCTGATTCGGATTCTGTTTCAGATTTTGATTCAGATTCTGATTCAGATTCTGATTCAGATTCTGATTCAGATTCTGATTCAGATTCTGATTCAGATTCTGATTCAGATTCTTATTCTGATTCTTATTCTGATTCTGATTGATTTTCTGATTCGATTTCTGTTTCAGATTTTGATTCTGATTCTGATTCAGATTCAGATCAGATTCTGATTTCTGTTTCAGATTTTGATTGATATCCTGATTCGGATTTTGATTCAGATTCTGATTCAGATTCTGATTCAGATTCTGATTCAAATTCTGATTCAAATTCTGATTCAAATTCTGATTTTGATTTTGATTCCGATTCAGATTCCATTCTAGGTTCAGATTCCGATTCAGATTCCAATCCAGTTTCTGATTATTCAGATTCTAATTAAGAATTTTATACAGAGTCTGATTTAGATTCTGATTGATTTCCTGATTCGGATTCTGTTTCAGATTTTGATTCTGAATCTGATTCAGATTCTGATTCAGATTCTGATTCAGATTCTGATTCAGATTCTGATTCAGATTCTGATTCAGATTCTGATTCAGATTCTGATTCAGATTCTGATTCAGATTCTGATTCACATTCTGATTCAGATTTTAATTCTGATTCACATTCTGATTCAGATTCAGATTCAGATTCTGATTCAGATTCTGATTCAGATTCTGATTCTGATTCAGATTCTGATTCAGATTCTGATTCAGATTCTGATTCTGATTCAGATTCTGATTTCTGTTTCAGATTCTGATTGATTTCCTGATTCGGATTCTGTTTCAGATTTTGATTCAGATTCTGATTCAGATTCTGATAGATTTCCTGATTCGATTTCTGTTTCAGATTTTGATTCTGATTCAGATTCTGATTCAGATTCTGATTCAGATTCTGATTCAGATTCTGATTCTGATTCTGATTCTGATTCAGATTCTGATTTAGATTCTGATTCTGATTCTGATTCAGATTCTGATTGATTTCCTGATTTGGATTCTGTTTCAGATTTTGATTCTGATTCTGATTCAGATTCTGTTTCAGATTCTATTTCAGATTCTGATTCAGATTTTGATTCGATTCTGATTATGATTCAGATTCTAATTCAAATTCAGATTTTTGTTTTCAGTTTTTGATTAAGATTCTGCTTCAGATACCGGTTCAAATTCTGATAAATATTGCGACTTAGATTCTGGTTCAGACTTTGATTCCAGTATTGACTCAAAATTTAAATCGAATCCTTTTTCCTCTTCTGATTCAGATATTAAATGTGAATGTGTTTCTGATAGTAATTCTATTCGTCACATCTAGGAACGAATATGTTTCAGTCAATCGCATGCTGTTTCGCGTGCACTCACGGTTTGCAAACCGAAAAACGCGGAAGACATCCGGCAAGAGCCAACGGAAGCGCTGCCGTGTGGTTCGCCGAAGCGTATAGCCAAGGGGTTCCTCCATATATGCAAATTTGTAATGGTTTGTGTTCTTCTATAAGTGCTCAACGCCAGACGAGAAAGCCCGGCGCGGGCAGATATAGTGGCTGGGAGCACATGTTTGTGGGTTTTGTCAATCCGTCCCCCCCCCCACACGGGTCGCTCCGTAGTCAAACTGGGCGAATTCTAGTTGCTCCATCATCATCATCATCATCTTTCAATGGCAGACGTGTTTGCTGGGAAAAGCTGCAAATCGGTTTTCAGTCTCCTGCTGTTGCTGCTGGTCTTGGTTTCGACACTGGAGAATTATTAACAAATTTTTGCAATGCTTTGCGGTTCGTGGCAGTCTATATAACGGGTTCAATTCTTTGCGTTTGGAAGCAGAATCCTCCAATGGATGTGGGTTGCTGTCTGTTGCATGTCGAGCAATGTTCTGGTCATGAAGTTTTCTCAATATTTGCCAAGATGAATGGGGCAATTTTTTTAGTGTTGAGGTCTGTGGTGTTTCGGAGAAATGTTTGCACACAGAGAACTGTTATTGAGATCAAACATCTTTATGACAAATCATTCAAGTGCCCGCTTGCTTACACACGCTTCACCTGCTCTTAGGAACTGCGTTTCCTTCTTATTGGTATTGAAATAATAAATTCATGCGGATTGATAAATCTAGGCATGTCCGAGAAATGATGAAGTGATACCATCAACAATATGAGTATATATCTATAAGATAAGAGCAAGCAGTGTTTTTTGTCTTTCTCGTACAACAAAGTTGTACCGAAAGGCTATTTGATTGCTCCAGAAAAAAAACTTTTGATAGAATGCACAGAGACCCACAGTTTTAATAGCCATTAATTCCTAACACTTTGTCACTCGCGCCGTTATATTTTGTACAACATAAACGAAGAAACATCGCTCGTGGTAAACAGCTTGAACGCACCTGCATGAGCGTTTCTGGACCGCATGCGTGCTGAACGGGCAAGAATACCCTTCTTGGATGTCCCTTAAAAAAATGTCGATTGTTTTTCTCATGGCTTCCAAACCAATGCGCTTAGAAGTCCGAATGTGAGGTAGAGTTCAGTAATCAACAATACAAAGTGTACCCTCAAACGATTAACGATTTAACGCATCATGCAGCATCGTAAAGCACCTCTTATGAACTGTTTCCCTCTCATGTATTTGCAGAAACATCCACATTACAACACTCATTACCTCTTCGTTGTCATCTGACCTGCTCTCACCCTGTAACCCAATAACCATTATCCGGACAGAAAAACCAAAAGCTTTGCATCCATACCATGTTTCGTCCATTTCTACATTTTTAAACAGCTCCAAACTAATCATTTGTATGTAAATTTCGTCCCAATTATTCCTTCCAGTCACGTCAAGCTGCCATGCCTTAGTCAACTTTTTCCCAGCTCCACTCTGGCCAACAGCCATACCGTCGTCGGTCGGTCGAAACAGATGCAACCCCGGCAGAGAGTGTTTTCTTGTCCTTGCATGTCGTTGTCGTCATCGTCGTTGTCGTTGTGTTGTTGTTATTGTTTATCGTTCATTTGCAACATCAACCGAGCGCTGAAATGCTAAAGACGACATCTTCCTGTCCTCGTGCGAGCCTGCCTTCACTCCGTACGGCGACGACGACGACGGTTGGTTTAACCTTTTGCACACATTCCTCCGAGGAAAAGCAGCGCAACGAATTTCGAGCATGAATTCAACATAATCATTACATCTCGTTGTTGTACCTTTCCCCCCTCGGTTGGGGAGGAGCTACCCTTCCGTCCTGCTGGGGCCCAGATGTCCCATCGGTGGTGTTTGTCATCAGTGCGGTATTAGCATGCTGGCGGATTCTGGTCGGTCGTTCTTGCTTGTCACACAATCAGGAACCAACCTTTGACAAGGACTCCGAAGAGACTCGTTTCTCTGCGAGAACCATGCAGTATGTATGGTTTCTGTATGGGAAAGGACTAAACAGAAGGCGACTTCACATCAGCAAGAATGTTATTCATACATGGGTTCTGGAGTGATGACTGAGCGCGCCTTCCAGTTCTTCTTCTTCTCCGTTGGTCGGACAATCTATTTCGGTTGACATGGCTCTTCAAAATCCAGCAGCTTTCGACTCCCAAGCATCGCCAATCGTGGAATAACAGCAGCAATAAGGACAGTGGTTCTTCTCGTGAGATGGTTCAAGGTTCAGTTGAAAAATTGTTTGGTAGGAAGAAAATAGTTCCTCTAAGTGTTGTTAATTTCACAAAACTTGTAACGAATGCACGGCATTTTCGCTTCAATGCGTATCTTCAAAGTGTCGTAGCTGCAGGGCTTAGTTCCCAGAAAATCCAATCAATTAAAGATCAAATACCTTTGCCAACCACTGAGCGCAGCGCACAACCAAAATGCAATCTCGTTGGCATCCGAACAACCATCCGCACGTAGCTAATACCGAACCGACTACACAGTAGTCATGGGAGAGATGAAAATTAGTCGAGTTGATAATACGAAATTGGGCAACGTGTGCTGTCATCGGCGTCGTGCTGGATCAGTAAAAAAAACCTCTTCCAAACACGTGAAAAGACTAATTCCGCAAAAACTCATGGACAAGGTTCAAACATTGTTGCCGACGACGACGATGGTTGGCTTGAAAGAGCGCAAGAAGGTTGGATCGCATTGAATGGGGTTTCATGTTTTCTCGACGACGACCAACGGTGCAATTAAGGATGGGTTGGGCAATCCGTTATCATCTTCTGCTGCCGACGCCAAACCAGAATTTCTAATCTAAGTGGGAGCCAGCAGTGCGACAGCAGCATCCGCACCGTACCGGTGTGGGGTTCAGGACGAAGTGTTGCGTGTTTCGTCAAATTGTACACTACGGATTGGACGATCTGCTCGACTCGTGAATGATGTACAAAGGCTAGCAAGCAAAGGTCCAAAAACCGCAAAAGGGACCTTTCGCCGACGGATGACGGACTACGACGAGTTGATGATGGTGGAAAGATGCCAAAAAGTGGCGGTGTGTGTGTCGAGCACGGCAGGCAAATATTTCGGAGCTGGTACATATATCCTTTTCCTGGTTAAGGGGCCCGGTGGAGTGTGATGGCCCCGATAGTCGTCCTCGTCGTCTTGCGTTTGAGCTACGACTATGATGATGGGCTGGAAATGAAGCGATAACTGCTGACATCGAGAAACCCGAGAGTGGCACTTGTTCGATGCAGAAATGAGCGTCAAGAGCCGGGGGACGCCTATCGAAGTAGGAAATCAGTTGCCGGAGGTGGGAACCATCATCCCGAGGGCAGATAAAGTACTAATGACTAAAATGGGTAGTCAGGACAAGTACACGAAGCTGTGCTTGCAGGAGTGATGATAAGCGACTTCATGGTTGACGCGCCTCCAATAGATTGATTTGCGAGAAAAAAAAAACTTTATTTAAAACTGGAGTGGTATTGCATCAGAGAGCATGATTTAAAATCGGAGAAAGATTATCAAAAAGCGGTTCAATATTTGAATCGGGCATCCAATATTTTCTGTCGAAGAGTCGAATCTTGATTGCATAACTATTTAACATTTTAATGAACTGGTAATATACGAAGAAGAAGGTTAAAAAAGTAAGAAAAAAATGTCATAGTTGGAAAATTTTGACAAGAAGCGGAAGATGAAAATGAATCGAACCTCGACAACAGGACCTCGCCATTTTTATTTAACAACTCTACCAAGGGAAACCGTTTACAAAAAGCAAACCTGTACGTTTTTCGCTTAATCAGCTTCACTGAGCTGCTTATGCAAAAAACGTACTCTTAAAGGAACTTGTGGTTACTTGGGAGAATTCCTCCTGAAGTTCCGGTAGGAATTTCCTCCGGAAGTTCAGTTAGGAGTTTCCTCCGGAAGTTCCGTCAGAAATTTCCTCCGGAAGTTCCGTTAGGAATTTCCTCCGGAAGTTCCGTTAGGGATTTCCTCCGGAAGTTCCGTTAGGAATTTCCTCCGGAAGTTCCGTTAGGAATTTCCTCCGGAAGTTCCGTTAGGAATTTCCTCCGGAAGTTCCGTTAGGAATTTCCTCCGGAAGTTCCGTTAGGAATTTCCTCCGGAAGTTCCGTTAAGAATTTCCTCCGGAAGTTCCGTTAGGAATTTCCTCCGGAAGTTCCGTTAGGAATTTCCTCCGGAAGTTCCGTTAGGAATTTCCTCCGGAAGTTCCGTTAGGAATTTCCTCCGGAAGTTCCGTTAGGAATTTCCTCCGGAAGTTCCGTTAGGAATTTCCTCCGGAAGTTCCGTTAGGAATTTCCTCCGGAAGTTCCGTTAGGAATTTCCTCCGGAAGTTCCGTTAGGAATTTCCTCCGGAAGTACCGTTAGGAATTTCCTCCGGAAGTTCCGTTAGGAATTTCCTCCGGAAGTTCCGTTAGGAATTTCCTCCGGAAGTTCCGTTAGGAATTTCCTCCGGAAGTTCTGTTAGGAATTTCCTCCGGAAGTTCCGTTAGGAATTTCCTCCGGAAGTTCCGTTAGGAATTTCCTCCGGAAGTTCCGTTAGGAATTTCCTCCGGAAGTTCAGTTAGGAATTTCCTCCGGAAGTTCCGTTAGGAATTTCCTCCGGAAGTTCCGTTAGGAATTTCCTCCGGGAGTTCCGTTAGGAATTTCCTCCGGAAGTTCCGTTAGGAATTAGGAATTCTCCGGAAGTTCCGTTAGGAATTTCCTCTGGAAGTTCCGTTAGGAATTTCCTCCGGAAGTTCCGTTAGGAATTTCCTCCGGAAGTTCCGTTAGGAATTTCCTCCGGAAGTTCCGTTAGGAATTTCCTCCGGAAGTTCCGTTAGGAATTTCCTCCGGAAGTTCCGTTAGGAATTTCCTCCGGAAGTTCCGTTAGGAATTTCCTCCGGAAGTTCCGTTAGGAATTTCCTCCGGAAGTTCCGTTAGGAATTTCCTCCGGAAGTTCCGTTAGGAATTTCCTCCGGAAGTTCCGTTAGGAATTTCCTCCGGAAGTTCAGTTAGGAATTTCCTCCGGAAGTTCCGTTAGGAATTTCCTCCGGGAGTTCCGTTAGGAATTTCCTCCGGAAGTTCCGTTAGGAATTAGGAATTCTCCGGAAGTTCCGTTAGGAATTTCCTCCGGAAGTTCCGTTAGGAATTTCCTCCGGAAGTTCCGTTAGGAATTTCCTCCGGAAGTTCCGTTAGGAATTTCCTCCGGAAGTTCCGTTAGGAATTTCCTCCGGAAGTTCCGTTAGGAATTTCCTCCGGAAGTTCCGTTAGAATTCTCCGGAAGTTCCGTTAGGAATTTCCTCCGGAAGTTCCGTTAGGAATTTCCTCCGGAAGTTCCGTTAGGAATTTCCTCCGGAAGTTCCGTTAGGAATTTCCTCCGGAAGTTCCGTTAGGAATTTCCTCCGGAAGTTCCGTTAGGAATTTCCTCCGGAAGTTCCGTTAGGAATTTCCTCCGGAAGTTCCGTTAGGAATTTCCTCCGGAAGTTCCGTTAGGAATTTCCTCCGGAAGTTCCGTTAGGAATTTCCTCCGGAAGTTCCGTTAGGAATTTCCTCCGGAAGTTCCGTTAGGAATTTCCTCCGGAAGTTCCGTTAGAATTTCCTCCGGAAGTTCCGTTAGGAATTTCCTCCGGTAGTTCCGTTAGGAATTTCCGCCGGAAGTTCCGTTAGGAATTTCCTCCGGAAGTTCCGTTAGAATTTCCTCCGGAAGTTCCGTTAGGAATTTCCTCCGGAAGTTCCGTTAGGAATTTCCTCCGGAAGTTCCGTTAGAATTTCCTCCGGAAGTTCCGTTAGGAATTTCCTCCGGAAGTTCCGTTAGGAATTTCCTCCGGAAGTTCCGTTAGGAATTTCCTCCGGAAGTTCCGTTAGGAATTTCCTCCGGAAGTTCCGTTAGGAATTTCCTCCGGAAGTTCCGTTAGGAATTTCCTCCGGAAGTTCCGTTAGGAATTTCCTCCGGAAGTTCCGTTAGGAATTTCCTCCGGAAGTTCCGTTAGGAATTTCCTCCGGAAGTTCCGTTAGGAATTTCCTCCGGAAGTTCCGTTAGGAATTTCCTCCGGAAGTTCCGTTAGGAATTTCCTCCGGAAGTTCCGTTAGGAATTTCCTCCGGAAGTTCCGTTAGGAATTTCCTCCGGAAGTTCCGTTAGAATTTCCTCCGGAAGTTCCGTTAGGAATTTCCTCCGGAAGTTCCGTTAAGAAATTTGCTCCGCAAGTTCCGTTAGGAATTTCCTCCGGAAGCTACGTTGGTAATCTCCTCCGGAAGTTCCGTCAGGAATTTCCTCCGGAAGTTCCGTCAGGAATTTCCTCCGGAAGTTCCGTCAGGAATTTCCTCCGGAAGTTCCGTCAGGAATTTCCTCCGGAAGTTCCGTCAGGAATTTCCTCCGGAAGTTCCGTCAGGAATTTCCTCCGGAAGTTCCGTCAGGAATTTCCTCCGGAAGTTCCGTCAGGAATTTCCTCCGGAAGTTCCGTCAGGAATTTCCTCCGGAAGTTCCGTCAGGAATTTCCTCCGGAAGTTCCGTCAGGAATTTCCTCCGGAAGTTCCGTCAGGAATTTCCTCCGGAAGTTCCGTTAGGAATTTCCTCCGGAAGTTCCGTTAGGAATTTCCTCCGGAAGTTCCGTTAGGAATTTCCTCCGGAAGTTCCGTTAGGAGTTTCCTCCGGAAGTTCCGTTAGGAGTTTCCTCCGGAAGTTCCGTTAGGAGTTTCCTCCGGAAGTTCCGTTAGGAGTTTCCTCCGGAAGTTCCGTTAGGAGTTTCCTCCGGAAGTTCCGTTAGGAGTTTCCTCCGGAAGTTCCGTTAGGAGTTTCCTCCGGAAGTTCAGTTAAGAATTTCCTCCGGAAGTTCCGTTAGGAATTTCCTCCGGAAGTCCCTTAGGAATTTCCTCCGGAAATTCAGGAATTCCTCCGGAAGTTCCGTCAGGAATTCCTCCGGAAGTTCCGTCAGGAATTCCTCCGGAAGTTCCGTCAGGAATTCCTCCGGAAGTTCCGTCAGGAATTCCTCCGGAAGTTCCGTCAGGAATTCCTCCGGAAGTTCCGTCAGGAATTCCTCCGGAAGTTCCGTCAGGAATTCCTCCGGAAGTTCCGTCAGGAATTCCTCTGGAAGTTCCGTCAGGAATTCCTCCGGAAGTTCCGTCAGGAATTCCTCCGGAAGTTCCGTCAGGAATTCCTCCGGAAGTTCCGTCAGGAATTCCTCCGGAAGTTCCGTCAGGAATTCCTCCGGAAGTTCCGTCAGAAATTCCTCCGGAAGTTCCGTCAGAAATTCCTCCGGAAGTTCCGTCAGGAATTCCTCCGGAAATTCCGTCAGGAATTTCTTCGGAAGTTCCGTCAGGAATTCCTCCGGAAGTTCCGTCAGGAATTCCTCCGGAAGTTCCGTCAGGAATTCCTCCGGAAGTTCCGTCAGGAATTCCTCCGGAAGTTCCGTCAGGAATTCCTCCGGAAGTTCCGTCAGGAATTCCTCCGGAAGTTCCGTCAGGAATTCCTCCGGAAGTTCCGTCAGGAATTCCTCCGGAAGTTCCGTCAGGAATTCCTCCGGAAGTTCCGTCAGGAATTCCTCCGGAAGTTCCGTCAGGAATTCCTCCGGAAGTTCCGTAAGGAATTCCTCCGGAAGTTCCGTAAGGAATTCCTCCGGAAGTTCCGTAAGGAATTCCTCCGGAAGTTCCGTCAGGAATTCCTCCGGAAGTTCCGTCAGGAATTCCTCCGGAAGTTCCGTCAGGAATTCCTCCGGAAGTTCCGTCAGGAATTCCTCCGGAAGTTCCGTCAGGAATTCCTCCGGAAGTTCCGTCAGGAATTCCTCCGGAAGTTCCGTCAGGAATTCCTCCGGAAGTTCCGTCAGGAATTCCTCCGGAAGTTCCGTCAGGAATTCCTCCGGAAGTTCCGTCAGGAATTCCTCCGGAAGTTCCGTCAGGAATTCCTCCGGAAGTTCCGTCAGGAATTCCTCCGGAAGTTCCGTCAGAATTCCTCCGGAAGTTCCGTCAGGAATTCCTCCGGAAGTTCCGTCAGGAATTCCTCCGGAAGTTCCGTCAGGAATTCCTCCGGAAGTTCCGTCAGGAATTCCTCCGGAAGTTCCGTCAGGAATTCCTCCGGAAGTTCCGTCAGGAATTCCTCCGGAAGTTCCGTCAGGAATTCCTCCGGAAGTTCCGTCAGGAATTCCTCCGGAAGTTCCGTCAGGAATTCCTCCGGAAGTTCCGTCAGGAATTCCTCCGGAAGTTCCGTCAGGAATTCCTCCGGAAGTTCCGTCAGGAATTCCTCCGGAAGTTCCGTCAGGAATTCCTCCGGAAGTTCCGTCAGGAATTCCTCCGGAAGTTCCGTCAGGAATTCCTCCGGAAGTTCCGTCAGGAATTCCTCCGGAAGTTCCGTCAGGAATTCCTCCGGAAGTTCCGTCGAGAATTTCTCCGGAAGTTTCGTCAGGAATTCCTCCGGAAGTTCCGTCAGGAATTCCTCCGGAAGCTCCGTCAGGAATTCCTCCGGAAATTCCGTCAGGAATTCCTCCGGAAATTCCGTCAGGAATTCCTCCGGAACTTCCGACAGGAATTCCTCCGGAAGTTCCGTCAGGAATTCCTTCGGAAGTTCCGTCAGGAATTGCTACGGAAGTTCTGTCAGGAACGGTCTGCTCATACATCTGCCGAAAACTCCTGTTTTCAGTGAGGGACATACGCAAAGATTAATACTTTGAAAATAAGAATTCGATCTCAAGACATTCTGACACTCTGGAAAATCCACATTAAATATCTCACATGTGCTTTGAGAGTAGTATCTGTTGGAAACATTCACAGCATCTTGAACCAATTCTGGTGGAATTAAAACCAGATTTCTGAAGTAGTAATCTGAATTCAATTCAATGACTTAAAGTACTAGACGCAATCTCCATCTTCTCGAGCAATTATTCTAGCTGTTAAATTACGCATTTCAATTTTTTTCAATGAAAATGAAATTTGGGAAATACTGCACTCTTTGAAACTGTACATCTCCTCCCTAAAGATTTTTCGTAATTTCAGGGAAGCTGAGAATAATCAACCGTAACTTGACGAAATTAACGGGTCTTCCCTTTCCCAACATGAACCACTGTTGGTAACCTAAAAATAACCGTGATTCATTTTCTAAGCTTGTCAAACTCGTTCTAGTTACCATGAAAAAACTGAAAAACCAACACGATGAATAGCTACCTCATCAATGTTCAAAGCAATGTTCTACCAGTGATTTAGTCAGAACACATCCATTATCAAACGCATTACAAGTCCTCCCATCGATGTAGGCCTATCCTGCACCTGGTAGCATGTAACGCTACAAAGTACACTCAATAGGCGTTCACAGTTGCAAGAAGTCGCATTTTGTGACTGCATTCCCCCTCCACTCGCCAACCCTTTTCCCGCGCCGGAACATCCCATCCAGCGGTACAATTCGCATCATATAGAATATCCTCACGTAACGACAACAAGGACAGCGACGACGTCTAAGGCAATCGATACCCAGCGTTCGTTGTTGTACCACCGCCGCACACTGCACTCATCGTCCCCCCGGTAAGTGTTGGAGGGGTACGATGGGGACCTGAGCCGAAACAATAACACCACCGAGTAGAGAGCAGTCTGTCAAAACGAGCCCCTCCGGGCCGGCCTGACTGAAGAGGCCCCACTCGATAGTGTTTACAATGCAATGTTTTATGCAGCAAAACAGGAATTCCTGAGCCGCCATCATCCTCCACACTGACTCACAGCCAACCCTCGATAGCACCAAGGCAAACCTGCCAACCGGCAAACTGTCAGCTTTGAACAATCCCCTCTACACGAGTCCTCTGGCAGTCATCCAGCGTAGCCACCGCCGCCGCGCCCCGACTCAGAAGGGGGCTTGTTTTGTTGCGTTCCATTTCAAGCCGTAGCGAAGTATTTGTTCCTCGCTTCAGTTAGATGGGGGAGTGGGAAAGGGATCAGCTTTGTCATTGATATCCACCTGGGTAGGCTTTGTACGTTTTTTACGATATGGAAGAATGAATGCACACAATCAGTATGTAAAGTCGCAACATTCTGCCGATTGAAATAATTCGCAGAACCACATTTCGGGTTGAAACCATCCTTTTGACATCAGCAAATCAGATGTTTGAAAGATTACAAATTAGCTGAACGTGCTCACTATTTATTTATCATGCAGCGAAAACTGAAAGCACAAAAGCCCCCCATCATAGTTGGATAGATACAAATTTTTTGTCGTCCCCGAGCTGCCCCAGATCGGGCCCAGGACAGGACAACAGGCAGTTTAGTGGACTGATTGTGAGCTCACAGCATGTAAAATGTTTTCATTTGCTAAAGTGAACGTGTGTTTGATTGGTTGTACGTTTGTGTGCCTGCCCCAGAATAGCTTTTGTTCGAGTGCGTTTTCCAATGGCCGTATTTCTCGCCCAGGTTGCCAGGCCCGGCTTGGCACACATATCCCTGGTTCGGCTGTCCGACAACCTGACGGACAACCGGCCTATGGTTTGCGTAATCCAGGCTGAGCCATCACGTGAGTCGGTAGGCAGCAGAAAAATTGCCTCTCTAATTGATTTTTACGGCTAACAATCCGAAGCTGGGCTGTGTCTCTTGCGCTCAATATTTCATTCCATTGTTGCTACTGGATGGTGTTTGCCAATGTTGTCGTTGATTTAGTGCCACGTAGCCGGCGAAGAGCATTCGAGGAATAAAAATGGCACAAATCTGCAAATACGCCACAGGAGGCTCAATGCTTTTCATCAAAACAAAAGCCGATGGATGAATGTGGTGTGCAAAGCTTTTAATTAACTCTGTTTTTATTTCCTATTTCAATAATTCATTATTCAATCTATTAGTCATTATCTCTGCTTGGAAAGGGTTGTTTATCATAATTGAAGGCAAAAAACATTGGGAGTAATGAGCCTCATGAGCACTACTTTCAGAGCATTGAAAAGTTACTTTTTGTCAATTTATTTAAATAAGTTCGTTGTTTCCTGTATGCAAATCTGATGGCCATCTCCTTTGACAAAATAAGGTTTTAGGGCAGCCTATTTGGATACGTTTGGAGAAGAAGCTTAGAAAGCTTCTCCCAGAAGCTTAGAAAGCTTCTCTCACAAGCTTAGAAAGCTTCTCCAAAAAGCTTAGAAAGCTTCTCCCAAAAGCTTAGAAAGCTTCTCCCAGAAGCTTAGAAAGCTTCTCCCAGAAGCTTTGAAAGCTTCTCACAGAAGCTTAGAAAGCTTCTCTCAGAAGCTTAGAATGCTTCTCCCAGAAGCTTAGAATGCTTCTCCCAGAAACTTAGAAAGCTTTTCTCAGAAGCTTAGAAAGCTTCTCCCAAAAGCTTAGAAAGCTTCTCCCACAAGCTTCGAAAGCTTCTCCCAGAAGCTTCAAAGCCTCCAGAGCTTCTGGAAAGCCTCCCAGAAGCTTCTCCCAAGCTTCAAGCTTCTCCCAGAAGCTCAAGCTTCTCCCAGAAGCTGCTTCCCAGAAGCTTAGGCCTCCCAGCTTGGTGCCTCCCAGAAGCTTGCAAGCTTCTCCCAGGAAGCTTGGAAAGCTTCTTGGAATAGCTTCTCCCAGAGCTTGGAAGCTTCTCCCAGCTTAGAAAGCCTCCCAGGAAGCTTCTCCCAAGCTTAGAAAGCTTCCCAGAAGCTTAGAAAGCTTCTCCCAGAAGCTTCTCCCAGAAGCTTAGAAAGCTCTCACAGAAGCTTGGAAAGCCTCCAGCTTGGAAACTCCCAGAAGCTTAGAAGCTTCTCCCAGAAGCTTGCAGCTCCCAAACTTAGGAAAGCTTCTCCCAGCTTAGAAAGCTTCTCCCAGAAGCTTAGGAAAGCCTCCCAGCTTAGAAAGCTTCTCCCAGAAGCTTGTGGTGCTTCTCCCAGAAGCTTAGAAAGCTCCCAGAAGCTTAGAAAGCCTCCCAGAAGCTTAGAAGCTTCTCCCAGAAACTTAGCCCCAGAAGCTTAGAAAGCTTCTCCCAGAAGCTTAGAAAGCCTCCCAGAAGCTTAGAAAGCTTCCCAGAAGCTCAGAAAGCTCTCCCAGCTTCTCCCAGAAGCTTCTCCCAGTAGAAAGCTTCTCCCAGAAGCTTAGAAAGCTTCTCCCAGAAGCTGAGAAAGCTTCTCCCAGTTTAGCTTCTCCCAGAAGCTTGAAAGCTTCCCAGAAGCTTAGAAAGCTTCTCCCAGAAGCTTAGGAAAGCTTCTCCCGGAAGCTTAGAAAGCTTCCCCAGAAGCTTCTAGAAAGCTTCCCAGAAGCAAAGCCTCCCAGGCTTGAAAGCTTCTCACAGAAGCTTAGAAGCTCTCCCAGAAGCTTGGAGGCTTCTCCCAGAAACTTGGAAGCTTCCCAGAAACTTAGAAAGCTTCTCCCAGCTTGAAGTGCTTCTCCCAGCTTCTGTGCTCCCAGAAGCTATGCTCCCAGAGCAGAAAGCCTCCCAGCTTGTGCTCTCCCAGAAGCTTAGAAAGCTTCTCCCAGCTTAGAAAGCCTCCCAGAAGCTTCCCAGCTTAGAAAGCTTCTCCCAGCTTGTGTGCCTCCCAGAAGCTTGTGCTTCTCCCAGAAGCTTTAAGCTTCTCCCAGAAGCTTCAGATGCTTCTCCCAGAGCTTTGCTCCCAGAGCAGAGCTCTCCCAGAGTTTGCTTCTCCCAGAGCTTGTGGCTCCCAGAAGCTTTGTCTCCCAGAGCTTCTCCAGCTTGTGCTCCCAGAAGCTCCCCAGCTGCTCCCAGGAAGCAGCCTCCCAGCTTGCTCTCCCAGGAAGCAAGCTTCTCCCAGAAGCCTCCCAGCTCTGAAGCTTCTCCCAGGCTTCTCCTCCCAGAAGCTTAGAAAGCCTCCCAGAAGCAGCTTCCCAGCTTGTGCTTCTCCCAGGAAGCTTCTCCCAGCTTAGAAAGCTTCTCCCAGCTTGTGCTCCCAGCTTAGAAAGCTCCCAGAAGCTTCAGAAAGCTTCTCCCAGAAGCTTCTCTGAGCTCCCAGCTGGTGCTCCCAGCTGTCCCAGAAAGCTTCTCCCAGAAGCTTGTGGTGCTCAGCCTCCCAGAAGCTTAGAAAGCTTCTCCCAGCTTAGAAAGCTTCTCCCAGAAGCAGAAAGCTTCTCCACAGCTTTAGAAAGCTTCTCCCATGTGCTCCCAAGCAAAGCTTCTCCCAGCTTAGAAAGCTTCTCCCAGAAGCTTAGAAAGCCTCCCAGAAGCTTAGAAAGCTTCTCCCAGAAGCTGCCTCCCAGGAAGCTTCTCCCAGCTTAGAAAGCTTCTCCCAGAAGCTTGTGCTTCTCCCAGAAGCAAATGCTCCCAGAAGCAAGCTTCTCCCAGAAGAAAGCTCCCAGAAGCTTAGAAAGCTTCTCCCAGAAGCAGAAAGCCTCCCAGAAGCTTAGAAAGCTTCTCCCAGAAGCAGGTGCCTCCCAGAAGCTTAGAAAGCTTAGAAAGCTTCTCCCAGAAGCTTAGAAAGCTTCTCCTAGAAGCTTAGAACGCTTCTCCCAGAAGCTTAGAATGCTTCTCCCATAAGTTTAGAATGCTTTTCCCAGAAACTTAGAAAGCTTTTCGCAGAAGCTTAGAAAGCTTCTCCCAAAAGCTTAGAAAGCTTCTCTCAGAAGCTTAGAAAGCTTCTCCCACAAGCTTCGAAAGCTTCTCCCAGAAGCTTGGAAAGCTTCTCCCAGAAGCTTGGAAAGCTTCTCCCAGAAGCTTGGAAAGCTTCTCTTAGAAGCTTGGAAAGCTTCTCTTAGAAGCTTGGAAAGCTTCTCTTAGAAGCTTAGAAAGCTTCTCCCAGAAGCTTAGAAAGCTTCTCCCAGAAGCTTAGAAAGCTTCTCCCAGAAGCTTAGAAAGCTTCTCACAGAAGCTTAGAAAGCTTCTCACAGAAGCTTAGAAAGCTTCTCCCAGAAGCTTAGAAAGCTTCTCCCAGAAGCTTAGAAAGCTTCTCCCAAAAGCTTAGAAAGCTTCTCACAGAAGCTTGGAAAGCTTCTCCCAGAAACTTAGAAAGCTTCTCCCAGAAGCTTAGAAAGCTTCTCCCAGAAACTTAGAAAGCTTCTCCCAGAAGCTTAGAAAGCTTCTCCCAGAAGCTTAGAAAGCTTCTCCCAGAAGCTTAGAAAGCTTCTCCCACAAGCTTAGAAAGCTTCTCCCACAAGCTTAGAAAGCTTCTCCCAGAAGCTTAGAAAGCTTCTCTCAGAAGCTTCTTCCTTGAAAATTTGGGAAGGCATTTGCAAGAAGCTTAGAAACGCCTTTCCAAGAAGTTTGGACACACCTTAGCATGAAGCTTGGTAAAGCTTTTCAAAGAAGCATAAAAGCACATTTTATTTAGCCGAAGAAGCCTAAAAATAGTTTTTCAAGAAGCTCGTGGGCGCATTCAAGGTAGCACGGAAAAGCCTTTCCAGGAAGCTTGGTTACGCTTGATTGTATTCAAAGGTGTTAGACATGAGAATACAAAATTCAAGGTGCACAAATGCATAGTAATTAATATCAAGTTTCTCAAGTTTATTTGCTCTCTCAAGTTTATTTGCTTTCTTTCTCGTACATTTTATATTATGATGTGCCATATTCGCTAGATTTATTATTTTCAAAGTTTCAATTTGCTTACCAATAATGACCCAAATCTATGAAAACATTTTGAACTTCTCATTACAAAAAGCATATTTGATGTTGTTTTTTTATTCTTATTTCGTCATCACTCTCCTCACACTGATACTGCATTCGTTTCCAATGAATTCATTGAATTAATTTCTGAACTTCACAATAAAATTTACGCTGGGTTTGAAAATATGTTACCGCCGTATGTTGCCTTCCCAGAAAAATAAAATGCTGATTCTATCAAATAAGGAAAATAAAAGAGGAACACATTGTCGCAACATATACTCACCATTAAGACTAGGCTGCGAATACTGTACAAAGCCCTCGGAGATGTAACGGCTGCTCCGCAGGGTGGAGGAAGCTCGACTGCACCGGGGGTCACCCGGCTGCCGCTGGAATTCGTCCTCAAATACGTCGTCCTCGGCGTACATCGATGGCACATCGGTTCTGGCAGGTCTGCAGTGGGCGAGATAACGAGATACAGAAAATAAGCAAGCGAGAAACACCAACCAATCAACGTGCAGAAATTGAGATGTTGCGGGGCGGGGAGAAGTTGAGATGACGTCGGAGGGAATCTTATCCTTTTTTTCTATCATAGAATCAAGTTTGAACCCGGTCAACCAGGGGTGAGGGATACGTGATATCTGGTTGGAAGCATGACAGCCAGCCAGCCACCGACCGGCCACCATCATATTCAGACAGCAGGCAGTGACCCTCATTACTGGAGAGAGCATGTCGGATTTGCCGCTGCGAAACCCAGCTGGAAAGAATGTTGATGCCAGTTCTATCACGTTCCGGAAATCTACGAAAGCCTTCAGGTAGCAACACGAGCTCGTTATGCAAAGCTCTGTAAATTAATACACAGAACAACGAACAATTCTTAAGACCTGCCTTTCATGGTGTCGTTCCCCTGCGGTAAAGAAATTCCATTCAATTTGCATTGCAACATTCTGAATAGTAAGGCTAACGAACTTCGTTTGTCCGTTGGCACAATGACCTAAAATAAGTATACAGTTTCTATTTCAATTGAAACCAGGACTCAATAGATTTCTAATTTGATTTTCACCTCAAATTGGATTGTGCCTCATATGAATAACACGATCCAATTTTCTTGTTACATCCTTTTAACTATCTGCTAAACTTTTCTGCTCAATAGAAAAAAAAAATGATACACCAACAAAAGCTTCCCCACCGGTACAAGCATGGAGTAATTGGGCTCCCTATATCCTTCGTCAAGTCGGGTTCAATTTCCTTCAAACACAAGCCCATTCACGGAGTCTAATGGGATATGGATCCACATTTCACTGTACCGACAACTCTTCTTCGATTCCATATGGCCAAATAAACACTCCAAAACCGTCTATTCATGCACAGAATGGAGCAACACAATCCTGAAAAACCGGATCACTCCATCAGAAATCACCTACCGAAACCTTTTTCTCGCTTCTCGATATTCATATTGCTCCCAATGGTCCACCACCCCTTCATTCAGTATTCAGCCACCAATCGGGGGGAAAAAGCCCAGCAAAAAAAAAACGAAAACGAAAGCCGCCCTTTCTCGAGTCGAGAGCATGCTAATCCTGTCCCTAGTTTATTGAGGGCGGAGGGAGGGCCGTATTTCTGAGCCAGCAGCGGGGTCCCTATCAGTCGAGCAATGGCGCAGCATATGCCAGCGCCATTGATTGGCGTTGTAAAATATGTTCAAATTATTGAAAATCGGCAGTGCCTATTACCGTTTGCTTTCAATCGGGTTTACCTTTGTCAAGGAAGGTTTCTTGCATGGGGAAAGATAAAATACGGAGAGTTTCATCCGGCAATTGATACCATTAATGCGTTCTCTTTTCCAGCTTTGTTCACGAGACTTGAAAGAATCCTCCCGGCAGCTTGAGAGGTGTTTCGCAGAAACTTGGGCAAATTATTCAAAATGCTTGAAATATTTTCTACACAATCATAGAACAGCTAGTCCAAGTAGCTTATTATTTAAAACCATTGACAAAGAATCCAGAAAAAAATTTCCCAGAAGTTTTCTTTAAAAAGTTACAGTACATTTTTTGATAAAACATTAGAATACTTTTTCAAGAATCTGGAACCAGAAAAGATTATTTGGAATGCTTGCGATACTTTCCAAAGAAAATTGAAAAAAAATTGGCTTACCGAAAACAGCTTCTCTAAAAATATGTTTTTAAATAAATATTTTGACCTTGAAAAAGGTCCAATACACGGGACCGAAACGTCGGGCTATGCCAAACTAGCCGTCTCCAAAAAATAAATAAAAGAAGCTAAAAAAGGCTTCTTGGAAAAATTGGAACAAGCTTCTCGAAGAGCCTCTTGCAAGGAGGTTTCCGAGCCTCTTGAAAGGAGGCTTCCGAGCCTCTTGAAAGGAGGCTTCCGAGCCTCTTGAAAGGAGGCTTCCGAGCCTCTTGAAAGGAGGCTTCCGAGCCTCTTGAAAGGAGGCTTCCGAGCCTCTTGAAAGGAGGCTTCCAGGCCTCTTGAAAGGAGGCTCCTGAGCCTCTTGAAAGGAGGCCTTGAGCCTCTTGAAAGGAGGCTTGAGGCCTCTTGAAAGGAGGCTCTGAGCCTCTTGAAAGGAGGCCTGAGCCTCTTGAAAGGAGGCTTCCAGGCCTCTTGAAAGGAGGCTTCTGAGCTCTTGAAAGGAGGCTTCCGAGCCTCTTGAAGGAGGCTTCGAGCCTCTTGAAAGGAGGCTTCCTGAGCCTCTTGAAAGGAGGCTTCCGAGCCTCTTGAAAGGAGGCTTCTGAGCCTCTTGAAAGGAGGCTTCAGCCTCTTGAAAGGAGGCTTCTGAGCCTCTTGAAAGGAGGCTTCCAGGCCTCTTGAAAGGAGGCTTGAGCCTCTTGAAAGGAGGCTCTCCGAGCCTCTTGAAAGGAGGCTTCTGAGCCTCTTGAAAGGAGGCTTCAGCCTCTTGAAAGGAGGCTTCTGAGCCTCTTGAAGGAGGCTCTGAGCCTCTTGAAAGGAGGCTTCCAGGCCTCTTGAAAGGAGGCTCTGAGCCTCTTGAAAGGAGGCTTCCGAGCCTCTTGAAAGGAGGCTTCCTGAGCCTCTTGAAAGGAGGCTTCCGAGCCTCTTGAAAGGAGGCTCTGAGGCCTCTTGAAGGAGGCCTGAGCCTCTTGAAAGGAGGCTTCCTGAGCCTCTTGAAAGGAGGCTCTGAGGCCTCTTGAAGGAGGCTTGAGCCTCTTGAAAGGAGGCTTCTGAGCCTCTTGAAAGGAGGCCTGAGCCTCTTGAAAGGAGGCTTGAGCCTCTTGAAAGGAGGCTCTGAGGCCTCTTGAAAGGAGGCTTCTGAGCCTCTTGAAAGGAGGCCTGAGCCTCTTGAAAGGAGGCTTCTGAGCCTCTTGAAAGGAGGCTTCGAGCCTCTTGAAAGGAGGCTTCCGGAGCCTCTTGAAAGGAGGCTTCTGAGGCCTCTTGAAAGGAGGCTCTGAGCCTCTTGAAAGGAGGCTTCTGAGCCTCTTGAAAGGAGGCTTGAGCCTCTTGAAAGGAGGCTTCCTGAGCCTCTTGAAAGGAGGCTTCCGAGCCTCTTGAAAGGAGGCTTCCGAGCCTCTTGAAAGGAGGCTTCCGAGCCTCTTGAAAGGAGGCTTCCGAGCCTCTTGAAAGGAGGCTTCCGAGCCTCTTGAAAGGAGGCTTCCGAGCCTCTTGAAAGGAGGCTTCCGAGCCTATTGAAAGAAAAAAAATCTACTTAATGAAACATGAAATAGCTTATCCAATCAGCTTGAAAATGTTTCTCAAAAAAAAAAATCTTCAGAAATTTGCTCCAAAAAAATAATAAAGCTTTTCCTAGAAACGTTTAAGTATTTTTGAATCATCTCATAAAATATGCTTGAATAAGCTCAAAAATGCTTCATCAGGAAGCTTGTGTAAGCTTTATTCAGAAGGTTACAAAAATCTTTATCAAGAGGCTCTCAAAAAGCTCGAAAAACTCTTTTAATTAAACACAAAAATACATCTTCAAAAAAACTTGAAAAATTCTTTCAAATAAAGCTTTTCCAGATTGTTAAAAAATCTTTCTTTTGAAAATGTTTGAAAATGATTTTATTCAACTCCGATGAAACTTTTCAAAAAAATTTTAAACATATTCTCCAAACAGTTTGACAAGCTTCTCCAACAATTCATGGAATGCTTTACCACGAATTGAAAAAAAAAGATTCTCTAAGAAGCTTTGAAAACTATTTCAAAATGCCTGAACAGCATTTCCAAGAATATTTCTCCAAGTAGCTCAAAATTTATTTTCCTGGAAGCTCAAACATCATCTTCATACTCAGAAGAATTTGGTAAACATTTTCGGGGAATTAAAATTATTTTCAAAGGTTTTTATTTCGCCATAGAGTGTAAAAGATTTAGTCAAAAAGCAAGATAACTTAGAAACCTCCCAGTAAACCACATATCGTATAACAAACAGCAAATAAAGTCGCATTTGCCTCCATTAAAAATCTAAATCGCACTGCATATCAAACTTTATCAGATTATTGTTGACAAATGTTGTATTGAACGTATCATATACGATAAATTTTACCATAGTGAAAGTCAATCGTAATTGTGCGAATAAAAACTCTTAATGACTTATATTTCTTGCAATATGCTATATCAGTGCGAATGAATGTCTACGTGAATCGTAATACAATCGAAACCACTTCAGTCCAAATGACTTGCAGAAGTTTCAAGCAGTTGTAAAGATATAAATTGGGTAGTTTATGTTGGACAAAAATCCAACTCACTTCAAGATGTGCAGCATGGTGCAGTGGTAGAGTATCCACCTATAGATATAAAGATCGCATGTTCAAGACTTGGTGCTGGTAATTTTTTTTTTTTCATTTCTTATATTTTAATGTTTAATCGTAATACTGTTCGTATGATGTCGGGAAAAATCTTGAAATAAAACTCGTATGTACCTATATCGCCTCCACTTTGGTACGTATATAGCCCATCTGTGCATTATATACGATTTAGTTGGTTCATATATAATAACCTATATCAAAAGTTATAGGTACCAAAATGTTGACTGGGCTTTTTCATTGGAAAGGGTGTTATTAAAATCATTAATGCGCTTGTTAAATACAAATTGGTTTATCCCGATGTTTCGCTGCAAAATACGTTTATAGGCTGGTTCTCCTCCTCATCGCATTCCTCTGCCCTTTGCTAATACATCAGACGCAATTGCAGCTAGGAGCTCATATGTAGATGCTGCCGCATTTGCGTAGGCCTCACCGTACGAAACGATTAGGACGATTTGGCATTAGGAAAGGTCTGCTTGAGTCTGCACACAGGATGATTACAAGATCCTCTAATAGAGGATAAATGTGATGCACCATGCCATAAGAGCGAGCACTCCTTCCACAGCACCGGCTAGTGAAGACAACAACAGATGATAATCGATAAATTATTGAAACCACTTAGGGGTGAATCCTTGCGAGCGATAGAGCGTTTGTGATGTGCTTTCAAAGATCGAATCAGCAATCATCCCACCTTACGGTGGTAGGCGGTCCTGCAACTGGCAGATTCTGATCTCAAATCAAATCCTGGAATATGTTCCACTAACATGGCTTAGGAATGGTATAAATGTTTACTTTGAAACGTACTGACTGTAGAAGGTGATTACTTGCCCGAAACTATTCTGGTTAAAACGCTGAATGATTTGATTCGACATTCAAAGCTGAATTGTTATAAAACTATACATCAAACATATATTTAAAACATCATAGATTTGCTCTTCAACGCACATTAGAATGTTTAACGCTACATTCATTTTGCAATTTTGGTGGAAGGTGTATTCATAACTAGTGACAAACTATCAAATTTTCATGAAATCAAGAAATATGTAAATAAAAAACATTACCCACTTTTTCATTTGATGTCTGCCGTAAAAGCTTTTTCATTGTAGAACAAATCGACAATTTAGTTAAGCCTAATAAAAACAAGCAACATGAATATGGAACCAGAAAGGGAAGTGTTTATTCCGAAATGAAACAATTTTCGGAGTTTCCACTTCCATCAGCACACGGTCAGGCACCGACGAGCTGGCTACTGCTCCTAATAGTGCTGGTATCAATGTCCAACTGAGCCTCATCCTGTGTAAAGAGGCACCCGAGTCATCATTGGGATCATGTACCATTTAACGTTCTGTTTTACGACGTTTCAGAACCCACCACAGTGGGATACTCGAACCGGTCCCACAGCCATTCGGAGATCCTTTCAGGGTGGAAAACTTGCAAATGTGATGCTGTGCTGCGGCTTCATCACCAGGAGAAAAGCATCCAGTCAGTGCGCCATAAATTGCCATTTCCTCTTCTGCGTAACCCGAACGAAATGAGCTCGGAGACGCAGGCAATAACTCATAAAGCGGAATTAGAGCCTATTTTCGGTCCCGCAAGCTTTGGGCCGGTCGGTCGACACGAATGTTGCGGGCTGAAACTGCTCTACCACTGGATTTGAAGACGGACCCCGCCCAAAGCAACCCTCGCTCGATCCGTTTCGGTTACTTACCGCATTCGCTTCCGCACCTCCTGCGGTTCGGGTGGTTTCGGTCGCTTGAGCCTGCATATCGCGACGAAGCCGGCGACGATGACCGAGGTGATGACGACTCCGGCCGCGGCCGCTACCGCCGCGAACATCACCATCTGCGAGTGCTGCTTCTGCTTGTCGGCGTTGGACGTTTCCGCCGGGGTCGGGTCCTCCGAGATGATGGTTTCGTCCACTGGAAAATGCAGGAAAGGGATGATTGAATAATTCATTCTAATGCTTTGATGGATTATGGTAGTTAAGCTGTATGATGCATTGAATTGGTAGAACTGATACACAGGATATGTCCCACGGAAAATTAAGAAATTGATAAATCAAATAACGCAATAAATTTGAATACAAGAAATGCTTTGGAAGTCTGTGCATTTCACGCTGATGGTGCGTCGTAGATTGTTGTCTAATACTAAATATATTTTATATTCAGGGTCCGTACAATAATTACGTAAGCAATTTTTCTGGGTTTTTCAACACCATCACCATCACACCATCACAGATCTTGTACAGGCTTGTGGGTTTTTGTAAATAATTGCTGGAGGGTCTGACAGTCGCTGTTTGGGTGTAATTCCGAACTTATCTTTCGATCTGTCAGTAAACCAACAAAGTCGAACAGTGCCAAAATTTGTTTTCATATTTATCACAATCCTTGCGCGCTTATTTTTTGGATCGGATCGGTTTGTTCTGCTTTGTGCAATTGGTAATAAGTGTACGACCCCTCACAGCATTTTGCAATAAGCCCTGTATTCGTTTACTCCGCATATATATAGTTGAAATTAATGCAACACAAATGCAATAACGTTGAGAACTTTGCAGGGGTGTGCTGCCTATGATCGCATATCAGTCCCATTATTGCTGGATTTCTTATTTTAAAAGTGCTAGATTATCATCAAAACATATTTGGAAAAAATCTAAAGTATTGGTCGATGCGGGATGTCCGGATGAGAGCTCACCTGCGTGTTTCACAAAATACAAAATCACTAACAGTGACATAAGAACCCCTCACATAATCACTTTAATCACTGGTTAAAAGCTAATTAGACTATAGAGTGAGAAGACCAGCCAAGTTCCAGTAAGAATTTGAAACCACGAAAACTTTAAGAGCAACGAGCTCTAAGGCTTACCTTTTCCTATATTCGTCAGTTATCTACATATTGAGAAAAATATCATTCGACGGGTATATGAAGCTCCATAGATTATTATTTTTGTTTTGTATTCTACGACGGTGCCCCTAACAAAATCCAGTAATGTGCTCAATATAGTTGAAAATAGTGACTTTTTATGGGAAAAAGCGATGTTGATGACTTGTTCTCGAAAAAAGGGCCTTTAGTGACTGACTCGCAATAGGTGACCAAGTAACTAAATAGTGACCCGCTAGGCCTGGCCATTGTCTAAATGTTTATCAATCGCGACAATGTCACTCCGCTATTTTCTACTTTTTAAGCTCAATGTTTTTTCACAAACAAACAATGTGCGACCATGTCATCACATAATTCCATGCAGTTTTGTATGATCAGCTACCATAATATTGAGAAATTTATTCACATGAAGAAGCTATCTAGTAGGCATTCGATAGTGCAAAATGTTTGTAATAATGATGAATAACTATCAATAACGAGTATGAATGGGAATGAATGTCGCAATACTTGTAAACTTGTTTAAAATAATTTGAACCCTAAACATGTTTGAACTCTAAACCAATTCCTATGCTTTGGAATTCAGAAAATCTGATTTTTCCCCATGAAAAACTCTGAATTCTAACTAATTTAAGATTCCATAATATTCAGTCCTGCTGGCTATTATGGAATCCGTTCTCATACACTTCTTCTGAAATTCCGGCCCCTAGCTTAGGGTAGTTCGTCGACTGGCTTGCTGAGCTCTACTGCTACGATGTCTCGATCCGTCGGCGGTCGTGCAACAAACTTCCTCACTCGAATCCTCCTGACTTACCCCGGCGTCGAGAGTGGTTCACCAGTTCCGGTGAAGGCAACTTTCGCACTGATGCAGGGGGCGCTTTCGCGCATTGCGCCGACTTCGTGCGATGTCCGCACTGGCGGTGCGCTACATACCCGAAGCACTTCTTTCTTCTTTCTTCAGACTTCCGGTTCGCTGTTTCCCCGACGACCCGATACCAAACACCGCTCACTGTGCTGGATTTCCCTCCAAACCGACGCTTATTTGCTGATCCCTTCTCCATCGACGCTGCAGCTCGGACAGTATTTGCGTCACGACTCTGCTTACTGCATTCCACGTACCTTCATCGCGACACATTCGCTCTGCGATGTTGTCCGCCCTTATGGCAGGCATTCTTCTACGTGCCTCCGCAAGCCTTGGGCATTCGAATACCACGTGCTCTGGAGTCCCTTTACCAGCGGTTCTCAACCTTTTTCTTGAGAGGTACCCCCCTCCTTAAAGTAGGCTTTCAGGTCTCTTGAAAGGACAATTCCAAGCCCTTGAATCTCTTAAAAGTAGGCTTCCGCACCTTGCTAAAAGGCTTCAGAGCCTCCTGCATAGCTTTCGAACCTCTTGCATGGCGGCTTCAGAGCCACTTAAAAGGAGGCTTCCTTTGCACTTCGAAAGGAAGCTTCTTAGCCTCTTGAAAGTATGCTTCCAAGCCTATTGGAGAGAGGCTTCTGAGCCTCTTGAAAATAGGCTTCCGAGCCACTTGAAATTAGGCTTTCGAGCATCCTAAAAATAAGCTTCCGAGTCTCTTGAAAATAGGCTTGCTAGCTTCTTGAAAACAGGCTTCCGCGCTTGTGAAAAGGAGGCTTACAAGCCTCTTGAAAGGAGGCTTCCGAGCTTTTTGGAACAAGGCTTCCTATACTTCAAAAATGCGGCTTCCAAGCCTCTTGAAAGTAGGCTTCCGGGCGCCTTAAAAAAATACTTTCGGCCTCATGGACAGAGGCCAGTCTGTTGAAATGAAGCTTCTCAGCCTCTTGAAAGTAGGCTTCCGGGCTTCTTGGAAGACGATCCTCTTGAAAGGAGGCTTTCAAGCCACTTGAAAGTAGGCTTTTGAGCCTATTGAGAATAAGAATCCGAGACTCTTGAAAATAAGCTTGCGATCCTATTGAAAATAGGCTTCCGAGCCTGTTAAAAGGAGGCTTACAAGCCTTTTTAAAGGAGCATCCCGAGCCTCTTGGAAGGAGCCATCCGAATTTTTTGAAAGAAGGCTTCCAACCCTCCTAAAAGGTGGCTTCCGAGCCTCTTGGAAGAAGGCTTTCGAGCGTCTTAAAACAAGGCTTCCGGCCTCTTGAAAAGAGGCTTCCCTGCCTGTTGAAAAAAAGCTTCTCAGCCTCTTGAAAGCAGGCTTCCGGGCTTCTTGGAAGACGGCTTTCAGGCCTCTTGAAAGGAGGCTTCCGAGCCTGCTGGACAGAAGTTTGTGGGCCCATATAAAGAGGCTTTGGAGCCTCTTAGAAGGAGCTTTCGAAGCCTTTTGAAAAGAACTTTCCGAGTTTCTTGAAATGAGTCTTCTAGGATTTGTGAAAGAAGGTTTCCGAATCTTGAAAGGAGGATTTTGAGCCTTTTGAGGATTCCGGGTTTCTCAAAGCGAGGTTTAAAGGCCGAGCCTCTTGGAAGTAGCTTCCCGAGCCTCTTGAAAGGAGCCATTCCAGCTTTTTGAAAGTAGTCCTCCGACTCTTTTCAAAGGCGACTTCCAAGCCTCTTGAAAGTAGACTTCCGGGCATCTTAAAACAAGGCTTCCGTTATCTTGAAGGCAGTTATCCAAGCCTTTCGGAAATAACCTTTCGAGCCTCTTGAAAGGAGTCTTCCGAGCTATTTGAAAGAAGGCTTCCGACCTTCTTAAAAGCCTTCCGAGTCTATTGAAAAGAGGATTCCGGGTATCTCAAAGGGAGGCTTCCGAGACTCTTGAAAGAAGGCTTGCAGGCCTCTTTGTTGCCGCACCATTGGTGCAATACAAACAGTGTTATAATTCTGGTGAAGCAACCGGCAGTTCCCATCGCCTATAAAGCCGCACCAAACTGATGATATCCAAACGTCACGATCAGTGCAGAAGCAGAAGTAATTTGTATTGTCTTTATCATGAGCGGTAGTTTTCTTTAGGTACGTAGTATGTTCCAAACGTTTCTCTGCAGTAAAGAGAACGTATTTAGTGTATTTAATGAGTTATCAATGTGCAGATTGTTAGAAGGGAAGACTACACAGAAATGTAAATTAATCACAATATCCTCAAATGTAATATTTACTAATTAGTTTAATATATTTGCAGCTTTGAAGCTGCCAAGTAGGCAACTACAAGACCGTGTTTTCTTCGTTGGCTTACGCCAACATTCTTCAAAGATTTCTGTGTTTCGGTACTTTTGAAACTTTCCTACTCCTTCTTACGTCGACAACCGCCCTAGTTCAATTTAGATTCCCAAGTCAGTTGATAACCACTGCCACCTTACTGATATGCCGATCAATACACCGTCTAGATAAAACTAAAGGAAACATTTGGTAAACAGTTTGATAAGTTATTTCTAATCACGACTCACCCCACGGGTTCTAATTCAACCACTAATTCTATGGTGTTGTATTATTACAATTATTTTAATATGTTAGAATAACAACTGCGACTACTAGCTCAAACTCAAATAAATTGATTTCCATTCAATCTGCTCTATAGTCATCAGCGAAAACGAACTACTCTGACGGCCTTTGTTATATGTATCTCTAAACAATCCTGCCTTGTGCTTCTTGCCCCTCGGCCGTAGGTAATCAATAGATACGCGCAGAGTGACCAGTTGTTTCACTACACCATCCGACTGATCGTTTCGCACAGTGGGTGCGACAACATCCCCTTCCCCGTGAACTAACGGGTCTACTGCAGCGCTGTCTTTAGTGGCTTCTTCGGATTCCTTCTTTATGTCCAAAACTGCCAGTTTGACCGCAGCTCTCGTGAATACTCCTTTGATTGTCTGGACCTTAGCGCTCCTTACATGACCTCCTCTACCTTTGACTACCTCCAGGATGCGACCTTTTAACCACGAACTCCTTACCTTGTCGTCCATTACGACCACAATGTCTCCTACCTGTAACGGTTTTACCGTGTCGAACCATTTTGATCGTCGGCTCAGCATCGGGAGATATTCCCGAATCCATCGCTGCCAAAATCCATCCACTAATCGCTGAGCAAACTTATGTCCACTTCGTAATGCAGCTCCGTCGTCAGTTGGCAGCGTAGCTGGTTGTTTTATACCACTAGATCCATACAACAGGAAATGATTTGGCGTGAGAGCTTCGTGATCCGCCGATCCCAAAGGAATATATGTTAACGGACGACTGTTAACTACGGCTTCAACTTCCAGCAGTATTGTCTGTAGAACCTCGTCGCTCGGGTGTCGTGTTGACTCTGTGATGGCTTTCATTCCAGTTTTACGGATCTGACCATTCGCTCCATGGTCCGCCCATATGAGGTGCAACGGGAACATTGAATCTCCATGTTGTTTGAGCATTGGTGAAGGTAGATGCACATTCTTCGTTGATGGCACGGATTTCGTTGGCCAACTGACGGCTTGCCCCAATGAAATTTGTTGCATTATCGGAGTACACCTCCGCTGGTGCACCCTTCTTGCCACAAATCTTCGAAACGCCATCACGCAGGAATCAGTAGACAGGCTGTTTACGACTTCGAGGTGAATGGCTCTGACAGTCAGGCATGTGAAGAGTGCCACCCATCTTTTATCTGTTGCTCTTCCCACTTTGACTTCCAGAGGCCCAAAGTAATCGACTCCCAAGAAGGTAAATGGTCGGATGAATGGTGTGAGTCGAGCTCTGGGGAGCGGTGCCATCATCGGAGGACGTGGAACTGCTTTTTACTTTACACATCTGACAATTACGTGTAACTCGGCGAATTACTGTTCGAAGGCCGGGTATGTAGTACCGCTGACGAATTTCATTGTGTACCGTTTCTCCATTTGCGTGAAGATATTTTCGATGAAAGATATTCACTAGAAGTGTAGTTCCAGTGTGGTTTTTAGGAAGGATAACGGGATATTTTGTTTCATAAGCTAGGTTCGGTGCTTTCTCTGTGCGGCTGCCCATTCGTATAACACCTGCGTCGTCTAAGAACGGAGTCAGTGTGTATATGTGACTGGACTTCGTCACAATTTGTTTCTCAGTGTTATTACTCAATAGAGCAACTTCATCCGGGAATGCTTCAGCCTGAATTTGTCGCAACAACTCTGTGTCTGCCATCGCGTATTCTTTTTCTGTAGTATTCTGTAGTGGCCACCCGTAGTTCGTTGATTTTTGAACTTTGATACTGCTCGAAACACATACGCCGCAGTCCTTAGTAGTCGGTTCCAGTCGGAAAAACGTGTTAGATCAAACAAACTATGCATTGCATTCGCTTGGTGCAGAAACATAGGTCGCAGCTCCTCTGGTGTTGCGCTAATTACCCTGTTGTTCGATGGCCAGTAATTTTCGGAATCGTACAGAAACGCCGGACCTTGAAACCATCGCTGATCAGGTTGAAACCTTGGCCCGCTTCCCCACTTAGTTGCATCATCGGCAACGTTCAGCTTTGTAGGAACATACCTCCATTCGTCAACGCTCGTTAGAGAAAGAATCTCAGCGACGCGGAATTCCACGAATTGATGGTATCGCCGATGCTCCGACCGTAGCCATGACAGGACTGTAGAAGAATCTGACCAGAAATAGCGGTTTTCGATTGGTAGTGTCAATGAAGAGATGACGCTTTGCGTGAGTCGCGTTCCAAGCATGGCAGCCTGTAGCTCAAGTCGAGGAACTGACAATGGCTTCAATGGTGAAACTTTGGTTTTCGCTGCTACTAATGCGCATCTTCGGCCAGTTCCTTTATCCAGTCGCAAATATGCTACTGCAGCGTATGCCATTTCGCTGGCGTCAACGAATACTTGGAGCTGAAGTGCATGAGGTCTCACTCCACTGAAGAAACATCTAGGAACCTTCACGTTACATAATTGGCTGAGTAACTCGATCCAGCGGTACCACATATCATGAAGATAATCAGCTATTGGTTCATCCCAATCGGTTCCGGACCTCCAAATCTCCTGCATGAGTATCTTTCCATGTACTACGTAATGAGCAATTAATCCGAGGGGATCAAATAGGGTCATCACTGCTCGCAAAACTTGACGCTTTGTTGGCACGGTACTGCATTCTTCAAAGATTTCTTGTCCAGAGTTGGAAAGAAATCTAGTTCTTGGTGGCAATCTGTTCCTAATCTATTCAAAAGTCAGATTCAAAATCAGTTTAATGCTGAAGTGAAGATATAACTACCAATCAGTGTTGTGAGTGAATTGAGTAACCTGCCGTAGTATGGCCTCTAATAAAGTGGAAAACATACGGAACAGAAGCATTCTGCTAATTTGTGATGCCGTTGAAATTTACAACAAAATCGATGCGTGTCTACACCTAATACACATTATCTGGACTCTGGAGTTTCATCTGTTTCACCAGCGTATACGTCATTACCGCATACGGCTATCAGCACTCTGGCATCGACCATCGTATACAGCGATAATTAGCTTCCGTTGACAAAGCCCAAGCAACCAAGTTTGGTTCGACAACAGCTAATATTTTTGAAGTCAGAAAATAGTGCTTGGTTTACGCGGTTGATCACGGGAAGGGGTATGTTGCCGCACCATTGGTGCAATACAAACAGTGTTATAATTCTGGTGAAGCAACCGGCAGTTCCCATCGCCTATAAAGCCGCACCAAACTGATGATATCCAAACGTCACGATCAGTGCAGAAGCAGAAGTAATTTGTATTGTCTTTATCATGAGCGGTAGTTTTCTTTAGGTACGTAGTATGTGCCAAACGTTTCTCTGCAGTAAAGAGAACGTATTTAGTGTATTTAATGAGTTATCAATGTGCAGATTGTTAGAAGGGAAGACTACACAGAAATGTAAATTAATCACAATATCCTCAAATGTAATATTTACTAATTAGTTTAATATATTTGCAGCTTTGAAGCTGCCAAGTAGGCAACTACAAGACCGTGTTTTCTTCGTTGGCTTACGCCAACACTCTTGAAAGGAGATTTTCAAGCATCTTGAAAGGATGCTTCCAAGCCTCTCGAAAGAAGGCTTCTGAACATCTTGAAAGGAGGCCTTCAAGCTGTCTGGGTCAATCCTTCCGAAAAGCAAAGCGCTCCGATTGAACAGACTTCGCCGCCCTACCAAACTGACTATCTACAAAACGCTCATTAGCTGGACTGCAGATGGTAGAGTGGCGAATGAACCACGAGTTGCATCAGCTGTTGGGAGAACCATCCATCGTTCACCCCGCGAATTTCAAAAGACTGCGGTAGACCGAGCACGTAGCTAGAATGACGGATAGTAATCTGGTGAAAATTATTCTTGACAACTATCCTACGGGAACAAGAAGCCAAGGTGCACAGCGAGCAACATGGATCGATCAGGTGACAGACGATTTGCGGAACCTCCGAAACCTTCGTGGTTGGTGACATGCAGCCATGAACTGAACTGAATGGAGAACACTTTTATGCACTACACAGACTACTCCGGCCTTATTCTGAAAAACAAAAATAAATAATGCATATTATGTACAAGACAAAGTTTTGAAATGAAAAATACTCTATTGTCAAAACTTTATTAGTAAGTTTCGATTGTAATTGTAATACGTCCGCCATTACGCATTTTTGTCCGAGGTACCTCCTAGCACCAGCGAAGGTACCCCCAGGGGTACATGTACCCCAGGTTGAGAACCGCTGCTCTACGTTGATACACACCGGGCAGAATGGCGGTGATGTATGGCCACACCGGTGCAAATATTGGCGGAAAGAACCGTGTCCGGACAGGAACTGTGTAAGATAAAAGTTCACCTCACCATGCTCCCTGTTCACCCACGTCGACACATGGGGAATAAGCCGATGGGGTCACCTTCCATTATTTACCTCCCACTCCTGCTGCCAGTTCACCATAGAGTCCAGTATCACCGCTTTCCTTACGTTTCTGGTATCTCTTCGTTGGTAGCACTCGGTATCCTCTGCTAGGGTCATGCAGATTGGAATCATTCTTGCGATAACGCAAACTGCCTCCGACGAAATGGTTCGGTACGCACTCGCGACTCGAATGGCCATTAGACGAAACACGATATTCAGCTTCCTCCGGTTACGTTTCGTTTTAAGCGCAGCTCCCCAAGCTGAAACTCCGTACCTTAGTATCGAGGATGATACTGTCGCCAGAAGATGCCTATTACTGCCTTTTAGACGACCCACGTTCGGCACAGCCTGACGTCCAGCTTCGCCAACGCCTACAGCAAACTGTAACCGCTTGGGTTAGTCAGTCTGCTTCCCAATTCTACTGCCCAAGCGTTGAAGTCGCCTCCGATGATTACCGGTTTCCGGCCGATCAGCTTTTCCGTGAGTTCGTCCAGCATTCGGTTATACGGTTGCGCAACAGCTACACACAAAGATCCCGGTAATTTTTAAGGATTACGAAACCCTCTCTGTCTACCAGCTCTTGAATAGGGAATCTGCCCATCACTTGGATAGCCGCAATCCCCGTAGCACCCGCCACCCAGTTGCCGTTGTCAGAAGGGATCCGGTAAAACTCAGCAATAATTGCCACGTCACACATTGCTTCTGTTGTCGACTGCCACAACAGTTGCTGTGTGGTGTCGCAATTATTGAGATTTAACTGGATGATCTCCATTAATGTCGACCCGCCATCGTCTTCTTGTAAGCAGGGCATTGGAAGCCACCCGTCGTATGGACGTTTCTTTTCTCCGCTTTGCAGAGCAGGTATCTTGGTTGCTTCTTGCAGTCCCAAATGCCATACATTTGAAGCATCGCTCCATCTGTTTGGGGAGGGCTGCGAAATGGTGAGTTGACATCTGGGAAGGAGCGACCTACACAGCTCTGGTCCTTACAAGTTCCAATCTCACGCTTCCACGGGTCTTCCGATGACAATCGACCGCCTGCTAAGGGTTTTGTACTTAGCTGGTAGTGCAGCCTGGGCACTGTTGTCCTTCTGACATCAGCTAGAGTGAGGGGTTGCGACCAAAGGGACTATCGTCCCTAACCCCTAATCCCAAGGCGTTAAGCGACCCGTGCCGAGGGGATGCATAGCCAGAAGGTGAAATAATGAGCCTTTAACGGAGCCTGTGGGGTACCTGGGCACTCTCCACAGTAATTGTCCCTTACCGCGTCATGCTGGGCTCTGGCGTGGTGGACCTCTTTTCCCGAGCAACTCGTGGGACCAAAATGGAAAACAAAGTCAATTCTTCAATTAGTGGTAGTAGTGTTGGCGACAACCCCTTCGCAAGAGGTGGGTTGTTCAGGTCTCCGCCTAGTAGGCCAGAGGCAATAGTCGGCAGCTCGGTGCGCATCGACAGCGTGGGTCACTTAACCTTCTCCCGGCTACACCGGTAGAGGTTATGGAAAACCCATGGCTTGTGGGGGCGATGAACCGCAAACGCGATGGGCTTTCGGCCCTCGAGGTGGCGACGGAACAGCTGGACGCCATCATCGACTTTGCGTCATCGAAGCATAATATCAGTAAGGACCTCAAGAGGAGCTTGCTGAAACTTCAAAAGTCGATGTTGGACACCAAGTTGGAGAGGGCGGTTGGGACGGTCAAGTGTAAACCCGTAAAATCCGTGGAGTCGAGGTCTACCCAGACTGAGGCCCAAGGATTCGCGGACTCGGGCAAGGTCGAATCGACCGAGGGCGTGCCAGCGAAGACGGTGGTGTAAAAGTATTCGCGGGCACGTCGAGGGTGACTGCTCCAACGGAGCAGACACAAAAACGGGGGAGACAGTCTCCAGGGGATGAGCTCCCTGGGAGCCGTTCCAAAACGCGGAGGGTTACTACCCCGAACAAGGGTAGTGGGGCTGGGAAGCTGAACCCCGGCCAGGTACCTCCAAAACCGGGGGAGGAAGGACCTGGAAAGGTCTGTCCACCCAGGAAAGACGGTGGTAAGGGGTTACGGCAGGCTGAGAGCTCTCTGCCGCACTAGACCAGGGAAATATAGGCGAGATGATCCTCGAGCTGAAGCGGGGCGTCTCGCAAAAGGGTGCCGCCTACAAGAAGTTGGCGGAGGAAGTCCTAGGCGAGACGGTCAAGGTAAGGGCACTCACGACGGAGGTGAATCTAAGGGTTAAATACCTAGACGAGATCACCGAAGTCGAAGAGCTCATCACGGCACTGCGGCGACAGTGTGAAGTAGAGACGCTCACCGCAGCCGTTCGGCTACGGAAAGGTCCTGCAGAGACGCAGGTAGCATTGGTTCGGCTATCTGCAGCGGACGCCTCCAAGGTAGTCAAGTTAGGCAGCGTCAAGGTGGGATGGTCGGTGTGCCCTATGAGCATATACGAGCAACCCGAAGTTTGCTTCAAGTGTCTGGAACCGGGGCACAAGCAATGGGACTGCAAAGTCCCTGACAGAAGCAAGCTCTGCTGACGCTGTGGATTGGAGGGACATAAGGCACAATGCTGCACGAACCCTCCCAATTGTTTGATTTGTTCCAACAAAGCTGCGAACAGAAAGCACCCCATGGGGGGTTCGATGTGCCCGGCGTTTAAGCGTGCTGCAAAATCACAGTGCAGGTAACGCAGCTGTCTTGCTCGGCCTCGCCCGAGTGTCCGGTGTGCGCTGGTTTAGAGGAAACGGCAGAACACGTGTTGCTCGTGTGCCCACGTTTTCGCGCAATGTGTGACCACATGCTTGCCACATGTGGTCTAAACACTACCCAGGAGAACCTAGTTCGGAGGATGTGTAAAGATGAAGTTGGCTCGAACGCTGTTTTATCGGCTATCGTCCAAATCGTCTCGGAGCTACACGGAAGGTGGTCAAGTACGAGACACTGAGGACGACCTTACTGTTGAGGTCGAAATACGTATCTGTCAAGGTACAATTAAGGGGTGGAATTAAATGGGATTGTACAAACTCGTCTTATGACAAATGAAGACATTCCACTAAAAAGCTCAAAATAATTTTCTTAATAGTTCAGAGACTTGAGATATTTCTCAATTAAGTTATCGTCGTTGACTCTATCAGGCGGAAAGTAAACAACACAAATGTAAAGGGTGGCATCGATAGTAGAAATAGCGACCAATATTTGCTCAACTTCTAATCCGGATGGAGGATCCAGCTGACGGGACTTAATGCTTGAACGAACAGCTAGCAGGAAGCCGCCCCCGGTGAGTTTACGGCCATTTGACGGCGAGTGATCTTGTCTGTATTTACACGGAGTATAATGCATCGTTGAGCCAGGTTTCGGAAAAAGCATAAATGTCGTAACACACATCGCTGACTGCCAACTTATAATCGGCAAGTGAACTGTTGATTCCACCAACATTTTGGTAGTACAGCAAAGCGTTTGCGGAAGTTGTTTGCATTATTTGCATGGGAGGTGATTGCGCGCCTTGGATGACGAGCTTCGGTGGTGTTGCGACGCGTTGAGTTGGTGATGTAAGTGCTGCTGTGTGTTCTCATTTAAACCGTACTTGCCAGATTCAGCAGGGTGGAAGCCCCTACCACCTGACCCATTCACAGGACCAGGACGACTGTTGAACGCTGGCTGGATGGTCAGGACTGTGATGGGAGGTTCCGGGACTTCCAAAGGGTTTATTATCAGGCGTCCCGGTTGTCGACTTGTTGAGGAAATGTCTTCAGAGCGAGCGGTGTCCTTTGTTAGATCGCACTTGCCTGGTAACGCGAGCTGGAAGCCCCTTCTGCCTGACCCAAGCACAGGGCCAGGCCGGCTGATGTACGTTGGCTGCATTGTCGCGACTGTGATGGGGGGCTCTAGGGCCTCCAAAGTGCTTTCTGTCATGCGTTCTGGGTGGTGGGAAATTGGAACCAAATCGGTGATATTGTAGCTGCGGGAGGAAATGTCTTCATAGCGAGCAGTGTTCGTAATCGGATAATACTTGCCTGATTGCATAGGCTGAAAGCCCCTTATGCCGGATCCATACGCAGGACCAGGATGACTGATGAGCGCTGGCAGGAAGGTCTCGACTGCAATGGAAGGTCTCGACTGCAAAGTGCTGTATGTTGTGCATCCTGGTGAGGAGAGCTGATTCTTTTCTGTGGAGATTTTGCTGTTTAAGAGTTGTTCGGAAGACGTATAAAGGATCCATTTTTTTTATTCAAATCAAAAGGGCGTACAGTAACCCCTTCCTACCAATACCATGCGTCGCTGATAACGTTTGAAAATGTTTTACAAACTGTTATTTTAAAAGACACGAAAGAAAGATCTGCTTTGTTTTTGCCTCGAGGAACTAGTTTTGTCACTTTTATTGGACGGGTGTGCATTCGAAATGTCAGAGATGTAAATTTTTACGTCCTCTTCACTTTGATCTGGTTCGAAGGGTGTTACATAGAAAGACTCGAGATCGTTGGCGTGGAGATCACTATTGACAACTTTCAAATCCGAATTTCTAGGTTTGGTCTTATTTCCGTTGGCTGGCGCCGAAGAATCACCTGATTCTCTGTCAGCATTCGACCGAAATTCCCACCGGAATTGGTTACCCGATCTTTTCAAAGGTTGCTGAGCACTAGGACAAAGACCACTGAAGATTAAACTACCAATTATATGCATTGCCTAATATTTACCATGCCGAACTGTCTTATTGATTTATTTTACAAGCTGAAGTATATTGTTTATGGCGGTTCTGAAGAACATTGTCCATCCTACAAAACCGCAATCATAAAATCATGTTAGTATCACTTGTCATAAGACGAGTTTATACTAGAGCTGTGCGCCGCCGCGCCACGCCGCCGCCGCCGGTGGTTTTACTCACGCCGCCGCCGGCGATTTTGGGTAGGCGCGCTGCTGATCATAATGTTGCCACGCCGATGACTAATCGCAATAAAAAATTAAATTAACTTGAGTCGAGTCAAGTACGAAACACTGAAGATGGCCTAACAGTTGAGATCGAAATACGTATCGCTAAAGCAATACAACGTGGTGGAATTAATTGGAATAGTACAAAACTCGTATATTGTCAATGCAATTGAGGTGGAACTCGTCAGAATTAAATTTCGGTCTACTTTTCCATACCAACCAAATGGGTGCTTTAATGACCATTATGTTACTCAAATGGGTTGGATAAAATCCATTATAGCACTCATTTGGGTGCTATAATGAAAAACCAACATCAGAACAGTAGTTACATGACTACATTTCGCTGATCAAGCTTGGGTAAGTGATCAAATAGTGTATTCTCTGCGTCGCGTAATAAATGAAAGAGTTTGATGGCTATGACATCAGAATTTTCCAAAGGCAAGTTCATCTTTCGCTTCAAGGCTTGTCGACCTATGCAATGTGGCACGCCGCACGATAACATGGAATATGATTGTTTTCTGCAGCAACATGATTTATTTGGTGAAAATGATCATATGGAGTAAATCAGTTTGTACCGTTTGTACAAATTAACCATATTGAAGCCCATTTTTCGTCATTGCAAAAAATAGCGTGTGCAACTCGATGCAAAACTCGATTTTTTCAGCACTCGTAGTATTTATCAAACTCTGCAAGCCTCGTTGGATAAACGTACAACTCGTGCTGAAAAAATCATCTTTTTGCAACTTGTTGCACAAACTACTATTTGTCTCCCCCTCCTCGGATTTTTTTGCCAAAAAATAATATGTTCAGGGGGCAACAAAATAAAATTCAGATAATTTTGAGGATTTTCAAAACATTCTTTAACAAATCCGAGGAGTTTTTTTTATTTTTTTTTTTCATTTTAATATTTATTTTTTATTATCCCCCCCCCCTTGACCTTTCGGAGACCAGTAGGACAAAAAGTTAATTAAATATTTGTAACATTTTCTTCAAAAACTTCCAATTCCTGGAATTCCTGTGAAAAATCGAAAAAGTAAGATTTCCTTCGAAATTTCTTCCAGGGATTCCTTCGGAAAATATTCCAGAAATTGAGGCTTCGGAAATTAATCAAGAAATTTCGTTGGAAAATCCTCTACATATTCCTTCGAAAAGTTTCATTTAAAAACCTTAGAAAATTACTTCAGGAATTCTTCCGGAAATTTCTTTATATATTTCTTTGGAAATTCCTTACGAAATTTCTTACGATTCCTTCAGAATTTCCATTACCGATTTCTTCAGAAAAACCTTTACGAATTTTATTCGGATTTCTTTAAAGAATATATACGAAAATGAGTGCAGGAATTCCTACGAAAATTCCGTTGTAAATTCCTTCGGAGAATCCTTAAAGAATTCATTCGGAAGTTTATTTAGCAATTCCTCCAGAAATACCTTAAGAGTTTTTCCAAAAATTTGCGTACAAAGTCCTTAATTTTTCAAAAGCAAAACCTTTGGAAAATTCCTTGAGAATTCCTTCGGGAATTCCTCCTTTTGAAATTTCTTTGGAAATTATTCCATGAATTCCTTAAATAAATTCTTCAAGAAATTGAATAAGAAATTCCTTCGAAATTTCCTTAAGGAATTTTTTTAGAATTACTTCCAGCAATCCCTTAAAAACATTCTCCGGGAATTCTTTCAGAACTTCCTGCAGGAATTCCATCGAAAACGCCTTCATGAGTTCTTTCCGAAAATCTTTCAGTAATTCACTCAGATTTTTTTCTACAATTCTTGCTGAAAGTCTTTTAGGGTTTATTATTATAAAAAAAATATAACAATGAATAAATTGTTTGATTATTTAATGAAGGAGGAGTTCTCAAAGTGTATTTTTGGAGGAGTTTTTGAAGAAAATCATGGATGGTTTTGTACAGGAATTTCCAAATTAACTTTTGAAGGCATTTACAAAAAAAGAACCTGAAAGGTTTTCGTAAATAATTCCTGAAAGAACTGCTAAATGAATTTCTGAAAGTATTTCTAAAAGACTTCCCAAAAATAATCCTAGAAGAATATCTAGAGGGATCCATACACAAATTTCTGAAGGAATTTCCAGAGGAATTCTCAATGGCATTAACGAAAAAAATCCTTATAGTGCCTACTGGCATTTCTGAAGTAATTTCTAGGTTTCCCAGGAACTCCTTTGGACTTTTTTTTCCAGCAATTTATTCGCAATTTCCTCCACAAACTTCTCTAAAGATTCGTCTGGTGATTCCCTCGGAAATAGCCTTAAGGAGTTCTACAAAAACTCCGGAAAAGAATTCCAGAAAGTCTTTCAGAAATTCTTTCGGTATTTCACCCAGAAATTAGTTCGAAATTTTCTTCACGTATTCCTTCAGAAATTTGTATACGTAAACCTTGGGAAATTCGTTAAGGTATTCTTCAAAAAGTAAATTCAGAAATTCTTCTGAAAACTCTTTTGGAATTCTTTGCAAAGTTCTTGGGCGAATTTCTAGCAAATTCCTTAAGAATTCCTGAACAAGTTTCTGAAAGAATATCCGAATTGTCAAAGCCTTTCCTGAAGGAACTTCCGACAATCTTGAATTTCTTCACATTCCGTCAAGAGTCCGTTCAGAAATCCCTCTAGGGATTTCTTTGGAAAATTCGCAAATTTTTTTAGGAAATGAATCTAGAAATTAAATAAATGTTGAAATTTCTCAGGATATTCCTCCAAATATTCAAAAAAGGTTTTCTAAGAACTATTTCAAATCTTTCCTCAGGAATCGTTTAAGAACTTCCAACAGGATTTTTTTAGAAAATTCCTTTGGTAAAACTTCTGGAATTCCTTAGCAATCCTTCACAAATTTCTTTTGAAATATAAACAGAAAATACTTTAGAAGATCTTTCGAAAATCCGTTTGAGAATTCCATAAAAAATAACTAAAAATTCCTTCTGAAATTCATTTACGATTCCTTAGCAAGTTCCTTTAGGCTTTGGAAATTTGCTTAGAAATTTCCTACGGATTTTTTTAGAAATTACTTAGGAAATTTCTCAGAAATTACTCTATGGGTTCCTTAGCAAGATTCTAGGCATTTTTTCCTGAAATTCCCATAATAATTCTTTCAGAACAACCTTAAGCAATTCCTTGGAAAAGTCTCAGGTAATCTTCAGAAAATTCCTTCCATTTCCCTCAGGAATTCCTTAACTTTCGATTTTTTCGGGAATCTCTTCAGAAATTCATTCAAAAGTCCTTTAAAAAATTCGGAAATTTCTTCGAAAATTCCTTAGAAAATTGCATTTGGGATTCTAATTCTATTAGGATATTTTTCGAAAATGTCTGTCTTCCGGAAATTCTTTCAAAAAGTTCACCGGAAATGCTATCACAAACTCTTTCGGGCATTACATCAGGAATTCTCTCAGAAAGTCCTTTAGGAATCCTTTCGAATTTTTTTTATTTAGGTAATTCCTTCGGAAATTCTTTTACGAATACCATCGGAAACTATTTCGTTCCTTAATAAGTTTCCGAATGAATTCCAGCAGGAATATTGTCTAGTGGCTATCGCTTCTGTCTTATAAGCAGGAGATCGTGGGTTCAATTCCAGGCTCGTCCCTTTTCCTACTTTGTATTTCTATCTTAGTTTTTTTTTCCTGTATTTCACGTTCTACCAATACGAATCCTACCAAACGACTCCAAAACGATTTCACACTAACAATTCAAAACCTTCTGTGCCACCAGAGTTCTCTGCATCTTTCTTAAGTAGGTGTCAAACTAAATGATGGTTTCTGGGGCCCTCCTTGGCCTAGCGATAAGATTCTCGGCTATAAAGCAAGAAGCTCACAGTTAATAACTGTGGAAGCGTTAAATGAACACTAAGCAGCGAGGCGGCAATATCCCAGAAGGGGATGTAATACCAATAAGAAGAAGAAGAAGAAGTCAAACTGATAATCCTTACCGTTCCCCAGCGTTCGCAAGGACGTGGCCAGAACAGACCTTACCTGTTGAAGGGTGCCTTGCTTCCATCTAAGAGATAGTGAATAGTCTCTTATAAAAGACTATGTTTATACTACAGTGACTATAATAACAGTGTCGTCAAGTGTCAGAATTGGAACAGAATCGTCTGTCAGTTCCATACAAATGCGCGTTCCAAACGAGCAGGAGACCTGTCAAACGCGGCACATGACGTTACTCTTCTTATAGGACTCTAGTTTATACCACCTACGAGTTTGTGCGAATTGCTCAATGCTAATGCTAAATTCTCAAGGAATGAAATTTCCCAAGTAATTAGGAGTTCCAAGAATAATCCCGTTTTTACTTCAGAAATTCTTTCAGGAATTGCCAATAAATTTTTTGGCATATTTAATCAATTTCAAAAATCCGCGGTAAAATTGATTTTTTCATCCACGCGGTTCACGCCGCCGCCGATGAAAACCAACGGCGCGCCGCCGTGACGCCGCCGCCGCCGCCCAAGCAACACCTCTTGTTTCTCAGTGAGTAACAACAACTGTGGTGTGACTTACTAAAGGTCTGACTTATGCACAACGCGTCGTATTTGGAACTCCTTTGTGACACAAAAAGCGCAAGAGGTGGAGCCTATTTGCAACATCTTGCGGCTACAATGACAATAAAAACACAAAAACCAACCTGGAATCGAACCATAGACCTTGAGATTTGCAACCTTCTACTATATCCATCACACCAACAATTCTATTTGGAGATTCTGCTACAAGTGCACTACATAAACAACAAAGTCATTTGTAACTTCGATGTACCTTATGCGGAACATGCAGGGGATTTTCAAAAATAAAATACTGCTCAGCTGAGCTGAAAGTGTTTTGCAACATATCGGAAACATTGTCGTAACAGCAATAAACCGAAGTGTTATTGATTCTGCAACTTATCTGTTTGTTTCTGATATGAAACACATCGAATTTTAAACCACCCAAGAAGTCAGATGGGTAGAATATTGCAACGCCACTTAAACGGAAATGAAACATTGTGATTTTCTGAAACAGGGAAGTGGCTTTAATGTGACTCGATGTATTGCCAGTGTCTTCAATGCAATTTATTAGGAACAAACACCTATTTGAAAGATGTTGCGCGTGCTGCTTGGGCGATTATATGACCGGCGCACAGGTCTAGTTTATACAATCCCATTGAATTCCACCACTTAATTGTATCTTGACAGATACGTATTTCGACCTCAACAGTAAGGCCGTCTTCAGTGTCTCGTACTTGACTCGACTTGTCGAGCCTAGTCGAGTCAAGTACGAAACAATGAAGACGGCCTTACTGTTGAGGTCGAAATACGTATCTGTCAAGATACAATTAAGTGGTGGAATTCAATGGGATTGTATAAACTCGTCTTAAGACATTCCACTAAAAAGCTCAAAATAATTTTCTTATCATGTTAGTATGTCAAGTAGGTTGTGTTTAGTTATTCTTAATCCAAATTTCCAAAGGAGTGAAATAAATTTTCCGGGAGATACCAAAAATCCGCCGATTGCCCGGAAAATCTTTTTAAATCAACTAATTACGTTCCTGCATTGAGCAATTCGTTATTTCTTCGAAAATTACTCGTAACACTATGAGCTCTTCATATGAGGCCGTAACACTAACGAATGTTTCCTGAAAGATGTGTCCGAAGAAATGAACCACTCATAAGTGAATCAATTTCCAGGCATCACCCCATTCCTCGCAACTAATTAGACCCAAACAAACATGATGAATCGCATATTTACGTCGTCATCCATCTATCAAATCCATCCTTCCCTATCTTCCTTCGTGGAAAAATCTTCCCAATTCATCATTCATCCATCCTAAACCAAGATCCATACCTCCAGGCGTTTTTTTTCCTTGTGTAACATCTCAAATTAGAGAACTTCCAAATTCGAATAATTTGCCTCTCCATGGTTACCAATCACCGGAGCTCGGGTGAAATTGGAAATTGACACAAACCAAATATCACAAGTCCCAGCATTTGTCCTCCACTCGACGCAAAATGAGTCCAACGTGCTCCAATTCAATCGTGTTCCCAACAACTGAAGCTGATCCGAACCAAAAACCAGCTGGGTTTCTTCGGTTCGTTTTCGGTCGCACTCAGGATGATTCATTACCCACCGGGGCCGGGGCCATTTACTAGAGAGAAGAGGTTTGGTGACGATAAATTTGACCCGGACAGCCTGGATGGGATATCTGATTTGCCACCGGGATTGACTGTCGGTGTAGATGTTTGGAGAAATCAGTCACACCAATCACCGTACCCGTAAAGCACTGCACAGTCGTTACCAAAATCGGACCTGGGGTGGCCCATGGCCAACATGAATTATCAACAGTTTTCATATTTATGACAGTAATTAGAACAATTTAAAAAGCAAAATCCAAATCTATTTAAAAAAAATGGAAGAATCGCACCAAATAAGTTAAATAAATACATCACGCTTTTAAAAGTGTGATTTAATTACAATGACTAAAAATGAGCTAAATTTTCACATAAAAAACGGCATGGAACAACCCTGCGTTCTAGCATCTTAGGCCCTGATTGGAGATAGAAACACAGTCATTGTTAGGGAGCGTTATTTCCGATTCGAGTGGGCGAGAAGGAAAAAATACGCTCCGTTCCGAGATTGTATCCGGTATGAAGTTCAATTTGAGCACAAATAAAAAATCAGCAGCACTCTAAAATGGGAGACATACATAGACGAGGGCGGCTAAGAGAACATCTAACATCACGGAAATAACGAAAATAACATCAAAAATTGAAGTGCAAGCAATGAATATATGTGTGAAGTCAATCGGTAATAATTACAAATGGAAAGGTCTCACCAAAAACTTTTAAAATCTATCTAAAATATTGATTTGTGTTGAAAACTATTCGAATATTGAAAATCATAAAAGTTACTAAAACAATCGATTTATCATTACATTTGCCATAATTTTAAAGATGGGTTAAAATATGTTTTACTATGGAACGTTCACAATACAATCTAAATTAAAGATGTGATGCGAACCGATAGAACGGATGGATGCTGAATTTTGCAACCGAGAGGATTACCGTGCTGATTTTTTTCCCTCTTTCGGCGCTCGAAGCGATCCAGGGCGATGCCATTTTCTTCCATTCAATCCTCGCTGTTTCGTGATTATAACGGAAGTGGGAGGATTCCACGGCCAAGGCAAGCAGCAGCCGCCGAGAAAAAGGATGTGAGGTTGAAATTACTCTTCCCGAACCGGGCCGTTTGTATTCGTTCGGAATCGATTCATTATTCAGCGGAGAAGCTTCCATCCATCAGTAGGATCAGAACAAAGTGGACAGCGAAGATGGACATTTTTCTAAACCGTTGCCAATATCGGAGATTTGCCATTACGTGCGATTGGATACTTTGAATGATGCATTAGCCTTTGATTAGTTATCTATTAGAGTGGAGTGTTAACAAACACAACAAATAGAGCGAGATGGGTCAACGTGACCTGATTAGTTTATTTGAAAAAATGTCAAAAGGAAATGTTGTCTATATGTGAATACGAGATTGGAAATTGATAGCAGCTGGTGCTTGATAGACTTCCAGCAGAACAGTACCTACAAAAGCGTGAAAGTACTATCAAATCATTCTCAGAAGGTTAAAATAAAATAGCAAAACTAGAAAGGAATAGATTTAAAGTAAGGAAATATTGTAGTAGAATTAGAAATAAGTTTTCATTGCTTTTAGTAAGGTATCGACAAGCTTCAGAAACTAAAGATTGGATCAGCTGCTTACTCGAATGATTTGAAGCTTTTGATCAGAAATTTGGAACCTCTGAAGGCTTGACAACTTTCCCTCAGACATTTTGAAGGTTCCCACAGGAAGTTTCAATGTCATTTTTAACTTTTTCAATGTTCATCGGAACTAAACCTGGTCTAAAGTCCCCCCGAAGTAAAAACATACAAAATAACAGTTTTTTGCAATCGTCTATAAAAAATAACAAAAACGCGCTTTCCTAGCATCGCATAGACGAAAAAGCATAAGCAAACTCCGCATTAATTTTCCTCTGCACTACGTAAGAACCAATTTTCGTACACTCATCCCTGCTCTTCGTATTCCGGCAAATGAAATACAAGATTGATGAGCATTTTATACCGCCATCGATCGAGTCATTGATTCACGTCCCAATGAGCGAATGAGTGAGTGAGTAGGTAAAAAGGATCGTCCATCTTCGCTTCTTTTGTCCCTTCAATCATTTCGGTACCAGCAGCAGTGGCCGAGCCGGAACGGACTGGCGGGTTCCAATGCAATGCTAAGATCGCCGGAGAACGGAGGTCTGGAAAGTATTCGAACGAGTCATGCTTCGACAAAAGATGAGAAATAAGACCTGATTTGCATTTTTGCCACTTTCTATGTGTGTCCGAATCCACAAAAGCCACAAAAGGGTACTGCGGACGGGTGCGGGTGTAGTTGGGGATGCTAAAGGTAGCCAAAGGCTGGTTGCGTCACCCTGCCTAGGAATGGAAAGAAACGGACAACCGAACCGAAGGTGATGACCGGTGGAACTCCGGCCTGAGGAACCTAAATTCGAGTCTCCTGTGTTACCACCATCAGAATCTGTTCCAGTTAGGTGCTCCATGAAATATTTAAATTAATTACTTTTGCATCCTTCGGATGGATTGCCCCCGAACAGAGAGCTGAAAATTCTAAGAATGACAAGCGCTTTCAAGTCAATCACAGAGAGCCTACGGGGGATTGAGCCTTGAATTAGCATCTCCTCGCATTTTGGATTGAAGGAGTGATGCTTTTGTGGGGCGGCGGTGATTGTGATAAATGAACACTTCCAATCGAAAAACAGAAATTGACTAGTCATAAAACAAATTTATGAAGACAGCAGCAACACAAAATTGAGTTATTGATTTTCAATTTCCATTCGAATTAATGGGGAAATGGGCCACTCTTTTGCCAGAGATAGGCAAAATTCCATACAACTTTTGCCACCCGCACCGACCCCACTCGGTCACCACTCCTAACAGTCGGAGATAGTTCCTCGGGGAAAGATAAGTAGGACCTTTTCTACTTCTGTGCACCCGGTAACTGCTTCCGGGCACAGAATGGGAAAGGCAAACGAGCAAAATTAAAACTACTGTTCGGTTGGACTTTTGTCGTTCCGAACTCTTCCGGACCCGAAGACGAACTGCTGACGGGGGAGTTCCTATTACCTGGGACATGCATTATGGGACCGAGTATGCGGAACAGTGGTACGATTAAAATTTTCAATCAATCGAAGAAGAGGGAGGAAAGGTGTGGATTTTATTATGCAAGAATTTTGACGAAGCATCTTGCTATTCCTGACTTTGAGAATTGAAATAAAGCATTCATACTTTTATCAGGAATTCCACAAAGTGCCCTTCAAGTGTTAAAGCAAAGCGCCAAACTGAAGGGAACTTAGTAGGGTCGCAGGGCTTGAGAATTGCTTTAATGTCGCTCAGCTTTTCTTCTGTGGGTCTTTAGGAATTTCCTTATTTCTTGCCAGGAGTTCTGAAAGGAATTTACGGGAATCTACGGGAAATTTACACAGCACCCAGTAGACATGCGACGCTTGTTCCCTAATATGATGGGAATCAAACCAGCACAGCTTCTCTTTCGTGTATTCTAAATAGTGAGCACCCAAATGAAATTAATTAGTGTAAAAATCGCTTCGTTTCACTTAGTTCAATATCCGATGTACAATTCAAGATTTGACATTAACTGATTATGTACCTCTAAACGACAAAAGATTTTTGTAGAATTGTCCTTTTGAAGAAGACTCGAAATAGAGTCGAAACGTCGGGAAAAAACTAGAACCTTTGTTTTGATTATCCGAGACTGCAATGTCGTTAGAAGTTCTGATATACCAACATTAGTCGAATCCTCTCCATCATCAATCCTTGTTTGGTAATCCGTGGACGGCAATCCTCAAGGAATTCCGACGGGATTGTTTCAGGAATTCCGAAGGGAATGTTGCAGGAGTTCCGACGGGAATATTCCAGAAAGTGTGTTGGAAATAATCCCGGAATTCCAATTCCAGATTACATTCCAGAGAATGTTCCAGGGATTATGTTGGCAATGTTCCAGGTATGTAGAAGCCAATTGTCGGAGGATTTAATAAATCAATCAATCTGTCAAGGGTTCCCGAAGAAAATCGTCGAGGTACTCCAAATTAATCGTTCAGGGATTTCGAAAAGAATCTTCCAGCGATTCCGAAGCTTATCCTCCAGGGATGTTGAAGCAAATCGTCAAATGATCCCGACGTAATTTTTCGAGGGATTCCAAAGTAAATCATCGAGGGGCTCCGAAGCAAATCGTCAAACGATTCCGAAGAAATTCATCAATGGGATTTGGATCGTCGAGGGATTCGGAAGCAAATCAGTGAGGGATTCCGAGGCAAAGCATCGAGAGAGTCCGAGAGACTTAAATCTTCAAGCAATTCCGAAGCAAATCTTCGAAAGATTCCGAAACAAATCCCCTTATTTACGCCAATGATTCCACTAAAAGAGCTTAAATACTTTTCGTTTTCTATTCCCAACTTCTTATTTCTCTGTTCTGCTTTCTTATTTCTTACTTCTTACCCCTCAATTACCATTGATCACTTCGCACTTTTCACATTCACTATTGTTTGGACAAAAGACATGTTGGCACATATAGTACGTTCAACCAAATGACATTTTTGGCCAACTGGCTCTTTTTGCCCGGAGACAATTTTTTGCCAAACAACAATTTCGGTCAAGTGGCATTTTCTACCAACAGATCATTACATTTTTGAAAGGCTAATTCCAGCCAGATGACCTTTCGGCAACATGGATTTATGACGAATGGCTTTCGGCCAAACGTCTCCACGTTTGTCTTTAGTCTCTTTCCTCAAAAGTTTTCCTAAAGATTCGCTCCTAATAGTTTCTTCAAATGATTTCCTTAATAATCCTTTTAAAAATTTCCTTCGAAAAAAATACATTTTTCTCCAGGAGCTCATTTTGGGATTCGCTTAACATTGTGTCCGAAAGGCTTTAGGAAAATATGTTCAGAAACAGCATCCTAAGAAGAATAAGCCTACAACTAAAAGAGGGAAGTGTGTTTCACCAGGCAATACGAGCTAGGCGCTAATATTTCCAGCCGACAAAAGGATCATAACTGGCTTATTTATGTATACACTTCAAGTAGCAGGTTAGAGAAACTCGGCGGTCAGTACGACAAATGCGATGTTGACCAATTTGAACGACATTTATTGAACACCCATCTGGCCGAAATGGACATACGACCGAAAATTTCGTTCAACCGAATTTGTCAATTGACCGAAAATGTCATTGAGAAATGTGAAGTGAAAAGTGGTAGGTGAAACAACTTACTTCTCTTTCCTATTAATCTTTTCTAATGTTATGGCTTTCGTGCCTGTTGTTCAACATTGCGCTAGAAGGTGTCATGCGGAGAGCCGGGTGTAACAGCCGGGGTACGATTTTCAACAGATCCAGTCAATTTATTTGTTTCGCGGATGACATGGACATTGTCGGCCGAACATTTGCAAAGCTGGCAGAACTGAACACCCGCCTGAAACGTGAAGCAACAAAAGTTGGACTGGTGGTGTATGCATCGAAGACAAAGTACATACGTGTGGACGGAACCGAGGCGCGACAGGGTCCGCCTGGAAAGCAGTGTTACGATAGACGGGGATACCTTCGAGGTGGTCGAGGCATACGTCTACCTTGGATCCTTGCTAACGACTGATAACAATGTTAGTCGTGAAATTAGAAGGCGCATCATCTGTGGAAGTCGGGCCTACTACAGTATCCAGAAGAATCTGCGGTAAAAAAAGATTCACCACTGCATCAAATGTGTCATGTACAAAACGCTGATAAGACCGGTAGTCCTCTACGGACATGAAACATGGACAATGCTCGAGGAGGACTTGCAAGCACTCGGAGTATTCGAGAGACCAGTGCTTAGGACCATCTTTGGCGGTGTACAAGAAGACGGTGTGTGGCGGCGAAGAATTAACCATGAGCTCGCCCAGCTCTACGGCGAACCCAGTATCCAGAAGGTAGCTAAAGCCGGAAGGGTACGATGGGCAGGGCATGTTGCAAGAATGCCGGACAGCAACCCTGCAAAGATGGTGTTCGCTTCCGATCCGGCAGGTACGAGACGACGTGGAGCGCAGCGAGCGAGATGAGCAGACCAGGTGCAGAACGACTTGGCGAGCGTGGGGCGTATTCGAGGATGGAGAGATGCGGCCTCGAACCGTGTATTGTGGCGTCAAATGGTTGATTCAGTGTTATCTGTATAGATGTAGACTAAATAAATGAAATGAAATGAAATGAATGTTATGGCTTCTCGGTTCTCATTGATCGTTATTGATTTAACAGTTTTCACACGTATTTTTATTTGGTCAAACGATAAGTTTTCCATGCAATTATTGAACAATGGTAGAAAAGGTGAACTTTAACTGCTTTCAACATTTAGTTAAAATTTCAAATTAGGTTGACGAAAATTGGGGTGATGGCATTTTGTGGATGTCTTATCCTATGACCTGTTCGACCATTTCTGCATTTTCGTTCTACTGACCTTTTCGGTCAAACGGCTTTTACGGCAAAATAACCTATTCGATCAAACGTCTATTTCGGCCAAATGACCTCTCTAGTAACATTTTTGTTTTACGCAGGATTCATAACAGCTGTTCGGCTCAAATAAATTTCAAGCCTATCGACCGTTTCGGCTAAATTACCAGTTCAGTCACTGTCACCCAATCGACATATCAGGTATCAGAACGTCGGCTCCAGGGGCATGTTCACCTCAATTCGGGAGATTTGTGCCATCGCCTTCACAGCCTTTCTCATCACGCACCTGACGGAAAAGGAAGTGAACAAAAAGGAAAGGAATAGGGAGGGGAAAAACTCAAAGGTGCAGCCCAATCGGGTTGTACGCAAATGTGACGTAGGACTGCGTAGCTATTCGAAAATGATGGTATTTGCCATAATAATTTGTCTCGTTTTATTAACATTTCGCAAACTGCTCGGAGGTCAACTCAATCAAGAAGTCGAATAGTTGTTCCCAGTTGGATGGACTTTGAATCTCTAACCGTGGAATCAACATGACAATCGACTGGCTTTCAGTCGGGGACATCACAATCCTTACTTTGCCACGTACGCTTACATCGCGGGCGAAAACCAAACGTTGCAAATAAATATATTTCCGTTTGGTTTCACGCCACTACTTATTTTTCCTTTATTTCGTCAATTTTTGAGGATGATGTCCTCCAAAAAGGTCTTTATACAAAAGGTTGATCCGACAATTCGATATGAACTTTCTTCAAAGTGCAAAACTCAATCGTAACTAGCAAATTTGATAGCGCATCGGAGGGAGATGATGCAGTAAATTTGAATGGATGGAATCACTAACAGCCAGGCCTTGAAAAATTCGTTCAAAAACGAATGAATGCTTCGTTTTTAGCCCACAGCGAGGTTTTAATTTCGGTACACCGATTGATGTTCGCTCGATGACGTGATGCTTGCTGCACGAATAAGGGAAGAGGCAAATATAAAGCATTCGTTTTATACATTGAAAGTGGGGAGTTTTGAACGTGGCATCTTCATAAACCGGGTAGTGTCGAGGAGGCAGCGTTCAGTAGGGCAGCGTGAGATGAGAATGTTTCCTTCGTTCATCGGAAGTGTTTCAGATGCGAGTGAGTGTTGTGTAAATTAAAAACCACATTAGTGAGAAAGAGCGAGCCTGCATTATAAACCTCTCTTTCACACATTCATTCCAACCGAAATGCGCAACTCACTATAAATGAGGCAAGAGAGTTAAATGTTCTCTGCACTAGCGGGTGCTTGGTTTGACTCTCCAACTGTTTCGTACAATACCCAGCAAACCAGCAATCGTATAAGAATGTACAAATTAAATTATATATATTCACAGATCAGATCGTAATCATATATAGATCCAGCAGAAGTTGTGAAAAATTGTAGAAAGGTTACATATAATGCAAATGTACAATCTAATTACAATCTATGTCATAAGTTGTAAATATGTAAATTTAAACTCAAAACGGAATCATATATCGCAAATATTTGAAAAATTACATATATGTGCATCTGAAGTTACAATGTCGTTAAGATTTGATTGTAAAGTCCTCTGTTATAATGATTTCAAATATGCTTACAACAACTCTGTTGATCCTTGAATGTTCAATAAAATATTCTTTTCCAAGAATATTGAAAAGAACACATTTGTCATTGTCATCAAATACAATTCGAAGACAAATATCAAAAGCGGTAATTGTTTTATACAAATACATACCTCAACATTAAACAATCGGTAATCACCCAGTCAATGTCTGTGAAACAGAACTACATGAAAATGATCATTCAGTTATTTCTGTACTATTGGCCAGAACTCTAAGGGAACCTTTTCGCACCCATTCTCCATGAACTGTGTTTTTTCCGTACATCTGTACTAGCTATGTATAACTAAACCTTCAAAGGTAGATTCTTAATAAATACTTACTGTTATTTGTCATTAGGCATAGTAAACAGCCTGGTGTTGTTTTTAAGTACTCACTAAATGGATATAAATTTAGCAACCAGAAACAGAGTACTATTAGTCGTTTTATTCCATATTTTGTTCTCAACAATAAATTCACAACATCACTGCGATCTATAGAACACTTAAGAAATACAATAAACACGATTTGAGGGAAAACAAACTTTGAGGGCAATTTTGTTATATTGACAACGTTGTATTTCTCCTCTTAGAGATGATAATATTATGATGATATTATACACGTCAATATGAAATTATATATGTGTTCAATCAAATCGCATATACTGGTTTATGCAATCATTGTCGACAATGTTGTATAAGATGTAATGGAATGTCTTTTCCAGATTGTATTCGCAGACGCAATATTATCATTAGGTATAAATGATTGCTTAACAACTGCGTACACATGGAGGAACCAGGTAGCTTCTGGACTATGAACTAGAAGGTCAAAGGATCGAAACTGGAAGCTGGAGGCTAAATTTATAACATAAATATATACATTAACTAATCATCAATTAACAGCATGTCACATAATGATTACGTTTCGACCTAAGAAATATTTTTGTTGCAAATACAATATGTTTTTTATGATAATATAATGTATGTATTATGATGTATGTTTGAACTGTTTTTTACTATTCTAGATTTAAAGTTGTAACAGTCCAATTATGCTGAACATATGCGATCTCTGATAAAAACCAACATGATTGTATATTGATTAAATTGAAATCGGAATACGTCGTATATCTTGTTATGCCATAACACTGATTTGTACGTATATGGCCTCCACTTTTGTTCACATAGAAGGAATCTATGCATTTTATACAATCAAATTGCATCATATAAGAGTACATTAAACAGAACTGAAAGTTAGTTATGTGAACCAATTTGTTGGCTGGGTAGTGCCATATGGAGCGAGGAAGCATTCTTCACTAAGCACGTTGAAACTGTTCTCTCGTGAAGCCACCTTCCTCGGGAGTATATCTGGTGCTGAAGCATCGGTCATCATATTCATTGCTTCATTCATCCAAGCCCTGCTAACAGCAAGCACGCCAAATCCGATGCCACCGAAACAGTCCATTTTCGCAGTAACTCTCTTTCCATAAAATGCTGGTCCTGAGAAGAACCAATTTTCTTTTCCCAATGTGTCTTTCGAACCGCTCATTCCGCTCTTTCCGCGGAATCCCGATCAAAATGGCTCGCGCGCGCCGTACAGCAGCTTTCTTGTATTCAATAGATTGAGCCCGTTAGCCCCGCCCCTTTGTGATCTGTATGGGTGTCAATATAATGTGCACTCATAACGATTAATTAAGGGGCGGGGCTAATGGAATTACTTCATTAGATATAAGAAAGCTGTTTTACGGCGCGCGCGAGTCATTTCGATCGGGATTCCACAGACAACGGACCGTTCGGAGAATGACAAATTTTAAGAATCCTCTGAAATTTTCTCGATTCTGAATTTGGTCATGAGATGTTTATCTTAGATGCGAATTATTGCGAGGAATAACAGCATAAATTTGACTTAAGGCGAAGCTTCTCCATATTACCAAACATTATCTCTTGGCATATATCTGTCCGAACGACGTTCACCGATGGGTGGTTGCTGTAGAAAGTTTCCACTGAGGTGGCGTCTTCATTGATTTTATACAAAATAAGGTTGATCCGACAATCTGAGATAAACTTTCTTCAAAGTGCAAAACTTCAAAGCGCGTCGGAGGGAGATGATGTAATGAATTTTAATGGATGGAATCACTAACAGCAACCAAGCTACCACGCCAAAACCGATGCCACCGAAACAGTCTATTTTCGCAATTCACTCTTTTTGCCTTTCTCGTATACTAAGTATACGGTAAAGGCTATATGATCGCTCCAAAAACAAACTTTTTATAGAAGGCCCGGAGACCCATAGTGTTATATACCAATCGACTCAGTTCGACGAATCGAGGTGATGTCTGTGTGTGTGTGTGTGTGTGTGTGTGTGTGTGTGTGTGTGTGTGTGTGTGTGTGTGTGTGTGTGTGTGTGTGTGTGTGTGTGTGTGTGTGTGTGTGTGTGTGTGTGTGTGTGTGTGCGCAAAACTACTCAAAAAATGTCACTCATTTTTCGGGCACTTATTCTCAACCGTTTTGCTCGCAACAAGTTGCATTCGACGCAGAATCCTGTCCCATTGTTTCCTATTTGAAATTGGCCAGATCGAACTATGGGATCGAAAGTTATGGCCAAAATACAAATTCATACGAAAAAATCGCGTAAAAAATGTCACTCATTTTTCGGTCACTTACTCTCAACCGATTTGCTCGCAACAAAATGCATTCGACGCAGAATCCTGTCCCATTGTTTCCTATTTGAAATTGGTCAGATCGGACTATGGGATCAGAAGTTATGGCCAAAATACAAATTCATACGAAAAAATCGCGTAAAAAATGTCACTTATTTTTCGAGCACTTATCCTCAACCGATTTGCTCGCAACAAGTTGCATTCGACGCAGAGTCCTGTACCATTGTCCCCTATTTGAAATTGGCCAGATCGAACTATGGGATCGAAAGTTATGGCCAAAATACAAATTTATACGAAAAAATCGCGTAAAAAATGTCACTTATTTTTCGAGCACTTATCCTCAACCAATTTGCTCGCAACAAGTTGCATTCGACGCAGAGTCTTGTCCCATTGTTTCCTATTTGAAATTGGTCAGATCGGAATATGGGATCAGAAGTTATGGCCAAAATACAAATTCATACGAAAAAATCGCGTAAAAAATGTCACTTATTTTTCGAGCACTTATCCTCAACCGATTTGCTCGCAACAAGTTGCATTCGACGCAGAGTCCTGTCCCATTGTCCCCTATTTGAAATTGGCCAGATCGAACTATGGGATCGAAAGTTATGGCCAAAATACAAAATCATACGAAAAAATCGCGTAAAAAATGTCACTTATTTTTCGGGCACTTATCCTCAACCGATTTGCTCGCAACAAGTTGCATTCGACGCAGAATCCTGTCATATTGTTTCCTCTTTGAAATTGGCCAGATCGGACTATGGGATCAGAAGCTATGGCCAAAATACAAATTCATACGAGAAAATCGCGTAAAAAATGTCACTCATTTTTCAGGCACTTTTCCTCAACCGATTTGCTCGCATTAAATTGCATTCGACGCAGAATGTCTCATATTATCTTATAGAAAATTGGCCAGATCGGACTATGGGCTTAGATGTTATGGTCAAATTACTATTTATTGCGAAAAAGAGTTCAAAAAAGTCTAGCTCACTTTTTTAGCACTTAGACTTCATCTATTCCCCAAGCAACACAAGTTCAACAAATCTGGTTGCAGTAACCATATTGTGACTGATTCCGGTCATATATAGGGCTTCCATTCCCGGAAATGATTTCGGAATTATTATTTCATTTTTGAATTATTATTTCATTTCCCGTTTCCCGGGAAGTTGATTCCCAGGAAAAATGGAAGCCCTAGTCATATATAAGTTACTGTGATTGATGTGCAATATGTGTGCTTCTCAGGTCGCTCGCAACAGATTGCATTCGACGCAGAATCTTGTCCCATTGTTTCCTATAGAAACTTGGCCGGATCGTACAATTGGGTAAAAAGTTATGGCGAAAATACTAATTTTAAAACTATGTTTGTGTTATTTGAGATTTTTCCAATCCTTTTGAACGAACGAGAAAGGCACCATCACCGCTAGGTGGATTAATTTGGGTTTTTTCATAAAATGTTGGTCCTGAGAAGAACCAATTTTCTTTTCCCAATGCTCCTTTCCAACTAACTGACACCACAATTTGTAATAAATTTTCAGCATTGGCACTGGCGGTGCCGGATTGCCACAGTGCTATTTTTATGGTCAACCTTTTCTTCAAATGAAATTCTGGTTCGTTGAGGTTGAATGATCTGCAGCAACACATCTAGCACCACCACCAATGCGATGGATTTTCTTTGAAAATGTTATTAGCGCCTCTGTGATGCTGTGTCCGCTCCGCTGCGATCGCTTTGATTTGTCTGCTCTGCGTAAAATCTTGTTAATACTGAGGATTAGATCCAAACCCGCAAGTGATTGATTTTTGATGTCTGTGCTAGTGATGCATGTACGTGATTGGTTAGTTTACCTATTTCTAAACTTTTTATCAATTATCGATAATAAATAGTTAAAAATCAGTATTTTCAAATAAATACAAAGAAGCGTTGACTCATTCTTGATCGAATGGTCCAAAAAAATTGAAAATCCATCGAGAAACGGCTTAGATATTAAAGTTTAAAGTCTATCATATTTTCGTGACGGTCCCCGATTTTCGCAATCGTAAAGTGTACCCCAATATAGAAAACACAGACGTAGTCCTATGTCAAAAATGGGAAGTTTGGGAAAGGTACCCTTGAAGAGGGCATACAACGTATACAACACGTACAAAAGCTCATAGCTCCTCACTACAACGGGTTATGAACAACAGAATACTTTGAAGGTTCAGGTTTCTGTAGTCAATTTCACTTAGTAAGTGTTTACCAAATATTTGAAAACGCAGTTGCGCATAAAATGGGCAGTTACATATCAGATGATAAGAAGTTCCATAATCGGATTAACAACCATCACAGGCAAAAGATTCAACACGTTGAATATTTGCCATGTGATAGTTGAGTCGGCAGTGACCTGTCAAGGCGTTGACTAAGACACTGCAATTCTGTTTAGACAGATTAGCTAAATAGTTAGCTTATACCGGAGATGGCTCTCGGATATACAATTTTGTTTGTCGACATGAATCCAAATTACTCCAATACTGTTTGTGCCCAAGAGCTAATCAAACACTTCACCCAACACTTAGATATTGGAATAGCTGGCTCAGGACCAAAAAAGTCTTGTGATGCTCCAGTGCAAGCTAACTCATCAGCCAATTAGTTTCCAGCTATGGAAGAATAGACAGGTACCCATATAAGGTGCAATGTATTAACCGAATTCAGTTCCTCTATTTGAGTTCGACATGCGATTACTAACTTCGACCTTGAGTTGGCCGTAGCGAGGGCTTTGATAGCTGCTTTGCTATCAGAACAGAAGTATATTACTTTGCCCATTATGTGTTTCTGCAGTGCGGATTGCACTCCACACATAATAGCAGATATTTCCGCTTGAAAGACAGTGCAGTGTCTACCCAGTAAGTGGGACTGTTCCAATCTTAGCTCGCGCGAGTAGACACCTGCACCCGCTCTACCTTCGAAGAGGGAGCCGTCAGTGTAACAATCAATGCTATCTGACATACTTCTCTCCCAATAGCCAGATGTCCATTCATCCCGCGAGGGGAATTGTGTTGAAAATGTCCTATTAGGAAAACTACTAGCGAGTGTGAGATCACTTGGAGCGAAGAATGTTCTGCCCCAATCAACCATGATTTGTAACAACGAAGTGTGTGTAGAACTGCGGTTTACAGGATTCTCTTCCATGAAACCGAGAACCCATAATCGGTAAGTACAAGAAAGTGCTTCTTGTTTGAGATGTATGTGTAGTGGGACAACGTCGAAGAGAACCTCGAAAGCAGCCGTGGGAGTCGAAGAGCAGTCATTGCCATTAGGCACATCCTTTGAAGATGGCCTAATTTAGACTGAATTGTCCTCACTTTACCCTTTTGAGACCACACAAGACATCCATAAGCCAAAATTGGTCGTACAACTGTTGTGTAAATCCATTTGATATATTTGGGTTTAAGACCCCAAGTTTTACCAAAAGTTCGTCGGCATTGGCCGAAAGCCATACACGGCTTTCTGACTCTGAGCTCAATGTTAGGAGTCCAGGAGGGCTTGGAATCAAGAATTAGTCCCACATACTTTACCTAATTGATTTCAGAGTCAGAAAGATGTAATGGGCGATTCCATTACGATTACGTTTTTCCGTGAAAAGTACAATAGATGTTTTATTCGGATTAACCGAAAGGCCATATTGGCGACACCAACTTTCGACTGCCTGAAGAGCGTTTTGCATCAGGTCGAATAAAGTAGTAATACACAAACCGACTATCAATATTAGATAGTCGTCGGCAAATCCATAAGTAGGAAAACCGCCATTATTGAGTAATCTCAATAGCGTATCTGCAACGAGGCTCCACAAAAGTGGGGTCAATGCTCCCCCTTGGGGGCAGCCACAGACACTTAATTTCCTAATCGCTGCTTGACGTAATGTCGGGTAGAGATGTCGGTTTTTAAGCATCTGGTGAATCCATTTGGTAATTATATTACAACTTGGAAATCCTTGGATCTCGCATTCAATCGACTGGCTTCACTCAAATTGGAAACATTTGCACAAAAGTTTTTCCAGCCGAATCGTTCAGCAGATCGTAGAGCCTTCTTGTAAGCTTTGCGAGCCAACTTGAAAGAATCCGTCCCTGCTGAATGGCGTCTGTTCCAACTCCTTCTACACTGCTTCCTGAGCTTAGCCAAATCGGAATTCCACCACGGGGTTCCTCTTGAGGTTTTCACAGAACGCAAGGGGCAAGCTTCTTCAAAAGCTTCCACGATATGCAACGTTGTAGTATCAACGGCATCATCCAAGTCGATAAGAGTTTCAATGGATGGTAGATATCCATGAAATTTTGTCGAGTGCAACTCTGTATAGAGATCCCAGTTGGTTGAACGAAAACCGCATCGCGCCTCTTCTTCTCGTACCGGTCGGATAATTATCGAGCACCATCTCAATCAGGTTGTCGTCTGACATTCTGGCTACATGCCCGGCCCACCGTAACCGCCAAAATTGTACCGTGTGGTAGTTCTCCTAACAGTTACAACTCGTGGTTCATTGGCCTCCACCACCACCTCCATTGGCTTCCATCTGCAACCCACCATAAATAGTCCACAACACCTTCCATTCGGAAACTCCAAGGGCGCGTTGGTCCTTCGCCAGCAACATCCAACTTTCATGGCCATAGAGGCCGACCAGTCTAATGAACGTTTTGTAGATGGTCAACTTCGTACGGCGGCGAAATCTATTCGACAGGAGAGTCCAAAAGCATCTCCATCTTCTTCTTCTTCTCATTGGCATTACATCCCCACACTGGGACAGAGCCGCCTCGCAGCTTAGTGTTCATTAAGCACTTCCACAGTTATTAACTTTGAGGTTTCTAAGCCAAGTTACCATTTTTGCATTCGTATATCATGAGGCTAACACGATGATACTTTTATGCCCAGGGAATTCGAGACAGTTTCCAATCCGAAAATTGCCTAGACCGGCACCGGGAATCGAACCCAGCCACCCTCAGCATGGTTTTGCTTTGTAGCCGCGCGTCTTACCGCACGGCTAAGGAGGGCCCCAAAAGCATCTCCATGAAAAACCTTGAACTTTGATAATGAGTATTGAGTATTTGATATGGTTTCGAACATTTTGAAAATTGGTCACTTCCCCAGGACACCTGGAACCTACTACAGAGTGGTCAGGGCAACTGATCATCCTGAATATGCTTCCTGAAGCATCTTCATGAAAAATCTTGAAGTTTGATACCCATATTGATAGGGCTCTGAACGTTTTGACGTAGGACTTACGTCTCTCTTCACTATACCGGGTGTCATTTCAATATTTCTAAATCGACCGCGTTACGCTGTGTTGAAAGATTTTGAATGATCATAGCGTTTGTCCCAGTGAACGGATCTCTTCGGAAAAACCCTTAATCGACAGATCTTAAGTATGCCTTTCATATTCATACTTGATATGACCCGAAAAACTTGTTTCAATAGGCCTAAAACTGTTTTCGAAGCAAAACATTGACTGCACTGAATCCTATAAATATGGGTGCCGCTTGTTCCTCGCGTCATTTGTTCGCTTGATTCTGATGGTTGCAGACGCTAGCGGATAAGCTGCAACTGCGCACTAAAATAAGCCATAAAAGAGGGTGACGCAATTTTCCCTTCTCATTCTATTCAGAACTTCCACCGGGATATTTTTCTTTCATTCTAACCGGGACAAGCAAAGCCACAGCAGCATCGATTCGACAGCACTCGCAACTTTTCGCAAAACAGCTTCGTCCGCATCATCCGCTTTTCGGCCCGGTAGCGCCAAGGCCACCATCAGCCAAAGCATGCCAGTACAGCCGCAGAAAATGTTCCAGAAGCAGCCCATTCTACAGACCCGACACCACAGCAATGCCGAGAAGATACCGGCAACAGCAGCAGAGTCGAGCCGAAACTAGCCGGCATCAATGAAGAGCTGAGGCCGACCGGCATCAGTGTTGAGTCGAGACCGGCCGGCATTGGTATCGAGCCGAAACAACTTGAAGAAAATCAAGAGAAAGAACTGCAATGTAAAGAAACCCCCTCGGTCAACCAGTTCCCCGAAAGGAGTTAATTTTCGGCCCTTGTCAGGGCCAAGAGAATTAATAACAATTTTCGCAATTGGGTGGCATTCGTCACTGGTTCGTCGCATGCTGCATTAAGGCAATTCGCATCCCGCTGGTTCCATTGAAGAAACAACACACGTCAAGCGGATACGCTGCATGAAGACAGCTTTGGTTTTGCGCTCCACCTAGGAGCACCCAGCATCAGCCTTACAGTACGCTGCAACATGACGCAACAGATGGAGATAGAAAATGTATTTCTTTGAAGCAAACGGTTCTTCTGAGAGCCACTGATATATATATAATATCAAAGTTTTAAATACCCTCCGCGTTAGAAAATGTACTTGGGTGTCAAATCCAATATTCTAGAGATAAAATGTTATACGCGAATAGCGAATTTTCAAGATTTTTTATAACCGTGACATAACAAGAACTGTGACCGCGAAGTGGACGAAAGACTAGATTTGACCATGCCTTTAAAGACAATTAATATGTCCAAATTTCTCACATAATCTAATTTAGATAAATAAATCGGTGATAACAGCCCAAAAGTTATTATATAACAGGTTTCGTGAGAAATTTAAAAAAGATATCTCAAAATGAAAAGCTATCAATCGATTTATATAGAAAAACATTGTTTGATACTGTTCGCGCACAAAGCGAACGTGACTGAATGTTCTCCCAAGCTACCAATCCTAAATTTTCCGCACTTCCCACCTGAACAGCAATTCTTAGCTCGATTGCCTGGCTTGTGGTCTGTACCGTGCGAAAAGTCCCGTTAGGAAATAGACGCCAGCAGCGAGCAACAAAAGAAAGAAGAAGAAGCCCATCACGAACACGTGGATGATGATGACGCTTTGGCTGACAAAGGAACGGGATACAAGACGCTCACTGATTGGCCGACCAATCGGGAAGCACAGACGATTCAAAATTAAGTATAAAAAAAAGTGCATTCGCTTATGGAACATACACACGGTCAAGCAGTTTGACCAACATTGACTCCACCTCTCGTTTATTCAAACATCCATCAAGTTTCACCAACAGCGACACGAACAATCAATTTATTCGACCAACAATATCACACACGAACGACCGAAGCGCCAACTTGAGCACCAACCATCACAAAATATATGGGGGTTTGTGCAACTTCACTACAAATGCTCAAACATGTTCGGCGAACTTTGACTCCACCCCCGACAACTCAAACCAAAATCAAACCGTTTTAATTTTTCCAACCGAGCCGCCAACTGTCAAATGGTTGTTCGAACAACTTCACACACGTTCAAACAAAGCAGCAACCGAAGCGTTTTCTTGGGGGCGGAGTCAATGTTCGTCAAACTGCTTGACTGGTGTGTACGTTGCATTACAGAGCATTCAGTCCTTCTTATTAGTTGGACCAAGCCGAAACAAACAGCCTTTTTCAAGGCTATAAGAGTTGAATAATTTCCTTATTCAGTCGATATCGCATGGACTCGGAGGCCCTTCAGTCGAAGCTGCGAATGAGCTGCTGCTGGGTCTGACGAGAAGGCATAAAATAGCGCAACGTGATTTTTTTTTCCTTTCATTCTGACCGGGACAAGCCAAGTAACAGTAATATCGATTCGACAGCATTCACACCTTTTAGCAAGGCAGCATCGTCCATACTATCCACTTTTTCGGCCCCGCAGAGTCGAGGCCAACATCAGCCGAAGCATAGCCATCAGTACAACAGTAGAAGAAGTTCCAGAAGCAGTCCACCCCACAGACCCGACACCGCAGCAATGCCGAGCAGATACCGTCAACAGCAGCAGAGTCGAGCCGAGGCCGGCCGGCATCAGTATCGATCCGAGACAGGCTGAAAAAAAGCAAGAGAAAGAATTGCGATGCTTTTGAAGAAACCGTGCGTGTGTTTTGGTTTCGAACAAGAAACTCTTTCGGTCAACCAGTTGTCCATGAAAAAGTTAATTTCCGGCCCTTATCAGGGCCAAGAAAGATAATGATAAAGCTCGCAATGGGTCCCCGGTTCATCGGTCGGCAGTTCGTATCCCGCTGGTTCCATCTGGAGAAACAACACACGTCGGCACATACCTACACTGCATGAAGACAGCTTTGTTTTCGCGCTCCACCCGAAGCACCCAACATTAGTTTTACAATCCACTGCAACAAGACGCAACAGATGGACATAGAAAATGTTTATTTTCAAAGAATACGGTTCTTTTGAGATCCATTGATAGACTTACTAAGGAGTTCTTAAAAATTCTAAAATACTCTAGAGATAAAATGTTATACGCGAATAGCAGATTTTCAAGATTTTTTCATAACCGTTACATAACAAGAACTGTGACATATAATGAAATAAATCACAAAAAATTCCACTATTAGATGAAAAATCTATTGAGAGCTTTTCTTTTTGAGATATTTTTTCCTATATTGCTCATGAAAATTGTTATAATAATGTTTGGGCTGTTATCGCCGATTTTTTATACAAATTAGGTGACGTGAGAGATTTGGATGTATTATACATATTCAAAGGCATGGTCAAGTCAAGTCCTACGTCCACTTCGCGGTTAGGTCACAGACATTACCCACTGTTCGTTTTTTCAAATTGGCCACTTCCCCCGAGGTACCTGGAACCTACAACAGAGTGGTCAGAGCAACTGATCGTCCTGAATATGCTTCCTGAAGCATCTCCATGAAAAATCTTGAAGTTTGATACCCATATTGATATGGTACCGGATAATACATACGTGAGTAAGGATAAACATAATTGATCATAGTATCCGGAACCAGGTCTACTGAAATGGCCATATCTCGGATGTTTTTCAACGCATCTTAGCACAACAGCCCGCATTCAATTTTAAATAAGATCTAGTTTCTAGGAATATAGTGTTTATTGATGTAACTTCAAGCCACACAAAAATACGAGCTGCAGAAAAAATGTGTTTTTGACATGGCCTCCGAAAATCCGGAACATCTCCGGTGTTCGATGGCCAGTATTCATGATCGTACATGTTCCTAAATCTTGACTAAATTTGCCGTCGAATGCTTCCGGTTTTGTTCAATTTAATCAATTTTTCAAAAAGTTATAAGGATTTGAATTTGGGCCAAATTTTGCCTATCTCAATCATTTTGCCTAACCCCTGTATCTGTGTTGATACGAAACGAATTAGTGGAAGTAAAAGGAAGACAACAGATTTTTAAACTGCGTAGCATTTCCTCTAAGACGCTCACAAATAATTATTAAATTAAAACTTTATTTTTCATTTAGCTATTGGAATAGTACTGTACTTGTTTATTCAAGAATCAAATTCAAATCCATTTTTTCTAAGATCCTGATACAGTCCTTTCTCAGGAAGAAACACTCCTTCGGATAAATATCCACGGCTTAAAAAAAATTACTATCAAAAATTTCAAATGTAGCTGTACAAACTTCCTTTAAAACGGATCTATTTTGTCGCTAATTTCTCTTGAGATACGCTCTCACCAGCCTAAAATAATTTCAATTGGATAGAAAAATGGGCAATAAGGTTAAGAGGAATATGGGATGATCAAAATAGAACGGAAATAACTTACAATATTAGCATCACAACGAATGAGGGCTCCATCTAAACCCCAAATAGAGTGAAACTCTGGATACCGGTGAACATTGGGGTAATTGATAGCAAAATTACGACAGCAATTGGAACATTTTTGTCTGTCCAAAGGACCATCAGTACAAAAACTATCCAGCATTCCATTCACACAAAGAAAACATAAAAAGGAAACTCTCGACTTTCTAAAGAGCTCCCCGCAATAAATAAGTTTTTGACCAATGACTCCGTATCCCTTTTTGCGCAACATATATCGTGCAATATTGTACAAATTGATGACACACTTATTGATTGTTAGAAGCGCCTCTGAAATCGGAGTTTTGCCTCGTCTAGGAAAAGGAAGGGCTTCTTTTGACACAAATTGACCAACCAACCCCTCTTAGCCGTGTTAAACTTTTTAAATACTTGTTTCCGTTGCTTTCTCCGTCCTGTTAAGATTAAACCTTTACAAACCACTCGCAAATGGTTGATTTACCTTGCCCATATCCTTGTTCTGAATCCCTAGAAAATACACAGCAAATAATTTGGAAAACTCAACGACGTGTAAAATTGCAGCTTATCCCATCAAACGAATTAACATTCGATATTAAATTAAATTTGATTGAATTTTACAAGCAAGCACCGTTTAAATTTATTTTGATTTAAAAGAATAGTGAGATCGATTGAATGTTACGTGTATTTGCATGCTCCAATTATGTGCATGAAAATAAATTTAAAATCACAACATATTTTTATCTGTGTAGTGATCATAGAGTTCATGATATATCAGTATGTCGAAGACGTACATTTTCAATAATACAGATGGTCTGTATGATTTCTTTTTGGATAGGGTGAGTGTACCGGTTTTGGCCACCTTATTGTCTAATTTATCGTCCTTATTGTCTATATAATATCGATCAGTTTCAACAGTGAAGCGTAAGAATATATTTCCTGTTAGAGTTAATGAAAACCTCGAAAATTCCTTGAATTTTGGAGTTATGCGAAAAATTGGACAAAATAGACACATGACCAAAACTGGTAAAGTTCTCCTAGTTCTGAATACATTTTTAATTCGAATGAAACTCTCACTATCTCTTATCTCTATCACTATCTCTTAGATGGAATTAATACACTCCCTGTCGACGTCCTTGCGAATGCTGAGGAAGGGGAAGGATGGTTAGTTGAACACCTACTTAAGAAAGATGCAAAGAATTTCTACGACCTCTCATAGGTGCCACGGGAGGTTTTGGGATTGTGTGGAAGGTTACAACAGTAGGAATTGTTTTGATAGAAGTGAAACACAGAAGAACTAAGATAGAAATACAAATTAGGAGAGGAGAGGAGCTTGGAATTGAACCCACGACCTCCTGCTTATAAGGCAGAAGCGGTAGCCACTAGACTACCCAGCTCGCCCAATTCTTTAAATTGAAAAAAAAATCCTCAAAAAATAAACATTTTTGCGGAAAAAAACATATCCTCGAAAATAACATTTTCCGCAAATACCATATCCGTGATAAAAATTCACAAAAAAAATCTGCGCATATGACATTTCCCCGAACATGACATTTTCCCGAATATAACTAACGTCTCCCCGAAAATGACAGTTTCTCAAATATGATATTTCCCCGAATATGACTTTTTTCCGAAAATAACAATTCCTCAAAAGTGACGCTTCTCCTAAAATGACAGTTTCGGTAAACATCTTTTTCTTGGTAATATCATTTACTAAGATATAACAAGAATTTATTTGCCGAAATAAATGTTTTAAAAAGTGATATCTTCCTTCTTTTAATCATTGGATGTTGTTTAACCAATCTTTTGATCTTCTCATCATCTGATGAAGTATCAACAACAAAATACGATAACCCCGCTTACCAACTGGTTTTAGCGAAAACAAATGGGCAATTCCAATAAATGCGAAATCAAACTGGCAATCCCGGACAAGGACGGTTATTTCGCGCTCATTTGTTCTGACTTTCTCAATTCACTTGTCCTGTCAAAACGTAGTATATTTATATGTTAATTATCCTACCCTAGTAGCACAATTCAGATCGATTTAGTTGCAGCAACTCCAATGTGACTTGATAAGGTTGCATATGAGTCACAATAATTAGTATATGACAAGTGTGCTACTCGGGTAGTTGCTCTAATAGTGTTTAACCTTCGGCAACTTTCTGCTCATCTCTACCGTGTAAAATCGACTCAAGAATCAAGAATAGATCTTTTAAAACGGAAATCCATTAGTTCGGTGTGATGTTATTAGCTTTCAAAATTTGGCAGAACTTCATCAGTGAGTCAAAAAAAAATATCAATGTCACTCAAGCTCAAAGTAATCCCAATAATGAAGTAATAAGAAATAATTCTCCCCAGATCTTCAAAAGTTTGAATCGTTCTCCACTTACCATAGGGTGGTATCAGCGCCTGACCGGCCCGGACGTTGTCGAACACGTACGCCGACTCGCTCTTGCCTTTGGCGTTGACTGCGTACACCAGCAGCTGGTACATCCGTCCCGGTTCCAAACTGTGCAGCTTGAAATGTGGCTCGTTCTGTGTGATCCGGAAGAGCGGCGCTAGGGTGGCCTGTTATCGCAGAAACGAGATGAAAATCGGAGAGCCGGGATTAGTTGAAAATAATAAACAATGGTATAGAATGGGGGGACGACTACTACGCTGGGGACCCGGAAATCCTGCCATACCGCCGTATAGTCATCGCTCTCTAACTGGGATTAAGTTTTAATTGCTTTCGAAACCTGGCGGACCGTTATCTAATGGCTTCGAACGAATATGAACCGAGATGATGCGATGTTGGGTGACACGAGAAGTGACTAACTGGTGCGGTGGTCGCGTCGTGGGGGTGCCAGCGGTTTTATGGACTTCCGCCAACCGCCCCTTAGTTCGGAGCGGATTCCACGCCCGCTGCGGTCAACCGTTATCGTTGTCGAAGTCGCTACTGAACATACATAATATGAGCTTATGAGCGAACGACTCCCATAGTTTCGAACGACATGCGGTGAACAGCTTTCGATACAATGATGACGATGCTTAATAAATATAGCTATTACAGCTATGTACCCTCGGAATGCTGCTGGGGTAGATCGTTGTCACGAGTGAAAGGCGAAGTTAAGTAGAGAATATTAACGTGCTGGCGCTGGCAGTCGCAGATTTAGCATTATGTTCGGACGCTTAATAAACGTGACAAAATATTGGTTTCGAATAGAGCTTCAAGCTTTGATTAGTCTCATCGAGTAAAACAAATGAAGATTTAATTTTGTTATTCGATTTGAGGAACTTTTTCTCACTTCTCTGAACATGTTGTTGATGAATGACAACTATCAACAATGCCATTGTCATCCGTGTCATGCTGATTGAAGACTCCAACTAGAAAGAAATATTTACAAAGCCACTGTTGAGCTGACATGGTAACTGTACACACTTAAAATAAATCGCAGATTTCTGTAAAATTTCACCGAAATCTCAACAGCAGAACTGTTCGGTAAAAATTTTACAGATTTTTTGGTGGTTTTGACAGTTGAACAAAGAAAAATACCGCAGAAAATCGGTGAAATAATTACCGAACAAATCTGCTGTTGAGATTTCGGTGAATTGAAGCAAAATTCACCGAAATCTGTGAAATGATTTAAGTGTGTATGCGATGACAATGTAATATAAATCTCAGAAGCTTCCGAGAAATCTGATCTCGGCTGTCATGTACCGTCGACGACTCGCCTTGGGGCTTGATAAACTTCCAAAAAGAAACCATCTGGGCACGATTTGCAAATTGCGATTAATTCGACGAATCGCTTTCCACGGTCCATACATTTCGCTATATCAACGCAATTCCCCGCGGCCTTAAGGTTGAATGCACGGTGAATCAGAACGGCCCACCACCCCCAGCAGCCATTGCCGGGTAACGGTTCTGGTTCCTAACAAGCAAGATGACGACAACGACGGCAACAACGACCAGGACGCTGAGTGGATTTTGATCGAGGACTCTTGTCACTGCTGTAGTAGGTTGGTTGGCCCGCGTATGTATGCGAGCCTGTCGCGACACACATGCCAACAGCACGTAAATTTGTCAGAACATACAAGCCGAAATGGCACCGCCAGATGGGACTTCTCCGATCCGAAACGGCTGCTACTGCTGTTGCCGTACCGAGTGGAGCGTGATTGAGTGGTGCTTGTTTATGGCTTCTGTCCAGCGGATAGCCTCTACATGGGCCGGTGACGTTGCCTTGTGTCTACCATTGCCACACTCCACATCTTCAGCTGACGACCTTTACTGCACAACCCCGGCAGCGTTTTGGGCCGTTCATCTTCACAGGTGGAAGGGAGTTCAAAAACATGTTTCTCTTGAGGCCAAATAGTTAAATAATTTAGCAATCGCAACAAGATGTTCTCCACTGATAAATTCTTGTAAATCTGCTGGAAATTGGCTTCCCTTGGGCACAATATTTATTTATTTCTTTTGTGCTTTCCCAATTATACAAAATGTTTATTTATACTTAAGTCGAATTTGGAAACCGGTGCTCCAAAAACCAAATAAAGCGCACATTTTGCTTTTCTTATACAACAAAGTTGTACCGAAACGCTCTTACATCACACCAAAAACGAACTTTTTATAGAAGGCTCGGAGAACCGTATACCGATGGCTCATCGTTGAACTGAGCACATGTTTTTCTGTTTGTGTGTGTATGTGTGCGCACGAAAGTCTAAAAAGATTAGCCAACACTTTTCATATAGTAATTCTCAACCGATTTCCTCGCAACAAATAACATTCGATGGGGGATAAAGCATAGTTGATCACTATTGAAAATGATCATGTACAGGTTTTGCGTTCAAAATGGTGCGTAGAAAATGGTGTATTAAACAATACAAGGTTGAAGTAAGATTTGCTATCAGTGACCGGAAATGTCATCTCGTTGTCATGTCAATACCAAATTCTCGAAATGACTGCCCTAGTAACATTTTGGTTTTATACTAGTTTTATAACACTCTTGTAGAGTAAATTATGGTCTTTAAGAGCGTTATAAAACTTAAAATGTTACTTGGGTGATCTACTTTTCTAAACAAAGATTCAAACGTCGAATTGACGATTTTTCCACATAAACCAAAACCATCAACAGGTAGCAGAAGCCTCCATTTTCGTATTGATGGTGTTGGTTTGCGTTGGAGTGTTTTTTAATTTGTCAAATCAACGTTTGTATCTTTGTTTACACAAGTAGATAAGTCGTTTTAAAAATCTTGTTCTGATGTGACTTTATTGACTTTAATGACTTTAATCTAAATCTAAAATTCATGGCATGAGAGACATTTTTTTTTTAATTTTTATGCACTTTGTATTTAGAACATTGAATTGTTTGACAAAGTTCTAGGAGCCTTTAAGCATTACATGTTAATCAAAAAATCCTAATTGTAAACAACTTTTGAAAAAACTGAAAGGTGCAGCCCAATCGTTGTATGTTGTACGCAAAAATCACCCTCATTCCTGCTTACGTTCGAAGAGCATACGTTAGAAAGTATCGCCGATTCGCATTCCCGTTTTCATTCGAACCAATTCTCACCATTCGATTTTTCGATTTATGCAACTGGTATTTTACATTTATTGTTTTCCTTCATAGTGAGCATTTTATTGGAATATCAACTATTAAAAGACTATTCTCGTAAATTTAAGTTTATGAATGATTTTTTGATGAACGATTCACATATTCTATTACCTTGAAGATCTTGCGTAGGACTTTGTCCTAGAATGACTCCACGAATGACTATTGCATTTCCTCCAAGAATTTCTTTTTAAGTTCCTCAAGGAATCCCTTCAAGAGTTTCTTCAAGAATTCCTATGGAAATACCTCCACAAATTCATCCAGGGATTTCTCCGAGACTATGTTTAGGAGTTTCTTTGATATTCTTCGAGGAATTCCGTCGGAAACTCATTCAATGATTCTTCTAAAGACTCATCCAGGAATTCCTCCTAAAGTTCCATCAAAAATTTCCCTCCCTCCGAGAAATCATCCAAGATTTCCTCCAGCAATTCCTTCAGGAATTCCTCCAAGTTTTTCTTCGGAAACTCCTCTCCTCCTAAAGCTCCTCCAAGATATCCTCCGGGAATCCCTTCGCAAATTTCTCTTGAAATTAATCCAGAAACTGGTTTCTTAAGTTCCTCCAAGAGTTTGTTTTTGACATTTATTCCAAGATTATTTTCTTGGAGTTCCTCCATAAATTCCCTAAATACTTTCCCAGGATTTCTTTTAAAACTCCTCCAAAAATTTCTTCGTAAATCTCCCGGAGTTTTTTCAGGAATTCTTCCGGGAATTTCTCCAAGAATTCCTCCAGGAATTGGTTTAGAAATTCCTCCAAATTTTCTTTCGGAAATTCCTTCAAGAATTACTCCGGGAGTTCATCCAGAAATTTCTCTTGACATTCCTTGAAATTCATCCAGGAATTTCTTTTGGAGTTTCTCCAGGAGTTTTCCTCCAAGAATTTTCCCTCATTTCATTTAAGAAATTCTCCAAAAATTTCTCTTGAAGTTCCTACAAAAAAACTGAAAAGCAAATGTCTCTGGGAAATCATCCAGAAATTCCTCCAGCACTACTCCGAAGAATTCCTTCAATATTTCTCCAGGTATTTCTCTGTTATTCTTCCAGGAATTCATCTGGAAGCTCATCCAGGAATTTTCCAAGAATTCCACCTGAAGGCCCTCCTTAAGTTAGGGGATTTACCTCAGGAATTCTAAGGGGAATTTCCAGGAATTCCTTCTGATATTCCTCCAGGAATTCCTTAGGAAGTTCATCCAGGAAAATCCCCGAAGAATTCCTGTTGAATTTCCTCCCGGAATTTCCTCAAGGGAATTCTTTTTCCGATATTTTTTTCGGGAATCACTCTCGAAGGTTCTCAAAAAGTTTCTCTGGGAACTCTTCCGACAGTTTATTTAGAAATTCTCCTGGAATGCCTTCCAAAATCTTCTTCTTTTTCTTATTGGCATTACATCCTCCACTGAGACATTGCCGCCTCGCTGCTTAGTGTTCAATCAGCACTTCCACAGTTATTAAGCCAAGTTACCATTTTTGCATTCGTATATCATGACTCATGAGACTAATACGATGATACTTTTATGCTCAGGGAAGTCGAGACAATTTCCAAACCGAAAATTTTTTAGACGTCAGTTGAATAGCGCAAGGGTGGTGGAGGGCTTAGGTTCAATTCTCGTCTTCGGCTAGGTTTTTGTGTGAGCAGAAGTATATAAAGAATCAAGTAAAGAATCGTTCCTCGTCGGGAGCTTGAACGTAGATTCTATGTAGACAGAAACACATACATACCTAGGTCTTTTTTTCTCGCGGCCAGAAACCTGATGTAATGGCTTACTATATTGATTTAAGAGCCAGTTCGCGAGAAGCGCGACCCCCTTTCCAAGGGAGGTTGCAACGATGTTCTCCGATTTGGATGAAATTTTCAGGGTTTGTTCATATATGTAAGAGAAGGCATTTTGCAAATTTTCAGATTTTTTCATTGAGGGGAAGTGGGGTAAAACGGCCCTTCAAAAATTATTGTTCAAAAATCGCCAAAACCAAAAAAATGCAATAACTTTGGCAATGAGTGACCGATTTTGTTTAAATTTTGCACGCTTTTTCTACTCAATTAGTACTTTATACCAAGAGGTTGATAGGTTTATAAAGTTGTTTATTTTAGGAGAAAAATGACTTTTTCGATAAAAAATGGTCGTTTTTCCAAAGGGAATATTTTTCACCAACAGATCTAGGATAGAAAACTAAGCCCGTAAGGCAATTAAGGTACTAAAGATCTTTCCTCTCATATATAATTCAGAAGCGCCAACTCAAGAATTTCTAAGAAAATCTCAATTTTCTGCAACACTGTTTATTCTTAAGAAAGTTCGCACAAATTTCGACCCTACTTATGTTGATGTTTTCCGATCTGGTTAAAACTGTCCAAATTTTTCTGTCTAAGTTGAAATTAAAAATCAGAATTTTATATTAGGGGGTGTAGGGTAAAATAGTCCTTTAAAAATAAATGTCAAAAAATACATCATTTTTTATGTCAGTCCTAGCAGAAAATACATAAGTTTAAAAAAAACTGTTTCTTCTTCCTTTCAATTCATCTATATTGTTACCGAGCGGTAACATTTACTTATTATTTGTATAGAGTGGAAAGATAGGGAAAAATGATGTGAAGTTAGATTCAACCGCCAATTTAAATTGGGCGGGCGATGAATATGTGGATGAACCAGATGATGTGGTCTAGTTGGTTGCCAAATTTGGCTACCAAAGTGAGCAACAATATGCAGCTATAGAGGCGGAAATATGGGCCGTTAGCCTGCACTGGAAAGCCGATGGGGTAGAAGGAGAAACAAAAAAAAGGGAGGCCATTCGAGACACGTTCGTCATTCGAGGAAGAAGTGCTCCGTTTTTCCCAAGAATTCGCTAGTCAGCGTGTGAAATCCGGTTTCGGACCGGGAGTGGAGATTTTTTGAAAGTTATTAGCCAGCGCCGTCGCACTACTAGCCGCCGGGGAATTCCGGAATAAGTTTATTACTCATCCACCAAGGTATCCGACCGCCATCTTGTCCGTGGTGTTTGGTGACGCAGCCCAGCGAATACTCAACGCTGCTCGCCGTGTTGGCCCTTCGTGCCACCTGATTCCAATCACCGGCCTCCGTGCATTATTATCTCGGCAAAGCAAACTCCATCTCGTAGACCGCCCTCCTGCCACCCGTCATCATTGTATGTGCTGGCCATTCCCGCCCATCGACCACCTCGTGGGATCCGGCGCTCGATTACCGGTGCCCGAATTACCGGCGCTCGGTTACCGGCGGTGATTTCCGACACAATAACGCTGGACTCGACGACATAAATCATCGCGCAATTGCCGACCGGCACCCCGCATCATCCGCAACACGCTACCTTTCTACGTGTTCCATCGTGGTGCCAGTACCGGTCCATGCCTTCCCCCTGTACCGTACCGCCCGCACCAGTCATCGTTGAGCTTTCGTCTTCGTGTCAACCATCCTTAACGTCCCACCAACGTCGGGTAATTTGCTACCGGCTGAGAGCTCCAACGCTAGTCCCAGTATCCCCGTCAAGACAAGTCGTCGTGCCAACCTTCCGCATCAGCTGCAACGCGGCGCCTGGCGCCTCACTACGTGCTTCATCGTGAGGCTACTGCTGGAATCGGTCGCCCCACTGTACTCAATCGCCCGCCCCGATCGGTCAATAAACCAGAAAGGTAAAGTTCAATTAAATTTGATTGTTCTAGGGTTTCCACTCTTCGAAAACTCCCCACGCTCACACACCCTGGGACCCGGGATAAAAGAGGCCTTTCGCGCCCACCCCGGAAGCTGCCGTTGGTCAGACCAGCAGCTTGGGGTCTAGGCGAGTCCCCTTCCGGGACAGCGAGGAATCCCGGGGTCATAACGTTTCAATATTTTTCGTCTCAATAGATACGTATATCGCTGATCTATATTAGATAGCAAACTATTTGCAGAACAATTTTCAACAGAAGTAAAAAATAATATAAAATAAAATTCGCAAACTGAAACAAAAATGAACGAATTCGGCGAACGTGCTTGTTGATATATTTTTTGAATAAGCTACAATTAATGTGGGTACCGGTAGTGATGTTGCTTTTATATCTATGCGAAAAAAAAACAATTATTCTTAACGACAAATGAGCAATTTCGGTAAATTGGGTAAAATAGCCTTGTAAAAATAAAATGTCAAAAATTCATAAATTTTTATATGTGAGCTCAAGCAGAATATACATCAAACTAATTGAAACTTATTTCAGTGCGCCGACTTTAGAACAATCAATCAAATTATGAGTTTCTGCACATTGCACTGTTTGTTTGCAAGCCAGTTTGTGAGAATCGCAACTCCATTTTATTGATGTTTCAGCATCTGGCTGAAACTTGAAAGGTTTATTTAAGGTTATATCTACATAGGGAGAATGACGGCTTTGGCAGGTTTTGTTCTATTATTGTCAGGGGGTTTTTTTATGACTGATTATGCTCAAATTTGGCCTAAACATTCTTTGCATATCAAAGAATATTGTGGCCAAATTTCATAAAATTCGGTCGACAAAAACCCCCCTGCCAATAATAGAACAAAACCTGCCAAAGCCGTCTTTTCCCCTATATGTAGATGAAACTATTTAGCAAAATATTGGGATGGGGAGAGAGGGGTAAAATAGATCTCCAAATTTAAATAATGTTACGAAACATGATAATCGTAACCACACTTCTTAGATTTGATTATTCCGACCCAACTGGCAACTAATCTAGTGATTTTGCTAGTTTGCTTCGAAATTCTTCCAAGCTTAGTATTTTTATGGTTTTTTATCTGTCAACAATTAAATCCTTCACAATCTCTCATTCTCAAAAAATAACGTGAACTAGTCAACTAGTCATGTCAATTCTATAATATTCCGGCGGAGGTATTGTAAACTTTGCGCCGTCTTAAACTCCCGTTCAAAAATATTGTTCCACCAAAATAAATGCTTTAGCTAGTTTCCATCCATTCGGAAGTGAGAACATTTGTTTTGGTACTTCAACACGGTATAGTCTATTCCTCGGTGAAAAAAGCAATAGATAGATTTCTCAAAAAGTATTGCAAGCTGTTACTACCCAAGTACTACTTCTTAGCAAACCACACCTTATGGTGGGTTGGAAATATGTTCATATAGGGTTAGTAAAGATTTCAAAAGAAAAAGCCTGATATTTAAAGCATCATTTTTACAATCAACTACACAGTCTTGTTGAGGTAGTCAAGCACTTTCAGGTGGTGTAAATTAAGCCGAGAATAAAACAGTTTTGCTTGGTAATCTTTCAATTAATTGATTAAGCGATCTACAATTTATATACTTTATCTATGGGTGTAGAAACGTGTATCATAAAATTTGAAGTATTTTCATGAGGGGTGTGTTTTCAAATCGTCAGACAATTGACACTCTATCCTATTCAATAGTATACACATTACATTGTTACGCTCTCCGTGTAAAAAATCAGCTCGTTGTAGAAAAAAAAGGTTTTTCCCGTATTGTGAAAAATGAATGCAACTTTGTTAAACTTTTGAGTGTTTTTCACACAGTTGTGTAAACATAGAATCGAGGGTATTCCATTACCTATGAGATGAAATTGTCCAACCCTTGAAAATATATACACCCGATTAGAACTGGTATAGTCCATTCAGTCAAACATTGTATTTAGATTGTATCTCTGTAATATTAGCTAGTAGTTTGAAGGTTAGTAATTCAAAATGTATGAATAGTACACGGTTTGACAATAAACTTGCAGAATTTGGTTTAAACTGATAATGATGGAGGATGAAAATCAGTTATGAATACAACACAATCGTTACAAGCTACAAAAACAAGCCTATGGTAACCTGATGCAAGTAGGTACAAAAGAAAAATATAATCTGAGAAGCAGCTCCACCAACAAGCTATGTTTAAACACTACGAAATTGCTCATTTGCCGTTAAGAATAATTGTTTTTTTTTTCGCATAGCTGTTAAAGCAACATCAATACCAGTACCCACAGTACTTCTTCTTCTTCTTCTTCTTCTTATTGGCAATTACATTCCCACACTGGGACAGAGCCGCCTCGCAGCTTAGTGTTCATTTAGCACTTCCACAGTTTTTAACTGCGAGGTTTCTAAGCCAGGTTACCATTTTTGCATTCGTTTATCATGAGGCTAGCACGATGATACTTCTATGCCCAGGGAAGTCGAGACAATTTCCAATCCGAAAATTGCCTAGACCGGCACCGGGAATCGAACCCAGCCACCCTCAGCATGGTCTTGCTTTGTAGCCGTGCGTCTTACCGCACGGCTAAGGAGGGCCCCAGTACCCACAGTAATTGTAGCTGATTCAAAAAAATATCAACAAGCACTTTCGTCGAATCCGTTCATTTTTGTTTCAGTTTGCGAAAGACGTGCTAATGTTTAAGGCACTTATTTTGGTCCTATTTTACTACTGTTGAAAATTGTTCTGCAAATAGTTTGCTATCTAATATAGATCAGCGAAGGATATACGTATCTATTGAGACGAAAAATATAGATGAATTGAAGGGAAGAAGAAACAGTTTTTTTTAAACTTATGTATTTTCTGCTAGGACTCACATAAAAAATGATGTATTTTTTGACATTTATTTTTAAAGGACTATTTTACCCTACACTCCCCTAATGGAAAAATTCTGATTTTTAATTTCAACTTAGACAAAAAAAAGTTTGGACAGTTTTCCCCAGATCGGAAAACATCAACTTAGGTAGGGTCAACATTTATACGAACTTTCTTTTGAATAAACAGTGTTGCAGAAAATTGCGATTTTCTTAGAAATTCTTGAGTTGGCGCTTCTACATTATATATGAGATGAAAGCTCTTTAGTTCCTTAATTGCCTCACGGGTTTAGTTATTTATCCTAGATTTGTTGGTGAAAAATATTCCCTTTGGAAAAACGACCATTTTTTATCGAAAAAGTCATTTTTCTCCTAAAGTAAACAACTTCATAACCCTATTGACCACTTGGTATAAAGTACTAATTGAGTAGAAAAAGCGTGCAAAATTTAAACAAAATCGGTCACTCATTGCCAAAGTTATTGCTTTTTTTTGGTTTTGGCGATTTTTGAACAATAATTTTTGAAGGGCCGTTTTACTTCACTTCCCCTCAATGAAAAAATCTAAAAATTTGCTAAATGTCGTTTCTTACATATATGAACAAACCCTGAAAATTTCATCCAAATCGGGGAATATCGATACAAGAGGGGGGTCGCGCTTCTCGCGAATTGGCTCTTAATACAACCTGTACATGGGCCTGTGCCTAATGCAATCTGTGCATGGAATTTATGCAAGATTGCCATAAAATCATGCATTCTCTGTTTGGGAGAAATAGCAGAAATGTCCCTGTATTGCTTACGGGCTGTAAGTGTTACGGTATGTCAATTGTTCGAATCGCGGAACTTTAAATCGATTTCTAGGGTATCTGTTCCCATATTAATAACAGCCCGTATATTAATCTCAACCGTCGATAAACCAAATAAAAAATCAATTTGATTACAATTTCTCACATCGTATGTACACAATAATGAATAGACCACCTTCTCCAATGTTTGGAATATTATTCAAAATTCCGTTTGTGTAATGTTTTAGTTTACAAGACTCAAATTATTAAAAACAAAATTATGAAACACATTTATTTTCATTTTCCTACCTCTGAACTGTTGATTTGATGCACTGCTCGATTGCTACTAGCAGATTCATCTCATTTCACGCCGTTGTTTTCCACTGAATTTCAAGCTAAAACTAATGAATCTTTTCAAAATACACTTCACAACACATATAGCGCATCACAATTTCACTGTAAATATAATCATATTTGAAAAACTAACGCGATTTCCTATAGTTTGATATAGGTTTATCTCGAACAACGTCTAAATTACTTTTGTCCGTATTCCAAACTATTTACATGGCTTGCAGCATCGCCAAGGGTTGCCGACCTAGATTTTTATTTCAAAAATGCTTGAATGAACTTTTACTGTAAAATTCAACTCTTATGTTTGTAAAACAAGGTATATCGAAGAGATAAGCTATGACAAACATAAAATTAAACTGATAAGTTGGAAAACTACAACGAAAACTGGAATTTTGTAAGAATATTTCAACTCAAATACAAAACATTGAAGAATTCGGCATCACTGCAATCATATCGTTACGTATACACACAAGTAATAGTGTGCGTATTTTATGTTGGGAACAGTATTATTGATATAGGTACAGGCATAGGATTAACTGTTTTTGAATGTTATTGAAATAGGTGCATGGCAGTGATGATGTTTTTTAACTAAATACTTCTATAATGTAATAACAAGTAATGTAAGTTGAAGTTACCAAATAATTTTCAATTAAAAATGACGTGAGCCGAGCATAATTATTCTCATGTTTCCTGATTATTGGGTGAGAAATAAATGCATTTCATATGCGCATTGGCTTATTGTTATTGATATAGGAACAGATACCCTATATGTTTGTATTGGATTTACACATTCTCTACCCAAAAGACCTAAACATCAAGTGGAATTTTCTCAAAAGATTCAGACATTGGGTTCTTTGACGTTTGTGATTAAAAATGCGCATTAATGAAAATAAATCATTCTGGCAAACACCAGAACAGCTGAAAGTAATCTGATTTTGAGTGGGTTCTGAAAATGAATTCAGAATACCAGATAGGGTATCTGTTCCTATATCAATAACAATAAGGCAATGCGCATATGAAATGCATTGATTTCTCACCCAATTATCAAGAAACATGAAAATAATTATGCTCGGCTAATGTAATTTTTAATTGAAAACAATTTGATAACTTCAAAAATAAAATTTTCATCACATTATAGAAGTATTTAGCTAAAAAACATCATCACCGCCATGCACCTATTTCAATAACAATCAAAAACAGTTAATCCTATGCCTGTACCTATATCAATAATACTGTTCCCAACATAAAATACGCACACTATTACTTGTGTGTATACGTAACGATATGATTGCAGTGATGCCGAATTCTTCAATGTTTTGTATTTGAGTTGAAAAAAGATTACAAAATTGCTGCTTTTGTTGCAGTTTTCCATCTTATCAGTTCAATTTTGTGTTTGTCATAATTAATCTTTTCGATATAATTTATTTTACAAACATAAGAGTTGAATTTCACAGTGAAAGTTCATTCAAGCGCTTTGAAATAAAAATCTAGTTCGGCAACCCTTGAGAGTACTGCGAGCCATGTAAACAGTTTGGAATACGGACAAGGATAATTTAGACGTTGTTCAAAATAAACCTATATCAAACTATAGGAAATCGCATTGGTTTTTAAAATATTATTATATTCATAGTGAAAATGTGAAGTGCTTTATGTGCTGTGAAGTGAATTTTGAAGGGATAGAATTGTTTTAGCTTGAAATTGAGTGGAAAACAACGGCGTGAAAACAGATGAATCTGCTAGTAGCAATCGAGCAGTGCATCAAACCATCAGTTCAGAGGTAGGGAAATGAATATAAAAGTGCTTTATAATTTTATCTTTTAATAATTTGATTCTTGTGAATTAAAACATTACTTTAAAAAAAATCTTGAATAATACTCCAAACATTCAAGAATGTGTTCCATCCATTATTGTGTACGTACGATGTGAGAAATTGTAAATAAATTGATTTTTTATTTCGTTTATCGACGGTTGGGATTAATATATGGGCAGTTATTAATATGGGAACAGATACTAATTATTTTTTCCTTGCTAATTTAAATTTTACTTTTTGCGCCTGTCCCGAGTTTGCCGTGGCGATCCTAATAAACTAGGTCAGATTTATTTTTTCTAATGCGCCTTTCGAAACATTAATAACAATTAAATGACTAAATCTTGTAAGTAAACTTCACTTTCTACTCATAAATGGCTGCAGAAGCTATCGCAGCGAATAACTTTTCTGCAGCTACCATCGTTGACGGCCATCACCGCTACCTACGCTATCATTGTTAATGAATGTTCTGTAGATTGGAAGAAAATTCATCTTGAATCAACTCTCTCCTGTTAAATGTGGTGGTCCTGACAAGAAACGATTTACGCTTTTTGATGCGCTTTCACGACCACTATGAAAAACCAAACGATTGTCCAAATCTCACGAGAAAATGTCACCATCTATTACTAAATGGCTAAAGACGATCTCACATCACGATATCACGACGACGGTCGTTTGAACCGCTACCAACGGCATCATTGCTAATAATTTTCACTGCGAAGAAAATTACAAATAAGCTTCCATTCATTATGGTGGTCCTGATAAGATCTCATTCACGCTTCTGGATATGCTTTGACAACCACTAACAGCAACCAAAGTAGAATAATTATCTTGCTGCCAGCAATGGCCACTCGATGATTTACCAGATTTTTCAGAAAAATTTCATTTCAGTACTGCTGATGACGCTCCTACGTTGATTTTCAGGAACCATTCCAGTTTTAGGGTTAATTCTCTTGCAGCAACCATTCCGCAGTGCGCGAGTTCGCGTTCTCGCGTTTGGGATTTCTTTTTAAAAAAGACCCAAGTCGATTGACTACTAAACTTAAACTGATTTATTGTCTTAATGTAACCTACCACCTAACCTAATAATGCCATATCAGCACCCTACACCTGGCCTCGATGCCAATCGATGATACTGCTGACCGAGCTCCGTGCCGTCGCCGTTGCCGAGGGCACCCAAATCGCTGACGTCGGTGGTGCCATCGATGGAATGTGCTAAGTCCGGGTGGCCGGGCGTTAACTCGCGCTATCCACGCCATTGGCAGAAATAAAACTTTTGCAGCAGTCACGCCGACTATCATCACCAATGCCTATGCTGGAACCTCTCCCCGCGGAATCACGACAAAATAGCTTGCGCGAACGAGGAAGCAGCTTTCTTGTATATTGAAGACAAGCCCACATAATATTCGTATCCGTAACGATTAACAAAGGGGCGGGGCTAACGGTCTTACTTTATAGTCGATACAAAATAACTGGTTTTAAGTGCGCGCGAGCAATTTTGTTCGAAATCGGGATCCTACCATCGAAGGCGAAGAGCCATCTCTGCATTGGCATTGGTGGTGGTAGTCGCCATTGTTCTTGTAGAAAACTTATTTCCGCTGTAAACGTCGGCAGCGCATCGAACTTGATATCAACGATGACGTCTGCTCCAGTTTAGCGGTAAACCATCGTGTAGTCGGCCAGTAGCAGCACTCAATGATATTTCTTCACAAATTTCGAACTGATATTTGGCTTCTGTTAAGCTATTGATTGTAAAGACGCATGATTAAATTTTAATTGGTCCTTATCTGATTTGATTGTGATTTTGTTTTAATAATTGTTCTTGTTCGATTTAGTCGCACCCTCGAGGTTTCCTTTTCTAATGTAAAGTTTTTGGCCCTGATTAGGGTCCGATTTACTATCAATAATGCCGTCAATTACTAACCCAACAGTAGTCTGAAACACGCGAGAAAAGTTCACTTAAGCTGCTAGTCGACCACACAATGATTTATCCCAAACTGCAGCAGACGACATCGTTGAAGTGAAATTCTATGCGCCACCCACGCCATTCTTAGAAGAAATACATTTTCTGCAGCAATAACACCGAACCGAAGGCCTCCAGTTTGGGCGCAAATATTATGTGCACCCGTAACGGTTAATGAAAAGACGGGGCCAAAAGACTTACTTTATTGGATACATAACAGCTGCTTTCCTGCGGGCGCGATCAATTTCGAAGAAAGTAGTCGTATCAGCATCAGAGAGCGGTCTCAGTATCGGCGTCGATGGAACTGCTGAGTATTCATTCCGAAGGATGGCCGTTAGAAGCAAAAGGTGACTCAAGCAGCACAAGTCTAATGAAACTGGCTACAGCAACCTAATTGTGACTAAATCGGGTCACGCATAACCTACTCGGACCATCGGTTCTTTTCTGGACCTCCATTTCAAACAGAAGAGTGTGGATTTGAGAAGAATTTTCATCAAAGATGGCGTTAGTAACGGTGGTGATTGCTGTAGAAAATGTGTTCGCCGTGTAGCTTCTAAAGCCAATCAGCGATAGAAAGTGGAGAGAAATTTTCTCACTAGATTCTAACCTTGGTTTTGTTGCTATTAGTGGTTGAAAACGCGCATTATTGAAAATACATAAATCTGATCTTTCAAGGATCACAGTTTGTACGAGAATAAGTTGATCCGAGATTAATTTACTTCCAAGATGAAAACAAAAATAAAATTGCTTCACCAACCACCGGCAAAAACCATTGATTCTATATATTTATAGTTTGAGAAAGACGTGCTAATTATTATTAGGCACTTATTTTGGTCCTATTTTACTTCTGTTGAAAATTGTTCTGCAAATAGTTTGCTATCTAATATAGATCAGCAAAGGATATACGTATCTATTGAGACGAAAAATATAGATGAATTGAAAGAGGAAGAAGAAACAGTTTTTTTAAACTTATGTATTTTCTGCAAGAACTCACATAAAAAAATGATGTATTTTTTTATATTTATTTTTAAAGGACTATTTTACCCTACACTCCCCTAATGGAAAATTCTAATTTTTAATTTCAACTTAGACAAAAAAAGTTTTGACAGTTTTTTCCAGATCGGAAAACATCAACTAAGGTCAAAATTTGTGCGAACTTTCTTTTGAATAAACAGTGTTGCAGAAAATTGCGATTTTCTTAGAAATTCTTGAGTTGGCGCTTCGGAATTATAAATGAGATGAAAGCTCTTTAGTTCCTTAATTGCCTTACGGGTTTAGTTTTTTATCCTAGATCTGTTGGTGAAAAATATTCCCTTTGGAAAAACGACCATTTTTTATCGAAAAAGTTAATTTTCTCCTAAAGTAAACAACTTTATAACCCTATTAACCACTTGGTATAAAGTACTAATTGAGTAGAATAAGCGTGCAAAATTTAAACAAAATCGGTCACTCATTGCCAAAGTTATTGCATTTTTTTGGTTTTAGTGATTTTTGAACAATAATTTTTGAAGGGCCGTTTTACCCCACTTCCCCTCAATGAAAAAATCTGAAAATTTGCTAAATGTCTTCTCTTACATATATGAACAAACCCTGAAAATTTCATCCAAATCGGAGAATATCGATACAAGAGGGGGTCGCGCTTCTCGCGAACTGGCTCTTAAGTGATAGAATTGTGAAGAGTGATATATTTTTTTTGTTTTCAAAATCACGAGAGGCGTCTCGAAGACTGTTGAATAATGATTTGTGGTTTGCAAAATCACAAGACGCGTCTCGAAAACCGTCGGAAAATGGTACACATCAATATAAGTTAGTAGTTATTGCTATCTGGAAGCATCAAGAGGGCCGATTGCAACGAAGACAAGAATCAAATTAGCGATCTATGGTAGCAACTACCAACGGGAACGTTGCGCAGTTTCAAATGCTGATGGAACCAACTATCGTTGACCTGCATGAGTACGTCTGCCACTTTTTTATTTAACGTCGAGAATTTGGGTGGGCATGTCGTAACAGCGGCGGGCCTAAATATAACAGTTTGGAGGTCACCACATGCTGCATGAACGAAGAAAAGACACGAGTACATGAAATTCCCGAACAGCAGACCGATGGTTGAACGATGCCTCACAAACCAAGAAAGCATTTGGCATGAAACCAAGGGCCTCATTGCGCATCTCCTTTCGATAGCTCTTTCGTATGACAGTTTGCATGGTTTGCTCGTTTCGAGTCGAGGTGCGCAATGCCACCTCAGGTCTTTATGACAGTGTTCGACAGCAAGTTACAAGTACTAGCTCCAAAATAAGTAATAAAGAATACAGCTTAAGAATTTAAATCCAAAGGTTACAATACATGAAGCAATCAAATCATTCGTTCTGGACCGCATGTGGTTGTGGCATGTGGATTGGTATCGTCTTTAATAAGAAGAATCCTGTAAAAGTTAGCTTGCTACGAATTCTATGCTGTCCGAAGGTCCGGATCTCCTAACACCGTTATTGTCGGTGTTGTTGCCATACCAAGAGCGTCAAATGGCAGTGTCAGCAAACATTAAAGAATTGATTCTTTGAATCTTCATTCACGAATAAGTTCGCAGTACTTTAGTGATTGCGTAGCGAGATTATTCAGACCTGTCGATGGGAATCCAACTCGCTTCCAGCACAACAATTACATGAATATGACAGACAAGAAATCGAACTTCTACGTGAAGCAGTTGCAGTAAAGAATTGACATCATGTGGATCGTTATGCAGTAGGTTTCGTTACAGTGGAGCAAGCGCCCAATGTGGCGAAGGTAGTGATCGAATTGTTAAACCAGCACGATGCTTTACCCGGGTAGAGGTGAATAACAAACAAATAACATAATAATAACAAATTTTGCTATGGTATCAGATTTAGTTATTCTTATGTTATTCATAAATAACATAAAATAACATTTCAACAACAAATTTTGTTATAATAGTAAAATAAGTTATTTATATGTTATTGTATGAAGGAGCAGAGCAACAAATGAAGAACACTTTTTGCAATCATAGCAAAGTTTGTTATTCATTTATCATTTGCATTTTCAACATACCAATAATAACTGATTTTGATATTTTCTTTTCTTCAAATATTTTGCTATTGGTTTGTTATTATAATAGCAAAATGAGTTATATATGAGTTATTTGCTAGAGCAATGTCGGTTATTATTTTTGCTATTTTAGCAACTATATCAAACAAACTAATAGCAGATTTTGCTATTCAGTTATTCATATATTAATAGTAAAATTTGATATTATTTTGCTGTTTTCTTCTACCCGGGTATAGGGGGAAAGACGGCTTTGACACGTTTTGTTCTATTATTGGCAGGGGGTTTTGTCAACCAATTTTTATGAAATTTGGCCACAATATTCTTTGATATGCATAGAACGTTTAGGCCAAATTTGAGCCTAGTCAGTCGTAAAAAAAACCCCTGCCAATAATAGAACAAAACCTGCCAAAGCCGTCATTCCCCCTACGCCACAAGCGACAGAAACCTTCCAGAAATCTTGAACAAAGGGCAGCCAAGTCAGTCAGTTGTCGGAGAAGAAAACTTGTTTAGGACGAGTGTTGGGTATGGCGTGGATCCAAGAAGATGATGTTTGTACATTTTCGTTGCAGCTGGGTAAGAAGCTACGTCATCTCATGAATGATTCTGTGCTTCCCACGAAACGGGAGCTGCTGCGAATGGTGATGAGCTTATAATCTGACTGACGACGACGTTCATTGTCCATGGAAGAGAAACTGGCTTATAATAAAATTCCGGAATAAATCGCCAAGCGTTGGGTGACGTGTTAAGAGGTGCTTAGAAAAGTGTTCTCGTGAATCAAATCGAAACACGTTCGGTACCGCCTATTCGTCGCCTTAAAAACCTCTTGAGAATATATGAAGGCGTTGGTTTTCTACAAGCTCAACGAATCAGATCTTCTTCTTCTTCATTGGCATTACATCCCACACTGAGACATTGCCGCCTCGCAGTGTTCATTAAGCACTTCCACAGTTATTAACAACGAGGTTTCTAAGCCAATTTATCATTTCTGCATTCGTATTTCATGAGGCTAACACGATGATGTTGCCAGGTTAGATTTCGGTCGACTTCTTTTATTTCTTTATTGAGGCTTCGCTGCCATGAGCCTCTGCGTTTGCCTCTGTTGCGATGTCCCGCTGGGTTCCAGTCTAATGCTTGTTTACAGATTTCGTTTCCGCCCCTACGTAGAGTGTGGCCGACCCAACCCCACTACCGATCCCGAATTTCTGTTGCTATATTCCTCTGGTGACAACGGCGATGGAGCTCGTTGTTTGAGATCCAGTTATGAGGCCACCAGGCCCGAATTATATACCGCAGACATCTGTTGATGAAGACCTGCAGCCGTTGAGTGTTCTTCATTGATACACACCATGTTTCACTAGCGTATAACAGCACAGATTTCTCGTTAGAGTTGAAAATTCGTATGAAACCAATCATGCATTCCTGAAAAACTTTGTTATGTTTAGTCATTTAAAAGCTCGACAACTTTATTCAACTGATTGGCATTTTGAAGGGATGGAGACACATGCCATTCCATGCGTATATAGGCAAACAACTGAGATTTAAAAAAATTGTAGCTCAAAAACGGCTTGGTGGACCTTTCTAATTTTTGACTTTATATGTAAAAACGTTTAAATTTTTATTTTAAAAATAAAAAAGTACAGTCCTGGTGATCCAAAAGGTTAAGAATAAAACAAAATATAATATTTTGATTATTTGAACATCTTACAGTTTACTATTTTCCTTAAGCGATATTTTTTTTCTAAAATCTATACTTGAAAATCTTTTCATTCGTGCCAAAAGATTGCAAATCGGTTCAATGGTTCAAAAGTTATGAAGGTTTAATTTTAAAACGCCTTTGGACCACCCTTTTCTAAAAACCCTAAGAGCGAAACAAGAAAATTCGTGTCTAACAATTTTCGGTGGAGATTATTCGTTCACATTTTGGGCAAAATTGGAGAACTTTTTTTTATTCTATTTTTTTTTTAATGGAATCGCTGTATACTCCGACAATGGGACAAATTTCGTTGGATTAAGTCGAGAGCTACATGGTGGAATCAAACGGAATCGATAAAGACAACACCCAGCGAAAGTGAGAAGCTTCACACTTTTCGCATTCACTATTGTTCGGCCAAATATATTCGGCGAACGACATCTACGATACTTTGATCAGTTCGGCCAAATTACATTTTTGGTCATAGGACCTGCTCGAACAAATGACATTTTCGGCCGTTTGACTCGTTCGGTCAAACGACATTTCCAGCCAACATACATTTTCGGCCACAACCTGACATCATCTGCCAATCGACCATCTCAGTCAAATGAACTGTTTGACCCTCCTGCCAAACGACTTTTTCGGCCAAACAACCAGTTCGACCGAACAGCATAATCGGTCGTATGTCCATTTCTCCCAAACCCTTTACGGTCTAATAACTGTTTTGATCAAATGGAATTCGGATAAATGACTTTCGACCCATCCTCGACGTTTGAGAATTCTTGGCCAACAACGGATAGAAATATCGTGGAATTATTTGAACGAAATGACCAAAAAATCTCAATTGATCAATAATTCCTTACAATTATTTGTAGCAAATTTTGAAACATCTGTACAGGACCAGATTTTGGGATGTCATCGGGTTCGTGGCTCCACGCCTCCACCAAAACCAACCAGTTTTACTTGTCGCTTACATATTTGGGTACAAACAGGGAGTCCCCACAAATTGTCGGCCAGAACTTTCAGCTAACATTTTTCCAATTTCTATAATAGAAAGCATTTATGGACAGCTAACTTCTTAAGCCCGACGTTTTCATTCTCCACTGTCTATAGGAATCATATCCAAGGTAGTTTAGAAATAATTGTTAGAGAGAAACTTGTTGCTGATTCAGCCAAAAGTTTATTAAAAATTGAACCAATAGTCATTATCCGAAAATGTGACCCGCTGCATGCAGATTGAACCCGTCTGCGAAACCGGTACCAGCTGGTATGGTAATTCGATTACCATTACGCATAATTGCTACTGTGTAATGCCAAGCGACGCGATGTGAACACCACCTCGGAACCAACTGGTCCGGCTGAACCTGAACTGTTCTATTGGTCCATCGAGGAAAAAAAAGTCGAACACGAAAATTGAGTTTCCATTGACCTGCCTGCTGGCTGTGTGACAAGCTTCGGTGCCGTTGCTACGGTGGTGTGCTTCTCAGAGGTGCAGTTTGTTTTTCCGATTACTGTCCCCGGTCCGCGCTCCGTGGTCAAACGATCCGGGGTGGTGGTGTTGTGTGTTTGCGGACCGTGATGGTGTGGTCGATCGAAATGGACGACGCTGTTGGTCTCAGCTGGAGAATGTAAACTCATTTTCGCGTATGTGTACACTTGAAATGATTGGTTTACATCATTGTTGTTTTCGGAACAAGCAACAACAACAACAACAACCTCTCACCACAGACAAACGCGCACCGATAAACGCGCATTACAATGTTGCTCTATATTAGATGTCTGGGGTGCGAAGGGCGGACACTCACCTGGTCATTCATGGTGGAGATTTCGTTATCGATCTCGGTCGGTGGGCTTCGAGTGTAGTCGAGGCTGAACATGGGTGGCGGGGCGCCACCTATGACCTCCATTAGAAAGTGCTGCGCCAGGCCACCATCGCTGCCGGCTTGGCAAACCACTTCGAGCTCGGTGTCGTTGTGCAGCTCGCAGTTGCGAGGCGTATCCGGGGTTTCTGATAAAAGTGGGGGGAAACGGAAGCGAATTAGAATTTTTAATTAACATCTCAGCGCTGCCAGTCGGTCGGCGGAAGCACTCATTAGGCAGCGAAGAGTAATAAATTAGCAGCAGTTGCGGGCTATTTTTGCTCGATGATGGGTTCGTGGAAGAGGTTTAGCGGAAGAACTTAGCATTAGGAAAACGTTCGCTTTATGTTTTTATACAATGAGCAAAAACTTCCATTACTTCGACCCGATGAGCATCCTTTGTGGAAAAATGAAGCCATCTGTGGGCGGGCACTTACTTGCTGGCAGTATGTGGAACAGGCAAGGCATCATCTGCCGTCCGACGCTGTTCGAGGCCCAACACTGGAGGGTCACCAGCTCGGCATCGATCTGGGGCAGGTAGTTCATGGTGCTGACCAGGCCGTGGGAATTTATCCGAGAGTTTAGTACCGGTGAAACGTTCCGGGTGCTGTTGTACGTCCAACTGAACCGGACTCCATCCGGCGGATCGGCATCCACTTCACACTTGACGACCTGGGATTGCATGCTGAGAGATCCGATGGTTTGCTGCTCGGTTCCCGGTTTACAGCGAGGTGCGACTGTTGAAAGAAAGCATACAAGGATTTATGTTGAATTTTTGGCAGTCAATTCGAAATTTAGATCATATATGTTGTAATTGTTGTACGAATTGTTAAATAAAATATGTCTATAAAGCGAACAAATTTGTCGTATAGAATCAAACATAATTACAAATCCGAGACCCAATCAAAATTTAAATTTATATACAAATTCAAACAATGTAAACAAATGTAAAAAATGCAAATCCTATCCAAACAATGCATAATCAATCCCAATATTCACAATTCACCTGATCGAAACATACTTGTAAATGCATGTAAATATTCAATCAACCTAGTTGCAGTAAATCGACCCATCCACTTGGGTTTATGTGCCTAGCTTCCAGCATCCAGTGCTTCTACCGGTCTTATTTGAGTGTGCTTATCGCACAATCCCAAACAGTAGGCAGGCACCTCAATGTCTCCTAACCACCACCTACACTGCCGTGAATCGCATATCTGTCCCATCTTTGCTGGGTTTCCTATGCATATGGGACAGATATGCGATTCACGGCAGTACAGGGTGGAGAAAAGCCAACACGATGATGGAAGTTTGTTTTCCTCTATGGCAACAACAGTACCTAGCAGCTCTATCGAATTTCCGCACTGTTGATTATGTGACGGCACAATCAATTTTTTCCTCTTCCAACAAGTGCTCGTCTGTTGAAACAATATGAAATTTGTTAGTAGGGGACGTTCGACTGCTCTTGCTGCTTTTGAGCTTTAGATATCGATTTTTACGTTTTCGTTAATTAGCTAACGCTAAGTCACGCTGAATAAGGCTACACACAATCTTTGGAAAAGGTCAACATTGAACCGCGCAAGAAATCCTGAAACCTTTCGAATACTGATGCTGATGTAATGTCCGAAACTTAGAGGCAGTACTCGTCGATAGAAACCTCTTTCCGCACGCCATGGTATGTATGAACAAATCAAACCACCTTCCTTTTTCTAGTGGATAAATATCAGCTTCCACGCTGATACTCTTCCTCATATAATCTTAATTCAGTAAGTGCAACTAATAGAAGGATATGTGACTTATCTAAATGTCATGTCAATCCGTCAAAAAAATGCGTCAAAAAAAAACGCAAACTGCCTCCGAAGAAATGGTTCGGCACTCGCGACTCGAACGGCCATTTGGGGAAACATGCTGTTCAACTTTCTGCGGTTACGTTTCGTCTTGAGCGCAGCTCTCCAGGCTGGAGCTCCGTACCTCATTATCGAGGATGATACTGCTGCCAGAAGACGTCTACTGCTGCTTTAAGGACCACCCACGTTCGGCATGATGCTTGCAAACGAACTGACCTTTTTAGCCGCCTTTTCGCAGGAATAGTCCACATGGGTGTTGAAATTCAACCGGTCGTCGATCATCACTCCTAGATGCTTCAAATCCCGCACGGACGGTATATTGTGCCCTGGAACGGTAATCTGGATCCGCTAGATCTCTCGGTAGTTGCTAACCAGCATCACTTCTGTTTTGTGGTGAGCTAGCTGCAGCTTGACTCCGTTCAACGACTCTCCGGTTATCGTAAGGATGATATCGTCCGCGAATTCGAAGATCTTCACGCATTTGGGCAACTTCAATTTTAGAACTCCGTTGTACATAATGTTTCACAGCGTTGGGGCTAGTATGGAACCTTGTAGAACACCCGACTTAACCCTAATAGACTTCTGCCCCGAATTAGTTTCGTGATCCAGGATCTGGTTCTGGAAGTGACTTTCAAGGATTCTACACAAGCGTTGCGGCGATGGCCTCCCAGCTGACAATGTTAAAAGCGTTTTTGACGTCAATCGTTACTGCAGCGCAGAATCGATTGCCACACCTCTTCTTGGCCGCTCTCTCTAAAATTTCGATGACCGTCCTGATTGCATCCACCGTCGATCTGCCTTTTCGGAATCCGAACTGCTTTTCCGATAAGTCGGTCTCGCCCTCCGTGAACTGCGTCAGCCGATTAAGGATAATCCTTTCCACGATGCTGGATTCCCCGGCGGTTTCCCTGGTTTCGGCAGCAGCACTAGTTTCTGGATCTTCCACCTATCCGGAAAGTTACCATCTGCTAGGCATTTCTGCAGCACCATCCTGAACAAATCTGGAAACGCCAGTATCGCAGTTTTTAGAGCCACGTTTGGAATTCCATCCGGACCCGGAGCTTTCTTCATCTTCAGACCTTTCGCCACTGATGACAGCTTGCATACCTGCAATGGTTACTCCGTCTTCATCTGCGTACGGTGTAGGCGGCCACATCGTAGAATCATGCTGCGGGAAGAGACCGTCAACGATGATCTTCAGCTTGTCAGGACACATTTCCGCTGGCGTCGCTGGACCCCTGATCCTCGCTGTTACGACCCGATAAGCGTTGCCCCAAGGATCAGTGTCTGCTTCCCGGCACAACTCCTTAAAGTAGTTGGATTGGCTGACTTTAATCTCTCGTTTGAAGGCCGATCTAGCTTCACGGAAGATTATCTTACGCTCCTCTCTGGCTGTTTCGGACCTTGCTCTCTGAAAGCGTCTTCTGTCTCTGATATACGCAGCACGAAGACTAGCAAGAGTTTCGTTCCACCAGTAATTTAGCCGCCGGCTTCTCCTTGGCTCCAGTCTCCTTGGCATCGTCGCATCGCATGCCCTCGCAAGAGTTTCTGTCAGCTCATCTGCATCGAGATTTGTAGCGCCGCTGTCTGCTCGAAGTGCTTCGATAAAAAGATCCTTGTCAAAGACCTTCGCCTTCCATTTTCGCCCGCTATTCCTAATCTCTCGCCGTACCGTCAGCATTCGTGTTTCAACACTATACCAAATCGCCTGGTGATCACTATGTGTATAGTTCTCATGTTTCTCACCAGCGACGGACTGCAAAACGAGACGTCGAAGATAGACTCCCTGCCATCTCTGCGAAATGTACTAACGGTATCTTTGTTGCACAGCCTGACGTCCAGATTTGCCAACGACTCCAGCAAACTGTAACCTCTGGGGTTAGTCAGCCTGCTTCCCCAATCCACTGCCCAAGCATTGAAATCGCCTCCGATGATCACCGGTTTTCGGCCGATCAGCTTCTCCGTGAGTGAGTCCAGCATCCACATAACAGCTACACACAAGGATCCCGATAAATTTGGCGATTACGAAACCCTCGCTTGAACTGTCTACCACCTCTAGGATAGGGAATTTGCCCATTACTTGGATAGCCGCAATCCCCGTAGCATCCGCCACCCAGTTGCCGTTGTCAGAAGGAATCCGGTACGGCTCAGCAATAATTGCCACGTCGCGCATTGCTTCTGTTGTCGACTGCCACAACAGCTGCTGTGCGGTGTCGCAACGATTGAGATTTAACTGGATGATCTCCATTAATCTCGACCCGCCATCGCCTTCCTGTAGGCAGGGCATTGGAAGCCACCCGTTATATGGTCGTTTCCATCCTCCAGTTTGCAGAGCAGGCATCTTGGTTGCTTCGTGCAGTCGCTAGCAACGTGTCCTTCTTCACCACATTTCCTACATAGACCGGATCTATCTGGGCCTTTGCAGTTTCGCGCCTGGTGGCCAAACGCCATGCATTTAAAAAGCATCGCTCCATCTGCTTGGTGACTCGTGGGGCGAATCTCAACGGGCACACCGACCATCCTATTTTCACCCCGCCTCCACCATTTTGTTGGCAGCCTCTGCTGGTAGTCGTATTGCTGCTACTTGTGTGCCACCGTACGCTCTCCTCAGTCGAATCGTCATTTGCACTTCCCCCAGCTTACTTTGTGAGACCAGTGCATCCCTCAGTTCGTCTTCCGTCAAGATCTCGTCCAGGTCTCTGCACTCGACCACTGCTTCCTGCGTTAGAGCTCTTACGTTACTGTCACTGCCCAATGAATTGGCAATGAGCTCCCGGAAGGCCGAGCTCTTGATCGTGGGATCTTTCTTCAGCTCGAATAGCAACTCCCCCTTCTGGGTACGCCTAGCTCGCACCACTTTCTCACCCAAGTCTTTTAACTCCGGGTCCTCTCTCAGCTTCTTCAGGATCGCTGCGTACGACGTTTTATCGCTCGCTTCTACGATCAGGGCATCACCTTTAACTCTCTACTGAGGAGAACGACGTTTTTCATTTTTCTTCTGTTCCTTCCTCTTTTCCACATTCTCCTTCTGCTTCTTCCTCTTCTCCCGCTGGCTTTCCACGGTCTGCCACTCACCATCCTTGACGCGTTCCTTCTGCACGCTGGCAAAGTCTTGCACGTTCCGCTGCTTCTTCGAACCTTCCTGCTCTCCAGGCGAATCCCTTCCTCGCTTTTCCGTGCGAGTGATTCGGGGACTTTTAGGTGCCTGCTGCGTCTCAACTGCTGTATGCTCCGCCGCATCTTTCAGCACCTTTTCAGCTGCTTCGGCTTTCTTTTTCAGCGCGATCTGTTCGTGTTCGGCTGCTTTTACGGCGGACTTAATGCTTGTCACTAGAAGCTTGATCTTCGTGTGAACATTGTGCTTGTCCTTCACGAAGTCATAAAGCTCGTTGACTCGCTTCCGCACCTCGATCAGGTTGGACCTCCCGAATTGTAGCTCCTCCTGAGTAGCACTACTTTCCGATTTTTGGGTGGACACCCTATTCCAGGATCCTAGTAATTTTTAAATGCAAATCATGAGATTTAATGTGGGTCCAGCGAAGGCAGAATGGTGCAATGGGTTGATTTAAAAGATCTGCATCCTGGACGATTTCCAGTTTAACCAGGACAGATTTTGGTAGATTTTTTAGTTTAAAACATTACTGTATCTTCTTAATAAAATGCCTGTTTCGTTGCTTTTAACCTTCCGCAACTCGCTTCAACTTTCATAACACTAAAACTCGCGTGTTGTAAAAAGTACAACAGTCCTTAAATCCGTTATAATGAAGCCAATTCAAATGATACCAACGTGATTTTTTCGGGAAAATAATAAAGGGGATATATTCTCTCATTGAGGACATTTTTAGTCCAATGCATCTTCTGCTGGTCCTCCGGAAGATCCGGAACCAACGGAACACTGGTGAAAATAGTCCATCTTCACAATAAATGGCGCAACGTTTCTAATAAGAATTCTAAAAACTCTGAAAAAATCTCGGCCCTATGAGTCAAGAAAAAAATGGTTTAGAATTCTCCCACTGAGCGGCGCTAGTGTACATGAAAATACCAGTTTGGTTCGATATCTCGAGATCTATGGGATTTAGGAAATTTCCGTCTTCTACAAAGTTGTTCAAGGATTGGAAACCAATATGTTGAGAAGCTAATTAGTTTGAAATTCATCCGCAATGTGGCGCTACTGTATATGAGAGATCAGTTTGGTTTGATATCTCAGGATCTATTGGTTTTGGAAAGTTGCCATTTCCTATAAAGTTGTTCGAGCATTGGAAATCCATATGGAGAGAAACTGTTTAGTTCAAAATTTCATGTGAGTCTCAACTCAATGAATTTGATAGTGCGTAGAACTTATACAATATCATTGATTCTTATAGCTAGTAGTACGGATAAAGTTATTAGTACGGATTGGTGGTAATTAGCTCATCTATAGCCTAAAAAATAAACAAGGTCAAGTGAATTTTATAGATTTGATAGCAAAGAATGCTATATATACTAGGCTCGTCAAGTGGATTTAATTGCACACTATTGAGGTCAGGAAAGGGGAGTTCATACTGTATGTCACCGAAACTGTGGTAAATCAATAAGAACACTCAATGAACTGTATGTAACTTAACCAGAGTTCATTCGTAGCTTAAAAGCAACAACATTGCGTAATACATTTATTTGCTGAAGAGGCGTTGACGAGTTTTACTACCCCATCGGCTACAAATCTTTTAAGAGTTTCGCAAGAAGTCGATCGAGACGTATAGTATACAATGGCAACAGCATCCGGGGATCCAACTTTCAACCAGCAGAGCTGCGTTGGCTGCAGTGAGGTCACTCACAATGATGGTACATCGATGGAATGCCACCGATGCCTTCGTTGGTACCACGGTGCTTGTGCAGGTAATAGTGATGTGGTCACGGATGGCAATTGGAATTGTCCAGCGTGCGTTTCGATAGTAAGTACGAAGACGAAATCGATATTGTCAACCAGCAGCAATCGGTCGTTAAAAAGGCGGTTGGAGATGCAACGGTTAGAAAAACTTCAAAAAGCGAAAGAGAAGCATATGCTTGAACGGCAGGAGCTGGAGCGCCGCCGAGAAGAACGTATTCAGAAGGAAAGGGAAGAACTAGCGCAGCAGTTCATCGAGGACAAATTCGCGTTGCTGATGGCTGAAGCGTTAGATGATGAAGGTGGTAGTGTGCGGAGCAGTAAAACAGGCGAAAACAGTGTGGACAAGGTTCGAAAGTGGATGGAAGCAGGAAATTGTGAGGCTACCGCTGGAGATACGGCGCTAGGGGATTCTATAGTGAGTTTGCCGCAGCCACCAGTGACTGGAAATCAGAACATTCTTCTGCATGGAACTCCGCTTAGCTCATTGGGGACTAAGGTCGTCAGCACCCACACTGCTAGATTGAACACCGGTACAGGCAATAGACCCAAGCTTTATCCCTTACTACCCTCAGAGGGGATCTCTACAAACAGCGGAGAAGTGAATAATAATATATGTGTACAGAAGTTGCCAACGATAGCAGCAGAAAACTGCCATTATACACTTCCTTCAAAAACACCAGCTCAATTGTCCCAGCTATCATCAGCACCAAACATGGAGACTGATAAGGGACGCATGCCCATGCCAGTTCCGAGGATGCCTCAGTCATCAGTGCCGATGTCGACAGTTCCAACAGGGGTTGATATGCAGCGAACGTATGGTGTGCCATTAGCTCCATGTGCGACTATGCATTCAGTGGCAGCTACAGATTGGACGTTACCTCTACCACCACGACTGAATCCAGTACCAGCAACAGGTAAAACGTTGTCAACAATGCCATTTCTAGGATACCCAACGTATCAGTTCATACCACAGCAACCACCATTCTATCCCGTACACGCGATGCCGAAACCACCAGGGCAAGCATATCATCCACAGGTGCTGCCGGCTAGTGCAACACGTAACGAATTAGCCGGGCCACATCTCGGTCAATATCAGCAGCAGATGGCAGCGAGACAGGCAGTGCCAAGAGATCTTCCGAGCTTCACAGGGGACCCAGAGGCCTGACCTTTCTTTATTAGTAGCTATCGCAATTCGACGATGATGTGCGGCTATACTGATGCGGAAAATTTAATGCGCAAAAATGTTTACGCGGCAATGCCCTAGAGGTTGTTAGAAGCAACCTGCTTCTTCCATCGTCAGTTCCACAAGTCATGGTTACATTGGAGACGCTGTTTGGCAACCCGGAACGCTTGATGCAGTCGCTGCTGAGTAAAGTTAAGAGTACGCCTGCACCAAAGGCGGATCGGCTTGAAACGCTCATAAATTTTGGCATTTCGTGCAAAACCTGGTAGGGCTCTTAAAGGTAGCTAATCAGCAAACGCACGTGGCGAATCCTTCTTTACTGCACGATTTGGTCGATAAGCTCCCTGCAAATATTCGATTGGACTGGGCGCTTTACAAGAAGCGAATGGTTGTAGCAGATTTGGAAACGTTTAGCAACTGTATGTCGGCGATAATTTCAGCGGCAAGCAACGTTACGCGTTATAGTGACGTAGAAGTGCCAAGAGCAACTAGGATTGAAAAGCAGAAATCTAAAGAGAAGTCGTATGTCAACATGCATAGCGCCGAAGACGACCGTGAGCAAGTAAAGGGACAAAGAGCCGAAAATAGTTCTAGCAAAAATACTGGTACCGTGAAGCCTTGCTTTATTTGCGAGAAGGTTGGGCACAGGGTAAAAGAATGCTTTAAATTCAAGTCTCTTTCCCTGAACGATCATTGGAAGGCGATCAAAGACCACCAATTATGCCTTAAGTGCCTAGTGCCACATGGTAGATGGCCTTGTCGGACGTCGAAGTCCTGCGATGTCAGCGGTTGTCGCGCCTACCACCATTCGCTTCTCCATCCCGGATCTCCTGAGTCAACTGAAGTCACTGTTGTGTCCGTTCATCGTCAGCCGAAGCATCCCACCATATTTCGGATCATACCTGTTATACTCTATGGCAAGGTAAAGCAATTCCAAACGTTCGCTTTTCTAGATGAAGGCTCGGATAGAGTCACTAGAGAAGAGAAGCGTTCCAGAAGAGTTAATATGGAGATAGCTGGTGCAGAGAGAGGTCAACGCTTTCCTTTGCTGAACGTGTGCACCGTTGGTCGTCTTGATTTGCCTCATCAATCGTTGGACTACAAACTGCTAGCGGAAAGGTTTCCTCATTCGCTCCTTTCGTGTTGGTTACTGCACAGCTGTGTAGAACAAGTTGAAATGCATCATCAGAGCCAGTGCTCCCCACACTTGGAGCTTTCTAGAAGAAATTTATCATGGGGTATAACATCCCGAATAAGTCTTCTATCATGACAGCTTGTGAAAAAAGTTTCTCGCGGTATGCTACATATCGTATATGTACACAGAGATGATAAGTGAGAGACTTGTTCTTTCCCTTTAGGATTCAATCCCTGGTTACGCACATAAGGCAACAGAGCAGAAAATTAATGGTTCTGATATCAAGCGAACTTGGTATTTGCCATTAGGTGTGGTTATTAACCCAAAGAAGCCCGGAAAAATCCGGATTGTTTGGGATGCAGCGGCCAAAGTAAACGGAGTGTCCTTCAACTCGATGCTTTTGAAGGGTCCGGATATGTTGACCTCACTTCCAGCAGTTTTATTTCGATTCCGAGAACGAAAGTTCTGCGTCACTGCTGACATCAAAGAGATGTATCATCAGGTCAAAATTCGCGCAGCTGATCGTTCGTCCCAACGGTTCCTGAATCGATCTGATCCGTCTGCAAAGTTGGAGATTTACATAATGGATGTGGCGACATTTGGTTCTACTTGTTCGCCATGCTCGACACAGCATGTTAAAAACGTTAACGCTGCCGAATGGCAAAAGGTGTACCCTGAAGCAACAAGAGCAATAGTTCAAAACAACAACGTGGATGATTATTTAGACAGCCGCGATACGGAAGAAGGGCTGATTAACTTAGCAAACGACGTTCGAACTGTGCACTCCAAAGCTGGGTTTGACCTGAAAAACTTACGCTCTAATTCGAATGTAGTCTTGCGACGGGTCGGGGAAAGATCGGCCGTGCTGGAGAAAGTGATTGGAGAGGACAAAACGAATCAACAAGAGAGGGATCTGGGAATGACTTGGCTGCCAGTAGAAGATGTGTTTACATTCTCAGTCGTTCTGTCAGACGACTTGCAGCGGATGGTATTCGGAGACGGAACAGTGTCCAAGCGAGGCATTCTGCGGCTGCTGATGAGCTTATTCGATCCCCATGGATTGATTTCCAACTTTCTCATCCATGGAAAAATTGTAATCCAAGACCTGTGGCGTAGCGGAGTGAGTTGGGATGAAGCGATTCCTCAAGAAATCTTTACTCGCTGGAAACGTTGGATCGGACAACTTCCCAATCTGCAGAATGTTCGTGTGCCAAGGTGCTATTTCCCAGAGTACAACGTAGATGACCTTCAAACTCTCGAGATGCACGTTTTTGTCGACGCGAGTGAGTTGGCCTATGCTTGTGTGGCTTACTTTTACATCATGGAGCAGGGTACACCTCGGTGCGTTTTCGTGTCTTCGAAGGCCAAGGTAGCGCCACTTAAATCGCTATCGATTCCACGCAGGGAGCTGCAAGTAGGTGTAATCGGATGTCGGCTAGCGAAAACCATTAAAGAGAACCACACTCTTCCGGTCAAGCGTACCGTCTACCATAGCGATGCTAGTACGTTACTGTCGTGGATTAGGTCAGACACACGGAAGTATCGGCAATACGTAGCAGTCAGGATAGGAGAAATCTTTGAAAGTACCAATATCTCCGAATGGCGGTGGGTTCCCACGAAACTAAATGTGGCAGACGATGCAACGAATTGGACAAATGAGCCTACCGTTAAGCCTGACAGTCGATGGTTTGAAGGACCAGAGTTCTTGTATCTGCCGGAAAAATTATGGCCTCAGCAAGTTGCCCAACCAAAAGAAACGACTGAGGAGCTGCGTCCGGTTCACATGCACCAGGAGATAGTACGATCTTCTATTATCGACGTCTCTAGGTTTTTAAAATGGTTTCTATTTCATTGATTGCTGCCGTACCAGAAGAGATGACAGAAGAAGCATACTGAGTCAAGAAGATTACAAGCGTGCTGAAAATGCCCTTTGGCGATTAACACAATCTGACGAATATGGAGATGAAATAGTGGAGTTGACTAGAAACTCGAAGGATTTAGCAAGACGGCAGATTAAGCCAGGCGTTTTACGCATGCTCTCACCCTTCTTGGATGAATTCGGAGTGATAAGGATGGAAGGTCGCATTGAAACATCGCCCTTCGCCTCCTATGAGGCAAAGTACCCAATTATCCTTCCGAAAGGACATTACGTTACTAAATTTCTAGTTGATTGGTACCACAGGCGTCTAGGACACGGGTTTGTTAAAACAGTGGTGAACGAGATGAGGCAGAAATTCTATGTATCAAGCTTGCGTGTGCTGGTGCGTGGCGTAACAAGGCGTTGTACATTTTGCATAACTCAAAGAGCCAAACCGAAGACTCCAAGAATGGCTCCTCTTCCTGCGGCACGAGTAACTTCGTATGAACGGTCATTTTCCAGAGTAGGCATCGATTATTTTGGGCCATTCGCCATCAAGGTTCAACGAAGCAACGTAAAAAGGTGGGTAGTCTTGTTTACATGCCTGGTTACCCGCGCAGTGCACCTAGAAGTAGTGGCATCATTGTCCACGGAATCGTGCAAGTTAGCATTGCGGCGGTTTATAGACCGACGGGGTGCACCAACTGAAATCTACACCGATAATGGGAGAAATTTTCAAGGAGTTAACCAAACAAATGACCACTGTGAATACAGGGTTAGCGGAGACGTTTAACGATGCCAACACCAAGTGGTCGTTCATACCGCCGGCCTCTCCAAATATGGGAGCGTGGGAGCGCATGGTGCGATCCGTCAAGGCAGCGATGGATGGAATACGTCATCTGCGGGCGCCCACTGAGGAAGTATTCCAGACACTGTGTACAGAAGCTGAATCAATGGTGAATTCTAGACCTCTAACATACATACCGCTGGATAGCTCGGACCAAGAAGCCTTAACTCCCAACCATTTTCTTTTGTTGAGTTCTTCGGAGGTTAAGCAAATCATCAAGAAGCCTACGAGCGATAAGATAGGGCTTCGGAGTGACTGGGATCAATGCCAACTGATGCTTGACCGTTTCTGGACTAGGTGGATTCGCGAATATCTACCTACCATCACTAGGAGAACGAAATGGTTCGAGGACGTTCAGCCGATAGCAGAAGGGTCGCTGGTGTTTATCGTAAACGAAAAAGGAACGTAATAGCTGGGTACGAGGTAAAGTGGTAAAGCTAATTTCCGGAGCAGATGGACGAATCAGACAGGCTGATGTGCAAGTGACTGCAGGTGGAGTTCTACGACGAGCAGTAGCGAAGTTAGCAGTGCTAGATGTGCTGCAAAGTGGTAAGGCTGCCGGAGCCGGGAATCCTTACGGGTCGGGGAATGTGAGCACTGGCAACACGGATGGTCACATGGCTATGTGTGCAATATATGGTGGCGATCAGGATCACCCTTCGATCGCACGGTCATAGGTCGATGTATATGTAGCTACAATGTGTCAGATGAGATGATTGGCTAAATTGAAAAATTGTTATCGCTACTAGGTATACGTTTCCAGATTATAATTCAGAAAGTTTCCAGAACTCCAGTTGAATATAAATTAATAAGTAATTGTGAGTATCAACTCAATGAATTTGATAGTGCGTAGAGCTTATAAAATATCATTGATTCTTATAGCTAGTAGTACGGATAAAGTTATTAGTACGGATTGGTGGTAATTAGCTCATCTATAGCCTAAAAGGTGAACAAGGTCAAGTGAATTTTATAGATTTGATAGCAAAGAATTCTATATACTAGGTTCGTCAAGTGGATTTAATTGCACACTATTGATGTCAAGAAAGGGGAGTTCATACTGTATGTCACCGAAACTGTGAGTAAATGAATAAGAACACTCAATGAACTGTATGTAACTTAACCAGAGTTTAATCGTAGCTTAAAAGCAACAACATTGCGTAATACATTTGTTCGCTGAAGAGACGTTGACGAGTTTTACTACCCCATCGGTCACAGTGGTTATTATCATCAATGACTACTATTTAGGTATTATTATGATATAATTCATTAATCATTTGTTTGCGTAGTACATATAACTTCCTTGTTATTATCAGAAATGGTTTAGAAGACAATCGTTGGTCTAGGACGAACTGTACAAAACGACCATTCACAGAGGTTCCAGATTTGCGGAAAGGCCGTCTGGTAGCCACCTACGGCCGTTGCAGAGTAAGAACTGTGAATTAACACTAAGACCTCCATCAAAAATGTATTAGAAAAAATTGCGCTACTCTAGGACGAACCATCCTAAATGACCATTAGGGGTTTTCCAAATTATTCGGAAGGCTGCCTGGTGGCCAAGTGCAGTCATAGCTGATTAAGACTTTGAAATATCTTCAAGATCACCGCCAGAAAAGGTTTAGAAAAAAATGCGCTGCTCTAGGAAAAAAATTCCAAAATCATCATTTCCACGGTCGTTCCGGATTATCCCGAAGACCATCTGACCATCTGTAATGACTGAGAATTTCATCCAAAATCACCGTCAGAAATGGTTTAAAAAAATTGCGCTGCTCTAGGACGAACTTCACACAATTACCATTTTTACGGATGTTCCGGTTTTTCGGAAGGCCGACTGGTGGCCACTGCGGTCGTAGCATAGTAGGAGCTGTGTATTAACTCGAATATTGCCGTGAGAAATGGTTTACAAAAAATTGCGCTGCTCTAGGATAAACTTTTCAAAATGACAATTTTTACGGACGTTCCGGGTTTTCCGGAAGGCCTCCTGGAAGTCACCTACAGTCATAGGTGAGTGAGAACTGCGAATTACCTCCAAGTTTATTATCAGAAATGATATAGAAGAAAATCGCGTTACTTTAGGATTAATAGTTAATGAAATAAATAAATAATTCATTACTGGTCACTTTTCCCAGTGCACCTGAGCCTTTTATTTAGCTATATTTACCCGAGCCTTCTATCGAATCACTTTTCTTATCTTTTCAATTGATGAAGAACTAATTTTTTGAGGAATACATGGTGGTTTGGTGCATATTGGTCAACTGACGAAAAAGTTATCTAATTTTTACTCAATGTGTTGTACTTTCTACAACGGTGCGAGTCCCGGAAGGTTAACGGATTTTAGGATTTTATTGTTTTTTGCAGTGCGCGCAATGTATCCCCCGTGGGAAAACCCCATTCAGTGTACATCAAAAGGCGCCTTCACTGCGAGGTGGGTTGACCGGCTTTACTCTTCCAATCTGATACATTATAAGCAACCTACATGAAAGCCAAGTATTTGCAATAATCTCCCAAACCCACAAACCCTTGTTCTACGGAAACTCACCGTCAATTCTTTTCTATTAATTCCGCTGTTCCAAACAGCACATTCATTCCCAAGCTACACAACATTTTCACCGAGTTTCATCCATTCCCAGTGGCTGCAATTACTCAATTTATTGAAATTGCTGAAATTCCATCGCTACCTTCCCAGGATGCTGAAGGAAGCGCGCTCGATCGGTACTATGTAGCAATCAATTTCTCCCTTGGGGGGACATAGGGGCTGCTCCCTGGGAGACCAATAAGAAGTACGTTCCATTAATACAATGGAAATGGAATTAAAATCCCTTCTCGTTTGAGTTTTTTTTTTGCGTTTTTGTACTTCAATGTCGCAACGAAAGGTTGCACTTTCATTAAAAAAACGAACATTTCATAAGAGACAAGCTTCAAAAATATAGATGTCAGTTTTCAATTTAATTTAGATGCAGGATTAAATTGATTAAATTGTAAATTGATTAAATTGTAATGCAATGAAAATGGTTCATCGAAAAATAAATATATTGTTTTCTTGGTTTATGGTGAGAAAGGCACATCCCCCCGCAGATGGATAAATCCGCAATTTTTCTCCTATCTACCTCATGCTGAGCAAAGCGAACGATTCATTGTATACCTCGAAGTCCTTCATTTGTTTCATTTTCAATCAAGTGTCCACCCCCTTCCGTTGGGGCCATCCACTTCTCGCCCGGGAGAAATTCCAAATTTCATCCCAAATAAGATTCGTTTCGCGTTCATTATGCATTGTTATGTTGTTGCTGAAATTGCTCGGAGGAGAAAAAATCCAAACTGGAAATTGTTTTCTCCTAGTCGTTGATCTGGTGCCGGTCCGCCGTCGTCGCTCGCTCGCTCTCGGTGGCGTTGCTATGCCCGAGCACCTATTCGTGTAACAGAATCACGCCCAAGCACTGATCGTTTCGCAGTAATGAATGCAAAGTCCCCTCTCGTGCTTTTCGATGATGGAAATAAGCAACATACCGAACCGACGCAAGTGCCATCTTTCATGCCCTGTTGAAGGTGAAATTGGTCCGAGGGTCTTCCTTCTTCGTAGACCACGACGCCGTACGGATACGTCTTCGTCCTTTTATCTAGCGAGGCGAACAAAATGAAATGAATATTTTCATAATTGATTCGTGATAAGAGTCTTGAGTGAATGGCTCGCTGGTTGTATACCGAGAAGAAACAGTGCGGCTCGTGTTTGGTCTTGCTTTTGAAAAATTTAATATCATCGAGAAATGACACCTGATTCCGTGATAGAGATATAGGCAGAGAGCTTATTTTATACTTGTGTTTCTCTGCCCATTGTGATGATGGAGGATGTTTGTGCAGTAACTGTATACACAAATAAGAATAAAATTGAAAAACTCCCAAATGGATTTAGAGATGTGCGCCGGTCTTAAAATCTTCGGTGGCGGCATTTGTTGAAATTTGCTTAGCAGCGGAGTTTAAATTTGATCATCTTCATGATATCAGGAAGTGAGCCTAACCAACGCCAAAATCAGTCCCACATGGACTCGAGCCATCTACAACAATGAATCCTTCTATCCGTAAGCGATGCCAAGTTGTCAATCGGCTTCAAAAGAATTTCCAATTTCCTGTCAACAATCCACTCCATCTGCAGGGGACTGTCAAGTCAAGAAGCATCCTGCCAGCATTCATTCGACACCAAACATGGAATCCGGAAGCGCTGTCGTATTCTGAAACAGAGCCCCCGTTCGCGAGCATATGCATGGTGGGCGGGTAATTAAAATCTCTTTCACAGGCAAACACCTCGCGGAGACATCGGCACCGGTGACGTTTGCCGGTTGCAGATGAAACAGATGAAAGTGAGCAGCAATCGACAGGGTTGATGTCGCCAGGGGAAATGCAATATCCTTGATGGGAATGTGTGATGCGAATTCAAACACATGGTTTCTGTGTTGCCACGGATGAGATTCGTGGAAAACAAGTTATTGTAGTTTCCGCGTCGCAATTGCGGTACAGTAACTGAATAATTATATAAATTTGCCACTAAACAACGGTTGTTTCATTTTTTGCATTACTCATTATAATAGCGATACAACATTCATATCCCAGAAATTCAGATCAAAGCACAGCATCGCACTTTGCGAACTGTGAACTATCCGTACATTATTCCTCTAAAGTTTGATACCCTCATACAATGTACTTTCAACAATCTTTTCCGAGCATGATATTCCCATTCGCCGCATTATACTTCTCTTCGGAAACCCTTTTTCCGAAAACACGACAATAACAACCTAAGCCTTTCTCGACCGTTGGGATTACCGGCACATGTCGCTTGATTCCCCACTCGAAGCAAGAAAGCGACTATTTTTTTTCCCCGCACGACACAAAGTGTCTCCGCGGAGCACTCGAGAGATCGGCGCACGGGAAGAATTCAATTTCCAATGGTGGCAAGGTACTTACACTGAATCTTCAAAGTTATTGAGGAGCTCCGGGATTCGCCTTCCTCGTTGGTGGCGGCACAGGCGTACCCGCCGGCACTTTCCCGCTCCAGCTGGGTGAGGTGCAGCGTTTCGCCGCTCTCGCCGGACATCCGCATGTTCTGTGGAAGAGGTAGAGAGGTGTTTGAGTACGTATATGAATGCCGGCTTATTGAAGGTTATTGTTATATTTTCTGGTATCAAGGCGATACGTGGAATGGTTACGTGGAATGAAATTATCGTTCTAGGGAATTTTATTCAAATGTTGAATTTTCTACAAACAATACGGGAGAAGTTTTTTGTTAAAAATATGAATCGCATTAAATTCAAGGCACAAGGCTCTCAGCTTCAGGGTTTCCTGTATGTACTACATATTACGATTTAGTACTATTCCATTCAATTCCATACTGCCTAATTAGAATTTTACAAATACGTATTTCGACCTCAACAGTAAGGCTGACCTCAGTGTGCCGTACTGACCGTACTTGATCCGACTCGACGAGATACTGAAGACGGATTTGCTGTTTTGGTTGAAAATGAAAACAAATAGTAGATCCGAATCAAAATGACGCCGGTTTATTTTTCTTGCAAGTCAAAAGCTGTCATTGATAAATGTCGATCAAAGAATTTCCCTCAGAGCAGAGCCAGCCGAAGGTTGCAAATCTCTGTAATATAGACAATAATAATAATAATTAGAATTTCCCTTAGAAATGTAAAACGGAGTAAATTTTTTTAGAGTTAACCTAACACTACTTCCGACCCGGAAGTGTCCATAACTAGGGAAAGGGTTGTTTGGCCGAATGCCACTAGAATAAACCATTAGGCCGAAACCCATCTTGCCGAAAGTCACCCGGTCGAATAGGTCATTTGGTCGAAATAGACATTTGGCCGAATAGGACATTTGGGCGAATAGCTCATTTGGCCAAAAAGATCATTTAGCCGAAAAGGTCATTTGGACGAATAGGAAATTTGGTCGAAAAGGTCATTTGAGGTGTGAGAAATTATAAATTGGGAGTCAGAAGTGAGGCGTCTCACTCTCGGAGCGCGAAGTGAGTAGTGAGACACTTCACCACCCATTTTGCACTACTCACTTTTCACAGTAAGATGTGAGAAATGAGGAGTGAGAAGTACGACGTCCCACTTTTCACTCCTTTTTTCTTACTTATCACTGTGATAGTAAGTAGAGCGAAGTGAGACATTTCGCACTCCCCAGTTCCCACTTCTCACTGTAAAAAGTGAGAAGCACGAAGTGAGTATTGAGATGTCTTACTTCTCACTTCTCAAATGACATATTCGCCCAAATGACCTATTCAGCCAAACGTACTTGTATATGAAAATCGTCACTATTTCACTACCAATAATGTCGGAACCGGTTTAAGCTTGTTATATTTCTCGTTTGCATCTTTCCACTAAACACTTTATTCCCCAGTTAAAATTATCGTAATCGAGAGAAAACTAGTTATCAAATTTCCACCTTTGCACCATTTAATTATTCGTTAAATATTTTGTGTGATACAAAACGAACCAACTGGTCAGACGTAAACAGATTTTCCTTTCGTTAACACAGCTGTGCTGGCCGCATTCGGCTATACCAACACACAACTCTCTGCTCTCTACTATCCACTACTAGTGACCACTAGTGTATTGTTGTTCATGCCTGGCTATACCCACTTCATATGACTCATCCAGTCTTCCTTAGGGTGATTAAAAATTTAGCTTAATAATCTAAATTATTTTGGTTCACATACTGAACAGTCGTATTGGGTCAAATGTTCTATTCGGCCAAATGTCTTATTCGGCCAAATTGCTGTCTAAACCACCTTTGAGTTCGGACGCGCTTTTTTAGCGCTCGTGTATATAATTTTAGTAAGTTTTGACTTTTTATAAATATCATTTACTGACCGCGCCCAAATGACGGAATATTGAAACCGTCGTTTTCCAGGATGCTTTCAAGTATTGGCTACGTAAGTATGAAATTAGATTAGATTAGATATCATTTACTGATCGCGCCCGACCTCCGCATTCGTATTTTTTTATTCTCTCCACAGCAAATTGTTTTGAAAATTCAACGACATGTAAAATTGCTGCTCATCCCTTCAGACGAATGAACATTTGATATACAATTAAATTTGACTGTGTTCTACAAGCAAGCACAGTTTAAATTCATTTCGGTTTAAAAGAACAGTAAGATCGATTGTACATTGCATTCATTTGCATGCTTAAAATATGTGCATGAAGATACAATTAAAACCATAACATAATTTTCTCTGTGTACGAAAGCGCTGCCACTCACGACAAAACGCTTGAACGCGTAAAAAATGTTTTGTGTCATAAACAAAACATTTCAAACGTCACCAGCAGTAGCAAAAATAGTGCTACGGAAATAAAAAACAAATTATCAGCCCTACTGGACACACCTTCAGCACTCACCTGTACGGCTGTGGAAAAGGCCGCCAATTCGGCAGCAGATGCAGCTGTAAAAGCAATAACTAATACAACAACAATAACAACGGAAGCAGAACACTCAACAAACTTGCTGCTGGACCTCATGAATGCAGTCAAGAGCGACTTGGCAACTCTAACCAAGTCAGCTATGACTGCGGCAATAACTGAAATTACATCAGCAGTAGCAAAACGAAGCACAACTGGAGACTTCCCTTACTTAATTTCTTTGAGTGAGCAACTTTTAGAGGATGTCAAGTCAGTTTCTGCTGCTATTTCCAATATTGACTGCAGTACTGATAAAAGCTCAACGCTCGCAAACAAGACTTTGGCGGATGAAGTAGCAAAGGAATCCCAAGACAAAAACTCCACTGAAATTAATTTAGTTACTGGGACTCACCATACACAATCTCCACTGAACATCAACGTAAAACAGCACAAACCAAATCCATCTCCTACCAGACAGAAAATTGCGCGTTATGCCATTACTGAGCTTTTCGCTGACCGACGCGCAAAAATGGTGAAACTAAGTGCCAAGTCAAGGGAACTTGTATTAGACATCTCAGTGAAGCTGATTTGAAATGCTTTCTGCTAGGTAAAAAATATAGCTGGAGCCCAGGCTGGAAAAAAAAACTGGAAGAATACCGGCAGCATGAAATTTCCAGAAACACCTTCACCAATTGACTGAAAAGGCGACTAACAGTAAAAGACATCATAAACAAAAGGCATCACCAACAGTTCCCATCAGACTACGTGACCCGTGAAGGTTGTCCGTTTTTTTTGGCATACATGAAGGACCAGTCTGTTGATGTATGCGTCGCGGGAATGACTTCAGCGAGCATCAGGATGCTCCTTGCACCTGAAGGACTGGCGACGGCACCAGAACATCTACATTAAATATTCAGCCAAGTTCATCAGGAATACGGATTTGGGCCAGCTGAAGCTGCAGCTGATCTACAGTCATATCGACAATACCTGTCCAGCGAGCGGACACATCGCCTGCAATAACTACGGGAGAGCACAACGAGGTATACCACTCTCCTTCCCCCGGAAATTTTCACAAGAACGCCTTCTTCGGCTTAAGAAAGTAGCACTATCTTATCGACCGACGGGGTAAATATTTTAACAACCCACGTACTTCCAATAAGTTCTTCATCAAACAAAATGATTTACTGTCAAAATTTCAATCGCATGAAAAGCCCAGCTGAAATGAAGGAAATTCATACTAACATCTTAAGCTCGTCCTTCTCGGCAACTGAAACCAGCTGGGATGAAAGCGTGAATAGTGAAGAACTTTTTGGAAGCAGCTTTAATTTATTCTGGGGCGACCGCGATTTCTCAGAATCTAAAAAAAAGTCTGGTGGTGGAGTTCTAATCGCAATCTCTACCAATTTTGATTCAGAAATATAAAACTAACAAAAAATATAAAAACTTTGAACATGTTTGGGTGGAATATAACATTGCAGTCAGAAACCCATGTTTTTTCCTCTGTGTATTTTCCAGCGGAACATGCGCAAACAACATTTTATGAAAGCTTTTTAAAAACTGCGGAAGAAATTATATCGGAACTTCCACCTGAAGTCAAAGTACATATTTACGGAGACTTTAATCAACGCACCGCTGACTTTATTCCAGATTCTGAGAACGAACAAATTCTGCTTCCAGTCGCTAGGGAAAATGGAACAGTAATATAAACAGTAATATGACAGAACTTCTAGCCTATGACTTCAGATTTACATTAAAAATCAACTGAATTGTTACCTTGATCTCCTACTAACGAATATTCAAGAAGATTTCTGTGTGTTTGAATCATTGAATCCCTTATGGAAAAACGAAACATTCCACACGGCAATTGAAAACTATTTGCTTGTACATGGTAAACGATATTCTAAACGCTTTAAAAAACTTAGAAGCATCTAAAGGCCCTGGTCCGGACAGTATTCCACCGATATTTATGAAGAGTCTCAGGGCGCCTGGCTAAAAAGCTGACGGCACCTTTGTTTTGGCTCTTTAGATTGTCATTGGAATCCGTAAATTTTCCCAGGGTATGGAAAAGCATCACTGCTAGAGATTCAAATAGCCATCCATGAGCATGAAGTCGAATAAAGCCCCAGGGGTCGATCGCATATCAGCCGAGATGCTCAAAGCTTGACCCCATGACATCCACTCGACTACTGCATCGTTTATTTCGTAATATCTGGGACACCGCAACTTTCCCGGTCGACTGGATGCAAGGATCTTAGTGAAGGTGCCAAGACAGGGTGACCTGCTTGTATGCGATAGCTGGTGAGGCATTATGTTGCTGTGTACCGATCTCAAAGTTCTATGCAAAATTATCCTAGCCCGGATTCAAGAAAAGATCGATGCGATTCTTCGGCAGCAGCAGGCAGGATTCCGTGACGGAAGATCCTGTGACCATATTGTCACGCTCCGTATCATTCTGGAGCAGGTCAACGAATTCCAAGAGTCCCTTTACTTGGTATTCATTGACTACGAAAAAGCTTTCGACCGTCTCAATCACGAGAATATGTGGGGCGCCCTGAGGCGCAAGGGGGTTCCTGAGAAAATCATCGGCCTCATCGAGGCACAGTACGAGGCCTTTTCGTGTAGAATGCTGCACAATGCTGTCTTGTCCGACCCTATCCGGGTCGTAGCTGGTGTGAGGCAAGGATGTATTCTATCACCGTTACTGTTCCTCATCATAATCGACGAGATTCTGGTAGATGCGATTGATCGTGAACCAAACCGCGGGTTGTTATGGCATCCTATAACCATGGATCACCTAAACGACTTCGAATTGATTGATGACGTTGCACTCCTCGCGCAACGGTGCTCTGATATGCAGAGTAAGCTCAACGACCTTGCCGAGCGCTCCTCTTCGGCAGGTTTAGTCATCAACGTCAACAAAACCAAATCGTTGGATGTAAACACGGTGACTCCTTCCACTTTCACAGTAGCCGGGCAACCAGTGGAGAATGTTGAAAGCTTCCAATATCTTGGTAGCCAAATGGCGTCAGACGGCGGTACCAAGATCGACATAGGCGCACGGATCAAGAAAGCAAGGGCTGCCTTTGCGAGTTTAAGAAATATCTGGAAAAACAGGCAGATAAGTGAACGCACCAAAATATGAATTTTCAACTCTAACGTGAAATCTGTGCTGTTATACGCCAGCGAAACATGGCGTGTATCAGTGGAGAACACTCAACGGCTGCAGGTGTTCATTAACAGATGCCTGCGGTATATAATTCGGGCCTGGTGGCCTCACAACTGGATCTCAAACAACGAGCTCCATCGTCGTTGTCACCAGAGGCCGATAGCAACAGAAATTCGGGATCGGAAGTGGGGCTGGGTCGGCGTTGGGGCGGAAACGAAATCTGTAAACAAGCATTAGACTGGAACCCAGCGGGACATCGCAGCAGAGGCAGACCCAGAGGCTCATGGTGGCGAAGTCTCAATAAAGAAATAAAAGAAGTCGACCTAAATCTAACCTGGCAACAGATTAACACTAGGATTCATTCGTTCAGAAAATCGTTGTAACTAAATTTTAAAATGGCTATATCTCAGTGGTTTTTCAACCGATTTTCTCAGTTTTTTCACCAACCTCTTAGCCATCTCTTCTAGTTTCTGGACATTGCAAAATATTGTATCTAAGGGTGTTCAATTTTTCACTAGAGCTGTGGGAGTAAAGCAACGGATTCAGAAAAATGCGATTTTGGAGATATACTTATATTTCATTACCAAACATGATATCTATTCATATAGTGATGATGGAAATGATAAAATAATAAATAAAAGACATTACCTGGAACATAAGAACACATTTTGAGCACCCCTACTATGCATACGATGATAATTCGGTACCTTTAGGAACCACGTGTAGTAACACGATGTATAAAGCTTCAGAAAATGTTTTCAAGCATGTTGTCTTCTGTGAACTTGTTAAAAAAAATGTAAACTATATACGAAACATGTGTGATAATAAATTATGATGTGCCCTGGAGTTTGCCCTGGAGTTTGAGTAAAATGGTCTATCGAATCAACGAAGGCGTCCATGATGTCCACAGCCGCGGTATCAACCCAATTATGTCCTCCGAGTATTTATCTTTCACTTGCGTCTCAAATCCAGGCATTTGAGATGTTGTAAGATCTCCAAATTGTCCTGGAGTTTGAGTAAAATGGTCTATCGAATCAACCAAGGCTTCCATGATGTCTTATGCCGTAGTATGAACACTATTATGTCCTCCGAGTATTTGTCTTTCACTTCCATCTCAAATCCAGGCGTTTGAGATGTTGTAAGCTCTCCAAAATGCCCTGGAGTTTGAGTAAAATGGTCTATCGAATCAACGAAGGCGTCCATGATGTCCTCAGCCGCGGTGTCAACCCAATTATGTCCTCCGAGTATTTATCTTTCACTTGCGTCTCAAATCCAGGCATTTGAGATGTTGTAAGATCTCCAAATTGTCCTGGAATTTGAGTAAAATGGTCTATCGAATCAACCAAGGCATCCATGATGTCCTCTGCCGTAGTATGAACCCTATTATGTCCTCCGAGTATTTGTCTTTCACTTCCATCTCAAATCCAGGCATTTGAGATGTTGTAAGATCTCCAAAATGCCCTGGAGTTTGAGTAAAATGGTCTATCGAATCAACGAAGGCGTCCATGATGTCCACAGCCGCGGTATCAACCCAATTATGTCCTCCGAGTATTTATCTTTCACTTGCGTCTCAAATCCAGGCATTTGAGATGTTGTAAGATCTCCAAATTGTCCTGGAGTTTGAGTAAAATGGTCTATCGAATCAACCAAGGCTTCCATGATGTCCTCTGCCGTAGTATGAACACTATTATGTCCTCCGAGTATTTGTCTTTCACTTCCATCTCAAATCCAGGCGTTTGAGATGTTGTAAGATCTCCAAAATGCCCTGGAGTTTGAGTAAAATGGTCTATCGAATCAACGAAGGCAACCATGATGTCCCCAGCAGCGGTATCAACCCAATTATGTCTTCCGAGTATTTATCTTTCACTTGCGTCTCAAATCCAGGCATTTGAGTTGTTTTAAGATCTCCAAATTGTCCTGGAGTTTGAGTAAATTGGTCTATCGAATCAACCAAGGCATCCATGATGTCCTCAGCCGCGGTATCAACTTATGGCCTCCGAGTATTTATCTTTCACTTGCGTCTCAAATCCAAACAAATGAGATGTTGTAAGATCTCCAAATTGTCCTGAAGTTTGAGTAAAATGGTCTATCGAATCAACCAAGGCATCCATGATGTCCTCAGCCGCGGTGTCAACCCAATTATGTCCTCCGAGTATTTATCTTTCACTTGCGTCTCAAATCCAGGCATTTGAGATGTTGTAAGATCTCCAAATTGTCCTGGAGTTTGAGTAAAATGGTCTGTCGAATCAACCACGGCTTCAATGATGTCCTCTGCCGTAGTATGAACCCTATTATGTCCTCCGAGTATTTGTCTTTCATTTGCATCTCAAATCCAGGCATTTGAGATGTTGTAAGATCTCCAAATTGCCCTGGAGTTTGAGTAAAATGGTCTATCGAACCAACGAAGGCATCCATGATGTCCCCAGCCGCGGTATCAACCCAAAAATGTCCTCCGAGTATTTTTCCTTCATTTGGGTCTCAAATCCAGGCATTTGAGTTGTTGTAAGATCTCCAAATTGTCCTGGAGTTTGAGTAAAATGGTCTATCGAATCAACTAAGGCTTCTATGATGTCTTCTGCCGTAGTATAAACCCTACTATGTCCTCCGAGTATTTGTCTTTCACTTGCATCTCAAATCCAGGTATTTAAGATGTTGTAAGATCTCCAAATTGCCCTGGAGTTTGAGCAAAATGGTCCATCGAATCAACCAAGGCTTCCATGATGTCCTCAGTCGCAGTATAAACCCAATTATATCCTCCGAGTAATTGTCTTTCACCTGCGTCTCAAATCCAGGCATAGGAGATTTTGAAAGATCTCCAAATGGTCCTGGAGTATGAGTAAAATGGTCTATCGAATCAACGAAAGCTTTCATGATGCCCCTAGCCATGGTATCAACTCAATTATGTCCTCCGAGTATTCATCTTTCACTTGTGTCTCAAATCCAGGCATTTGAGATATTGTAAGATTTCCAAATTGCCTTGGAGTTTGAGCAAAATGATCTATCGAATCAACCAAGGCTTCCATGATGTCCTCTGCTGCGGTATCACCCCAATTATGTACTCCGGGTATTTGTCTTTTACTTGCGTCTTAAATCTAGGCATATGAGATGTTGTAAAATCTCCAAATTGTCTTGAAGTTTGAATCAAATGGTCTAACGGATCAACCAAGGCTTCCATGAAGTCCCCAGCCGCGGCATCAACCCAATTATGTCCTCTGAATATTTGTCTTTCACTTGCGTCGCAGTTTCAGGCAATTGAAATGTTGTGAAATCTCCAAATTGTCCTTGAGTTTGAATCAAATGGTCTACCGAAGCAGCCAAAGATTACATGAAGTTCTCAGCCGCGGCATCAGCTCAATAATGTCCTCTGAATATTTGTCTTTCCCTTGCGTCGCAATTTCAGGCAATTGAGATGTTGTAAGATCTCCAAATTGTCCATAAGGTTGAATCAAATGGTCTATCGAATCGACCAAAGTTTCCATGATGTCCCCAGCCGCGCTACCAACCCAATTATGAACTCCGAGTTTTTGGTCTTTTACTTGCATTACAAATCCAGGTATATGAGTTGATTACTTTACTTATGATGTTAATTGTTTATTATTATTATTATAATCATTCGACTGTGTATGTTTGTCTTGAAACTTTACTCTTAAACCTCAATTTTAAGAACATCACTTTGTCAGTCGAAGTCTAATTTCGGGCACGTCACGTTAAATCCGATCATCATTGATCAAATTGGTACAATCAGGTCCTAGTAATGGTGTCCTCGAGGTAAACGGAAGAAGACACTAGACACTAGAATGGAACGTATAGGCAAGCATATTGATGTCCATTATCGCCAAAAAATAGGGGGAGGGGGTGGTTACCCGATACACCAACAAGAACTTTGGTAAGTCTGCAAGTTGTACTCCCGGAATTCATCAATGATCATCCGCAGGCTGAACATCTGATCCGTCGTTGATCGACCCTCACGAAAACCTGCCTGGTATTCGCTGACGAAGGACTCTTCTAGCGGTGTCAGTCTGTTAAACAGAATACGCGAAAGAATTGTGTACGCCGAGTTCAGAAGGGTGATCCCTCTGTAATTGGCACACTCTAGTCGACGGTCATCGCTTTCAAAAGTTATGAAGAGAATGGGGAAACAATCAAAAAAGGTTGGTGTTTTGGTTCAACAGAAGAAAAGAGAGATCACTTACTACCTGGTTTATTTCGTTTTTTTTCTCTTTGAATCGAGAAAATGAGGGAACCGAAAACATTTCAGAGAGGCATCGTAAAGCGTATTGTTTTGGAAGGAGTACGTTAAGTACTACGTAGGACCAGTCACGGCAGCAGAAATCTCACACTCCGGTACACTGTCATCCCTAGCTGCATGATTTGGGTAATCACTTGTCATAAGACAATTTTTAATTGTAACTTACCAGATATGTGAGGCCTTCTTTAGTGTCTCGTACTTGACTCGACTAAATGTGTGCATGAGCTCGGAAGACATGATTAGATACATACCTTCGCTGGAGATATAGTTCCAGGCGAGGTTGATTTAGTTGACAGACAACTTGATCCACATCCAGGGCGATTTGGGGGACTAATAACATCGCATGTTTATATACCAAACATGGGCTCGGAAGATTAAATAAAACATCTGCTGGAGACATATTTCAAGGTAGGGTTGATTTGCAAGTCGTGGTTCATTTGGAAAGTAATTTAAAAACAATTATGTCCACTAAATTGCGTTGATATCGTGGCTGAAGACATCATGGCAGCCTTGGTTGATTCGGTAGGCCATTTGATTCAAACTCCAGGACAATTTGGAGATTTTACAACATCTCATATGCCTAGATTTGTGACGCACGAGAAAGTCAAATACTCGGGAGACGTAATTGAGTTGATACCGTGGCTAGGGACTTCATGGAAGCCTTGAATGATTCGGTAGACCATTTGATTTAAACTCCAGAATAATTTGGAGATCTTCCAACATATGATATGTCTGGATTTGTGACGCAAGTGAAAGACAAATACTCGGAGGAAATAATTTTGTTGAAACTGCGGCTGGGATATTATGGAAGCATTCGTTGATTCGGTAGGCTATTGTTTTCAAACTCCAGGACAATTTGGATATCCTTCAACATCTCATATGCCTGAATTTGTGAAGTAAGTGGAACTTGAAGACATTATTGGGGGGATACCGCTGCTGGAAACAGCATGGAAGCCTTGGTTGATTTGCTAGACTATTTGATACAAACTCCAGGACATTTAGGAGATATTACAACATTTGCCTAGATTTGAGACGCAAATGAAAAAGAAGCTAGAGACTTCATGGAAGCCTTAGTTGATTCGATAGACCATTTCACTCAAACTCCAGGATAATTTGGAGATCTTACAACATCTCAATTGCCTCGATTTGAGGCGCAAATGAAATGCAAATACTCGGAGGACATAAAAGAGTTGATATCGCGGCTGACGACATCATGAAAGCTTTGGTTGATTCAATAGACCATTTTGCTCATACTCTAGAACCATTTGAAGATCTTACAACATCCCCTATGCCTGGATTTGAGACGCAGGTGGAAAACAATTATTCGGAGGACATGATAGGGTTTATACTGCGACTTAGAACATCATGGAGGCCTTGGTTGATTCGATAGACCATTTTACTCAAAATCCAGGACAATTCGGAGATCTTAGAACATCTCAAATGCCTGGATTTGAGACGCAAGTGAAAAATAAATAAGGGAGGGACATAATTGGGTTAATACCGCGGCAGGGGTCATCATTGGAGCCTTGGTCGATTCGATAGACCATTTTACTCAAACTCCAGGACAATTTGGAGATCTTACAACATCTCATATGCCTGGATTTGAGGCGCAAGTGAAATACAAATACTCGAAGGACATAAAAGAGTTGATATCGCGGCTTGGGACATCATGGAAGCCTTGGTTGATTCGGTAGACCATTTTACTCAAACTCCAGGAAAACTTCCTGAAAATCCTACAATCCTTCCTGGAAATCCTACAACATCTCAATTGCCTGGATTTGAGACGCAAGTAAAATATAAATACTCGGAGGACATAACTGTGTTGAAACCGCGTCTGGGGACATCATGTAAGCCTTGGTTGATTTGATAGACCATTTTACTCATATCGGGACAATTTGGAGATCTTACAACAACTCAAATGCCTGAAACTGCAACGGAAGTGAAAGACAAATATTCAGAGGACTTAATTGGGTTGATGCCGCGGCTGGGGACTTCGTGGAAGCCTTGGTTGATTCGTTAGACCATTTGATTCAAACTGCAAGAAAATTTGGAGATCCTACAACATCTCATATGCGTGGATTTGAGACGCAAGTGAAAGACAAATACTCGGAGTACATAATTTGGGTGATCCCGCGGCAGAGGACAGCATGGAAGCCTTGGTTGATTCGATAGACCATTTTACTCAAACTCCAGTACAATTTGGAGATCTTACAACAACTCAAATGGCTAGATTTGAGACGCAGGTGAAAGACAAATACTCGGAGGACATAGTAGGGTTTTTACTACGGCAGAGGACATCATGGAAGCCTTAGTTGATTCGATAGACCATTTTACTCAAACTCCAAGACAATTTGGAGATCTTACAACAATTCAAATGCCTGGATTTAAGATGCAAGTGAATGATAAATACTCGGAGGACATAATTGGGTTGATACCGCGGCTGGGGACATCATGGACGCCTTCGTTGATTCGGTGGACCATTTTACTCAAACTCCAGGGCAATTTGGAGATCTTATAACATCTCAAATGCCTGGATTCAAGACGCAAGTAAAAGATAAATACTCGGAGGACATAATTGGGTTGACACCGCGGCTGAGGACATCATGGATGCCTTGGTTGATCCGATGGACCATTTAACTCAAACTCCAGAGCAATTTGGAGATCTTACAACATCTCAAATGCCAGGATTCGAGATGCAAGTGAAAGACAAATACTCGGAAGACATGATTGGGTTGACACCGCGGCTGAGGACTTCATGGATGCCTTGGTTGATTCGATAGACCATTTTACTCAAACTTCAGGACAATTTGGAGATCTTACAACATCTTAAATGCATGGATTTGAGACGCAAGTGAAAGATAAATACTCGGAGGACATAATTGGGTTGACACCGCGGCTGAGGACATCATGGAAGCCTTGGTTGATTCGGTAGACCATTTGATTCAAACTCCAGGACAATTTGGAGATCTTACAACATCTCATATGTTTGGATTTGAGACGCAAGTGAAAGACAAATACTCGGAGGACATAATTGGGTTGATACTGCGGCTGGGGGCATCATGGAAGCCTTGGTTGATTCGGTAGACCATTTGATTCAAATTCCAGTACAGTTCGGAGATCCTAGAACATCATAATTTATTATCACACATGTTTCGTATATAGTTTACATTTTTTTTAACAAGTTCACAGAAGACAACATGCTTGAAAACATTTTCTGAAGCTTTATACATCGTGTTACTACACGTGGTTCCTAAAGGTACCGAATTATCATCGTATGCATAGTAGGGATGCTCAAAATGTGTTCTTATGTTCCAGGTAATGTCTTTTATTTATTATTTTATCATTTCCATCATCACTATATGAATAGATATCATGTTTGGTAATGAAATATAAGTATATCTCCAAAATCGCATTTTTCTGAATCCGTTGCTTTACTCCCACAGCTCTAGTGAAAAATTGAACACCCCTAGATACAATATTTTGCAATGTCCAGAAACTAGAAGAGATGGCTAAGAGGTTGGTGAAAAAACTGAGAAAATCGGTTGAAAAACCACTGAGATATAGCCATTTGAAAATTTAGTTACAACGATTTTCTGAACGAATGTATCCGCGTAAGTTTTTTCAGCGAATCAATCCTAGTGTTAAAGCTATAGCCGGGCAACGCTCAGGATGGAGTCGGCCCTTTGCACCACCGGAGGTGTACAGGATCCATAAGTGAGTGAACTTTCAAAACTTTCAAAAACTTTCAAAATAAACCGTTTTAAAATGATGGAGATGTATGGCACATGCACAGACCATCGCAATACGTTTACCTACATTACGCTGAGCTAGGCGAATCTCTAAAAGGTGATACAACCAGAGCAACCAACTCCTGAGCTGCAAACAGACCAGATTGAATGCAGTCCCACATCCCACAGTGAAGCTTCACATACTGTTCGTATGAAGCTCCAACGGATGAGTCACAATCCCCGCAAAAAATAAAGTTGGTCAAGAGACTTGTAGTCCAACATTCAGTAAAAATCAAAATCTGCGTAAAACATGTTTGAACAATGTATGAACAGCGGATTAAATATATTTGAATCAGTTTTATACCTCTGCTTCAATGCCGAAGGCACGAGCCACATTGTCTTTTAATTCTTTGTAACAGAGACTTCCAGCCCACAGCTGGTTCGTCTAGACACAAATTGATATTGGTTTCTTTTGCACAAGGCAAACAAACCAGCCCCAATTTGTTTAATGATTCTTCGAAGCAACCGGAGACACTGCTCCCGGGCGAAACGAGGACACAATTCACAAGAATAGAAATCATTTCCGATTTTTGCTGCAAAACACCAACAGAACCACTTCCAATTTTTCAATTATATCGCCGAAAGCTCCTGGAACGATTGAAAAAAAAAAACAAGTTGACTGAACTTGTTTCGATGGCTTTATGACACTACCGAAAACTGTTCTGATACAATTTCAAACGACCTTAGTGATTGACATCAAATGCATAATTATGCCATTTGTTATTGTAATTGTAAAATTTTCAATGACATGAACCCAAGACATGTTAGGGCATTTTAAAAATATTGATTCGGATTCCAAAGAAATAGTTTCTGGCCACTCTGTTATCGATCCAAAGCAAAACATTCCAAATGAAAAATAATTTAATGGAAAAGCAGTACAATAAAAAAACGGATCACAAAAAATGATAAATAAACTAAATAAATGATTTCTTGTACATCAATTAATTTTCAATGACATCGCACGAACTCAAGTTATTCTAAATTTCTAATCCTAGTTCCCCGAATCGAACTACCAGAATCTTCCGTTTCGAGCGTTTGTCACGTTCTCCGAACAACAAATGCCACCGAAAATAATCTTGACTGATAACAAAACAGCCCACAAAGCAAAACGCAAAGCTGCTGCGGTTTCGTTTACAATTTTCAACGGTAGGGCCGTTTTACCGCAACAACAAGACGGAATCACCCCAAAGCTTTACTACACTTCATTGCTGCCTAAGTCTCCTTCAATTTCTTCGAACCTATCGTTGTCGTCGTCGTGGCCGTCTAACCCGGAGAATCACAGTTCCCCAACCCCTTTTCCTAGACCAGAGAGTAACGTTGAATTGTGTAAATCCTTTCGCTTCGGGAGAATTGAATAAATGGTCCCGGCTGCTGGCGGCAGACGCCGACCGACCGACCGACCGAAGACGATGGGATTAAACGGTTCCTAAGATAATGGGTCGCAAGATAGTGCCACTGCAGACTGCTGCTGGTGCCCACTTTGGGCGTGTGAATTCTTGCCTTCTGGGTCCGTCGGTTTTCGGGGAAATCCTTCATCAACACATTGTGGGAATGGCCTTGAACGGTCGCGCCGTCCGATGCTCGAATTTTCATGCGGCATGGAGGCCTTCCTAGGAGTTGATTCCGGTGAAAATAGGAAAATGGATCCGATCCACAGATCGGCCCATTTGTGCCGGTTGGTCGTACGGTTCTCGCGGTAGGAATTGTTACCGACCTCCGAATGGTGCCAGCCGAGATTAAATTGTGTGCGAATCATAATGAGTGGGTTGTACTCTCCCCCTCCCACGGAGAATACTGGAGCCAGGAAATTAATTAGTTTTATCAATGCTCATATCGGAATAACTGTCCGCTTTTACGACTGACTATAGCTTAAAGATTCTCTGTGACTGAAACTGTTCGTGCTTTGAGGAGCGATTGGAGGTGAAAATCTGGGTGTGAAAATGCTTGGAATTTCGGTGGGAATTCTCAAGGGTGTCTCAGATCAGCTCAGTTCAGTGTTGTGGATAATGAAGGGGAGGGGTTCCTGTAGGAGGCGAACGGGTGTCGGCTTGTTTGAAAATCGGATTTTGAAGATGAAGCAAGTTTTCCCAGAACCAGAGATAGGTGCAAATACCTGAAGTTGGCAAAGAACAGGGAAAGTATTTGTGTGAACTAATACCAATGTAAACTTTGGTTTGATGAATAGAAAACTTTTCCGATGCTATTTCCGAATTAATTAATTTTGGGAAGCAAGTTTTTGATCGGGCAAAAGAGATGGTAACGAGGTGGCAGATAACTTTATTCGTTACAATGGACAAAGATGATGCATTTGGATCATTTGTTGCTTTGTTCGATGTTCGATGCGAAGCGAATTAGAAATTAGAAATGCTCTATTTTATATTGGAAATCAGGAATCAGAGACGAAAATCAAAAATAAGACATCTGATGTTGTTTGCTGTTTGTCAAGCTGTTTGGAAATTAAAATTACGAAAACAAACAATCTAAAACTGAAACTTGAATAAGAAATTCTGAAATCAAAATCAAAATTCTCTTTTTGGGAATTAAATAGCAAAGTCAGAAGATCGGAAAACCAAGATCCTAGAAATATTTGTTTTACAAAAAGGAATATGAAAATAGAATTCGAAATGAAAACCATAAAGTCGAAATTAACAAATTTGAAACGACGGAAAGAAGGGAAGTCGGAACGAAAAGTGAGAAATTGGGATAGTCGAAAAAATCGGAAAATCGTAAATTCGGAATATCGAAAATTTTGAATGCTGAGAGTCCGTAAAGCCAGAAAATCGGATGGTCGGAAATTTGGAAATTCGGAAATAGGGGAGAATGTTCCCAAACCGACCCCCTAAATGACAGTGGCCATTAAATTGCGAAAAAAGATTGTTTGGCCAAGTTTCGAAGTCTATATTGTAGCGGGGACATTATTCTGTATTTCTGAGGCTTTATTGTGGGTGCAGATGTGGAAAGTTAGGAGATACAGAGGGTAATGTGAAAGTATACGTTTCGGCATTCTTCAAAATGGTGTCAGAAATCAGAAACCAGAAATCAGAAATCAGAAATCAGAAATCAGAAATCAGAAATCAGAAATCAGAAATCAGAAATCAGAAATCAGAAATCAGAAATCAGAAATCAGAAATCAGAAATCAGAAATCAGAAATCAGAAATCAGAAATCAGAAATCAGAAATCAGAAATCAGAAATCAGAAATCAGAAATCAGAAATCAGAAATCAGAAATCAGAAATCAGAAATCAGAAATCAGAAATCAGAAATCAGAAATCAGAAATCAGAAATCAGAAATCAGAAATCAGAAATCAGAAATCAGAAATCAGAAATCAGAAATCAGAAATCAGAATCAGAAATCAGAAATCAGAAATCAGAAATCAGAAATCAGAAATCAGAAATCAGAAATCAGAAATCAGAAATCAGAAATCAGAAATCAGAAATCAGAAATCAGAAATCAGAAATCAGAAATCAGAAATCAGAAATCAGAAATCAGAAATCAGAAATCAGAAATCAGAAATCAGAAATCAGAAATCAGAAATCAGAAATCAGAAATCAGAAATCAGAAATCAGAAATCAGAAATCAGAAATCAGAAATCAGAAATCAGAAATCAGAAATCAGAAATCAGAAATCAGAAATCAGAAATCAGAAATCAGAAATCAGAAATCAGAAATCAGAAATCAGAAATCAGAAATCAGAAATCAGAAATCAGAAATCAGAAATCAGAAATCAGAAATCAGAAATCAGAAATCAGAAATCAGAAATCAGAAATCAGAAATCAGAAATCAGAAATCAGAAATCAGAAATCAGAAATCAGAAATCAGAAATCAGAAATCAGAAATCAGAAATCAGAAATCAGAAATCAGAAATCAGAAATCAGAAATCAGAAATCAGAAATCAGAAATCAGAAATCAGAAATCAGAAATCAGAAATCAGAAATCAGAAATCAGAAATCAGAAATCAGAAATCAGAAATCAGAAATCAGAAATCAGAAATCAGAAATCAGAAATCAGAAATCAGAAATCAGAAATCAGAAATCAGAAATCAGAAATCAGAAATCAGAAATCAGAAATCAGAAATCAGAAATCAGAAATCAGAAATCAGAAATCAGAAATCAGAAATCAGAAATCAGAAATCAGAAATCAGAAATCAGAAATCAGAAATCAGAAATCAGAAATCAGAAATCAGAAATCAGAAATCAGAAATCAGAAATCAGAAATCAGAAATCAGAAATCAGAAATCAGAAATCAGAAATCAGAAATCAGAAATCAGAAATCAGAAATCAGAAATCAGAAATCAGAAATCAGAAATCAGAAATCAGAAATCAGAAATCAGAAGTCAGAAGTCAGAAGTCAGAAGTCAGAAGTCAGAAGTCAGAAGTCAGAAGTCAGAAGTCAGAAGTCAGAAGTCAGAAGTCAGAAGTCAGAAGTCAGAAGTCAGAAGTCAGAAGTCAGAAGTCAGAAGTCAGAAGTCAGAAGTCAGAAGTCAGAAGTCAGAAGTCAGAAATCAAAAATTAAAAAGCAAACATCTAAAATTAAAAAGCAAACATCTAAAATTAAAAAGCAAACATCTAAAATACAAAAATCCATAAAAAAAATCCAAAGTCGAAAAGATGGAAGTTGGTCGAAAAAATAAATAATTCGGGAATTTTGGAATAATTGTTGGAAAAGTTGGAAAGTTAATAAGAAAGTCGAAATGACGGGAATTCAAAATGTTGAAAAACCGGATAGTCGGAAAGTCAGAAAACTGAATAGTCTGAAGGATGGTAAATCTGAAAGTCAGAAAGTAAAGCCTGTCCACGTTAAATTTCGGACACTGAGACAATGTCCAATTGATTTTTGGCTATTTTATCTCTTTGGACAAGAATAAAAATCCGCTGAAAGAATAACATAAAGCGAAGAGATTCAACTGTCTGAAATCTCAGAAAGTTGGAAAGGCTGATAGTCGGAACTAGTCATAAATTCACAAAGTCCGAAAGTCGAAAAAACGTAAAGTCATAATTTTGGATAATCATAAAGTTCGGATGTCGGAATGCCAAAAAGTCGAAAAGTCTGAAAGATGGCAAGACCTAAGGCATAAAGTTGGAAAGCCGGAAAGTCGAAAATCACAAAAGTCAGGAAAACGAAAAGAAGCCAGAACATCGGAAAGTCAAGATGTTGAAAGTTGGAAGATCAAAATCAAAAGGTTCGGTAATTCGGAAATTCGAAATGTCGGAAATTCGGAAACTTGAATGTAGGTTAATTGAAAATTGAAAAGTCGAAATATCGAATAGCTAAAAAGTTTGAAAGGTGGAAAATCGAAAAGTCAGATTACCGGAATGACGAAAAGTCTAAAATTTGGGAAGCCGAAAAGTCGGAAAATTGAAAAGTGGGAGAATGTGGAAACTTCAAAGTCGAAAATTTAGAAAGCCGGAAAGTCGAAAAAATTTGAATTTTAAATTGACGGAAGTTAGACAGTGGAAATGTTATAAAGCGAGAAAGTTGGAAAGTAGGAAAGTTGGAAAGGTAGAAAGTCGGGTAGTTGGGAAGTCGGAATACCAAAAGGACGGAAAGTCAAAAAAAATTAATTTCGGAAAGCCAAAACGCTTGAAAGTCGGAACGACGACGGGAAGTCGGAAGGTCACAAAATCGAAATTTCAGAAAGTCAGGAAAACGAAAAAGACGTAAGTCAGAACGTTGAAAAGCCAAGAGGTTAAAAGTTGGAAGATAAAAAGATCAAAAAGTTCACAAATCGGAAATTCGGAAAGTCGAATGTTCGATAACCGAAAGGTCTAAATGTCGGAAAGTCGGAAATTCGAAAAGTCAGAAATTCGAAAAATTGGAAAGTCGGAAAGTGGTAAAATCGAGACCGCAAAGTCAGAAATTTGGAATGTCGGAGAGTTGACAAGTTGGAAATTTAAATAGACGAAAAGTCATACAGTGGAAAAGTCAGAAACAAGGATGTTATCGATCATTTAGTAATTTGCGTTCGATCATTTAGTAGTTTGTCAATAACTCATTCCACAGGCCTAATTTGTAAATGTGTTGTATGGTGGACTTTTAATGCGAAGGTTTTTCTGCAACTCTCCCTAACAGGTCGATGTTCGAATTCCACTATTAAAGGAGTTATGGTGCTAGTTTCTATACTTATACCAAGTGATAACAAAATATGCAATCATTTAGCCTAAGTTACTGCTACTGAGTTATTGACAAACTACTAAATGATCGAAGGCAGATTACTAAATAATCGATAACATCCTTGGTCAGAAAGCGAGAAAGTAGGAAAGACGACAAGCAAGCCGGAAAGTATGTCGAAAACCGGAAAGTATGAAGTTCGAAAGTTAGAACTAGTCGACAAACCAGAAAGTCGGAAAGTCGGAAGGTTGAAAAGTCCAAAAGTTAGAAAATCGGAGTGTCGGATAAACGGAAGGTTGGAAAGTCGGGAAGCTTTAAAGTTGAAAGCTCGGAAATTGCGGAAATAAGAACGTTGGAAAGGTGGAAATTTGGAAAGTCGGTGAGTAAGAAAGTTGAAATGTGGAGAAAACGCAAAATCAGAAAGCTGAGAAGTTGAAAATTTGGATGGAAAATCAAAAAGACGAACAGTGGGAAAGTCTGAAAGTAAAAAAAATCAGCGATTCTAGACAGAATGTCGGGAAACCGGTAGATCATAGAAGGTCGGAGAGTCGACAAGTTGGAAAGTCGGGAGATCGGGAAACCCGAAAGTCGGAATGTCGAAATGTTAAAAAATCAGAAGGGTTGTGTGCAAGACACGACCACAAGGTAGACGTTGGACAACGTAAGGAATTATTTATGCGATCAGACGCATAAGACGTCATAAGCAGGAAAAGCGAGTACATTTCTGCATGCGAATACATTTTTGCAGTCTCTCCCTCTTGTTATTCTATTACAGACGGAAATTTTCTGTCATCATAAATCGATAATGATATGCACTTTGAAGACAAATTTTCTTGGTTCAACTTCCTTAACCTTTATAGAATGTTGGGTCCCGAGAAGAACCGAATAATATAAATAATGCGCCTTCCGAATCACTAACAGCAACCACTCAATAGTCCAACGCGCGCTTGTGATTCTGCTGCCGAAGTCAATTTCCGCTGTGTGCCAAGCGATGATGATTTGTCCTTGACGAAAATGTATTCTGCCCTACCTTTTATTTTGGAAAATTGAGGTTCTGAAAAGAACCGTTTGATTTACAATAATGCGCCTTACCAATAAACCGAAACAAATCCAGATCCAGATGCTGGGACCACTTGCCGCTTTCCACGACATATCGAACGAAATGGCTCGCGCGCGCGGGGAAACAACTTTCTTGTAATCAAGTAAGACGGCGCATTAGTCCCGCCTCTTCGTTAATCGGTATGAGTGCGACCACTCACCAAAGGGGCGGGGCTAGAGCGTTTACGTTATTGACTACAAGAAAGCTGCTTTTCCGCGCGCGCGGGCCATTTCGTTCGCAACATGCTTGTTCCTCTGGCGTTTGTGACGATCGTGGAAGCAGCGTGCTGGAGTACATTTCTGCATGCGAATACATTTTTGCAGTCTCTCCCTCTGACGCATGCTTGTGATTATGTTACAGACGGAAATTTTCTGTCATCACAAATCGATAATGATATGCACTTTGAAGACAAATTTTCTTGGCTCAACCTTCTCTATTGTAAAATTGTAGTTATGAAAGGAATCGAATTATTCTCCATAAAGCGCCTTTCCGAACACTAGTAGCAACAAAACCAAATCAGTATCTTGAAATAAAATTTCACGTTACTGATACTGATGTCTAAAAAATGCGCCTTCCGAGTCACTAACAGCAATTACTCAATAGTCCGACGCGCGCTTGTGGTGCTGCTGCCGAATTCAATTTCCGCTGTGGCCAAGCGATGATGATTTGTCTTTGATGAAAATGTATTCTGCTCAACCTTTTCTTTTGGATAATTGGATTCTGAAAAGAACCGATTAATTTCGAGTAATGCGCCTTTCAAATTAACTGCAACAAATCCAGCTCCCGAACCATACGAGAAATTTTCAGTGGTGTGCCGATGACGCCGACGATAGTCTGTTTGCCGCTGAGCCGCTACAGATGCAGCAAACACCGCCTTCACTGCCATCTTTCTGTCCGCTCTCCGTGGATCCTCGAACCAAAATGACGCGCGGGCGCGAAACACGAGTATACTTATAACAGAGAAAATGAAACGGTGGGTCAAAAGGCCCGTGACTTATATCATTCTGATGTCCGTGTTGGGAATGCATGAGCGGGATTGGTTGATTCTGATCTTTTTACTGGGTAGGACAAGAATTGAAATTTCTAATAGCTTTTCGTGAATAATCAAAAGTTTCAATGAAACTGACAAATTGCTGGAGAGTTTCCGAGTCGATTGATTTATAAATATCAAAAATCCATCGACAGATAAAGGCTGTATTATCGTACAAAATCTTACATGATTTCGTGACGGTCTCCAATTTTAGATTCTGATTTGACACCCAGTACCTTTGGGTAAGACGTTGACCAACGTCAAAACCGGTAAATCGAAAAGTCACAAAATCGAAGTATCCAATAAATCGAAAAGTCAAAATGAAGGAAAGTCGGAAATTTGGAAATTCGGCAAAATGAAAGTCGGAATGATAGATAGTTGAAAAGTAGGAAAATTGCAATGTCAGGAATGTGGAATGTCGAGAAGTCGGAATGTCGGAAAACCGCCAAATCTGAAGATCGGAAAGTCAGCAAGTTGGAAAGTCGATAAGTCCGTAAGTCGGAAAGTCGGTTCTGAATTCAGACAATCGAAAAGTCGGAAAGTCGGAAAGAGGGAAAATCGGAAAGTCTGAAAGTGGGGGAATCGAACAGATGGAAGTTGTAGAGTCAGAATAAAATCGTGGATCGACAATTCAGAAGGACGGAAAGGCGGTAAAACAGAAAGTCAGATAATCGAAAAGTTGGAAAGCCGGACCGTCGGAAAGTTGGAAAGGCGGATAGCTTGAATAAGTCGTAAAGTGGGCGAATCTGACAGTCGGACAATCGGAAAATCGAAATGTCGGATAATTGGATAATCGAAAAGTCGAAACAATCGGAAAGTTGGAAAGTCGGTTAGGAAAGACGGAAGTCAGAAAGTCGGAAAGCCAAAAACCTTCAAGGTCTTAAGACGGCAATACGTAAGTAATGATGTCGGAAAGTCGAAAAGTTGGAAATTCGGAAAGTCAGAAAGTAGAAAAGTCGAAAATCGGAAGACGGTAAGAAGTAAATCAGTACGTCGGAAAGTCGAATAGTCTGAAAGTTGAAAGACTGGAAGTTCGAAGATTAAAAAATTCGAAATTCGGAATGTCGAAAAATCGGACATTCGGTAAAATGGAATGCTGAAATAAAGAAAAGCCGGAAAAGTCTGGAACTCGGAGAATGAAAGACTGAAAGCCAGCAAATCGTGAAGCCGAAAATTTGGAAGGTCGGACATTCGGAAGGATGGAAATTCGGAATGTCGGAAAGATGGAAAGGCGGATAGTTAGAACAGGTTGGAAAGTCGAAAAGCTTGAATGTCGAAATAGGATAGTTGGAAAGTGTCAAAAAGTCACAAAATCGGAAAGACGAAAGTTGGAGAGTCGAACAGTCGGAAAGTCGGAAAGTGGAAAAATCGGAAAGTCGGGAATTTGGAAACCTGACTAAACAAAAAATCAGAAGGTCGGACGGTGGGAGAAAGATTGAATAATCATGAAAGTCGGCAAGTCGGACAGTCGGAAAATATGAAAGTCGGAAAATCGGAAAGTCTAATATGGGGTAATCGAAAAGTCGGAAAGTTGAAATGTCGGAAAGTCGATAGTTGGAAAGCCGCAGTCAGAAAATCGGAATGTCGAATGTCGGATAATCGGATTGTCGAAAAGTCTATTGTCGGATAATTGGAAAGTCGAAGAGTCAGAAAGTCGGAAAGTGGGAAAATCGGATAGTCGGCAAATTGAAAAGTCGGGATATTGGAAAGCTGGAAAGTCTGATACAGGTGGACAGTGGGAAAGTTAGAATGCGAGAAAGTCGACAATTGACCTTTCCCGTCAAAACTTGTATCTCGTTTTATTATCTCAGTCGATTTTTTGGCTTATTTATAGTCAACTTTCCCGAAGAATCCATATTTTTTGAAGCCTCTAACTATTTTAAAAATCGGGCAAATTTTAGGCCAATCTTAAAAAAACAGCACTTTTTTGATTTTTTGATGGCGTCAAAAAATATGGGTTCTCTGGGAAAGTTGAACTTAAATGAAATAAAGAATTGATGGAGCAAATAAAAAAATCGACGGGAAAGGTCAATTCAAAAGTCAGAATATTTGATAATTGGGAAGTTGGGAGGATTAAAAGTAGGAATGTTAGATAGTTGAAAAATTTGGAAATTGCAAAGTCGGAATTTCAGAAAACCGGAATATCTGAAGGCCGGAAAGCCAGCAAGTTGGAAAGCCGAAAAGTCGATACGTCCGTAAGTCGGAGAGTCGGTAAATCAGAAAATCGGAATGTCGGATAACCGGGAAGTATGAAATTTGGAAAGTCGGAAACCGGGAAAATAAAAAAAAATGTCTGGAAGTTGTAAAGTCGGAAAGATAGTAAGCCGTAAGTCAGAAAGTCCGAAAGTTTTAAAGTCGGAAAGTCGAAAAATCAGGAAGCCAGAGAATTGGAAAGTTGGAAACTTGGTTGGAAAGTCGGAGTGTCGCAAAGTGTGAAAGTGTAAAAATTGGACAATCGGAAAATTGGAATGTCAAATTATTGGACAGTCGAAAAGTCTAAATTTCAGGAAGTCGGATAGTCCGAAAAGACGAAAAGCCAGTTTGAAAGTCGGGAAGCCAAAAACTATGAAAGTCGGAAAGAGGGCAAGACGTGAGTCATAAAGTCGGAAAGCCGAAAAGTTGGTAAGTCGGAAAGTCAGAAATTAGGAAAATCGGAAATTAGAAGAATCGAAAGGTCACAAAATCAAAAAAATCGGAAAGGCGACAATGCGGAAAGTCAAACAAACAGAAAAACGGTAAGACGTAAGTCAGAATGTCGAAAAATCTGAAAGTTGGCAGATTGGAATGTCAAAGGTTAGAGAATCGGAAAGGTTGAAAATTGAATAGTTGAAATGCCGGAAAGACAGAATGTTGAAGTATCGGAAACCTGGAAAATCTGAAAAAAGGAGAGTTTAAAATTCGGAAAGTCAGAGGGTCAGAGAGTTGGAAAGTCGGAATGTCGATACAACAGCCAGAATGCGTCGGAACAGCCAGAAAGCGAGAAAGTAGAAAAGTCTGGAATTTGACAAAACGGGATGTCAAAAAACCAGTAATTCGGAAGGTCGGAGAGTCAGAAAATTGGAAAGTCAGAACTAGTCAACAAACCAGAATGTCGGAAAGTCGAAACGTTGAAAAGTCTGAATGTCAGTTAAACAAGACTTGTTACAAAAGTGTCGGATAAACAGAATGCGAAAAGAATAAACGGGATGGAAATGCGGAAATTGAGAAAATAAAAAGGTTGGAAAGTTGTAAATTCTGAAAGTCGGTGAGAAGGATAGTTGAAAAGTGGGGAAATCGCAAAATCGGAAAGTCGGAAATTTGGAGAAGTTGGAAATTTGGATAGATGAAAATCAGAAAGTCGAACAGTTTGAGAGTCAAAAAGCAGAAAAATCGGTAGTTCGGAGAGCCGGAATGTCAGAAAATATGAAATTCGGAAAGTCGACAAGTTGGAATATCGGAAGGTCAAAACTGGTCGGGCACCCGAAAGTCGGAAAGTCGAAATGTTGAAAAGCCGGTAAGTCGGAAAGTAAGAAAATCTGAGAATCGATTAATCGGTAAGACCAAAAGCCGGAAATTTGGAAAGTCGGCAAATCAGAGAATTGGAAAGTCGGAATGACAGATAGATGAAAAGTCGGGAAATTGCAAAGTCAGGAATATAGGATGTCGAGAGGTCGGAAACTAGGAATGTCAGAAAACCGCAAAGGTTGGAAAGTCTTAAAGTCAGTAAACTATAAGTCCGTAATTCAGTCGATAAATCAGAAAGTGGGAAAATGGGAGAATTTAAAAGTCCAAAAGTGGGAGAATCTAAAGTCAGAATATCGAAATGTCGAAAAGTCGGAAATTCGGAAAGTCGTAGAGTCGAAAATTCGGAAACACGGAAATGCTACAAATCGGAAAATCAGAGAATCGGAAAGTTTGAAAGTCGGAATGTCGTAAAGTAGGAAAGTTTGATAACCGGAAGATTGGAAAATGTTAAAGTCTAAATGTGCGGAATGTTCGAAAGTCGGAAAGTCAGAAAGTCCTAAGTCGAAATCGGAAAGTCGGAAAAACAGGAAGACAGTAAAACGTCAACACGTCGGAAAGTCGAAAAGTGGAAAAGTCTGAAAGTCGGAGAGTTTAAAATTTGAAAGGACGGAAATTCAGATGGTCGCAAAATAGGAAAGTCGGAAGGTCAAAAAATCAAAAATCCGAAAAGTCGAAAATGCGAAAATTCGGGAAGTCAAATGATCGGAAAGTCGGAAATTCAGAAGTGGGAAAATCGGGAAGTAGGAAAGTCGGGAAGCTGAAAAGTTGGAATCTCGGAAAGATGGGAAATCGTAATGTCGGAAAGATGGAAATTTGGATAGACGAAAATGCGGAAAGCGAGAAAGTAGTGAAGTCGGGAATCCGTAAAGATGGAATGACGGAAAACCGGAAAGGTCGGAGTCTCGGAAAGTTGAAACTAGCAGGAAAACTAGGAAGTTAGATAGTCGAAATGTTGAACAGTTGGGAAGTCGAAACGTTGAGAAGTTGAAAAGTCGGAAAGTCATAAGCTCAGAAAGTCGAAAAGTTGAAAAGTCGATGGAAAATTGGAAATTTGGAGAGCGAGAAAGTCTGCAATTCAAAAAGACGGAATGTCGGAAAACTGAAAAATTTGAAGGTCGGAGAATCGGAAAGTTGGAATGTCAGAATATTTGGAAATTAGAAAAGTCGGAACCACTCAACAAACCTGAAAATAGAAAAGTCAAAAAATTGGAGTGCCAGATAAAATCAGAAAGTCGGAAGGATGTAAAGTCAGAAGTTTGAAAAGCCGTAAGTTGGGAAGTCGAAAAGTGTGAAAACCGGAAAGTTGAGAAGACGTAAAGTCGAAAGTCGGGAAGTCGGGAGGTCCTGATAAGTCGTAGACTCAGAAATTAAGGAAATTGGAATGTCGAAACGTCAGAAGGTCGAAAAGTCAAAATTTTAGTAAGAAAGGAAGTCGAAAGTCCAGAAAGTCGGATAGCTGGGAAATCATGAATTTAAATTTGCATTTGGAAATTAAAAAGTTAGAAATTGAAAATTGAAAATAAATAAACAAAATTCAGAAAACCGAATCGACAACCGACAACCGAGCTCATAAGTAAGAATTATGATAATAAAAATCGGAAATTGAGAAACGGAATTTCAAATTTGAATTCTTAGGTAAAACAAAATGACAATATTAAAGCGAAAATTGGAATTCGAAAATTGATAATCAGATATGATTCGGAATAATGCACAAATGAGAATTAAAATGTGGATTCGGGAATTAGAAATTAATAATCGAAAATCGAGAATCGGATATTTGAAACTGGGCCTAGAAAAACAATATTAAGAGATTGGAAATTGTAAATAAGAAATTAAACAGCTGAAGTTGCTAAGCAAAAATTTCTATCTCTCAAAATGTGAGTTTTCAGAACCTTTTTATTTAACATGAAATAATAAATTATTTAACGCAAGGATAAAAGAAAGGCTACTGACGGCTTCTTGCGGAATCTACAAATCCATGGAAGGCAGTCTTTCATTCATAATCGGTTTTATTACCGGTAGCGCAATATAATTCACGCAACGACGACAGCAACGCAATGGTCGTCCTGCAAGCAGCGACTATTAAAGTCCGGCGGGGGGAAAGGAAGAGCGCGACAACACAACAGCAAACGGTTAGCTCTGAGTGATTGTGTGACCAACTCCAGTTAGTGTCGTCAGAATCGCCGGGCTGTCCCTTCCCTGCAGGCAGAGATGTTTGGGATTGCGACACTTTGGGAGGTCAGCCCGGGCCGCTTGGGACAGTAATGAATAATAATGATGTATTCCATGATTTATAATCGTCGTTTTTCATTGGAGGCGGATGCGGCCAGCGAGCGAGTGAGTAATGGAAGTTCAAGGACAACGAATAAGGCCATCTATCTTTAGGGTTGTTGTTGTTCGCATAATGTTAGGATCACTTAAGCCTTCGAAACCTTTTCGTAGGTAGCGCTTCCGTATTAATGGAGTGCATTTGGGTCTGTTAAGCACTTTACCTCCGGGACTTTTGCTATAACGTTTAAAAAAATGCATCCGTATCACCTTTCGCATGTAAACTAATTTGTTTATCATTCCACCAACATATTCCACCGCAAATTTCCTTTTTCTTGATTCAATTTTCTACTCCCATTAGTGCAATTTCCCAGCCTACTGCAGAGGCTCATTTCCGCAATCCATACAAAACCCGGTGACCGCACACTAATAGAGAGGCGGGGGACAGAACCCTTTCATACATTCCCAATCAGGTGCAAGCAATCTGATATCAGAGGGAAACCACCGCACCGCTGCTGGTGCTGGGAGTCAATGTACTTACATTCTTGTACCAGGAAAAGGACGTCACCGGTGGTCGGGCGTCGGCTCGGCACTTGAGCGTAACGTTCTCTCCCTCGGACCGTGTGATGACTCGGCTCGGATCTTCGTTGGCCAGATGCACCGATACGACCGGTTGGTCTGTTGGGACGGCAGGAACCGACCACGACGACGACGACGGCAGCAGTAATAGCGAAATAGAAGAAGGAAGCAATAATTAATATAAAATACAGCTTTGGTGCATTAGAGAGGAAATTATAAAATTTAATTTATCGTACACACAGCGTGGTCTAAATTGCTCGGTCTGTCGTTCTCGTCCAGCAGATGTGAGTGAGGCGAAAAGACGGCACTGATGGCCCGTTTCTTCTGTGTTTGGTTCTATTTCAGGAACAAGAGTGCCGCCAGGATGGAAGTAATGGTCAGTCCCATTTGGCAACAGAAGCATACCGGTGCAGAGGTGTGCAGTGCACGTGCCGTTTTCTTTCTCTAAAATATCTGTGTCTCTTTATGTTGTACAAATCTGTGACATTTGTGCAACAATACTTCCCATTTTCCCAAGATTTTATATTTCCGATGAAACATTCGTCCCTGCTCGGCACGCCGCTGTTCCCCAGAGACCATATTTTCTGCAAGTGGTCATTCGGAACGTTGCGGGAAAGTAACCGACAGACGATGGTGCTTTATTACAGTGAAATTGGTCTCGCTTGGTAACTGGGGCAAACCATGGCCAAACAGAGTCGTTTTCCTTTCTGCTTGGTGTTGTCGCGTGCCGTCCGGTCTGTGTAGGGCGGAAAATGGGTTATTTTATTCGGTCGTTGAATTAAGCATTGTATGCAATTTTAGGCTGTTTTTACTGTATGCTCATTGTGAAGGATTTGTTGGTCGATTTATTGTGATTTTCTCACAGATATTCGATATATTTAGAGTTAGAAGAGCTGGGGGTAATATGGACACCCAAGGAATCGCGCCATATTCACATGGAAAACATTGAAATATATGGGACCTAAACTACTTACGTGAATCACTACGATGGCTTGAAGTCAATTTAGTGGAAAACAGTTAGATTTTGTGGTTTTTATGACAATAAAAATCAGGATTGAAAAATCCCTGTTTAAAAGTGTACGGGTGAAATGGGCATAGTGTGTGGGTAAAAAGCACATAGTAATAAATTAAGCTTGAAACAATAAATTTAGCATAGGCATTAGGGTGGCTCAAATTAGAATGGAAAAAACTTTTTAAAAGGCCGCCCCTTTTTGGTTCTATTTGATGTCAAGATGCTCTAGACAAAATTCCATCCAATCTATCAGCGTTTGGGCTGTGCTAAACTCGTTTTAAGTTTATATGAAAAATGTATGCAGAAACATCCAAAAACAGATATTTGCAGCTAGACGGCATAATTTACGATGAAAAACTATGATACTCATGCAGATCTTGAAGAGTTTAATACAGAATGTTATCCTGAAAATCGCGCAAAGATTAGTGTTTGTTCGGCGAAGTTATTAGTATTCCTCTGGAGAGAGGATTGAGCAAATTTCGTTTCTTTTACATTTGAAAAGAAATAAATTCACCCCTACAACACTCCAGTAAAATTCTAATATCTTTGCCTAATAAACTCTAATGAACTCTAATCTTCTCGCGGTTTTCAGTATAACATTCTGTATTTAATTCTACAAGAAATGAATGAGTATCATGGTGCTTTACCTTGAATTGTGCCGTCCAACTGCAAATCAATGGTTTTTGATGTTTCTGCCTACATTTTTCCATATAAAATTAAAACTAGTTTCTCACAGCCCAAACGTTGACCGATTTGGCAAAAATTTTGTCCAGAGCATCAAATAGAAGTGAAAAAAAAATTGAAAAATGTTTTGAGCCACCTTAATAGCCATCTATAAAATGTGGCTCTTGAAATAAAAATGTTGGATAATAATTGATATATTGGTAAGTTTCAATAATTTTACTAAAAAAATATGTTATACAAAATCATTTAAAAATGTCACTGGTCTGAACAATCCATATGGTCCATATGACCCACACCAGAACGTGGCCTTTTTACCCTACCATAATCCAATTTCTAAAATCTCAAAAAATCAAAAAAAAAAATTACACCAAGTTATGAGTACACTAAGTTTGAGATCCTCGAGGATTTGCGGATTAGTTAAGCCGATTTATGTTTTAAAAGATTAAATATTGCACATAAAAATTGTTTCCTCCATGGCATTTTAGCCAATGCTAATATGAAATCTATATATTCTTATTCTATATACATAAAAATGAATTTCTGTCTGTCTGAACCTTATAGACTCGGAAACTACTGAACTGATCGGCATGAAAATTTGTATGCAAAGGTTTTTGGATCCAGGGAAGGTTCTTAAGATGGTTTGAGACCCCTCCCCGCTTTGGAAAGGGGGGCTCGTATACAAATGAAACGCTAATTCCTTCATAACTTGAGAATTAATCAAGCAAATGGAACCAAACCTGGCATGTGGTAGTTCGAAACCCCTCCCCTTCTGGAAATGGGGGCTCCCATACAAATGAAACTAACTAACTCAAGAACTACACGGCACGGCAAAGGCTGGGTAAAGCGTACCATTGGTACTTCGCGTACCTGAAGGAATAAAATAGACCCCATATTGCGGTCCTTAGCCTTTTACCTAGCTACTCCTATCCCTACCTCCCCATGGTGCTGGCCGGGATACGAGCAACCTTAGGGAAGATCGGGTAACCAACCCCGGTGGGAACTATGGTCGTATGCTGACAGGGAAGGGGGGGTTTGCTCCTCTCCGGAGGTGCAAATCTTACTAAGCGTCTGTTCTCCATGTCAGGATCGGCTCACAACAGCGTCTGTTCTCCATGTTAGGGGCGGCTGATCATCGTCCGAGTGCTAGCGAGGGACTCTAAGTGAAACTGTGCACCATGGTCCACCGGAAATAAGGAGGCATGGTCATCCGGAATTTTGGGGGCTTTGGTGTCAGGCCCTGCAAGCCAGCCTTTAAAAAAACATACGCAACGAACAATCAACAAGAGAGTACGGACCGGAACCATCGGCGAAGACCACTGCGACGAAAAGGGACTAGCGATTGGAAACTCGGTTCGTGGAACTGCAAATCTCTCAACTTCATCGGGAGCACACGCATACTCACCGATGTGCTTAAGGACCGTGGATTCGGCATCGTAGCGCTGCAGGAGGTTTGTTGGAAGCGATCAATGGTGTGACCGTTTAGAGATAATCATACAATCTACCAGAGCTGCGGCAACACACACGAGCTGGGAACAGTTTTCATAGTTATGGGCAATATGCAAAGGCGCGTGATCAAGTGGTGGCCGATCAACGACAGAATGTACAGGTTGAGGATCAAAGGCCGGTTCTTCAACTTCAGCATAATCAACTTCCATAGCCCACACTCCGGAAGCACTGATGATGATAAGGACACATTCTACGCGCAGCTGGAACGTGAGTACGACAGCTGCTCAAGCCACGACGTCAAAATCATCATAGGAGATTTGAACGCTCAGGTTGGCCAAGAGGAGGAGTTTAGACCGACTATTGGAAAGTTCAGCGCTCACCGGCTGACGAACGAAAACGGCCTACGACTAATTGATTTCGCTGCCTCCAAGAATATGGCCATTTGCAGCACCTACTTCCAACACAGCCTCCCGTATCGGTACACCTGGAGATCACCACTGCAGACAGAATCACAAATCGACCACGTTCTGATTGATGGACGGCACTTCTCCGACATTATCGACGTCAGGACATATCGTGGCGCTAACATCGACTCTGATGACCACTATCTGGTGATGGTTAAACTGCGCCCAAAACTATCCGTCATCAACAATGTTTGGTACCGACGACCGCCGCGGTACGACCTAGAGCGACTGAAGCAACCTGATGTCGCCACTGCATACGCGCAGCATCTCGAGGCAGCGTTGCCGGAAGAGGGTGAGCTCGATGGGGCCCCTCTTGAGGACTGCTGGAATACAGTCAAAGCAGCCATTAACGACGCAGCGGAGAACAACGTCGGGTATATGGGTCGATGGAACGATTGGTTCGACGAAGAGTGCAGACAGATTCTGGAGGAGGAGGACGCAGCGCGGGCGGTCGCGCTTCAGCAAGGTACCCGGCAGAACATGGAACGTTATAGACGGAAGCGGAGACAGCAGACCCGCCTTTTTCAGGAAAAGAAACGCCGCCTGGAAGAAGCGGAGTGCGAGGAGATGGAACAGCTGTGCCGTTCTCAAGATACACGCAAGTTCTATCAGAAGCTCAACGCATCCCGCAAAGGCTTCGTGCCGCGAGCTGAAATGTGCCGGGATAAGGATGGGAGCATCTTGACGGACGAACGTGTGGTGATAGAAAGGTGGAAGCAGCACTACGAGGAACATCTGAATGGCGCTGAGAGTACAGGCAGTGAAAGTCGAGGCAGCGGAGGAGATGACTACATCAGTTCAGCGGACGATGGAAGCCAACCAGCCCCCACCTTGAGGATGCTATCCTCAAGGATGTTAAGGATGCCATCCAACAGCTAACCCAGTAAACCACATATCGTATAACAAAGAGCAAATAAAATCGCATTTGCGTCCATCAAAAATCTGAATCGCATTGTATATCAAGCTTTGTCAGATTATTGTCAAAGGATGTTGTATTGAATGCATCGTATACGATAATTTTTACCGTAGTGAAAATCAATTTTAATTGTTTGAATAAAAACTCGTAATGACATATACTCCTTGCAATATCCTATATGAGTGCGAATGCATGCCTATGTTAATCGTAATACAATCGAAACCACTTCAGTCCAAACGGCTTGTTGAAGTTTCAAGCAGTTGTAAAGTTATAAATTGTGTAGTTTATGTTGGGCAAAAATCCGAATCAGTTCAAGATGTGCAGTATGGTGCAGTGGTAGAGTATCCGCCTGCAAATCCAAAGATCGCATATTCGAGACTTGGTGCAGGTAAGATTTTTTTTTATTTTTCATATTTTTATGTATAATCGTAATACTGTTCTCATGATGTTGGAAAAAATCGTATAATAAAACTCGTATGTACCTATATCGCCTCCACTTTGGTACGTATATAGCTAATCTGTGTATTATATACGATTAAGTTGGTTCTTATATAATAACCTATATCAAGAGATATAGGTACCAAAATGTTGACTGGGAAAGACCAATAAAGCAGCTGGTAAGGATGGTATCAAAGCTGAGCTCAGCAAGATGGCCCCGGAAAAGCTGGCCACTTGCCTGCACAAACTGATAGTCAGTTCGTTCGAATCGCGCCGGGGACTAAGACAAGGTTACAACATTGCGCTAGAAGGTGTCATGCGGAGAGTCGGTACGATTTTCAACAGATCCAGTCAATTTATTTGTTTCGCGGATGACATGGACATTATCGGCCGAACATTTGCAAAGGTGGCAGAACTGTACACACGCCTGAAACGTGAAGCAACAAAAGTTGGACTGCTGGTGAATGCGTCAAAGACAAAGTACATGCTTGTGGGCGGAACCGAGCGCGACAGGGCCCGCCTGGGAAGCAGTGTTACGATAGACGGGGATACCTTCGAGGTGGTCGAGGAGTTCGTCTACCTCGGATCCTTGCCAACGGCTGACAACAACGTTAGTCGTGAAATACGAAGGCGCATCATCTGTGGGAGTCGGGCCTACTACGGGCTCCAGAAGAAAGTGCGGTCGAAAAAGATTCGCCACCGCACCAAATGTGTCATGTACAAGACGCCAATAAGACCGGTTGTCCTCTACGGACATGAAACATGAACAATGCTCGAGGAGGACTTGGAAGTATTCGAGAGACGGGTGCTTAGGACCATCTTTGTCGGAGAGCAATAAGACGGTGTGTGGCGGCGAAGAATGAACCATGAGCTCGCCCAACTCTACGGCGAACCCAGTATACAGAAGGTAGCAAAACCGGAAGGGTACGATGGGCAAGACATGTTGCAAGAATGCCGGACAGCAACCCTGCAAAGATGGTGCTCGCTTCCAATCCGGCAGGTACGAGACGGCGTGGAGCGCAGCGAGCGAGATGGGCAGACCAGGTGCAAAACGACTTGGCGAGCGTGGGGCGTAGCCGAGGATGGAGAGATGCGGCCTCGAACCTTGTATTGTGGCGTCAAATTGTTGATTCAGTGTTATCTGTTTAGATGTAAACTAAATAAATGAAAAATAAACTCAAGAACTAACCATAGAACAAATCAATGTTAGGCGGAACGAAGTTCGTCGGGTCTGCTAGTCGTTAATAAACAGAACAGTTTCATTATTTGAATGTAGCAAAACATGTCGTTATCATAATTTAAGACAATCAATAAGATACACTTGATAGATTTTCAAAATTGTAACGAATTAGCTAAAAAGGAACCCATGATTATTTTACCCGCACCTTCCCTACATAAGATAGCGTTTAAAAGAACTCCTCCCATACATCCAAAGCATTCCGTTCAAATCAAATGCTGTTCAAATACAATACAATAATACAATACAATAATAATACAATACAATAATACAATACACAATACGATTACCTCCGAATAAGGTTTTGATGCATTGCTCACACAGATTCAATGATTTACTCACAGGGATTTCAATAGTTATAGAAATTCTATGACTTCTTTACAGGAACTCGAAAAATTTCATTAAGGAATTCGATGAATAAAAGATTCTATAAAATCCTTCCAGGAATTCGATGAATTCCGGCTAGGAATTCGATGAATTCCTGCTAGGAATTCGATGAATTCCTGCTAGGAATTCGATGAATTCCTGCTAGGAATTCGATGAATTCGTTAGAATTCGATGAATTCGTTAGAATTCGATGAATTCCTGCTAGAATTCGATGAATTCGTTAGAATTCGATGAATTCCTGTTAGAATTCGATGAATTCCTCGTTAGAATTCGATGAATTCCTGCTAGAATTCGATGAATTCGTTAGGAATTCGATGAATTCCTGTTAGAATTCGATGAATTCGTGCTAGAATTCGATGAATTCGTTAGAATTCGATGAATTCCTGTTAGAATTCGATGAATTCTGTTAGGAATTCGATGAATTTCGTTAGAATTCGATGAATTCTGTGCTAGAATTCGATGAATTCCTTAGAATTCGATGAATTCCTGCTAGAATTCGATGAATTCCTGCTAGAATTCGATGAATTCCTGCTAGGAATTCGATGATTTCGTTAGAATTCGATGAATTCTCGTTAGAATTCGATGAATTCCTGCTAGGAATTCGATGAATTCCTGCTAGGAATTCGATGAATTCCTGCTAGGAATTCGATGAATTCCTGCTAGGAATTCGATGAATTCCTGCTAGGAATTCGATGAATTCCTGCTAGGAATTCGATGAATTCCTGCTAGGAATTCGATGAATTCCTTCTAGGAATTCGATGAATTCCTTCTAGGAATTCGATGAATTCCTTCTAGGAATTCGATGAATTCCTGCTAGGAAATCGATGAATTCCTCCTGGGAATTTGATGAATTTCTTCTGGGAATTCGATGAATTTCTTCTAGGAATTCGATGAATTTCTTCTGAGAATTCGATGAATTCCTTCTTGAAATTCGATGAATTCCTCTCAGGAATTCGATGAATTCCTTCTGGGAATTCGATGAATTTCTTCTTGGAATTCGATGAATTCTTTCTTGGAATTCGATTAATTCCTTCCAGGAATTCGATGAATTCCTTCGATCAATTCGATGAATAAATGGTTTAATTCTAGGAATGCTATGAAGAAGGATCGAAGTAGTCAGCGCGTGTGAATGGCAGCAAATCAATTTCGTTGCCATAAATTTCCTTTAGTTACCATTAACCAGCCATTAGCTGAAAGTTTTTCTAATTTATTTTTATGCCTGCGAATTCCATAAATGAAGTATTTTATATTGTGCAAATGTGCAGTTTTAAGAAAAAAATTAATATTCGAAGTCTTGTTTCAAAGGCAAGATGGCGTAATGGCGTTGAGGTGTACTGCAGTCTGTTGAGTATATGTTTCACTAATTTAAATTAACCTGCTGTATGACCTAGTTTAGTGTCCTTAAGTCATTTTTTTACGCTGCCTGGCCGACAGTACTTGCGGTCATCAAATTGACATAAGGGAGGACGGGGCAAGATCGCCACCCAAATCAAAAAGAGTACCACTTAACAGAGCTTTAAATATTCGATTATTTTTTATGAAGCCCATCGGCCTTCTTTGTCACTTCACTTCTAAACATAGGTATTCATATTCGGCTCTGCACCGTCAATCTTCAGAATGAATATGGGTCGGTGAGTATTTATTTGAATATCACAAACTATTAAATAATCGTAAAACTGAGCACATGTTTGATGATTTAAACAAATACACGCATAGACCTAATCCTGACGTTCAATTGAGGGGAATTTTCAGCGCCAAATGTCAATATAATCAAGACTAATTTTGTTTTTTTAGGACGCAGTTACCATACTCAGTGGTAATCAATTGAATGAATTTATGAAGAAGTAAACTGAGTAAGTCATTCTATGTTTTGAATAATCAAAACACGAATGTCAAAAGTCGGAGTGAATGTGCTTCATGAAAGTGAATATTTTATGCTCTGCCCTTTAATATTACCACACCTTGTTAAACTATAGATATGTGTGTAGTCCTTGAAAGTTGGGTGACAGCGTATAGATATTTTGTGATTCCGTTCCGATGTGTTCGACTGTGAACAGAGAAAGGGGTTTTGGATTGAAGCAACAATTTGCGTGAGGACCAAGAAGAAAGAATTCCTTTGACGGGGATTCGTGTTATAGATGAACAATCCTTTTAAAGTTGCACAAATAGGAAGGTATGAAAGCGTCTAACGAGTCTTCATATTACAGTATTTTAGTTACAATTTTAGCGAACAAGTTCTTCCGTCCTTCTTTCAGTTTCTTAATGCTTCAGCGTTTCAGTAATTCAGTATTTCCTTTTTTCAGTCTTGAAGTAGTTAAATCTTCCACTTCTATACTTTTTCCTTTTAGTCTTTCAGTTTATTTTGTTTTCCCGTTTGTCAGTTTTCCAGTAATTCGGTCTTTTGCTCTTTCAGTCTCTCAGTCCTTTATACTTTCAGTCTTTCAGTTTTACAGTCTTTTAATCTATCGGTATTTCAGTTTTCAGTTCTGTAGTCCTTAAATTCTTCAGACTCTCAGTATCTCAGTCTTTCAATCTTTCAGAATTTCAGTCCTTCAGTCTTTCAGTCTTTCAGTTTTACAATCATTCAGACTTTCAGACTTTCAGCTTTCCAATCTATCAGTCTTTCAATCTTTCATACTTTCAGTTTTTCAGTAAAGCCTGTCCACGTTAAATTTCGGACACCCATCATCCCACGCGATTTTTTAAAATTTTCACAATAGCGAATAGCTGATCGAAATTTTGAGTGGAGGGCTCGGTCTTTGTTTTGGTAAATCTGCATGCAAACCATCATCATTTCGTCATCATCATCATCATTTCATTCCATTTTCGCAAATGTTCCTTGTAAAATGTAAATATTAATGTTAGGTCTCCTGTCATTTGAGCTTTCTATAAAATGACTCATTTCGATCGCACCGATCCACCCCTGCAAGAAAAAGGCCGATTCACAGCAGATGACAGATGACGTCAGATGAAGGTTTTAGACGTCAAACCGAGAAGAGGCGGCATCGCGCAAATTTTCACCTCATTCGTATTCGTTTGCCAAACCCGCCATCGCTGGGCAGAAAATTCTTTAAAGCTGCGAGTGCAAATCAGCCGTATCGGGATTTGTGTAATTTTGTGCAACGCAAAGTAGTCACCAGTAAGCCCGAAAAAAAAAACAGAGCTTTTGATAACCGTTGGGAAGATCTGACCCAGCACCAGGAAAATATCGGTCGGTGTCACGTGGAAGAAAGCCGCGGTTGCTGCTGAAAATCGGAAAACGCGTGGGAAACGGGAACATTAAGGTGCAGCGGACGCTGCGGAAACACTGACGAAAGCATTTGCTGACAGGAGAATCGATACGAAGATCAGAACAAGCGGCACGATCCGGTTGCAGGCTCTAAGCAACGCAGTTGGGCGCGACGAGAAGGTGAAGACCAGTTAGTGATTAGTGGCAGGTTGGCTCTCTCAAAGACCCAAAGCGAAAGGTGACATACAAAAGGTGGCAGCCATAATCACCAATTCACAAACAGCAAAGCCGACTCGTATTCAGCAAAAGAAACCCCATTGAGAGCTGGTTTGCCATTCCTTCATCTCGGGTGGCACGATTGAGACACGGAAGGTGTGGTGCGAGGTTGAGAGCCGGAAGTTTGTCACAGTCCCCAGCGCGAATCTTGGCAGGAGGTGGGATAGCGGCAGCCCAGTGTCATGGGGCTTGTAGGAGATCCGCACACAACCACGTGGAAAAAATAAACGTGAGCCGAAGGTTCCTCGGAGGGCCCCATCCAGCAACCCGGACGGCCAGAGGGGTCTCCAGCGGAGGCATTGGCGTCGCGGTTCAGCAAGCAAACCAGAAGTGTGGCAAGCAGGGGACCATGAGCGAATGTGGCGGCAGAAGATTCGTGGCGATGAGAAGTCCGCCAAGGAGGTAGTGTAGGGGGACGCCCCGAGCACAAGTAGGTCGAACCGTGAGTAAGAAAATTTGTATTTTGTAAGGAAGAAGATATAGAGAAGATAGAAGATAAAGTGAGAGGAATCAAGATGACTAGGAGGTAGGAAGAAGAAAGGAAAGTGGGTGCTTCACCCGAAATACATGTATAAAATCTAGATTTGTGGCTTTATTTGTTTTGTTGGTGCTTTAGCCCTCCAGTTTTGTTTGCTTTGTGTCCGCTTTGGTAGTTCTGCTCTACCCGCTACCGGAAACTCGCAATAAAGTCTTACAGTTTTTCAGTTTTTTCTTCTCATGTTCTTTAATAAAATCAATATTCCTATCTCTCAGTTTTCCAGTCTTTAAAATCTTTCAGTATTCCAATCCTTCTGTCTATCAATGTATCAAAGATTCAGACTTTCAGTCTTTCATTTTTTCAGTCTTTCAATCCTTCAGCCTATCAGTCCGGCAGTCCGAATTCCTGCTCAAAATTCGATCAAATCCTGCTAGGAATTCAATGAATTCCTGCTAGGGATTCATGAATTCCTGCTAGAAATTCGATGAATTCCTGCTAGGAATTCGATGAATTCCTGCTAGGAATTCGATGAATTCCTGCTAGGAATTCGATGAATTCCTGCTAGGAATTCGATGAATTCCTGCTAGGAATTCGATGAATTCCTGCTAGGAATTCGATGAATTCCTGCTAGGAATTCGATGAATTCCTGCTAGGAATGCGAATTCCTTCTAGGAGTTCGATGAGTTCCTTCTAAGAACTCGAAGAATTCCTTCTAGGAATTCGATGAATTCCTTCTAGGAATTCGATGAATTCCTTCTAGGAATTCGATGAATTCCTTCTAGGAATTCGATGAATTCCTGCTAGGAATTCGATGAATTCCTGCTAGGAATTCGATGAATTCCTGCTAGGAATTCGATGAATTCCTGCTAGGAATTCGATGAATTCCTGCTAGGAATTCAATGAACTCTTGCTAGGAATTCAATGAACTCTTGCTAGGAATTCAATGAATTCCTGCTCGGAATTCGACGAATTCCTGGTAGTAATTCGATGAGTTCCTTTTAGGAATTCGATGAATTCCTTCTAGAAATTCGATGAATTCCTGCTAGGAATTCGATGAATTCCTGCTAGGAATTCGATGAATTCCTGCTAGGAATTCGATGAATTCCTGCTAGGAATTCGATGAATTCCTGCTAGGAATTCGATGAATTCCTGCTAGGAATTCGATGAATTCCTGCTAGGAATTCGATGAATTCCTGCTAGGAATTCGATGAATTCCTGCTAGGAATTCGATGAATTCCTGCTAGGAATTCGATGAATTCCTGCTAGGAATTCGATGAATTCCTGCTAGGAATTCGATGAATTCCTGCTAGGAATTCGATGAATTCCTGCTAGGAATTCGATGAATTCCTGCTAGGAATTCGATGAATTTCTGCTATGAATTCGATGAATTCCTGCTAATGATTCGACGAATTCCTTCTAGGGATTCGAAGAGTTCCTTCTAGCAGTTCGATGAGTTCCTTCTAGGAATTCGATGAATTCTTTCTAGGTATTCGATGAATTCCTGCTATGAATTCGATGAATTCCTGCTAGGAATTCGATTAGTTCCTTCTAGGAATTTCATGAATTCATTCTAAGAATTCGATGAGTTCCTTCTAGGAATTCGATGAGTTCCTTCTAGGAATTCGATGAGTTCCTTCTAGGAATTCGATGAGTTCCTGCTAGGAATTCTATGAATTCTTTCTAGGTATTCGATGAATTCCTGCTATGAATTCGATGAATTCTTGCTAGGGATTCGATGAATTCCTGCTAGGGATTCGATGAATTCCTGCTAGGAACTCGATGAATTCCTGCTATAAATTCGATGAATTCCTGCTAGGGATTCGATGAATTCCTGCTATGGATTCAATGAATTCCTGCTAATGATTCGATGAATTCCTGCTAGGGATTCGAAGAATATCTTCTAGCAGTTCGATGAGTTCCTTCTAGGAATTCGATGAATTCCTTCTAGAAATTCGATGAATTCCTTTCAGGAATTCGATGAGTTCTTTCTAAAAATTCGATGAATTCCTGTTAGGAAATCGATTAGTTCCTGCTAGGAATTTGATGAATTCCTTCTAAGAATTCGATGAGTAGGAATTCGATGAGTTCCATCTAGGAATTCGATGAGTTCCTTCAAGGAATTCGATGAATTCCTGCTAGGAGTTGGGTAAGTTCCTGCTAGGAATTCGATGAATTCCTGCTAGAAATTTGATGAATTCGAAATTGTTGGAAATTGTAGAATTCCCAACATGAATTAGATGCATGAATTAGAGGAATTCGATGAATTTCTAAAAGGATTTTGATAAATTACTGACAGAATTTTGATGAATCTCAACAGTAATTCGGTCAATTCATCACTGTTCACTGGTTTATCTTTTATTTTGATGAATTGGATCCAGTAAATTTATTGGCTTCAATTCATATGCATTAAGCTTTAAACAGGTTTTCAGTTAAGCTTCCCTTTGTTTCAGCAGGTTCTCAGAATAAAAACCTCTGTTGGCTAAATCCCCAATCAGCTGTTCCCAAGAACGACCGAAAGTGGCTCATTGCTGGCAATTCTTGGACAAAACTTGCCCCATTAGCCGAATGAGTTCGCTCTTGTTGGGAATGATAAATATCCGAGCGCACCCGCCACCGTCGTTGTCCTCGTGTATATTTCATCTGCGATACCGACGGTCGACCAAGGTGGTGCCATTGCCATCGTGTTGCAGCAGCAGGTCCGTGTTGCAGCTGACCGAACTCGGGCGGAGATAACAGTCGTCACGGGCGGTGTGTTCTGTTCCGAGTCGTCGTCGTCGTCGTCGCTACAATATGGCACCACGAGGATGAGTGATGGCGGTCATCTCGCGAACTCATTTCCCGTCCCGCAACCCCAGCCACGGCCATTGCACGTTGCTGAGCAAATAAAATAAATATTAGGTCCGATGCTGCCACCGGCGATGCTGATGCCCGGCTGCCATGGGGCATAAATAAATGCTTATTAATGTTTGAGGGTGGCCGAAAAGTGTTACACACGGGCTCCGACCGGACCGGGTCCGTCCGGAAATGGGAACTCATTTTAAATTAACGATTCAAGCGATAAAAGTGATAAACTGCACGCGGGACTGCCGCGCGTCCAGGAAGTGCATAAAACCGGCCAGCACCAATCGGATGTGGGAGGACGGGAACATGGGGACAATTTATTAGTGCACTCGCAAATGGATAGAGAGAAAGCTGGTTCCAATGGAAATGCAATACGCGGTTGTGCAAAGTTGGACAAATGTAATTACACGCAGTTAGGGGGTCGCAACTGAATTGTAAATGAATCGAAAGTGTCAGGGTTTTAAATGAATCGGGTGTCAATTCAGGTTAAGCTTTTGTTTCGGAAAGCGTTTTAATGACTGGAGATATATGGCTATGGACTAAAACGTTGGAATATTTACGCTTTGTTCCATTATAAGTTGATGGAATACAATGCAAATAATTGGTAAACGGGGGTCAAGTTCAGGTTACTAGAACTTTTAAATGCATGAATTGTACTGCAGAAGATCCAGTGGATACACTTTTTTCTATTTCCAAAATTATACTTGTGAAAGGTGGCTCCCATAGATGAACTTGAATTTATGGTCCCGGATTTGTAGTGGACGTACCACGATAGAGTTGCGGAATTCCAAAATTGTTTGGTTACGATTTGATTTATATGAATTATTGTTTTCTGGAAAACGGCAATTATAGAGATTGTGATTCCTTCTTCAAATGAATACATCTGCCTGAAGTCTAAAGTCTCAAAGTTTTAATAGAGTTGATCCGTTTTATATCCATGTTGAAGCCATACTCACATGCAACGTTGATGATCCGTCTGTCCTCGAGTGAAAAGTTCGAGAACCACGGATTGGACGCCCGGCAGGTCAGTTCGGAACCGTCGTTACCGGCCGAGACCACCATCGTCAGTATGCTGGAGGTAAAATTTGCATCCTGCAACGGTACAGAAAACAAGAACAAACGTCAGTTGATTAAATGGCCCGAAAGTGGTCTACAAATGGCATCTCATTTGTCGCCAAACCAAACTTACATTGTTGTCACTATGTACAGTGATGTCGGCGCTTCGCAGGGGCTCCCCGTCCAGCAGCCAGACGATTTTGGCCGCCGGAAAGGAACCCCACACATTGCACCTGATAGGAACGGCTTGTTTGGCGTTGAGCAGCTCATTAGGGGTAACGATTTTCACCCGAAGCGGTTTCACTGCAACGAACGGAGAAGAAACGAGGTCAAACGATTTTGCGGTGCGGTAGGTCAAACATCCCTGGTCCCGCAGTATACTTACGGTGCACTTGGATGGAGACCTCCTTCGACAGCGGTGGTATCAGCTTGGATACTGCTGCCTTGCAGCGGAACTTTGCTCCGTACAGCTCCCGGGTGACGGTTCCGAGAAAGAGCTGATTGACCATGGCAGCGGCGCCATCGATTGCGGACGGATGACTCGTACCGGAGATTTCCCTGTCGCCGTGCCACCAGGACACCCGAGGTGGGGGTCGACCTGCGAATGAGACGTTGAACACAGAGAAAGAGTGACGTGTCAGTGCGATGCGAACGAGTGTCAGCTGTCAATTGTGGGGAAATTAATTTGAATATTCGTCGTCGCCGCGACCGGAAGGACAACTTCGTTGGTGCCGCGTTCATCTGCGTTTCACTTACGGCTGCACGCCCTGCTTAAGTAAATTCCGTGGAATGAAATTTAATTTTGCTCATATATCATTCATGCGGAGAGACGATCTACGAGTTTTGTTCGACTGGCGGCGTCGAGTGAGCTCGGCATCGATGACGGCGAGGACGATAAAGGAGCGAAATTGTTACCCAACCGGGGGATAGACTGCCATGTTTCTGTCTGTGAGTTGAAGGGAAGATGCTTCTTCCTTTCAGCACGGCGGCGTTATCAGGAGGGGAATAGCAAATGTTTTGAAATTAAATTTCTTAATGTTCATAAAACAAATATTGGACGTTGGAAGTAAGAAAGGACTAGATCGTAAGTAGACTAGATTAGAACATATATAAAGCAGCACTAAATCAAACTCGGAATAATACTGACCTTTGCTGACAAGGTTTTCTGGGTAAGAATACTTCTATCTAAGCGGGTGTTTAGGCCAATACGGATCAGCAAAGTAGATTTTCTGTACGAGCAATTTTTCTGGGTGTGAAAGTTTATTTACTCGAGAAAATTACCAGAGCAGAGATTTTCTGGTCAAAAAAGGTCCTCTGGTTAAAAAAGTGCTCTAACAGAGCAGAATTTGTACTTCTGAACGAAAAGATTTTGTGGCCAAGAACATCCTCTGACCAAAAATGTCCTCGCTCAAGAAGGTTTTTTGGCCGAGGAGGTCTTATCAATGGGAGAGTTCTCTGATCGAGAAACTCCTGTAGACAAGGAATCCATCTGAACGAGAAAATCTTTTGGTTGAAGAGGTAAACCGATCGTGAAGCTCATCTAGCCGGGAGTGTCATCTGCCCAACTGAGGACGCTCTCTGATTGAGGGAAACCTTTGGTCGGGAGCGTCATCTAGCTGAAAGAGTATTTCGCTCGAGAAGGTCCTCTGGTCGAAAATGTTTTCTAGTTGACAATGTCCTCTATTCAAAAAGATCCTCTGTTAAAGAAGGTGCTCTAGTCAAGAAGGTCCTCCGGCTGAGAAATTCTTCGGGTAAAGAAGGTCATTTTGTTGGAGAAGGTTATACGGTTTTCGAGTGTAGAAAGTCCTCTGAAAAAGAAGGTCCTATGACGGAAAGAATTTTCCGACCGAAAAGATCCTCTTGTCAAGAAGGTCCTATAATGAAGAATGTCTTCGTTTATCGTCCTGCCGAGGAGGCTTCTTGTCCGAGAAGGTTGACTGGCCGATAAGTTTTCATAGCCGACAAGATATTCTTGCATAGAGTGTCTTCTGGTCAGAGAGGGCCCTATGGCCGATGAGACCCTATGGATGAGAAAGTCTTCCAATTAAAAGTTGATTGGTCAAGAAGGTCCTCAGATCTATAAGATCCGCAGGTCTATAAGCTCTCTGGTGGAGAAGAATCACTGGTCGGGAAGGTCATCTAGCTGAGAAAGTTATCTGGCATAGTAGGTGCTCCAACTGAGATAGTTCTTCGGTGTGAAGAACCTTCGTCAGAGACGATGAGCAAGAGGGAAAACAAAAAAAAATCTTCTATGCGAAAAGACCCTCTGGTCCAGAAGATTTACTCGCCGACAGCATCCTCTGACCGAGGAGTTCCTAAGACAAAGGGTATCTTCTGACCAAAGAGGGCCTTAACCATAAAGGTCCTCTGTATGCGAAAATCTCCTGGCGAAGAAAGTCGAAGAAGTCCTTTGGCCGAGAAGGTCCTCTGACTGGGAAGTTTCTGAGGCCAAGAAGGACCTCTGGCCGAAAAGATCCTCTGATCCAGAAGATTCTCTTGGCATAGAACATCGGTTCTCAACCTGATTTAGATATACCTCTGGGAACCTCGTACACAAATGCTTAATGGCGGATGTACAACAATAAAAGAAAACTTATTGTTAAACTTTTGATAACTGTGATTTTTTTTTATTTTAAAACTTTGTACTGTAAGTCATATGCATGGCGACAAGAATATCAAAATCTAATTTAATCCTACCCACCACAACCAGTACAGAGTATGAAGGGCTGTGGTACAGAAGATCAAAAGGACAAAACGTCGAATGATTAAAATCTAGAATCAGAAGGTTCGAAAGCTTCCATATTGGAGGCTTTTTCCGAGAAAGCTCAGTAGCTTCGTTGCAAGAAGCTTGAAGGCCTCCTCAAAAGCGTCTCGGACGCCTCCTTACAAGCTGCTCGTAATCTTTCCTTCGGAAGTCTCCGAAGCCTCCTTTCAAAATGTTCAGAATTGGTCTTTCAAGAGCCTTATGAGATTCCTTCCAGGAGGCTCAGGAGCTTCCTTCCAAGAGGCCTTAAAGTCTCCGTTGAAGAGGCTCGGAAGTCTCCGTTGAAGAGGCTCGGAAGTCTCCGTTGAAGAGGCTCGGAAGCCTCCTTCCAAGAGGCTCGGAAGCCTCCTTCCAAGAGGCTCGGAAGCCTCCTTCCAAGAGACTCGGAAGCCTCCTTTCAAGAGGCTCGGAAGCATCCTTTCAAGAGGCTCGGAAGCCTCCTTTCAAGAGGCTCGGAAGCCTCCTTTCAAGAGGCTCGGAAGCCTCCTTTCAAGAGGCTCGGAAGCCTCCTTTCAAGAGGCTCGGAAGCCTCCTTTCAAGAGGCTCGGAAGCCTCCTTTCAAGAGGCTCGGAAGCCTCGGAAGCCTCCTTTCAAGAGGCTCGGAAGCCTCCTTTCAAGAGGCTCGGAAGCCTCCTTTCAAGAGGCTCGGAAGCCTCCTTTCAAGAGGCTCGGAAGCCTCCTTTCAAGAGGCTCAGAGGCCTCCTTCCAAGAGGCTCAGAAGCCTCCTTCCAAGAGGCTCGGAAGCCTCCTTCCAAGAGGCTCAGAAGCCTCCTTCCAAGAGGCTCGGAAGCCTCCTTCTAAGAGGCTCAGAAGCCTCCTTCCAAGAGGCTCAGGAAGCCTCCTTCCAAGAGGCTCGGAAGCCTCCTTCCAAGAGGCTCAGGAAGCCTCCTTCCAAGAGGCTCAGAGCCTCCTTCCAAGAGGCCCGGAAGCCTCCTTCCAAGAGGCCTGGAAGCCTCCTTCCAAGAGGCTCAGAGCCTCCTTCCAAGAGGCTCTGGAAGCCTCCTTCCAAGAGGCTCGGAAGCCTCCTCCAAGAGGCCTCGGAAGCCTCCTCCAAGAGGCTCGGAAGCCTCCTTCCAAGAGGCTCAGAAGCCTCCTTCCAAGAGGCTCGGAAGCCTCCTTCCAAGAGGCTCGGAAGCCTCCTTCAAGAGGCTCGGAAGCCTCCTTCCAAGAGGCTCAGAAGCCTCCTTCCAAGAGGCTCGAAGCCTCCTTCCAAGAGGCTCGGAAGCCTCCTTCCAAGAGGGCTCAAGCCTCCTTCCAAGAGGCCTGGAAGCCTCCTTCCAAGAGGCTCAGGAAGCCTCCTTCCAAGAGGCTCGGAAGCCTCCTTCCAAGAGGTTCGGAAGCCTCCTTCCAAGAGGCTCAGGAAGCCTCCTTCCAAGAGGCTCAGAAGCCTCCTTCCAAGAGGCTCAGGCCTCCTCCAAGAGGCTCGGAAGCCTCCTTCCAAGAGGCTCGGAAGCCTCCTTCCAAAAGGCTCGGAAGCCCCCTTCCAAGCCGCTCGGACGCCACCTTCCAATAGGCCCGCTAGCCCCCTTCCAAAAGGCTCGGACGCCTCCTTCCAAGATGCTCACAATCCTCCTTCCAAGAGGCTCTGTAGCCTCCTTCCAAGAGGCTCGGAAGCCTCCTTCCAAGAGGCTCGGAAGCCTCCTTCCAAGAGGCTCGGAAGCCTCCTTCCAAGAGGCCTGGAAGCCTCCTTCCAAGAGGCTCAGAAGCCTCCTTCCAAGAGGCTCAGGAAGCCTCCTTCCAAGAGGCTCAGAAGCCTCCTTCCAAGAGGCTCGGAAGCCTCCTTCCAAGAGGCTTGAGACCCTCATTCCAAGAGCCTCGGAACCCTCCTTCTAAGAGGCTCGGAAGCCTCCTTCCAAGAGGCTCAAAGCCTCCTTCAAGAGGCTCAGAAGCCTCCTTCCAAGAGGCTCGGAAGCCTCCTTCCAAGAGGCTCGGAAGCCTCCTTCCAAGAGGCTCGGAAGCCTCCTTCCAAGAGGCTCAGAAGCCTCCTTCCAAGAGGCTCGGAAGCCTCCTTCCAAGAGGCTCGGAAGCCTCCTTCCAAGAGGCTCGGAAGCCTCCTTCCAAGAGGCTCGGAAGCCTCCTTCCAAGAGGCTCAAGCCTCCTTCCAAAAGGCTCTGGAAGCCTCCTTCCAAGAGGCTCAGGAAGCCTCCTCCAAGAGGCTCAGGAAGCCTCCTTCCAAGAGGCTCGGAAGCCTCCTTCCAAGAGGCTCGGAAGCCTCCTTCCAAGAGGCTCAGGAAGCCTCCTTCCAAGAGGCTCGGAAGCCTCCTTCCAAGAGGCTCAGGAAGCCTCCTTCCAAGAGGCTCGGAAGCCTCCTTCCAAGAGGCTCAGGAAGCCTCCTTCCAAGAGGCCTGGAAGCCTCCTTCCAAGAGGCTCAGACTCCTCCTTTCAAGAGGCTCGGAAACCTCCATTCAAGAGGCTCGGAAGCCTTCCAAGAGGCTCGGAAGCCTTCCAAGAGGCTCGGAAGCCTCCTTCCAAGAGGCTCGGAAGCCTCCTTCCAAGAGGCTCAGAAGCCTCCTTTCAAGAGGCTCAGAAGCCTCCTCCAAGAGGCTCGGAAGCCTCCTTCCAAGAGGCCCGGAAGCCTCCTTCCAAGAGGCTCAGGAAGCCTCCTTCCAAGAGGCTCGGAAGCCTCCTTCCAAGAGGCTCAGGCCTCCTTCCAAGAGGCTCAGGAAGCCTCCTTCCAAGAGGCTCAGAAGCCTCCTTCCAAGAGGCTCAGGAAGCCTCCTTCCAAGAGGCTCGGGAAGCCTCCTTCCAAGAGGCTCCAAGCCTCCTTCCAAGAGGCTCCGGAAGCCTCCTTCCAAGAGGCTCAGAAGCCTCCTTCCAAGAGGCTCAGAAGCCTCCTTCCAAGAGGCTCAGAAGCCTCCTTCCAAGAGGCTCAGAAGCCTCCTTCCAAGAGGCTCAGAAGCCTCCTTCCAAGAGGCTCAGGCCTCCTTCAAGAGGCTCGGAAGCCTCCTTCCAAGAGGCTCGGAAGCCTCCTTCCAAGAGGCCCGGAAGCCTCCTTCCAAGAGGCTCAGGAAGCCTCCTTCTATGAGGCTCAGGAAGCCTCCTTCCAAGAGGCTCAGAAGCCTCCTTCCAAGAGGCTCAAGGCCTCCTTCCAAGAGGCTCGGAAGGCCTCCTTCCAAGAGGCTCGGAAGGCCTCCTTCCAAGAGGCTCGGAAGGCCTCCTTCCAAGAGGCTCGGAAGGCCTCCTTCCAAGAGGCTCGGAAGGCCTCCTTCCAAGAGGCTCGGAAGGCCTCCTTCCAAGAGGCCCGGAAGCCTCCTTCCAAGAGGCTCAGGAAGCTCCTTCCAAGAGGCTCAAAGCCTCCTTCCAAGAGGCTCGGAAGCCTCCCTTCCAAGAGGCTCGGAAGCCTCCTTCCAAGAGGCTCAGAGCCTCCTTCCAAGAGGCTCAGAAGCCTCCTTCCAAGAGGCTCTGGAAGCCTCCTTCCAAGAGGCCTGGAAGCCTCCTTCCAAGAGGCTCGGAGGCGTCCTTCCAAGAGGGTGGGAAGAGTCTTTCCAAGAGGCTCGGAAGCCTCCTTCCAAGAGGCTCAGAAGCCTCCTTCCAAGAGGCTCAAAGCCTCCTTCCAAGAGGCTCAGAAGCCTCCTTCCAAGAGGCTCGAAGCCTCCTTCCAAGAGGCTCGGAAGCCTCCTTCCAAGAGGCTCGGAAGCCTCCTTCCAAGAGGCTCGGAAGCCTCCTTCCAAGAGGCTCGGAAGCCTCCTTCCAAGAGGCTCGGAAGCCTCCTTCCAAAAGGCTCGGAAGCCTCCTTCCAAGAGGCTCGGAAGCCTCCTTTCAAGAGGCTCGGAAGCCTCCTTTCAAGAGGCTCGGAAGCCTCCTTCCAAGAGGCTCGGAAGCCTCGAAGTCCTCTAGCCGAAAAGGTCCTCTAGCCAAAAAGGTCCTCTGGCCAAGTACATTCTTTGTTCGAGAAGGTCCTCAGGCCAACAAAGTTTTTTTTTTCAAGTAGCTCCTATGTCCAAGAAGGTCCTCAAGCTGAGAATGTCCTCTGACCGAGAAGCTTCTCCAGTCGACAATTTCATCTGGCCGAGTAGGTCATCAAGCCGGAAAGATCCTCTGGCCGAGAAGGTCTTCAGATCAAGAAAGCCTTCTGATCCAGAAAGTTCGCTGGCCAAAGAGTTCTTGTGCTGAAAAGGTCCTCTAATCGAAATAGTCTTCTGACCAAGAAGGTCGACTGGTTGATGCGGTATTCTGACCGAGAAAGTCTTTTAGCCAAGAAGGTTCTTAGACTCTCTGATCCAGAAAGTCTTCTGGGCAGGATTTTTTTCTGGACAAAAAGGTTCTGTGGTTAAGAAGGTCTTCTGGCCCAGAAGATCATTTGGCCAAGAAGTACCTCTAATAAAAAAAATCCTTTGATCGAAAATGACCTTTGCTCGAGAATGGCTCTTCATGCCCAATCGCCGACAAAATTTTCTGACCAACACTCCGGTCGATAAGGTCTTTTGGCTAAAAAAGTCCTCTTGCCGAAAAGGTCAGCGGGGCGAGATTGTCACCTGGTCAAGAAGGTCTTCTGCGTGAGAAGATCCTTCGGCCGAAAAGTTTCCTTGGTCGAAAAGGTTTCCTTGCTGAATAAACAAATTTACTGGTCGAGAAGGTCCTTTAGCTTGTCCTTAAATCGGGAAGGTCTTATGGACGAGAAGTTACCTTGCCGAGAAGATCATTTGGCTAAGATGGTCATCTAGCCGAGAAGGACCTCTGGCCTAGAAGGTCTTCTAGGCGAGAAGGTCCTCTATCCGCAAAAATTCTTATGAGCGAAAACGTCATCTGGCCGAGAAACACCTTTGTCCGAGAAGGTCCTTTGGCTGTGAAAATTATCTGTCTGAAATGATTATCAGGCCAAAAAGTTCCTCTGTCCGAGAAGAACCTCTGCCCAAGAAAAAAAAAATCTGGCCGAACAGGTTCTTCGCTAAGAAAGTCCTCTGTCCGAGAAAGACCTCTGTCGAGAAGGTTCTCTGGAGTCTGGCCGAAAAGGTTTTCTGGTCAAGAAGGTCCACTGGCTAATAAGGTCTTCTGTCCGCGAAGGTCATCTGTCCGAAAAAAATCTCTGGCTGAGCGGTACCTCTGGGCGAGAAAGTTCTCTGGCTGAGAAGGACATTTGGCCGAGAAGATCAGGTGGTCAAAAAGTCCTCTGGCCTTATGGTTGAGAAGATTGAATGGTAGAGCTGGTCTTCTGACCACGAAGATCCTTTGGCCAAAGGGCACCTCTGGACGAGAAGGTCCTCTGGTCTAGAAAGTCTTCTTCCCAAGAAGCTTCACTACTCGAGGCGTTTCAATGGACGATAAGGTCGTCTGTCTAAGGTGCACTTCAAAATAAATCAATGACCGAGAAGATACTCTGAAAAAGTCGAAACCTTGTCAGCGCGCTGAGTTGGCTGAGCACAGGGTTAATAATCAATTGAAAAGCAACTGGAACAGTTTCTGGAAAGGAAACAGAAAGAATCTGGAAATGGAATGAGATTTTTCTTCAAAATAGGAGTTGTGAAAAATAGAAATTGTTTGTTCCATTTTTGGAAGCGATGGTTGGTAAAATCTGGGACCCTTGATAGAGATTTTTCCTTTGAACGTCACTTGACAGAAACTAAATCCCCTTCATAGTAAAACAAACTAGTTAGAGCACTTTTCTGCTATGAATATAAAGTGACTCATTTCTCCTTCTCTTTTCCCCTTCCATGTGAAAGGGGAAAAATTGTCCACAACGCTTTCGCCATTTTACACCTCGACGTTCCTTTCTTCCCACCCACAAAACCGTCAAGTGAACCTAATCTGCCCAACCCAAGCCGGTCTGCTCTGCCGTCGATCCATCGCAATACGTAATCAGTAACATCGTGTACCCCTTTTCATACATCCCGGGATCATCGTCCCGGCGTCAAACGTTTACAGAAGTTACTTTTTCGTCTTTCTTCTTCGGCTTAAATAAATAATCAGTCGTTTTGTTGGGTGGTACGGGGCGGAATGTTAAGTGGGAGGGGAGAAAAATCCATTCGCCAGTGGTTTGAAAAATATCGTCTCCATTTCATTTTGGTTTATGAGAGAATAACCATTGCCGAGGATGGGGCCTGCTCGAATGGGGTTTTGCTTAAAGGAGAGTTTGATTTGGGATTTCAATTTTGGTGAAGCTTTATGGTAAAAGTAGAACGAAGATAGAAGGATTCTAATTGTATACTTTCCAATGAAATATAGCAGTATTTGAACGCCAAAAAAGGAGACATAGAAAAGTGATGGAGCAGAAATGTATAAGCAATTGGTTCGTTGTGGGACAGCGATAACAAAAAAAAAAATCAAAAATGGGACATCCATTGGAATGTGATAATCTGTCCATAAGATGATAATTAGACAGTTTTGGGATAGCCAAAGATGGCAAATGACAAAAATGGGAGAGCAATAAGATAATAACCACAATGACATCATCACCTCCTACCTTTGATTGAAAAAACAATAATGAGTTCATAATAGGACAGAAATGGGATGGTAAAATTACAGTAATGGCCGGTATAAAAGCTCTAATCTAATGGTAAGTAATAAAACTTGGTTCAGAGATGGAAAATAAAACAGCAATATGGCCGTAAAAGCCCGATGAGACACTAGACAGCAATAAAACGAAAATCAGACAGAAATGAGACAGTCGTATGAGGTGTCAATGAGGAAGTAGTAAAACAAAAATAAAACAATGGGAGTGCAATAGACAACATGAGAATGGAAACGAGGTAACAATTAGTAAGAAGTTAGATAGACATATGGAAGATGCCAATAAGAGACAGACAAAAATGTAAATTATCAAGATAGAACAGCTAAAGCAACGATGTACTTCAAGCTTCTTTATAAAACTTTAAAGCCACGCATTACAGTCAATCATTCTAATGATGACCTAGACTAAACAAAAACACTAATTAATCTTCAACTTAATCATGGATCTGTTTCCTGCAAGATAACCCAAACACTTCTAAAAAGTGCCCCCTCAAAACAAACCCACAATCAGTGTTGTAAAATGTCATTTGCATTCGTTTGTATAATTTTCCTAGAACTTGTTTCAGAAGGTAGCTATCAATTCATGTTGTATGACGAACTTATAGCGGTTAAATGGGCCTACAACTTTGTCTAACGAGACTTTGCTGTAAATATGTAATCTGGGGCGTGGGAGGCAAAATGTCATTCAAATGACATTATGTCAAATGACACGTGACATTTTGGAGAGTTTTCACTCTCCAGCCTTTGATGTTATACTTAGAGCAATGTACCCTTGGACAAAAATATAACCCTACTCAAGCGTTATGAGTACATTCAAAATTATGGAAGAAATTTTGCTTCTAAAGAAAGTTATGAGCAAATTAGTCAAATGACATGCAGATGACATTTTACAAGCCTGCCCACAATCTCTTTCTATCAACCCAAAGCACCTTGCCGATGAACTGCAAGCGTTTCCTAAGAAGATGTTACTGAAAACAACAGCATCGTCGACCCCGCCGGGATGATGAAGTTCACTTCGCAACAGAGAGGGTGTGTAGATAGACGATAACCGCCCCGGAGACAAAGGGGGCGAACATTGACTGTACCCAGGTCCTGGTTTCCTGAAAAATCGCTCCAACTATTTTCATCACAATGAACGGAAGCGAGGAGACAAGTGAGCTCTTCTTCCCGATAAGTATCGTAAAAAGTGTTGACAAGTTTATGACATCGGACCGGGTGGGGAAGAAGCAGTGTTACCAACCCGGCCAATATCCGATGGAAACATCCACTGGGTGCTCTTTCGTAGCCGTAATCTCGATCCACCACAAAAGCACTTCTGGTTTTATGGGGCACAGTCTAGTGGGCTGTGTCTGTGTGTATGTGCGCATGTTTGGATATGACTTTCAACTTCTTGTGTTTTAACTTTACGTGAAGGGAGGCAAGATTCTGATTTACACCTATAAAGAAAACTATGGAAAGGGTGCAATGAAGAAAATTTGAACCCGGATGCGATCAAATGGGCATGTAACCTAAAAACCCAAGAAATTTCGCCGAGATTCGGGGGTCTGCCCCTTGAGCACTATTGGATTGGGTCGTAAATCTTCGCCGGAGATAATGATGAACCTAAGCCTCAATCACCCAATCATTGTAAATCTGACGAATGGATGTCTTGCAAATTCATAGATGTTGACAGTTTCGAAGACTGGCGTTGTTGGATCGAAAACTGTGTTTTATGACCATCATCAAAATTTGCCAAGCCATGTCTTCTGCGCTAATGCGTTCTTGCTTCGTTGCGGTACGAACGATGAGCCACAGAGCCCCAAAAGCAGGCAACTGTTTTTGGTTCAGAAAACATGGTTGGAAAATGTCATAAATATTCATCAGAGTCCCATCGGCAAAGGGAAGCCTGTGTATCGTTTCGGAGTTCCTTTATGCAAAAGGATTGCCGCCGCCCGGTACAGAATGTAAATGTTTGACGAAAATATGGCAGCACATTTGTATTTCAAAAGGATGGTTGAGGTTCGGTTGGACACACACGCGCACATACACAAGCACGAGGACCACGAGAATGTTTTACCACCAGAATCATCATAAAGCCATCCATACATGTTATGTGCCCAGGTTTGTTTCCGGAAGAGCTTAGATGCTTGTTTTTCTGGTTACAGGCGTCTCCATGTTCTCTCGAAATGACAAAGCTGAATATTAGGGTGGCCGAACGGCAAATAATATTGTTGAGGTTTCCTTTTCAGCTCTCATTTAGTTCCAATTTAGCCTTCAGAACAATTCAGCTTGACATTTTATTCTATTGGCATTCGATAACTATGTAATTTTTATTTGATGCCCATACGACGTTTGATTGCTATTTATTTTCAATTCGATTGATATGCGGTTGCCGTTTCGATGCCATTCGATTTTCCATCATGCGCCTGTTGTTTGCCATTTGATTGTTATTTTATTGGTATTCGATTTCCGTTTGATTGTCTTACGATTTCTATTTGATTGGTATTCGATTGCTGTTCGATTGTCTTTCGATTGCAATTCGTTTGCCAATCTATTACCATTCGGTTTCCATTTGATAGCCTTTCTATGGTCATTCGATTGCCTTTCGATTGCTGTTTGGTTACAATTCGGTTCCATTCCATTCCATTTCCATTCCATTTCCATTCCATTTCCATTCCATTTCCATTCCATTTCCATTCCATTTCCATTCCATTTCCATTCCATTTCCATTCCATTTCCATTCCATTTCCATTCCATTTCCATTCCATTTCCATTCCATTTCCATTCCATTTCCATTCCATTTCCATTCCATTTCCATTCCATTTCCATTCCATTTCCATTCCATTTCCATTCCATTTCCATTCCATTTCCATTCCATTTCCATTCCATTTCCATTCCATTTCCATTCCATTTCCATTCCATTTCCATTCCATTTCCATTCCATTTCCATTCCATTTCCATTCCATTTCCATTCCATTTCCATTCCATTTCCATTCCATTTCCATTCCATTTCCATTCCATTTCCATTCCATTTCCATTCCATTTCCATTCCATTTCCATTCCATTTCCATTCCATTTCCATTCCATTTCCATTCCATTTCCATTCCATTTCCATTCCATTTCCATTCCATTTCCATTCCATTTCCATTCCATTTCCATTCCATTTCCATTCCATTTCCATTCCATTTCCATTCCATTTCCATTCCATTTCCATTCCATTTCCATTCCATTTCACTTCCATTTCACTTCCATTTCCATTCCATTTCCATTCCATTTCCATTCCATTTCCATTCCATTTCCATTCCATTTCCATTCCATTTCCATTCCATTTCCATTCCATTTCCATTCCATTTCCATTCCATTTCCATTCCATTTCCATTCCATTTCCATTCCATTTCCATTCCATTTCCATTCCATTTCCATTCCATTTCCATTCCATTTCCATTCCATTTCCATTTCAATCCCGGCCCACCCTATTTTCAAGAATTTTCATTCATCAAAGCCTTGCAATTCATCCCACCCAGATTTAGGGTAAAAAAATAAAAACATCCCCAAGGCATACGAAACCCCTGTGAACGGGGTTCCGATGAACGGCGATCACATTATTAAGACCATCATAAATAGTGCTTCTGCTGCTGTCGTCATCATCGATCGGCCGGCCGTCACCCTTTGAAGAAACGAAAACGGGGGCTCGCCCATTGGCAGAAAACCAGCAAAGTGGCACCACATGTGTGCTGACATGCAACAGCCATAAAGTGAGTCCATATTTTTTGCTCCGGTTCTCAAGTCGCATCAGTTTGAGCTTGATGTAGATTCTGGCAGTAAGGTGGACGCACCACGGTGGATCACAAAGGACAAACCCAACCTTCGCCCCCAGCCTCCCAAGAGGGAACCTTCCTACCATTTGGTTGTCGTTAGGTGTGTTGGATTTTTCCCCGGTAGTGTTTTGGCAGCTGTTGTGTACATCTAAGCTGCAGTACGTGTGGGTTTGAGGCCGAGCGATGTGGCACTTGTTTGGATACCCTCGGGCGGTGCTGCTGCTGCCGCTGCTGAGAAAGGAGTCCCAGCTTTGAGGATCTCTGGAAAATGATGATAATTTATGCGAACGTGTTGAACCACCCGCAGGGCTCATCCGCCAACAACCAAACACACGGTTTGGCTGTCAGGAAGGAGTTGTTTGTGTGCGGTGGTCCCTACCGCTGTAAGCTGCTTGGTAATCCGTTAAGCTCACCGGTGGAAAACCGCAGGCAGGATGACGGAGGATTGGGACAGGTAGAAAATGATGTGTTCAAAGAGCTCGAAGGTGGAGAGTAAAAAAAAGAACTTCAAGAGAAGCGATGAGCATAACTTATGTAAATTGGATTTAGCATATAAACATATTGGAATGGGCAACTGATGAAATCATCTACGAAACTGACGAATGGGTTGATACAATTTGGCACAGTGTGTTTCAAAATCGGAAGTAACGACAGTCTTCACATGACAGAGCGAGGCGCCAGTTGGGCAGGAAGGTATGGTGAAAGCTCTTTTTACTAAACCACATAGTTCACTTGACTTTGCATGTAAAGGGAAGGAGTGTCATTTATTTCATGCATGTTTCATGAAATGCTGATAGACAAGAGTTGATTCGAAGCAGTCTATGGGCTTTTTTAAATATTACGTAACGCAGTAGGGATGGGTGTTTGTTTAATTTTTGTTTCTAATTAACAAATCAATCACATAGAGTAAATATATTTTTGCATTTTTCAAAAACTAATTATTATTTTTGAAATGACATATTTTTTTTTCACTCGGTCTAAAGTCGGAGTGGCATGTGCGGTACATAAAAGTCTTCTCTATGCAATTCAGTCCATTGCAGCACGTCGCCAACCACGCAGTCTACGAAGGGTCCCCAGATCGTCTTCCACCTGAATGATCCACCTTGCTCGCTGTGTGACCGTGCAATCGATCGCAATCGAAAATAATTTTAGTTGGGTTATTATATGGCATTCAGGCTCCGTGTCCGGCCCACTGCACTCTCCCGATTTTCACGGTGTGAACGATGAATGCTTCTTCCAACAGCTGATGCAACTCGTTATTCATTCACCTCCTCCACGTACCGTCCGCCATCTGCACCCAACAATGGATGGTACGCAGCACTTTCCTTTCGAAAACTTGAAGTGCGCGTTGGTCCTCCACGAGCAGCGTCGACCTTTGTGACAAATTTATATATAATATATGAAAAATCATTCACGTCTCGTGTCCGTAGAGAACTACCCATCTAATGAGCGTTTTGCTGATAGTCAGCTTGATACGGTGACGTATCATGGTATACGATTTCCAACCATGACGCGTCTCCAAATTTCTCTGCCGGCATCGTTTTCGGTGGTAACCAGTGAGCCCGGGTATGTTGCGAAGGTCTAGCAAACAATACTTGGTGTTAAACAGGAGAACGGTATCGACGGTGACGTTGCATGAATCACGAGTTGGTATGCAAAGGGATCCCAACAAACACAACATCGTATAGCATAGCGAATAAGTGTACAAAGTGGAGCTTTGCATGCAGTCAAATGGAGGTATGCGCTTATATCGCCCCCACCTTGTGTACTTATTCGCTTCCATATGCGACTTTGTGTCTGCTGGGATGGATTTCGTTAGGCTTATACAACACGGAAGACTACGGTGGGCTGGACACGTTGGCCGCATGATAGAAGAACATAAAGTGAAGATAATATTCTGTCGAGAACCAGGAAGATTTCGCAGGCTTATTTTTAGGCCGCGTCAAACAGAGTCATTCCAAGCCAGAGCCAAAGCCAAGAAAAAGGAAGAAGAAAAAGAAGAAGAAGAAGAGTATCTGGGAAAGTGAGACAATGGCCACCGGAAAACAACTTCCACGGCCATACAAGGCAATGATAAAAAATGCTCCGTAAAATACGCATTGCAAGAAAAAAAAATTCTTGGAAAGTTCAAAGCGCCTCTAATGAATATTTTGCATGCTCTTGATCAAAGAAACCTAATGTTATGCACTGTGTATAGTTATATTTATGGCATATTTATATTCACACTCGCCTGAAGAATAATAGGATTAGTTTGAATATTTGATGGAGTTTAGCCCTTAACTTTGGGTGCAAATGGAGGTAGGAAACAAAACATAAATAAATAAATTGAGAATCGATACTCATTATTTGGCAATTCCAAAAAAGTGTTTGATACGCTCATTACAGGGTGTCTGCAAATTATCCGTACAACAAGACAGGTTTACAATTATTTGTTGGAACAAATTAAAAACTTTTGAAATCATGAAGTTCGATGTGCCGCATGATTGGTTTTTCTTATTTCCCAAGATTGACATTTAAACCGGTACTCGGTGAATCCATTTATCGGTTTTAATCGGTTCTAACGTTTTTCAGGACGATCAAAAATACCATATAATACCATAACTTTTGAATTCATGAATTTTGATGTGTCGCATGATGCTATTCAACTATTTCCATGAAGTGACCCCGTATCAGGTTCCGGTGGAACGTCCGGAATACGGAATACAAGCCATATTTTGGACCGATCAAATTCCTGATCATATTTCATGTACACTCAATATTGGTTGATATTCTTTAGTTTCCTGGTAAACCTGATTTTTCTCAGCTTTTTAAATACCGCCTGAATATTATTTGATTTTTTGTGAATGTTTTCATGGGATAAGCTTCATTAACGCTGTAGGTCCTAATAAACTGAAACCAACCCGTATAAAAAAACTGGGTGTCGTTTCCAATCAAAATATCTGAAATAATCATTTTTGCAATTCCTGATCATAATATCTGGTTTACAGTTCGTCTTTGAGTGATAAAACGGCCTACTTTTCCATACCAACGAATTGGGTGCTTTAATGAACATTATGCAACTCAAATGGGTTGCATAATATTCATTATAACACTCATTTGGTTGCTATAATAAAAAACCAACTTCAGAACAGTAGTTACATGACTATATTTTACTGAATTAGCTTGAGTAAGTGCTCAAATAGTGTATTCTATGCGCCCCGTAATAAAATAAATAGTTTGGTGGACATGACATCAAAAATTTCCTAAGGCAAGCACATATATCGCATCACGGCTTATCGAACTATACAATGTGGCACGGTAACATGGAATCTGATTGTTCTCAACAGCAACATAATTTTTTGGCAATAATGATCATGTGGAGTAAATTAGACTGTACAATTTTGGTACAGATTTATCAAATTATAGTCCATTTTCCGTCATTGCAAAAAATAGCGTGTGCAACTCGTTGAAAAACTCGATTTTTTCAGCACTCGTAGTATTTATCCAACTCGGCAAGCCTCGTTGGATAAACGTACAACTCGTGCTGAAAAAATCATCTTTTTGCAACTTGTTGCACAAACTACTATTCCGAAGTATGCGTTCTGAGAAATGGCCAAAAGATAACACCAATTTTAAATTCGGAATTACTCCGGAACCAAGTGACCAATCCTGGAAACTTTTGGAAACCGCTTCTTTTTGTAAAGGTTGCGATAAACACCCAGATTAATCCACCTAGCGGTGATGAAACCTTCCTCGATTGTAATGAAAATAGTATTTTGGCCATAACTCCGAAGCCCATAGTCCAATCCGGTCAATTTTCAATACGAAACAATTGGACAGGATTCCGCGTCGAATGCAACAACTGTCAACACGACCAGAAAAGTGGGGTACAAAAATCGCGGATGTCGAACATGTGTTCAACACGGTGCATTCAGCCACTCTATTTACCCCGTTTTATGTGACGCGGAAACATTAAATCGCCCAGAACGGGGATGATCATCTGGGAATGCGTCGAAAAGAAGTTTATTCACTTGATAACGATACCGACTACCATTCTACGAACTCTAAAGAGATTTATGATTTTGTTCATAAAACTTAGCGAAAGCCTATGCAACCGGCTCCAATGTACTTGCCTTGTAAGATTATTGCGAAACACGGATCTAGTTCCTATGAATTAGAGGATCCAGATTGGAAAAATCTAAAGATTTGGCCAGCAAAGCATATTAACCCTAAAACCACCTCTACCGTTACGCTTGCAACCGATATTTCTTTCTGTTTAATTCTATTTCCTGTATTAAAAACGAGATCCCTTAGCCAGAGTGTCAGTGAACTCGCTCACCATTATCACCATTAGCAATTTTCTCAAGTACACGGAGAGGTTTTGCATGCTGTGGTTCCAATCTTCTATGTGATGTCTGCTGTGCCTCTCAGAGGGAATAGGGTGAATTAAAGACTATCATAGGAGATCTGATTCATGTCTGAATCGAATCAGATAATGAATATATGTGTTAATGGCCAGCCAATAAGAAGTAAGTTTCAACTAGAAAAACAACCCCGACCACCAGAAATCCTAGTGTGTCTTTCCTTTGGTAAGTCGATCAATTTGGGGAATTTCTAGGCGATCATATCAGAGAGGAGTATGGCTAAAGGATAATCAAAGGTCTCGGTGATGAACGGGATAGTATTGAGAGAAAAGCGATTCGATTTACTAATGAAAGATCTTCTGGTATAGCCGGTAACTGGAGGTCGCTGTGACTTATCTGATTAGATGGGACGAAGATAAATAGTCGACCAGCAACACTCAGTTTCAAGCAGAGCTACAAAATTGTTCTAGGAGTTCGATTGACAATTGGATTCACCGAGATGGCTTTGCTAGATCACGGGGATCCCACAAATGCGCGTACCCGTATCCAACATTATCTAAATACTTACCAAATTTGACCCCAAAAGCGATTGATTCAAAGTAGCTTTCTTTGAGAACTAGTTATTACGTTACATTGTTGTTGTTATTTGTTTATTTGTTGCATTACAATTTTGTTCAATAATCTAATTCAACTGTTAATAAAAATCGCCAATTTTTTTTATTGTACCTTGGGGGAAATGTTACATGAGCCAATATCCCATAAGTATTCAATTAAAGCGAAAATAAAAATATATGTATTTTGGTTTCGAAGTTAGAATAGGAGTTAGATTTAATATTGTTAAAATTTATTGATTTGTATCTGCCCATTTAAACGCCGTTCGCTACCAAATCGATTGCTACCAAATACCGAACTACGATTGGTATGCGTGTGGCTACGGAAATCGCCGAAAGATTATCACTTTGTTCGGTATGTGGGGCCGCGAGCCCAGTGCGGAGGCTTTTTCGTGCCAAAGCCAGTGAACGACACATACGGAGTTCGATCGATTTCCTCTAACAAGTTCTGTAGGATACATTTTAGAGTGCTTGGTGAAAGGTGGCCGGGTAGTGAATCTAGCCCAGTGGTGCATATATTGAAGAACTCGAGATCGGTTAAGTGTTCCGTGAAATTACCCTCCAAAATTGGCGGGTGGATAAGTGTGTTTCTTATCCCCGTATGTGCACGCTAAATAAGACTGTTGTGTGGTGTGTTACGGCAGGGTGCACTGTAGGAATAGTGAATTTCCGCCCAATGCGATTCTGGGCCACATATAGGAAGAAAACCCCCATTGTGCGCGTTTCGACATTACGTCAACGTCCGTCTAGACCATACCCGAAAACGTGACTGATCCGTGAAAGTGACACCGTTCCGTTGAATTCTCAGACGGAGACGCGGGTACCACGTCCCGACGCGAGTGTATTTTGAGTGTCTGAAATATTTGTCCTACCCTGACGCCCGTACAACGAGTATTCCTAATCGCCGCCCGATTTCCAAGCGGTGAGCAGAGCGACAGCGCGGGCCCAACCTAAGCTTTGCTCTCCTGTGTCAGAGTAGGCAGCCCCTGAGGAAAGGTAAGTGACATGCTTCTCTATTGTTTTAAGTCATAGAGTGCTTCGAAATGCGCGGCACGAGAGGCATCCACAGGACTGTCAGGTTGGCCTCAATGGTCAAATGGCAGCGTGCGTGGGACAGTTCCACTAAGGGTAGATGGACACATAGGTTGATACCGGAGATAGGTACGTGGGTTAAGAGGCGCTATGGGGAAAACACTTTTCACCGGACCCAGGTCCTTACAGGCCATGGTTGCTTTGCTTCAGACAGTATCTACACCGGTTCGGACACTCGGCCTCGCCCGAGTGTCCGATGTGCGAAGGATTAGAGGAAACGGTGGAACACGTGTTGTTCGTGTGCCCACGTTTTTGCACAATGCGTGACCACATGCTTGCCACATGTGGTCTGGACACTACCCCGGACAACCTAGTCCGGAGAATGTGTAAAGATGAAGTTGGCTGGAATGCCGTTTTAGCGGCTATCTTCCAAATCGTCTCAGAGCTACACAGAAGGTGGCGCGTGGACTCGAGGAATGGCTATAGTTCAGGCACAAATAAGAGATGGTCCAAGGGTTTCTCGTCAAGGCTGGGGCAGGCGTAGGCACCGCGTCGGCAAGTCCCTCTGTGTGTTGGCGAATAGGCCCTATCACAGAGAGGTCAATTTAGGGTGCACGCGGCATCATCCTTCTTGATACCAGCCGTGCAGCGGGAAGCAGGCGCGAAGTCGACCATTCCCACTTTCCGAGAACATAGGGCGTGGTAAGGCCACCTGGAAAGCCGGCCAATGTCGGAGAAGAGCCAATGTCGATTGATTTGAGAGGGTAAACAAACGGCGACTGCTCGACTTCCGGTGATTGCAGCAAACAAGTTGGCGCAAATAGGCAAGGTCAAAGTGGGGTGGTCTGTATGCCCTGCTTTTAAGAAGACGATAGCAGGACATTAACAATGGAGATTACCCAAATCAATCTCAATCATTGCGATACTGCACAACAACTGTTGTGGCAGTCTGTAACGGAAACTAAGTGCAGTCGATAACGGAAATTATTGCAGACCCGTATCGAGTCCCTCCCGATAACGGCAAGTGAGTGGCAGATAAAGAAGGGATGAGCTGGCACGATACCATGGTGTCTTTCTAAAAAAGCGAGTCACAATGTTCGGTGCTGCAAGGACACGCAGCTAACCTCGAGGGTGCGTTGTGCATTGGCCCCCCTTTGAAGCATTACTTTCTGGTTTTACCGAAGGGACGATGGGCTTGACGGCAATGGATACGGTTTAGCGGGTCGGGGATGTAGTCCTGCCTCCCTTGTTTGCTGTTGGAGGTGGACCCTAACCCCGCACTTCCTGGACGTTCAACCCAGGAAGTCTGTTGAGCAGATTCCCCCTCCATTGCTTAGGAAAAAACACTGATGTGGGAGTTCGGGCTTAGTTCTCGGGCTCCAATGAACCATTTGGCTCCAATCCACAATTTGGCGTTTCCTTCGAGAGACGATTGGGCCCTCCCAGCAAACACAAGATCGTATATCATAGCGAATAAGTGTACAAAGTGGAGGCCATATACGCACATTTTGCATGCAGTCAAATGGAGGAATGCGCCTATATCGCCTCCACGATGTACACTTATTCGCTAGCATATGCGACTTTGTGTTGACTGGGTTGGTTTCAGTTTACTGGTTTCCAGTCAGCCAAAGCGGAATCTGCCTAGGGTACGTGGCGGAGGTTTAACAGTGCACTCTGTTGAATCTCTACAAAAAACCACAGGTCTAAAAGCAGCTCTATACAAGCGACTGGTGCCGCTTCCAAAGCACATTAGCCCACCAACAGGAGTGCCAACCGGCATACCAAGATTCATGTCAGTAAGATCCTGATTATGGCTTACAACCTCGGACATGTCTAGGATGATGGATTTGATATGGTGAACTTTGGGCTGGCAGGCGCTCTATTCTGCTCTCTTAGTACGGAAGGGTGGCACCTCTTTGAAACAGCGAGCGGGCTAATAGAGACAGGCCTCCGGTAACGCTCGAAACCTGTCACTGTAACTAGTGGGTATTAGGTTCAGATGCACCATTCCTGATTTACGCTGATCCAGCTCTGCACCCGGTACCATAAAGTACCGGCGTCAACCCTCGTATGGACTTCACTGTTTGCAAAGGGACCCATGGGATCACAATTAACGACTATATATTCTCAATCCAGTTGAAAACCGGAATTGGGGGATAGCGAAGTTGGATTTTTCTCACAATCCGTACGTTAAACCTAGCTTCGGAAGTGGTGCGCTGTTTTCATATCGCGAAGCGCTATTCAGCGCACCACTTCCGAAGTTAGCTTTAACGTAAGGATTGTGGGAAAAATCCAACTTCGCTAGCACCCAATTTCGGGTTTCAACTGGATTGAGTATACAAAAAGTGGAGATAACGACTCGGAGGAGGGACCCTACTAACATGCAAAAACAAATACAAAGTAATTGAGAAGCAGGCGAACAGAATGTCTTTGTAAGAAGTGGAAAACTGCAGAGATCACAAGTGTCAACAGCAGAGGCCAATAACAGCAAGCAACAGTGTGAGCAACAAAGATTCCCAGGAGAGTCAGTGTTCTTGAGTCTGACGCCGACACCGAAATCTAGTAGCACCATTTCCCAAGAAGATCTTCACCTTGAGAAGTCCAACATGATGGAGGTAAAGAAGAAAGTCAACGAACTGTAAAAGAGAAGAACAACTCACGTAGTGACGAGTATTAAATATGTCGTGATAGCCGCTGAACGCAAACAGAAGGCGCTGTGAATGAGAGCTGAAACTGCCGAGGTGCAGGTGACTCTGAATGATCACCAAAATACAGCTCGGAAGAACGAGTAAGGGATACCCCAAGAGAAGAAGAAGTCCAGAAAAAGCAGAAAGTGGAATGGCATACCGTCGTTAATCAGAAGGAGAAGAAGAAAAAACAGAGAGAGAAAGACGAGAAGAAAATGGTCGAGAAGGTCAAAGAGAAACCCCGATCCCACCGGGAGACGGCCAAATGTGACACGTTAATCATCGAAGCAAGCGATAAAGCAACGTACGCTGCTTTGATCAGGAAAGTGTGCGAAGACCCTGACCTGAGAAGCTTGGAGAGATCGTGGTTATAACAAGGCACACTCAGAAAGGTGAGATGCTATTCGAGCTGAAAACAGATACCTCGGTCAATAGCTCAACATAAACATACCGGGAGCTCATTCCAAAATCGTTGGGTGAGGAGGCGAAAGTGAGAGCTCTTACCCAGGAAGCGGTTGTGGAATGTAGAGATCTAGACGAGATTACCACAGATGACGAACTAAGGGATGCATTGAAAGCGCAGTGCAACTTGGGAGAAAAGCCAATGTCGATTGGTTTGAGAGGGTTGTACGGAGGTACACAAACGGCGACTGTTTAACTTCCGGTGATTGGAGCAAACAAGTTGACGCAAGTAGACAACGTCAAAGTGCGGTGGTCTGTATGCTCGTTGAGGGTCGTTCCACGAGTTTCCAAACAAATGGAGAGATGCTTCAATGCATGTGCTTCGGTCACCAGGCGCGAAATTGCACTGGTCCGGACCGATCTACGGTGTGCTGTGGCGTAGAATAGCACATTGCTAAGCACTGTACGAAGCAACTGTTATTCAAACGTTATTGGCCGATACCTCATCCAAGAAGTTGTTGATTGTTCAGGCGAAGGTTTCGTGATTGCTCAAATCAACGGTGTCTTCGTATACAGCTGTTACGCCCCGCCTAGGCGGTCTTTAGAACAATTCGACAAGCTGATCGGTCGTAGTCAGTTGGTCATTGCAGGAGATTTTAATGCATAGGCCATGAAATGAGGAAGTAGACTAACCAACGCAAGAGGTTATAGTATGCTGGAAGCTCAAGCAAAACTGGATGTTAAGTTGTGCAACGTAGGCAACGTTAGCACATTCCGCAAAGATGGCCGAGAATCCATCATCGACGTAACGTTCGTCGGTAATGGGGAATATGAACCGGAGGGTCAGTGAAGAGTATACCCATAGCGACCATCAGGCGATCCAGTATAGTCTTGGCCTACTGCAATACATAGGTCGCAAGCCTGCGAGCGACACGTAAGAGAGCACGTACCGAAGCAATCAGGGAGGAGCGTAAGGTGGCGCTTCGAGTTGCCCAGGCCGCCCTCAAAGGGAAATGAGGTTGAGCAAGTCGAGCTGCTACAAGCAGTTGTGCCGTGAAGCTGATGCCAATCCATGGGACAATGCTTATCGCATCTTTATGGCAAAAATAAGAGGTCCTATGGCGCCACTAGAAATGTGCCCAGATAAGCTGAGAATGATTGTAGAGGACCTTTTTCCGAAGCATAATCGACAGTGCGGCCGTTGACGCCGTATGCTGCAAACTCTTCTGGTGACAGGGTAGTCTCCAATGAAGAGCTCCGTGCACTAGCGAAAGGTCAGAAGTGAATAAAGCTCCTGGTCCGGACGGAATCCTTAACGTGGTCTTTAAAACAACGATCCTGGCGTTCCCGGACATGTTCAGAATGGTAATGCAGAAATGTTTAGATGATGGTCGCTTCCCTGACATATGGAAGATACAAAAGTTAGTGCTGTTGCCAAAGTCAGGAAAACCGACTGGAGATCCAACATCTTACAGGCCTATATGCTTGTTGGATACTCTTGGGAAACTCCTGGAAAGGATCATCCTTAACAGGCTTTCGAAATGTACAGAAAGCGAAAATGGGTCGCCCAAGAGGCAATTCAGATTCCGGAAAGGGATATCAACGGTAGCCGCAATTCGCACTGTCGTTGAAAGTGCAGAGAAGGCATCTAAACAGAAGAGGATAGGGCATCGGTATTGCGCTGTGTTGACAATTGATGTAAAAAGTGCGTTTAATAGTGCCAGTTGTGGAGCTATAGCCGCTGCACTGCATAGTATGTATTTTCCTGACTACTTGATCAGGATTTTGCTAAGTTATTGTAAGAATCGAATTCTGCTCTACGAAACAAATTTTGGGCAGAAGTCGTTCAAGGCCACGGCGGGTGTTCCACAGGGCTCCATACTTGGACCAACGCTCTGGAACGCAATGTATAATGGAGTACTGACGTTGAAGCTGTCCAAAGGGGTCACGATTGTTGGCTTCGCGGATGACATCGTCATAACAATCAGTGGCGAGAAACTGGAGGAGGTGGAAATGCTGGCGGCAGAGACGATCGACATTATTGAAAACTGGATGGACGGTGTCAGATTGAAGTTGGCCCATCATAAAACGGAGGTAGTAATAGTTAGTAACTGCAAGGCTGTTCAGCAGTTGCAGATTGTAGTCGGAGGGCACAAAATCAGTTCCAAGCGGGCTTTGATGCATCTGGGGGTGATGATCGACGATCGGCTGAATTTCAACAGCCACGTTGACTATGCTTGCGAGAAGGACCCGAAAACGATCAGCACATTAACCAGAATTATGCCAAACATCGGGGGTCCAAGAAGCAGCAAAAGGAGACTTCTTGCATGTGTATCAACATCGATTCTGAGATACGGGGCTCCCGCTTGGGGCACAGCGATGAGCACAAATCTAAACCGAGCGAAGATGAGCAGTGCGTTACGGCTCATGGCCATGCGAGTTGCCAGCGCTTACAAAACCACATCGTCGGAGGTGGTATGTGTAATCGCTGGTATGATCCCCATTGGTATAATCTTGGCGGAGAATATTCAATGTTATCGACGAAGAGAAACGAGTGGCGTTAGGAAGCCTGTAAGAATGGATTCTATGACCAAGTGGCAACAAGAGTGGGATAACGCGGAGAAAGGGAGGTGGACTCACCGGTTAATCCCAAGTATGTCGAGATGGGTTAACAGGAAGCATGGAGAGATAGACTTCCATCTGACGCAGTTTCTTTCAGGTCACGGGTGCTTTAGGAAGTATTTGCATCGCATTGGTCACACCCGAGCACGTGATCTTCGACTGCTTTAGATTTGAAGCAGTGCGGAGAGGGATGCCTTTCCTAAACGCAGATAACATTATTGAAGAAATGTGGCGAGATGCAGAAACGTGGAATTCCGTCAGCAGGGTAGTCACGCAAATACTGTCGGATCTGCGAAGAAAATGGAGGCAGGACCAACAAACTTGCAACCCTAACTAGAATCGCGGTGAAAGATGAGGTGCTAGAAGCACAATCAGCCTCCCCCCTGAAGTAATATTACTTTAAGTAATATTCTGAGATGGTGCTGCCAGCCCCATAGAATGGTTGACGCGAAATTCGTCAATACTGAAAGGTGGTCCCGGGAGGAGGAATTTCTGATAAAGAATGTAAGTGTTTAGTGCAGGCCTGCCCAACCTTTTCAAGCCACGGGTCAATGTTTAGAATTCACACTTGCTAGCTGGGCCAGACAATATTTTGCAAATAACTTTTTAAATATTTTCAAAATACCTAATTATTGTTTTTTTTTTGCATTTCCTAGAAAAATTTAAAACGATTTAATTGCGTTCAAACAATCTAGCGTGAAAGCAATCCACTGTGCCAAGGTGCTTTATGTTCAAGTCATTGAGATGTTTGGCGATCTGCTAGAGAAGCCAATTCATTCATCTATTCAGGATGATTCAGCTCGCGTAGTGATTTTCCTTTATCTTGTAGAAATAGTGCCATTTTCTTTTCGAGAAGAATAAAATCTACCAAGCATTAAATGTGCAATAATACAGCAAGTCTCCGTATTCGACTTTCATTTCCGTTAACATCATTTATAGTTGTTTTCCTAACGTTGTTTAAGTCGATTGTCTTAATAACGAGCGTCAATAGTTGAGGAATATTGATCGTAATTGCTTTTCCTTGATTAGGATTGTAACAACGCCATTGTTCTTTCCTCTCATTGTTGGTGCTCCATCAATCGTCAGGTCACTTAAGTTTTCGAAAAGAGAAGAGTTCTCGATAAAAAAAGTCCTTTTACACTGGTTTTAACAACCCTCAGGTTTTCCCCGTTAGTTGTTACCTGCATTGAGAATAAAGCTGCCAATTTATGAAAGACAGGAACACCGTCTTCGACCAGAGGTCGTACAGACTGAATACTTAACACCTAGACAACGGACAGGACACATAACACCCAGTGGACCGGTGGAGAATTTTTCGATCACGAAAAGTTTCCTCCTTACCGGAGCGGGAATCGAACCCTCGCCCCATAGCCCATGCGTCTAGACGATTGACGTCGCTAACCGCATGGCCACTAGACCTGTGCGCCGCCGCGCCACGCCGCCGCCGCCTTCACTTATTGACGTACGCCGACGCCGGTCAAGGTGTCGGCGGCGCGCCATACGCCGGTTGGCTCGACGCCGCCGAATTTCGTATTTCACGCCGATGATTGGCCAACACAAAAATCACAGTATGCAGATCGTTTGCATCTGCCGAACCAAGGCAACCTATCAGGCATTAATTAAATAGCTGTTATACCTTTAGCAGATTTGTTTGCTTCTATCTCTGTCACTTTTACCCGCATTGGCGTGTTAAATGTTAGATCATCCAAGATCTTATTGGCTACAGAAAGCAATAATGGTAACTTGGCTTCTGAAGCTGGAACACGATGGGCACGTGACCCACCAAATTGAACATTTTCTTCACTCTCTTTGTGCTTAAATAACCAGAATTGTTCTAAAAATAACGGTTTCGATTTATTTTGATAAACAATTCCCAAAGAAATTTCTTGGTTTTCCTGAAATAATTTCCGAAGGAAGTCCTGGAGGAAGTTCTGAAGGAATACCTGAAGAAAATTTTTAGAGTCTTGAGGAATTTCGGAATTTATCTCCGTCTGGAAGATTTTCTGAAAGAATCCCTGGAAAAAAATCCGAAGGAATTATTGTAGGAATGTCCAAAGAAAATCTTTAAGAAATTTAAGCATGTCGGTAGTTCCTTAAGAAGTTCCTTTGAAAATTGCTCATTGTCAGAATTTATTGTAGGAGAGTTTTTTAAGAATCTCCAGAGAAATTAGTTTCATCTGTGGAGGTTTTTTGGATGAATTCCTGGAGAAATTCCCGATCGAATTCCTGGCGGAATTTTTGAAGGTAGAATAAATTTTAGAATAAATTTTTTAGAATAAATTTCTTGATGACTTACCGAATAAATTTCCTAAAGAATTATTAAAGGTATTCACGAAAAAAAAATGTAGAAATTTTTGAAGGAGCTCCTGCTGTAAGTTCCCAAGGAATTCTTGAGAATATTCGAATATCCGCAATCTCAGGCGTGGTAGCGGGTTACTTTTTAGTGACTTGGTCACTTTTTTACGGCAAGTCACTAAAGTCACTATTTTCAACTATTTTGAAACTTTTGGCTAATTTGAATTTTGGCCAATTCCTAGAGTTCATGGCGGAAATTGAATGACGGATCGGAAAAAATGGCCGCTAAGTGCCTTTTAGTCCGAAAGTTGCTCTTAACTCCTTCGTGACTTAATATTCGCTTTTAAACTTTGCCAACCGTTTAACTTGGTGTTCTTATGGGATATTCGACAATAATTTATTGAAAGGGTTTCATGTCATCCCGCATAATCATGGACCATACGTAGACCGCATCTGTTATAATTGAAGAGAATAAGTGGTATTGTAGCGATGGTCTCACTAATAGTAGTCAACTATAAATGGACAGTCTCATATACTGTTTCAACAGTAGCTCAGATGGTAAACGGCCAAACTACCATATGAGTAATGGGCGGTTAAGTATAATTAACATTTAAATCTGGTCGTTTTTTCGAACAAAATTTTCGATGTACCATACATCAGTTGGTAGATGTACAATTCAAGAACTATATAATTACACATCGACAGCATGTTATGTATTAACAGTAAGTGTTGATGTAGGCTTGGTATGGTGAATCAAGCAGGGATGCGTAGAATGCGCACAGGGATTTGTTGATATTATAAGTTTTTTCGAAAACTATTAAATTTCATTTCGTATCAATTGAACTGTTTACGTTCAGATTAATATTTTCAATTTTAGATATACTTTCCAGTATTTCGAGGAAACCGAAAATGAGCAAGGGGTTGGTGGAAAGGTCATTAATGCATTCCTTAAGCTAACATACATGCTTTCCATTTTTTGTAACAAATAAATATACAAATTTTGTAACATAAAATGAATCGAAATATTAAAATCTGCATCTGTGTTTGATAAGGTAATGGGATTTGAGGCGGTTTATTGATTACGTATCAATGCTTGTGAATGTTTAAAAATATATTCAGATGATATACATCTGAAGCTGAAAATGCATAAATTTTGGATACTCAAATATTAAAAATCGTGAATGTTTAAAAATTTTGATGACTTTGAATTTGACGCACACCGTATGATACTCCGAACAAACTGCTTGTTCAGACATGTCATTAACAAAAAAAAAATTTTTGAAATGATTCTTTGATCTCTGGCAAGAATCTGTGCTGTAACTAATTCTAAAATAACATAATTTTGACGCAAATATTACAGTTTTTATTGGACGGGGAGAAGATTGTTGTTTTTTTGTTAAATAAATTATAATTTCGATTGCCGTACAAAGCTTTTGGAATGCATAAAAAAGTTTGCTTTTTGCTGTTGGTTTTGTTTTGCTTTTTTTCTTTTGCCTTTCTCGTACAACAAAGTTGTACCGAAAGGCTATCATTCACTCAAATTCGAACTTTTGATAGAAGTCTCGGAGACCCATAGTGTTATATACCATTCGACTCAGCTCGATGAGCTGAACAAATGTCTGTCTGTCCGTGTGTGCGTGTGTGTGTGTATGTGTGTGTGTGTGTGTGTGCACAAAATGCCATAAAAAACATTAGCCAAATTTTCACATAGAAACTCTTAACCGATTTTCTTGCAACAAGTTGCATCCGACAGAGACTAAAACGCTGTTGATCACTATTGAATTTCATAATAATTGCAAATTGCAAAAAATAGATAATATTAAAATAATGATGAGACATAGTCACATAGAACAATAATGTGTTATGAAAATGCCTTGCATCTATAAACATTTATGAAGTTTATCCGTGGCTTGCTCCCATTAAGAGTTTCATCGTACTATAAAGATGCTCGTGTTGCACGCATTTAGGCGTAAGTATGCTCTTCGTTCAGTTTCATAGAACCATGAAATTGTCCGAAAGTGAAAAATTCGAACATAGGAAATTCGAGAAACTTTTGGCAGCGCCATCTGTCGTCTACTAGTGTAAATTTTCTATCATAACATTAGACGGTGTAACTGTTTTGCCTTTCTTGTACATCATCGAGGTGTAAGCGTAAAGGCTACATTTATTACCTTTTACGCGAGAAAGGCGCCATCACCGCTAGGTTGGTTAATCTGGGTTTTTTCTTAAAACTTCTTTTTAAATTGTAAAAGTTACATCCAAGATACAATGCATAACATAAACAATTTTAGTTTCAGTATATTTGGCCATGAAGAAAAAAAAGTCTTCAGCGATAAAATATAAATGCTTGATAAGATTTTTTAACATTCCCATTTTTTTCATGGATTCATTGAATTTGCTTGAAGTAATGAAGCTCATGAGTTTCCTTAATATTTTTTGAAATCATAAGAGGGCAAACCCTTAATTGAGGGTCAAACTCAAAGGGGTTCTTCTTCTTCTTCTTATTGGCATTACATCCCCACACTGGGACAGAGCCGCCTCGCAGCTTAGTGTTCATTAAGCACGTCCACAGTTACTAACTGCGAGGTTTCTTAGCCAGGTTACCATTTTTGCATTCGTATATCATGAGGCTAGCACGATGATACTTTTATGCCCAGGGAAGTCGAGAAAATTTCCAATCCGAAAATTGCCTAGACCGGCACCGGGAATCGAACCCAGCCACCCTCAGCATGGTCTTGCTTTGTAGCCGCGCGTCTTACCGCACGGCTAAGGAGGGCCCCAACTCAAAGGGGTGTGAGTGACAAAATCTGTTAAGTTTTTCAATATTTTTTTTTTCATATAAATCGTATGAAGGTTTTAAAAATAACTAATACACGGGGAATTTTTATTTTTTTTACAAATGCCTTACAAAGTATATCAATATATTGACGCAAAGTTCTAAAACCAAAGCATTTTTTTGCTATAGGCAACTCAAAGTTGACCAATATGTCACTTACATCCTTTTGCTTCTAACCCACTCAATTATTTACCCAGTTAACTAACATGTTTCGTACAATGGAGTCGTTTTTTACGCATGTGATTGGTATTTACCGTAAACTTTGAAAACTTATGTGGAATTTAACACAAGTAAAAACTAGTCTGGCAAAGCTTGTAGGAAACATGCGCGCGTAGATTAATTTTATCGGAATTGCTTAATTTTTCTCGGACACTTTCTTATTATGCTTACTAGTAAGTTGTCCATTTATGTTCGTAAAATTCATGATCTCATAATGTAGATTTACTGCTCCTCGACTTCATCCCATAGCTCCTATGTTCATCCCAAGAAAAACAAAGCAAACAAAATTATTCAATTGCTTATTCTTGGAATTTTTTAAACAGTGAGCATACATGTTTGTGAAAAGTTACAATGAAGATTGTGCTGTATTTGTATGTTTCGCGATGAGATGAATATATGTTTAGTGAAATGAAAAACGGAACAGTTCCCTTTATGAATATACTTTAAAGTGGGATTCATTTTTATAAAGAAAGTTAGTTTCTAAAATTCTTTATAACGTTGCTATATTTTCCATAACAACAGAGATTCCGACCGCAGACTTATAAACTTGATGAGTCGAAATAATTCTATGTCTGAGAAAAAATTAAATAAGTACCATTGCCACATAAAAGTCAATATTTTGTCACTTCAACTGAAAATGACTATTTGGTCACTCTTTCTGGAACTGAAAGTCACTATTTGGTCCCTTTTTTCGTCAGCATTGGTCACTAAAGTCACTATTTTGAACGACATTGGTCGCTACCAGCCCTGCAATCTCGATATCTTGGGATTTTTTTTTGTAATTTTGATTCTAGAGTCAAAACTGAATTTGTTTTACTACTGTCCGGGTTTTTGAAGAAATTCCAGGAGAAATATAGGAATTTCTATGTAAATGTAAATGTAAATGTAAATTTCTATGTAAATTAAATAACTTTCAGAATTCCTTCGAATATTCCTTCAGAAACTCATTTTGAAATTCTGTTCGAAAATCTTTTCAGGTTCTTTTTCGGTTATTCCTTCAACAATTGAGTCGGAAATTTCTTCAGGAATTTCTTCGATAATCTCTTTAGAAAAGCCACCAAGAATTAATTTGGACATTTATCCAGGGATTCCTTCAGGAATCCCTCCGGAAAGGCATTTGAAATATATTCAGAAACTCGTTTGGAACTTCCTCCAGGAAGTATTTAGAAAATTACTTCAGTAAACCATACAAAATTACTGCAGGAATAGTTCCGGAAAGAATTCGAATTTGGAGAAATTTCTAAAGGTATTTGAGAGTTAAAGTTATTTTCAAATAAAAAAACGCTTGAAACGTCTAAAAAAAAATGAAGGAATTTACAAACAAAATTTCCGAAGATTTCCCGAGATAATTCTTTAAGTAATTTAAAAAGAAATTTTCGAAGGTCTACAGGAATTTCTGGAAGGGTTGCTAAAGGAATACGAAGGGATTCATATAAGAAATTTGAAAAGAAGTCCTGAAGAAATTTTTCAAATAAATTCCAGAGGGAAATTTCGAAACAATACCAAAAATATCTTCCTAGAGTCTCCAAAGAAATGTTTTGAGGAATTGCTGGAAGATTTTCTATTAGAAATTTCTGAAGGTTTTCTCCCAAATGGATTTTCGAATGTATTCCTAAAACAGTGTCCGTAGGTATTCACATAGAACTTCTTGAAGGATTTTCCATGGGTATCTAATTTTTAAAGGAATCCCTAAAAATAGTTTCGAATGAATTACTGAAGAAATTCCCAAAAGACTCCGTAAAGGAATTTCTGAAGAAATCCCTAAGTAGAAGGAAATTCCTGATGGAACTTTTGAAGAAATTTTGGAAAGAATTTCCGAAGAAATACCCTAATAAATTTTCAAGGGAATTCTTGGTGGAAGTTCTGAAGGAATTCATTAGGGAAATTTTAAAACAATTCTTAGAATTCCTTTCTCGAATTTTCTGAGGAATATCTTGAGGAATTTCCACACGAATTTCTGGATTTATATCCGAAATCCGAAGTACTTTCCAATGAACTCATGTGCTGTGACGCGGAAATGTCCTAGTGGAGGATATAATGTAAACTTTTGCTGTGGAGATACAAGCTATAGCTATTAGAAATTAGAATGCTCCCCCATCAGTCTGACTGAGGCTAGCAATTGTACAAAAAAAACCTAAAATTCATAAAAAGCATGAAATGCCGTGCTGCGTGATTTTTTTTCCCAGCTCAAAATTCTTCACGCCGATTTACGCAGCCGCCGCCGCCGCCGAACATTGCTTACGGCGTGACGCCACCGACGCCGCCGCCGCCGGTGTAAAAATGGCCTTACGCCGCCGCCGTTCACAAATACTTCGGCGCACAGTTCTAATGGCCACGAAGCCCACGAATTTCTCTGTCATTCGAAAATTACCATGAAGAATGCCACCTTCCTCACGTTTTTCTCGTCCGTGCTCCACGCAAACTAATGCTACTGGAAAGAGGAGGCTGTTTCCTTAGGACACGATGTCAACGACAGCCGACATGCATTCCTTACCAAGTTTTCCGTCCTGGAAAGGTTTCATCCGTTTTGCCAAAATCTTACCAACAGCAAAACTGGCCCGTACTGCATTGTCTGACTTCGTATTAACTTGAATGAAAAGAGTTTACCGTGGGGTACCAAAATCCGTACAGCCTCGAAATCCGTCTACTTCGTGAGATATCAATAAAATAAAGGAGGTTTGAGGCAATCAATGTATGAATCATTTATCTTATCTTGATCTTATGCTTGACAGAAAGCTTTCTGGCCATTGAAATGGGAAGTAGGCTCTGAAATTAAAATAACATAAAACAAAAACAAAACGCGAAGTTTCAGGTGCCATTTTGTTCGCGTGTTGGACACAATTGTACCGAAAGTGAGTGTGTTTAAATCGCAAATTGTAATTGATAGAGCTTGATCAACAGCATAAATAACAAAGGGATAGCTTCTCAAGGTGCGTATTGCGCTATTCACAGTGTTAGTTTGATCAATTGGTCTGCTTTAATTTAAATATATTGTTAGAAAATAGCTGTACGGATTATGATCCGTCCACGGTGGACGGATTTCTATTCAGGAGGTGTTGATTTTGTTCATGATTTTATCATATTTTTCATTCCTTTCAATGCAATACAGTAGGGCACACAAAAAATAGAGGCCCTCGTGCAGTTAGATCGATGACGAATGTTCGATTTGCATTCGATTTGTATTTTTTAGATACTTTTACATATACTGAAGTGCTTAAATGTACGGGTTTCGATGCACCACGGTATAGCTTTTATAATCAACTGTACCAATAATTTGAATCAATAAATGGAAATTTGGATTGAAACCTTTGAAATTCTATCACCTTTATTTCATACCTGGGCCCTTTCAAATATCATATTTCATAGAATGCTTAGATTCAGATTTTATTCCTCCAATACAGCAAAAATTTCCGAACAAACCAGCCTTCCTTTTTTCAACGTGAAGATGAACTACTTTGACCTTGACTTTGACCGATCTTTACTTAAAACGCGATATTCCACCATCAACTTTTGGTTTTATATCTTGGGGTCGCTTATGCAATCATTTCAATTTATGTAAAATATTATTTTTCGTTTCAAGCTCAAATTAATGGTTTTGCAGTGTGAACTTTGATTTAAGGCTTATATATTAAATAATGAAAAAAATATTTAAAAAATCTGGAGCCAGATAGAAATGGTGGCGGGCCGATTAAAAAGTTATTTTTCTTACATGCCGCGGGCCACAAAAAATGGAGACGAGGGCCGCATCCGACCCGCGGGTCGTACGTTGGGCAGCCCTGTATTAAACTGTTTCATCTTAAACTAGGATCGAATAAAGATGTTTTGATTTGCATAATTTTTCGGTGACATGGATATATTTGCAGTAATTATTGTTAGGTGGAAACTCTGGTTCCTATAAAACATATTTCTAACGCTACAACTTTGATTTCAAACGTATTCAAGAGTTTCATTATTTTGTATTTGTTTGAGTATTCTCCAACCAACGTTGGTTATCAAACCCCTGCAATAAAGTTCAATTGCACATCATAAAGCATCTTCCAGAGGACCGACAAAAGGGACACCTCTGAAACTTTCCACCGACAAGCACAGAATTTCGAATCAGAAAGCACAAACCCCGTTACCATTTTGTTTCGGTTACTTTCTCGCAAAAGTTTTTGCCTGGCGCTGGTTCCATCACGTTCTGGTTAACATGTACCAGAAGTCCTCACCGTCGTCGGATGGCCGTCGTCAGCATCTTTGTTGCCCTCCGATTCGGACCAAACTGCGAAGGAGTTTAACTGCTGCAAGCAGTTTATTTTTCGTTCAGAGCAACCCAACTTTCCCGCTGACTGAAGCAAGGAGCAGCGCATTTTATGACCGACAACAATGGCCGGTTGGGACCTGCTCCATCATCATCGTTTGGTCGTAAAATTCGATTGAACTGTTTGCTGTGTTAACACCCATCGTTCGCTTTGGATGGTTGTTCTTGATGCTGAGTGCTCGAATTGATTTCATAGCGAGAACAAATGTAGATTATCCCCCGAGTCATAGTTTCCCACTTACCATAGGGTGGAGATCGTAAATTTGTATTACTGGTAAAGCTGTTGGGTCGGACAATCAAAATATATCGGCTCGTGAACTTACCTCCCGAAACTTGACACGACAGAAAAAGCTCGTGCCCTTCCCGAAAAGGGCCAGCCACGTTGGCGATTTCCTTTCCCTGAGCGTCGAATATCCGCGGCTCCTCTGGTGGTACTGCACAAATTGGAGGCAATGAAATTAAATTAATCATAAATAATAGCCATTTGCCAACTTTGGCACTTACCAACGAGCGTCAGATTGAACCGATAGTTCCGGGTGGGCGAGTTGAAGAAATCCACCCGACACCGATACACGCCGCAGTCCGATTGGTTGATGTTGCTGATCTGCAGCCGGGCTTCCTTGAGGTTTTCGGTGATGACGATTTTCAGTTTCTGGCCCAGATCGTCACCGGTGGCCCACTGGACGCCCTCCAGCACCGACACGCCCGATCGGGAATCCACGGAGTAGAGGGGAACGCCGATCGAATCCTTGAACCAGAGGACCACCTTGACGGCGTCCTGCGCCTGGGCGGTGATGTCGCACGGCAGTTCGGCCAGGTGACCTTCGGCGGCCCATACCGTGCGGGCGGGAACTGTGAGAGTTGGGGAAACAAGAGAAAGGATACATCAATATAAGCTCATAAAAAAATACTATCAGTATGATAGAATAAATTAAAAAAAAAACGCACATGCAGGATACACGATTTAAAATTAAAATAGTTGAATTTCGAAATAAATATTAAAAATTATAACATTTGATATCAAAAATTGAGACATGTGAAAACTGAAGGATATTGAGGGCCTAATTGCAGTAGATCGATGCCGTTCTTTGACTGTAGCAACACTAAATGAATGCAGCGTAATTTATTTAGTAAACTTTGAATTCTAAGACATTGCTAATTGCAAATTATAACAAAATTCCACTGAGAGAATGGCTACCCTGAATCACATCGGATGTTTTTTGTTAGAAATTCTGTTAGGAATTTCTGCAGAAACGATTCACATTACACATAAAATATTCCTCAAAAGCTACCCACGCATTCTGTCCTGGATCGATTGTGCCGCTTTCATTCTCTGAAACTGTCAACTTTTAATTCAATTGCCAACAATTTACACACCGCACCATTAAATGGCAATCGATTAAAACTTTTTCATTATCGCCGCCACGCACGATCGCGCGCTTGTTTTCGCCCAACACCCCGCACGGCTGATGGTTCCTGAGCCAACCGTTCGCACAATTCAACTGAATATTGTCACACGGCGCAAAAAGAATGAAAAGCATTAAAAACCTTTCACCGGAGCCGGCTGCACAAAGTTCATTTCCATTCCGGTGTTGTTTAAAAGCCTCGACACCCATACCGCTCGTCAGAGTTTTCCGCAAAATTCCCGGCAGTGGAAAAATTCCCATGACAATTCCGCCCGGTTGAATCCACCGAAGCGCAACAATCATAACTCAATTTCGGCGAAAGTTTGGCGGCATTTTGTGTCCTTCTTGCTTGCTGGATTAACGTTGAAAAGTTTTCCCACACAGGCACATATACAGCACTCGCGCAAACGAGGGTAGTGCTCCCACGGAATTACAAATGAAGGGTGAAATTTGAGCTGCTTTCCATGCTGGGTGGTGGATTGCGGCGGAACGCCAAACAGTTAATAGGTTCTGATGGGAGAGAGCTTTCAGTTTAATCACGAAAAGGGTATTTATGAAAGCATTTAGCACCTAACTTTTTCTTAATTTTCTCACCCATTTCCAGAGTGGTGTTTGTGTTTCGCATTCGGAGTTACTGTTGATGAATTGACTGAACTTCGACGAATTGCTTACGTCTGATGTGAACGAATTCCTCACGAAACGAAAATTGAGCTGGCGAATAAAAAAAAAGAAGTACATAACCCCTTACCCTCACAGATCGTAAAATCGGAACCTTTTCACGTTTACTCAATTTCGGTATGGAGGGTCTTCAATTTTATTGCAGTCAGTCAGCCAGTAATCCACTGATTCGAGCGTGGAGTAATTTCCGAAACGAAAGGATTTTCGGTAACATCTAGATATCCCAGGCAATTCTCTGTTTTACGATCGGACGGGGATGAATTACTGGTGCAAATATATGCATTGGAAATCGTTTCGATTTCTTTTTTTGGGACACAAGGTTGAATAACTTTTCTTAGAGAGATCAGGATTGGCACAGAAGATGGATATATTTGGACTACAGATCGCACAAGTCATTCCGGTTTTTTGTTTCTTCGCTCGCCTGCATTGATTATTTGTTTTACATTTCTCTTTCATGTAACTATTTGATTAACATTCGGTTCTTATGTCCTTGACGATTTATCTGGTAAAGATTCGACAAGGAATTCGAATTGAATTCAATCTGCAAACCATCCATACGAAATTTCGGAAATATTTGATATGAAATTGCACACTTAAAAGGTCAGGTTTACAACCAGAATCCGGTCAGGATTCCTCATCCGGATTTCGATCAAAATTCCATTTCTGGAATGCTGAAAGCAGAATTACATTTGAATCTCCAAAAGAATTCTGTTCGAAAAATCAAAAGAGTTCCGTTCGGGAGCGAAAAAAAGTTCCGTTCGAAACATAACACTGCTTCATTCGGAAGTCCAAATAGATTCCTTTCGAAATCCCAAAGAAGTTCTGTTCGAAAGCCTAATATATTTTGGTTCGTAAGTCCAAAGAATTGTATTACGAAGTCTCAAATGGCTTCACTCGGAAATCGAAAAGGGTTCCATTCGGAAGCACAAAAAAATCTGTTCAAAAGTCCAAAAGTCGTTCGGAAGTTCAAAAGTGTTCTGTTCAAAAGCCCAGAAGGATTCGAATTTGAATAACAGCGCCAGTGAATTCGGTTTTGAAGCCCTTCAAAAATTCCTTTCAAAAGAATCCGTTTAGAAATTCGAGGGAATTCCGTTCGTGAATCTTAAAGGATTCCATTCGGTGTCCTAAAGCATTCCGATCAGGAGTTCTTTTCGAAAGACCAAAAAAGTTCCGATAGGAAGTCAAAAATGATTATGTTCGGAAGCCTTAGATAATTTTAATTCCGCTCGAAACCCCAAATAAATCCCGTTCGCAAATATAAAAATACTCCTTTCGAAAGATCCATCCGAATTAAGGTCAAGAGCCCAAACGGAATGTGATCAGGAATCCATTCAAATTCCGGTGAGGATTTCATCATGAACACGAAGTCCGTTCAAGATTTCACCTGGAACACCATAAGAATTACATTCAAAATCCGGTATGGATTTCATTTAGAACACGGCCAATCATTGGCGTAAATAAGGGGGGGCCGGGGGGGGGCCTGGCCCCCTCCAGACCTACTTGTGGCTCCCCCCAGAAAATTTTGAAAAGTAATTCCAACTTAGTCAGTTTTTATTTCATTCACATATTTCCTACATATTTCCTACATATTTCTTAATTTTGATTATGAATTCTATAAACATATTTTTTGTTGCGTTATCACATCTATGACCATTTGTTCAGCAAAGCATCGAAATATTTAAGTTGGACCTCCGGGAACATTTTCTCGATTTTTAAGCTAAAATCAATGCCGCTTCTAATTTAGTTGCTAGCTTAAAATAATAAATTTGTTCTGCATTTGTTTGACTAGTATCGTGGTCGCAGAAACATAAAAACATAATTGTATTAGGATATAAATATTTCTGTTCTATTAAACTACCATCCGCTTCAAAAAAAACTGAAGCAACTACATCGAAATTAGCACATGTACACAAATCCGGTCAATGAAATTTCGAACGACCATTCTTTCGAAAATCTTCGAGTTAATCGCAGGGTATGCCGCAAAACAGCTGATCAAATTCCTATGGAGCTTTTTGTTCTCGCTATATAATTCTGGCACAGAAAGATATAAAATTATAAAACTTAAGAATCTTTGTTACAATGACAGAAAAATCAACAACGCATTCCATTGAAATTATTAGGACAAAACTTAGGCAACCTTCGCACTCACAACAGAGATTGCATTAAAGAAATATTTTTATAATCCTCAAAAGATCTTGTTCCATTTAATTTTTTGGCGATTTCATAAGGATCATCGGAAAACTCTTTTGTGCCTGCTTTAGTTAGAATTTGTTTTTAAGGATAAAAAAAATAGATTTAGAAACCAGTTCGTATCAGAAAACATTTCTTTTGCAGCACAATTCAGATCGATTTGGTTGCTTCTCAAGTCTCTTTGATTTTTGCAGAGAAATCTCTCACCTATTCAGAAAACCATAATAAAGCCTCTTCCTAACGTCAGTAACTACAAAAACCCTATGTTATTCTGGAATTGGATTTATGACTCATAATTTTATGACTCATGGAATTTATGACTCATAAAAAACACTTTAGGATTCCAAATTTGTGTTCATCGGAACTTAACTATTTCAGCACATAGCATACATTTTGGAATTGCATGAATACTTATATTGATTATGACAAAATTTCTTGGAATTTATTCAACATCTAAAGAGTTTCAAAAATTTCAAGTTTAAAAAAAATCGAGATCTTTATGCATTAAGTAATCATGGAAATGCTTGAAAACTTTCAGAAATATACTCATATCAAATTTCATTTATAGATAATTCGAAGAAGATTCTTGAATCTTAGATAACACACTTATCCACATTTAGTAACATGGAGAAGACAAGTTGACACAGACACAGTGATTTGAAGCAATCACAGCATCATTGGAAATCAATTGTATTATTCGCGATTTTTTTTTTATGTTAGTTCTAGGACAAATGAGCGATAAACTTAGTCAAACAATTTCTATTGCAATCCATGCGCACAGTGCTTTAAATCGCCTTTGAAAATTACATCCTACCAGCTGGTGCCATGGCCCCCCCTAGACCGAGACTCTAGTTACGCCTATGCGGCCAATATATGTAAGGAGTCGGCTGTGATTGAGGACAGTTCTCGGCTTTCAGTCTTAATAGGATCATAAACGGATATCCGTTCTAAACCTAACGTTTCGGTCATATTTATTGGTCTTCTTCAAAGGAAAGAAAACACTCCGTTCACTCTAATGCCTTCAGCATAATACCTCGTCAATATCACCGGTGATGCCAATCCGTTTTGTGTTGGCGATCTTTTCGAGTTCAAATTTCACAAATATTTAGCTACTTCCTACACTTCTCCTGTAACGGCACTTGCGCGCCAAATACTCTTTCTGTGTGAGCTGAGTGTGAACGGAGTGTTTTCTATCCTTTGAAAAAGGACAATCAAAGTAACCGAAACGTCAGGTTTAAACGAATATCCGTTTATGATCTTATTAAGACTGAAAGCCAAGATACGGCCAATAATCCAACCAAAATCCGGGCAGAAATTCGTTTGAAATTCGGGCAAGAATCCATTCGGAATCCGGTCAGGACGCCATCCACAATTAGGTCAGAATGTCATCCGGAATCCGGTCAGGCTACCATCCCGATTCTGGTCAGAATGCCATCCAAAATCCGGTAAGGATTTCATTCTCAATCCGGTCAGAATTCCATCAAGAATCCGGTCAAGATTCCATCCCAAATTCGGTCAGGATTCCATCCCGATTTCGGCCAGTATTCCTGCCGGAAGCCGATCAGGATTCCATCCGGAAATCTGGCAACGGTTCCATTCGGAATCTGGTCACGGTTCAATTTGGAATCTGGTAACGGTTCCACTCGGAATCTGGTCACGGTTCCATCCGGAATCCGATCAGGATGCCATCCCTAATTTGGTCAAGATTCCATCTTGAATCCAAACCGGAATCCTAACCGGATTCCGGATGAAATCCTGACCGGATTCCGGATGGAATCCTGACCGGATTCCGGATGGAATCCTGACCGGATTCCGGATGGAATCCTTACCGGATTCCGGATGGAATCCTTACCGGATTCCGGATGGAATCCTGACCGGATTCCGGATGGAATCCTGACCGGATTCCGGATGGAATCCTGACCGGATTCCGGATGGAATCCTGACCGGATTCCGGATGGAATCCTGACCGGATTCCGGATGGAATCCTGACCGAATTCCGGATGGAATCCTGACCGGATTCCGGATGGAATCCTGACCGGATTCCGGATGGAATCCTGACTGGATTCCGAATGGAATACTGACCGGATTCCGGATGGAATCCTGACCGGATTCCGGATGGAATCCTGACCGGATTCCGGATGGAATCCTGACCGGATTCCGGATGGAATCCTGACCGGATTCCGGATGGAATCCTGACCGGATTCCGGATGGAATCCTGACCGGATGGAATCCTGACCGGATTCCGGATGGAATCCTGACCGGATTCCGGATGGAATCCTGACCGGATTCCGGATGGAATCCTGACCGGATTCCGGATGGAATCCTGACCGGATTCCGAATGGAATCCTGACCGGATTCCGGATGGAATCCTGACCGGATTCCGGATGGAATCCTGACCGGATTCCGGATGGAATCCTGACCGGATTCCGGATGGAATCCTGACCGGATTCCGGATGGAATCCTGACCGGATTCCGGATGGAATCCGGATGGAATCCTGACCGGATTCCGGATGGAATCCTGACCGGATTCCGGATGGAATCCTGACCGGATTCCGGATGGAATCCTGACCGGATTCCGGATGGAATCCTGACCGGATTCCGGATGGAATCCTGACCGGATTCCGGATGGAATCCTGACCGGATTCCGGATGGAACCCTGACCGGATTCCTGGTGGAGTCCTGAGTGGATTCGAGATGGAATCCTGACCGGATTCCGGATGGAATCCTGACCGGATTCCGGATGGAATCCTGACCGGAATCCGGATGGAATCCTGACCGGATTCCGGATGGAATCCTGACCGGATTCCGGATGGAATCCTGACCGGATTCCGGATGGAATCCTGACCGGATTCCGGATGGAATCCTGACCGGATTCCGGATGGAATCCTGACCGGATTCCGGATGGAATCCTGACCGCATTCCGGATGGAATCCTGACCGGATTCCGGATGGAATCCTGACCGTTGGCCGGATGGAATCCTGACCGGATTCCGGATGGAATCCTGACCGGATTCCGGATGGAATCCTGACCGGATTCCGGATGGAATCCTGACCGGATTCCTGACCGGATTCCTGACCGGATTCCGGATGGAATCCTGACCGGATTCCGGATGGAATCCTGACCGGATTCCGGATGGAATCCTGACCGGATTATGGATGGAATCCTGACCGGATTATGGATGGAATCCTGACCGGATTCCGGATGGAATCCTGACCGGATTCCGGATGGAATCCTGACCGGATTCCGGATGGAATCCTGACCGGATTCCGGATGGGATCCTGACCGGATTCCGGATGGAATCCTGACCGGATTCCGGATGGAATCCTGACCGGATTCCGGATGGAATCCTGACCGGATTCCGGATGGAATCCTGACCGGATTCCGGATGGAATCCTGACCGGATTCCGGATGGAATCCTGACCGGATTCCGGATGGAATCCTGACCGGATTCCGGATGGAATCCTGACCGGGTTCCGGATGGAATCCTGACCGGATTCCGGATGGAATCCTGACCGGATTCCGGATGGAATCCTGACCGGATTCCGGATGGAATCCTGACCGGATTCCGGATGGAATCCTGACCGGATTCCGGATGGAATCCTGACCGGATTCCGGATGGAATCCTGACCGGATTCCGGATGGAATCCTGACCGGATTCCGGATGGAATCCTGACCGGATTCCGGATGGAATCCTGACCGGATTCCGGATGGAATCCTGACCGGATTCCGGATGGAATCCTGACCGAATTCCGGATGGAATCCTGACCGGATTCCGGATGGAATCCTGACCGGATTCGGATGGAATCTGACCGGATTCGGATGGAATCCTGACCGGATTCCGGATGGAATCCTGACCGGATTCCGGATGAAATCTTGACCGGATTCGGATGGAATCCTGACCGGATTCCGGATGGAATCCTGACCGGATTCCGGATGGAATCCTGACCGGATTCCGGATGGAATCCTGACCGGATTCCGGATGGAATCCTGACCGGATTCCGGATGGAATCCTGACCGGATTCCGGATGGAATCCTGACCGGATTCCGGATGGAATCCTGACCGGATTCCGGATGGAATCCTGACCGGATTCCGGATGGAATCCTGACCGGATTCCGGATGGAATCCTGACCGGATTCCGGATGGAATCCTGACCGGATTCCGGATGGAATCCTGACCGGATTCCGGATGGAATCCTGACCGGATTCCGGATGGAATCCTGACCGGATTCCGGATGGAATCTGACCGGATTCCGGATGGAATCCTGACCGGATTCCGGATGGAATCCTGACCGGATTCCGGATGGAATCCTGACCGGATTCCGGATGGAATCCTGACCGGATTCCGGATGGAATCTGACCGGATTCCGGATGGAATCCTGACCGGATTCCGGATGGAATCCTGACCGGATTCCGGATGGAATCCTGACCGGATTCCGGATGGAATCCTGACCGGATTCCGGATGGAATCCTGACCGGATTCCGGATGGAATCCTGACCGGATTCCGGATGGAATCCTGACCGGATTCCGGATGGAATCCTGACCGGATTCCGGATGGAATCCTGACCGGATTCCGGATGGAATCCTGACCGGATTCCGGATGGAATCCTGACCGGATTCCGGATGGAATCCTGACCGGATTCCGGACTGAATTCTGACCGGATTCCGGATGGAATCCTGACCGGATTCCGGATGGAATCCTGACCGGATTCCTGATCCGGCCAGGATTCCATCTTGAATCCGGCTAGGATTCCATCCGGAAACCGGCTAGGATTCCATCCGGAAACCGACTAGGATTCCATCCGGAACCGGCTAGGATTCCATCCGGAAACCGACTAGGATTCCATCCGGAACCGGCTAGGATTCTATCCGGAATCCGGCTAGGATTCCATCCGGAATCCGGCTAGGATTCCATCCGGAATCCGGCTAGGACTCCATCCGGAATCCGGCTAGGATTCCATCCGGAATCCGGCTAGGATTCCATCCGGAATCCGGCTAGGATTCCATCCGGAATCCGGCTAGGATTCCATCCGGAATCCGGCTAGGATTCCATCCGGAATCCGGCTAGGATTCCATCTGGAATCCGGCTAGGATTCCATCTGGAATCCGGCTAGGATTCCATCCGGAATCCGGCTAGGATTCTATCCGGAATCCGGCTAGGATTCTATCCGGAATCCGGCTAGGATTCCATCCGGAATCCGGCTAGGATTCCATCCGGAATCCGGCTAGGATTCCATCCGGAATCCGGCTAGGATTCCATCCGGAATCCGGCTAGGATTCCATCCGGAATCCGGCTAGGATTCCATCCGGAATCCGGCTAGGATTCCATCCGGAATCCGGCTAGGATTCCATCCGGAATCCGGCTAGGATTCCATCCGGAATCCGGCTAGGATTCCATCCGGAATCCGGCTAGGATTCCATCCGGAATCCAGTCAGGATTCCATTCGGATTGTGCATTTTACCCTAATTATTCAGATAAAACTATCCAGCTTGCCTGCGAGCTAGTCTGACGTATGTGGGGATTAACTGCACCCACCGTTCCGAGCATTTTGATCAATGTGGTATACATTTAAGAAGGATTATATTTTTTTCATCAGCACCTTCTTTTATGCCACATTGGTCAGAATGCTTGGAACGGTGGGTGCAGTTGACCTCCAAAAACGTCAATCCAGAGACTAGCCCGCAGGCAAGCTAGTCGCCATTACCGCTCGCGGAAAACTGAGTAATGGGCACATTTTTCGGCGTTTCGTTGTGTACACCACCGGAAATAGTTAAAATACCAGCGCTGTTTTTCATACAAAATGGTCATATTTGAGTATCAACATCTTGATTTCTAGCGATTAGATTAAGGACATAATTGGCCTCCCAGCCTAAAATGACCTGAAGTTTTAATTAAGGATTGGTTTTTGTATCCATGTTTACTGGAAAGCCACTTTTATATTGGGCTCCAAACAAGTAGATGCATATAAATAGCAGACACAGACACACAAGACACAGTATTTGAAAATCTGGAACTTTGACGTTCGCATATAAAATTTGACAGTCACTCAACTTTGTTTTCGGACAAACGTAGCAAATGTAGCATGTACCTACGACATTTATAAACGAATGACTCCAAAGGGGCTGTATCCCTCATCGTATTATTTATTACTTCGTCATTTGGATGAATTTATGTTTCTTTCACTTTTGACACCTGTTCCATTGTGGTAAAGGCCATCAAATAGATCCTTCAATATGTTTAACAGCTAAAATTGATTAAATTATAGTCTTGCTGTCTGTTGGGATAATAATCTAATTGAGTAAAAATAATAGAGGTAAAAGTGCAACAGGTAACAAAAATAAATACATATATCGATTTTGTGCATTGCATTCCATTATCGGTGCAGTTTATACGAGCTTATTCTTCAGAACATTGTGAAACCTGAGCGCTTCGTTAATAGTTTCTCTTTGATGATTTATAAATTAGGCTAAATATAAAATGTATTATGTAAATAACATGCAACATATTTATTGTCAATTATATCCTATGATAAAACTAAACATGCACAAAGTTCAACAAAGAAACAGAAATATCATGTATCAAAAGAACGACATTCATTAGATTGTCACACAAATCCGCTCGTTACGTACTGGTATCTACAGTCGCAGTGGTGGGTGTGAATTTTCCTGTAGAATAAAAAGTAGAAGAGCAAAGTGAAAGCACATTTTTAGCACACATCTGTCATCCGATGCGATCCAGTTTACACGCTGGCACGGGTAGGGGGCGAAGGTGTGGAAAATCTCTGAATCAATGATGAGTTTATGTTGTTTCAAGGTTCGTGTCGAATATCCGTTGGCCAACGACGACGATAGCGACACGGTTCTGGTGTCTGTTTGTGTTGTGATGTGTTGTGTGAGGAAACCGTTTGCCGTTCCCCTCCTCTCACGCTGACTGTGTAGGAACACTAAGCCCAGTGGTTTATAATGATGATTGCTTCCATGTGAATCATTAATTAAAACGATCTCGTTCCCATGAATAAGTAAAACAACGTTCCGACCCGCAGGTCAACTCGACACTCACGCCACCGCCACCGAATGCGACAATGTTGTCGGATGTCGACACCATCGCCAGGCATTGATCCGGGGGACCACCAACCGAGCGCGAAATCGGCGGATCGTTAAACGGCGAGATTTCTCCGGGCCCGAAACGGAAGATAAATTATGAATTCAGAAATTTATTAACCTATTTCACTGTTTTGATGGCTGCGCGTTTCAAAGAAGATTGGAGATGGAACTTTTCCACTTATACGAAAATGTGTAAACTGTGATTGTATAAGGGCGAAGTGGGAGCATTCGATGGGGGCCATCTTTTTCCCAACGACTTCATACCTAATGTCATCATTATCGTAGCGAACACCGTGCTTCGCTACGAGGCAATTTGAGTCGCATCAAGGGATGCCGGTTGTGAAAAATTTACGGAAATAATTTGAACATAATTCACAAAATATTGAGATTTCTATGAGAACATGTTTTGCAGAGAACACATTCTCAGGATTCATTCAGTTTGGCCCTGGTCTTTTTAGCCCACAGGATTTTTTTCTCGGCATTGCTACTAGAATTTGAACTTGTAAGTAAGACTTTAATTTAAATAAAAGTGTATAAAATGGGCGGGGAGCAAACACAGTTTTTGTCGAAAATTTTAACAAAAGTAGTGTGTTAAGAAAATTATTTTGAGCTTTTTAGTGGAATATCTTCACTTGTCATAAGACGTGTTTGTACAATCCCATTTAATTCCACTCCACTTGAAGTCGAGTCAAGTACGAGACACTGAAGACGACCTTACTGTGGAGGTCCAAATACGTATCTGGCAAGGTACAATTAAGTGGTGGAATTAAATAGGATTGTACAAACTCGTCTTATGACAAGGGAAAAGTAGTTTTTTTTATATCTGCGACAATAATTTGACATATTAAGCAACTAGTTAGGCTCTCTTTTTGTTTCATGCTTATTTTGACCCATCGCAATTTGATTTTTTTTTTTTGATTTTATTATATTTATTTTATTAAAATTTATAACTAGTCCTACATAATCGTTATCTGTTGAGTTCCTTGCCACAATTAAGAATCTTCGTCGCGGTGGCGATATCGTAAGCAATGAGGTATAACCGAGCTGCGATTATTGCTAGTTGAAACTAAACAATTCAGAATCTTTGTCGAAAGTTATCTCAAATATCGATCCTGATCTTTTGAAATCAATTACAACAAACGATCAATACAATGTTGTCGTTTACTCAAAGTTCCCTTTCAATTTTTATCCTTGCTCGTTACCTATCGGAATTTCATTCACAAATGATATCAGAAGGCATTCAAGCTCTTTAGGCTTTTCTTAGACATTCAAGGCTTGATTAGCAACCGCTCAAGACTTCTTTCGAAAGCCCTCCAATGCTTCTTCCGGAAGCGCCCTCAATTTATATTTTGTGAGCCTCTCAATGTTTCTATAAGAAGCCCTTCAAGAGTTATTGCCGAATCCCTCAAGGCTATTTTCAAAAATCCTTCAGGGCTTCATTCGGAAACCCTTCAAAGCTTCTCTAATAAGCCTCTCAAGCCTTTTTCGTAACCCCGGGTTTTTTTTTCGGTAGCCCATCAAAGCTTCTCTCGATAGTCTCTGCTTAACCATCTTTTTTTGAAGCCCCTCATGGTTTTTCTTCGAAATCCGGTTAAGGATTATTTTAAAAGCCCATCAAGGCTTCTTTCGAAAGCCCCTCAAAGTTTATTTCTAAAGCCTTTCAAGGATTTTTTTAGAAGCCTTCAAGAAACTCAATTCATATTTTGTGAGCCCCTCAAATTTTCTATCAGAAGTCCATCAAGGTTTCTTCCGAAAGCCCTTTAAGATTTATTTATAAAGCCCGGAGGTTTCTTTCGGTAGCCCCTCAAAGCTTCTTTCGTTAGCCTCTCAAGGTTTGTTTTGGAAGTCCCTCAAGGTTTCTTTCGGAAGCCCCAAATGTTTTTTTTTCCAAAGCCGCTTGTTACGTACTGGTATCTACTGTACGAGGATTATTTTAAAAGTTCATCAAGGCTTCTTCCAAAAGCCCCATCATGGCTTCTTTCGGTTGCCCCTGAAAACTTCTTTCTCAAGGTTTATTTTGGAAGTCCCTCTGGGTATCCTTCGGAAGCTCCTTAAACCTCTTTTTCAAAAGACTCTCACGGCTTCTTTCGGAAGCTTTTCATCTTTTTTTCCGAAAGCTGCTCAAGGACTTTTTTAAAAGTCCATCAAGGCTTCTTCCGAAAGGCCCTTAAGGTTTATTTCAAAATCCCTTCAAGAATTTTTTCAGAAGCCTTCAAGAAGAAGCTCTTCATGACTACTAGCAAAAGCCTCTCAAGGTTTATTTTGGCCCCTAAAGGTTTATTTTGAATAGCCAACCATACCTTCAAGGCTTATTCCGGAAGCCCCTCAAGGGTTCTTGTAGTTGTAGAAGACCATCAAATGTTCTTTTAGAAGCCCTTCTAGCCTTCTATTAAAAGCTTCTCAGGCTTATTTTGAAAGCCTCTGAAAGCTACTTTCGGAAGCCCAACAAAGCTTTTTTCAGTAGCTTCGCAAGGCATATTTCTGAAGCCCATCAAGGTTTCTTTCGGAAGCCACTTAGGGGTTATTTCCAGAGCCCATCAAGGTTTCACTCGAAAACCTCTCAAGACTTATCTCGGAAGCTTTTCAACGCTTCTTCCGGAAACCCCTCGTGGCTTTTTGGAAACTTATTACAGAAGCTTCCAAAACCTATTGCGGAAGACTTTCAAGGCGCTTGAGGGTTATTTGGCCGAATACTTGAGATTTGTTTTTATTTCAAATGCGCGAAGCGTGCAATTTGCAGTGCCAAAGGGTAAGAAAGCAAAGAAAAGTGAGAGGTTCGGGATTCGGCTTTACAGTCTCACAATTGTTCAAACCATAATGTTTTAACTGTCCGACGTTTCGGCTGAGTTCGGCAGCCTCTTCTGGGGGAAATTAGTAAATAGTTTTTGATAAAATCCACGATAATCAAAATAGAAAACATGAATGACTACACGACACAAGATTACAGTGTAACAAAACAACGAAAACAGTAACAGTAAGAAGGCTGCTGAATACAGCCCAAACGTCAGGCAGTTAAAACATTATTGTTTGAAAAAAATTGAGACTGTAAAGCCAAATCCCATCACATATATTTAACAGTCGAGAAACCATAGAGTTGAAAAGAAGTAAGTAGTATAGCCGGCCAAGGGCCGAAAATCTCGTTAACAAAGATAAACAATAAGTAAGTTGTTAGCAACGAGTAGCAAGAAAAAATAAGTAAAAAGCAAGTAGTGAGAAGGGATATGTGATAGTGAGGTGGCGCGAAATAGCAAGCGATAAAGAGAAGTGAGAAATGATAATAAGGAAGTGAGAAGTTAGATAGAAAGAAAAAGGAAGAAAGATGAATGAAGAATAAATAAGCAAACAAGAACGAATAAATATGACGAAGAAAAAAGAAAAGAAGAAGTAAAAAAATAAATAGTGAGAGAAGAAGAAGGAGAAAAGAGGAATTAAATTGGAAAAAGGAAGTAGACAAAACGAAAAATAAGAAAGAAGATGAAAAAAGGAAAACATAAGAAACAAAAAAGAAGAAATAAGAAAGAAGGAAGAAGAAATAACGAAAGAAGAAGAAGAAGGAAAAAACAAAAAAGAAGAAGAAAAAAATGATGAATAAATTAGTAAAAGGAAGAAGTATGAACGAAAAAGGAGCAGGGCAGAGGGAACAAAAAAGAATAAAATAATAAGTAGAAAGAATTGGAAAAAAAAGGAATAAGAAAAAATAATGATGGAATAAGTGAAAGGAACAAAGAAGTATGAAGGGAGAAAGCATAAAAAATAATGGAAAAAGGAGAAGGAGGAAGAAAGAAATACAAACGAAGAAGAAAACAGTAATAAAAGCAAAAAATTAGGAGGAGGAAGAAGAAAGAAGGAAGAGAAAATATGGAAAAAAAAGGAAGAATGTGGAAGAAGAGAAAGAATAAAGAAAGAAAAAGGTAGAAAGAAGAAAAAGCAATTAGGAAGAAGGAAGAATCTTCACACTTCCCGCTTATCAATTCGCACTTCTTATTTAACACTTTTCCGTTCTTACTACTTACTTCCCAAATCTCACTTTTTTTCATTTCTCATACCTAAATTGTAACTTCCAACTCCAGTCTTTGTTTTTGCTATGTGAAATGAGAAGTGAGAAATGTCTCATTCCCCATTTCTCACTTTAGGCCTCAAGGCACCAATCTCATGTACTTGCTCAGTCGGGCATTGTATAGCCAGTCACGATGTGTACAATCACCTAAGCTTCACAATTCGCACTTCTTGCAGTCTGAGGGTATTTCTTCATATGTTCGGACGAGCTGCGAGGCGGCAATGTCCCAGTGGGGGATGTAATGCCAATGAAGAAGAAGGGGCTTTGACATTTTCTTACGTTTCATATAAATAAAAAAATATTTGTGAGGGTAAAAACTTATACGGGGGGGGGGTTGAACAACCCAGAGAAATTGCTTACGTAATTAGTGTACTGCCCCTAAGTACACGGACGTATTACCAATTATACAGCTGCCCTTGCGAGAAGTTGTCCCATAACCAGCCAATAACGATGGGATATTAGTCAATTCCCCGTATCCATAATTGAACATCTTTTCCAAAAAAGCAAAAATCTGACTTCCCTCACAAGTCATTAATCAAGAAAATTGGTAAATTACGAAAAATAACCAAAGCACCCCGTCTAAAGGCGGTCTTGGGCTTTAGAGGGTTAATTAGTGCGCGATTAAACGTGTTTCGTACCGGACGCACAACTTTTGCTAGATCCGATTGGTTAGTTCTGTTTTGTGGTGTCGGAAAGTAAATTAATTAGTGCGCGATCAAACGTGTTTCGAATCGGACGCAGAGCTTTAGCGAGATCCTGGTGATTAGTTATGTTTTGTGCTGTCGGAAAGTAAATGCCCGAGTAGCACAAATGTTTCAATAAAATTGCTACAACTTATATATGACCAGATTCAGTCACATCCAAGTCGCAGTAACTAAATTCGCTTCGATTGTGCTGCTTGGGTGAATCAGTCGGTCGGAAAGTAAATCAATCATTGCGCATTTGCTCGCGTTTTCTATCGGACGCAGAACGATCGCACGAACATCCAAATGCTTGGTTCTGCTTGTGGGGTGAGTAAATTGCTTTCTATATATATCCTTCTCATCTAATCGACTATGCCTTCCCCGTGGTGCTTACGGAGATGCAGGGGATTCCTCTTCCTTTCCTAATCCTAAATTGACTTTGAAGACGTGGTCGTTCTTCATCAGCAACTGTACTGATCAAGGAAGGTTGTGTTGCTGATGAAGAATGTGTGTAGTCGCCAGACATTCCAAATACTCATGCTCCTCCAATGTGAACGTGCACCATACACATGTGGAAGTGTTGGCTTGAGAAATGGATTGCGATTTGACTATGCGTCCAATATGGGAATCTCTAGCTCATTCAGTAGCCACTGGGTTGCAAAGGCCGACGGAGGTCCTTCGTAGCTTAGTTGGTTAAAGCACCAGTCTAGCGTACTGAGGGTCGTGGGTTCGAGTCACATCGAAGGGAAAGTGGTTACCTCCTATACATTTTTCAAATCAATATCTTACACAAAATGTACATATTCACATATGAGTTTTCAGAACATAGTAAATAATGTCCAAGTTGGGTGGGTTAAGCCCTGGAATACAGCCAATTAACTTTGATTGAAAAGAATAGTTTCTAAATCTCAAGAAGGCTACTCAATTGTGGAGCTATGCATATTTGTTGTTTCTTGGTCTATAATGACAAGCAAACACGAAGGGAGCAGTTAATCAAGCTAAGCTAAGCAAATATTCGGCCAAAAGGCATTTGGCCAAACGACACGTTCGAACAAATATCATTTGGTCATCTGGCAATCGGCCAAATGGCCTACCACCTTCGAATTTTATTTCGGATGCCCCTCAAGGGTTCTTTTGAAAGTCCTTCAAAAGACTCAAAAGGCTTAGTGCAAAAGCATCTCGAAGTTTCTTCCAAAACCTCCTCTGGACTTTATTCAGAAGCTTCTCAACCACAGTAACATTTGAATATTATACAGCTTTTATAGAAGTGTTGTAGAGCAAATGAAGGTTTTGAAGACCGTCTTGAAATTAAAAAAAGGTAACTGGGGAAGGCTTCTCTTGGTAGTCTGGTCAAGTCTTTTTTCGAAAGCCCCTCAAGAATTGTCCCAGATGCCTCTCACCACTTCTTTGGAAGCTTCTCATGACATGTTTGGAAAGCCTCTCAAGGCTTGTTTCGAGAGCATCTTACCCTTTTTCGGAATCTTCTTTCAAAAGCCATCTCAAGGCTTCTTTTGAAAGCCCCTCAAGGCATATTTCAGAAGCTTTTCATGCTATATTCGAAAGCCCCTCCTGGCTTCTTTTGGAAGCAGCTCTCGGGTTCTTTCGGAAGCCCCTCAAGACTACTTTTGAATGTATCTGAAGGTTTTTTTTTCCGAAAGCCTCTCAAGGCATATTTTCAAGCCTTTCGGGGCTTCTATTGAAAGCCTTAAGAAAACACTTCAGGGTTTCATTCAATAGCCAACAAGGCTTCTTTCGTTAGCTTCTCAAGAAGCCCACATTACCACTCAGGCTTATTTCGTAGGTCACGTGAGTCCTGTTTCAGAAGCCTCCTAAGTCGTATTTCAAGGCTTTTTCAGAAGTTTCTCAAGGCTTTTTTTGCGGTAGCTTCTCAAGACTTCATTAGAAAACTCTTCAGGGTTTTATTCGGGAGCATATAATCCGCGTAGCACATTTTAGACCGATTTGTTTGCAGCAAACCATATACGACTGGATTTGGTCGTACACAGCTCACAGTAACTCGCGTATAGCAAGTGTGCTGCATAGGAAGCTTTCTTCCGACAGCCGGATCCCCCACCTCCTACACGCTTATTTCGAAAGGCCCGTAAATCCTGTTTTGGAATGCTTCGTAAGTTCCGCTTCGGAAGCCCCTCTAAGTAAATTTCAGACGATCAAAAGATTTTTTTCGGAAGCTTTTCAGGGCATCTTTCGGAAGCCACTCAATGTTCCTTTTCGAAGCCTCTTTCTTTTAGAAGCACCATTTCCAAAGGCCCTTAAATATTCTTTCAAAAACCTCTAAGGGCTCCATTAGAATGCCGCTCAAGCATATTTCGGGTTTCAATTTTTTTGGGATGCGCTACAAATCTTTTTTTTTTCTGTTTCTCCTAGGACTGGTGGTAACTCGGTGGCATCCACGGTGTTTAAAATGTTCTCACCCTCCAAACAAAATAAAAATAGTGTAAATTTCATCATAATAAGTGTCTTATATTATGTAAAAATATTATTAAAAAAACAATCCTTTAGTAGTACATTTTTCATAAAAGCAAATGTCATTCCGTGCCGATAGTTCGAACGAGCCAGACGTGTGTGCTGTGTCTCATCGCGGATTGTGTTCGGTAGTGAAAAGGCTATTGTGTTGTGCTGCTACCTACGGATCCAAGGCGATCACTGTCGGCGAGTGAAGTAGCTGCTTCTGGCGACGCCAGTGAAGCAGGCTATTGTTACTGCTGCTACCTACAGCAGCAGGGGCAGATAAGTGGCAAAACTTTTTATTGTTCTCCCTTCTGTTTGATACAGAGTGGGACTGCTTAGAATTAATCAAATTAGTTTTTTAAGTTTTTTTCTACTTTGCTATTAGTTTTAAGTTAGTATAAGCAAAATTATCCTTCCACCTTGCGGGGTGAGAATGGAGGCGGAGACTGGAGAAGGCAGTGTGCCTGCTAAAGATGGAGGGCGCACTCGATTGTACCATGCGGCTTCGCCTGGGCCTTGGGTTGTTTACTTTCGGCAGAAAGTAAAAAGCCTAGATTTTCTCGGCATTAAACGAGATTTGACGCGTCGTTTTCCGAAGCTTGATTTTAGCCAGATCAACAGGAACAAACTACGCATCACCGCACCTACATACCAGGTGGCGAATGAAATTGCTGGCGACAGGGCGTACAATGTTGAATATATGGTTTATGTCCCCTCGCGGGAGGTCGAAATTGAAGGTGTGATCAACGCAGCGAGCCTGACTTGCAAGGATGTACTTGCGGGAAAAGGCCGCCTAAAGAATGCAATTGAGTCTACCGTGGATATTCTGGACTGCAAGGAATTGCATTCAGCAGCCACGGTAGATGGAAAGAAGGTATATTCCAAGTCAGGTTCGCTTCGGGTGACGTTCGCCGGTTCGATGCTCCCAAAATATGTTGATATTGAAAACATGCTATTTCCGGTGCGTCTTTTTGTGCCAAGGGTATTTAATTGTACCAACTGCAAACAACTTGGTCACACTGCCGAGTTTTGTGACAACAAACCACGTTGTGGCAAATGTTCTGAAAGGCATCGGGAGGAGTCCTGCCAGCAACAAGCAACAAAATGTGCTTATTGTGGTTTGAATCCTCCCCATGGTTTGCAAGAATGCCCGGTGTACAAAAAGCGCACCCAAAAAGTGAAGCGCTCGTTGGTACAGCGCTCCAAGCAGTCGTATGCGGAAATGGTTAAGTCGCAAGACACATCCGCCACAGGCACTGCATCGACTGCATCGACTGCTATTTCAGCCACCGTTCGTGTAAGTGATTATTATGATTCCATATCCATTGATGAATTGGACTCTGACGCAGCCGATATGGATGATCCTGCGGAGGTACACGTGCCCGAAAAGAGGAAGCAACCGTCTTCCCCGGGATCGCGCCGCAAGAGAACAAAAATCATCCATAAAAGCTTGGCAAAATCTGAAGGTAATGGGGGTTTATTTAAAATCCCGAAGCAACCTGTTCCTACTGCTTCTTTTGATCCTAGTTGCAGTAAGACATTCCCGCCATTGCCAAAATCCGAAACATCCGGCTAAGAGAATCAACGAAAGAAAAAAAGTAATTCGCACTTCTAGTAAAAGTATTCCGTCCAAGCGAGGAATGATCTCCTTTAAGGACCTTGTGGACCGTTTTTTGAATTTATTTAATATTCCGAATTCATTGAGGCCTATAATTGACCTTTTATACCAACAGTGGAAAGTTATCTGAAGCAATTGACTGTTTCATGGCCCTTCTTGCAGGAATTGTATCTTTCGATGGATAATACGGCCAATACCCAAGATACAATCACTGTGCTGCAGTGGAACTGTCATAGTCTTAAAATAAATTAGACGTGTTCAAGTTTTTGATTCGCAATTCCGATTGCGATGTATTTGCACTCTGTGAAACATGGCTTTCTTCTGAAGATGAAATCAACTTCCACGATTTTAACATTATTCGCCAAGATCGGAATGATCATTATGGTGGCGTTCTTTGGGGATCAAAATGCTACTCCTTCTACAGAATTCCATTCCGACTGTTCCCGGCTTAGAAATCGTCGCATACCAAGTAAATGTGAAGAATAAAGATCTTTGCATAGCTTCAGTGTACATTCCTCCAAATGCCTCTATTAATCGTCGACATTTTGGAGCGCAGTCTCCTCCTATCATCTCCAGTATTGATATTGGGTGATATGAACGCACATGGTATTGGATGGGGCGAAACGTATGACGATTATAGAGCGCCTATTTTCTATGATTTGTGTGACGATTTCAATTTGAATATTTTGAACACTGGTGAAGTAACTCGAATAGGACCAAATGGTCAACAAAGCCGTATTGATCTGTCTTTATGTTCAAATTCACTATCATTAGATTGCACGTGGAAGGTAATTCAAGATCCCCATGGTAGTGACCATATGCCGATAGTCACCACAATTAAGAGTGGCTATCAACAATCTGAGCCAGTTAATGTTCCTTTCGATCTCACGAAGAACATTGACTGGCAAAAATTTGCATCGGCGGTAGAAATTGGTATTGAATCAACTGATACTCTTCCACCTTTGGATGAATATCGATTCCTTATTGAGTTGATTCAAAAAGCGCACTAGAAGCTCAGAAACGAAGCGTTCCAAGTACATCTGTCATAAGAAGACCAGCCACTCCTGGATGGGATGATGAATGTACTAAGTTGTATTCTGAGAAATCTGATGCCTTCAAGGCCTTCCGTAAACACGGAAGGTCAGAGCTTTGAAGAGTATTTGAGGCTCGAAAGAAAACTCAAAAATCTTCTCAAGGCAAAAAACGTAGCTACTGGCGACGTTTTGTCGAGGACTTTCACGAGAAACCTCAATGACAACACTTTGGAAAACGGCTCGCAACATGCGGAACCGCATTTCCACCAATGAGAGTGAAGAATACTCCAATCGATGGATATTCAACTTCGCAAAAAAGGTCTGCCCAGATTCCGTACCAGCAGAACCGCTATTTCGAGAATCAGTCACTGATCCCGGTTCTTTGGGTGGACCATTCACAATGCTGGAACTTTCTATGTTTCTTCTTTCATCGAATAACTCTGCTCCGGGATGCGATAACATCAAATTCAATCTTCTTAAAAACCTCCCAGATATCGCAAAAAGACGATTACTTGACCTGTACAACTGTTTCATGGAGTACAACATTGTGCCACCTGAATGGCGACAGGTCAAAGTAATAGCTATTCAAAAGCCTGGGAAACCAGCTTCTAATCACAATTCATACCGACCGATTGCCATGCTATCATGCATGAGAAAGTTATTAGAGAAAATGATCCTTTCAAGAGTCGACCATTATGTCGAAGAAAATGCATTGCTCTCAAATACTCAGTTTGGTTTTCGAAAAGGTAAAGGAACAAACGATTGTCTAGCGTTGCTCTCTTCAGATATTCAGCTGGCCTTTGCGCACAAGGAGCAATTGGCTTCAGTATTCTTGGATATTAAGGGCGCTTTTGATTCAGTTTCCATAGAAGTACTGTCAGACAATCTGCACAGTAGTGGATTACCCGTTATTTTGAACAATTTCTTGTATAATTTGTTGGCAGAAAAACAAATGAACTTCACACTCGGCACTCTGACAACTTCCAGAAATAGCTACATGGGCCTTCCCCAAGGATCATGTTTAAGTCCCTTGCTTTATAATTTCTATGTTAAAGATATTGACAATTGTTTGGAAGGACAATGCACGCTCAGACAACTTGCAGATGATGCCGTGGTCTCTCTAAGAGGTCCATGTGCAGCTGTCTTGCAAGGACCATTGCAAAGTACCCTGGATAATCTGACTGTTTGGGCCAGACATCTAGGGATCGAGTTTTCACCGCAAAAAACTCAGTTGGTTGTGTTTACTAGGAAGCGGTACCCAGCTCAACTGAAACTAAAACTGTTGAATGATGACATCAACCAATCTTTATCTTCTAAATACCTTGGGGTCGTGTTTGATTCTAAATGTACTTGGAAACTCCATTTTGAGTATTTGATACAAAAATGCCGGAAAAGGATACATTTTCTACGTTCTATCTCCGGAACCTGGTGGGGTGCTCACCCGGAAGACCTCATCAAACTTTATAGAACGACTATTCTCTCTGTTTTAGAGTATGGCTCTTTCTGCTTCCTCTCAGCAGCTGATTGCCACCTGATCAAATTGGAACGAATTCAGTATCGTTGTTTGCGTATTGCCCTTGGCTGCATGCATTCAACGCATAACATGAGCCTGGAGGTGCTTGCTGGAGTCACTCCTTTAAAGCACCGTTACTGGGAGCTCTCACTTAGAATACTCGTCAAATGTGGAACAAGTAACACACTTGTTCTAGATAACTTCGATAATATGCTTGAACTAACTTGTCGTTCAAGATTCCTTAGAGTCTATCTCAACTACATTTCTTCAGATCTTTGTCTTCCGTGTTATAATCCACCTCGAGTTCACTTCACCAACGACAGTTCCTCAATTGAATACGATCTGTCCATGAAACATGCTATTCAAGGAATACCAGATCATCTTCGAAATATTTCTATTCCTTCCATTTTTTCTGAAAAATATGAACATGTCAATTGCAACAGCAGATATTTCACTGATGGTTCTCGCATTAACGGATCCACTGGCTTCGGTGTTTTCAATGTAACTTCAACCACCTTCCGAAAACTTCAGGAACCGTGTTCGGTTTATGTTGCTGAGCTGGCAGCAATTAACTTCGCTTTGGGGATAATTTCCAATCAGCCCGTAGACCATTATTTCATCTTCTCGGATAGTCTTAGTTCTATCGAGGCACTCCGGTCGATGAAACCTGTTAAGCACGCATCTTACTTTCTTTCAAACATAAGAGAGCAGATGCGTGTTTTGGTCGAAAGATCATTCAAGATTACCTTTGTTTGGGTCCCATCTCACTGCTCAATCTACGGCAACGAGAAGGCAGACTCGCTGGCAAAGGTGGGCGCACAGGAAGGTGAGGTTTATGATAGACAATACTCGAGCAACGAGTTTTTCCCATTAGTCCGTCAGAGTACTCTTCAAAGTTGGCAAAGAAATTGGACACACAACGAACTTGGACGGTGGCTATTTTCCATAGTTCCAAAAGTTTCTGGGCGAGCGTGGTTCAGAGGTGAGGACTTAAGTCGAGGCTTCATTCGCACGATGTCGAGGCTTATGTCCAATCACTATTCACTAAACGCACATCTGTACAGAATAAACCTTGTCGATAGCAACTTATGTAGGTGCGGTGCCGGTTATGATGACATCGATCACGTAGTTTGGTCCTGCTCGGAAAATGACGCCTCCAGAGAGCAATTATTGGATACCCTTGTGGCCCGAGGTAAACAACCCTTCAGGGAAGTTCGCGGTGTTTTGGGAGATCGTGATGTTGTCTATATGCAGGCCATTTATGGTTTTCTTTGTTCTTCTGACATCAAAATCTAATACATATTTTGTTATTTTTTTTCTCTTTCTTCAAAGTTTTTTTTAAGTCTCTGCCTTTCTGTTCAGTAGAGCTCCGTAGCTCTGGCCATCCGGAAGATGCTCTCAGTCGAACCATTCCTCGAGCACGACGACACGCCACATCGTCACTTACGCCAAATGCCCGGATGAGAAGCTGAAATTTCCTGATCCCAAATCCTAAGCCCCGTCCATCCTTAAACATTGTAAACTAACCTCGAGTCACCACGAGTACGCTGGCTTCTACCCCCCTCTTACTAACCGTATAATAAAATGATATTGATTGTATATATCACAAAGAACAATGGCTCCGTAAAGTGTTATACACGCCTGAGCCTACCAAATAAACGAAATTGGAAAAAAAAAGCAAATGTCGTCAGGCTCATGAACATCTCAAACATAATTGGTGTGACGCCTCTAAATGATTTTTGAAGCCCCTAAGGGATTCTTTCGGATACTCTTCAAGGCTTTATTCTCATGCCGCTCAGAGTTTCTTTTAGTAGCTTTTCTTTTTGAAGCCCTTAAGGTTGTAGGAAATGTGTTTGGATAATGCGTTACCCGAGCAAAGCTTGAGAGCAAATCGATAACTAATTTTGTTGTTGTGGAATCGCCTAATTTTGATAACTCAGGTTGATATCCTTTTGGTCGTTTTAACAATTAAAAGATCAAAATCTACAGCAGAAAAATCTTACTGTGATATCAAATCGAAAACTATTCCTGCTATCGATGAGAGCAAATCGAAAACTAATTTTGTTATTGCTTACGATAACAAAATAAGCGCACAGTTTGATGTCAGATAATATAATTTAGAAATCAACAGCAAAATGAGATCAAAATATGTAATCAGTCATGATGATTCTTATTTGAAAACAAATTATGATTTCAATTTGATATCTATGAAATATGTTTTCTATCTTCTTCTTCTTCTTCTTCTTCTTCTTATTGGCATTACATCCCCACACGTGGACAGAGTCGCCTCGCAGCTTAGTGTTCATTAAGCACTTCCACAGTTAAGTATTTACTGCGAGGTTTCTAAGCCAGGTTACCATTTTTGCATTCGTATATCATGAGGCTAGCACGATGATACTTTTATGCCCAGGGAAGTCGAGACAATTTCCAATCCGAAAATTGCCTAGACCGGCACCGGGAATCGAACCCAGCCACCCTCAGCATGGTCTTGCTTTGTAGCCACGCGTCTTACCGCACGGCTATGGATGTTTTCTATATGCTCTCTTTATGTTTTCAGACTTTGCTCGGGTAGCAACTGATATCCTTCCTTTTTTTTAAACTGCTTTGTTTCTCTGGCTGCAATCTGGCACTTCGACTAATTCTTGTAGGCCATGCAATTGTCCTGCAATTCCTCATTTTTGTTTCGAACAGAAAGCTAATATAATAGCTAATATAATAAAAGCTAATATGGTGTGGAACGGTTTATCTGTATTAGCTATATGCGACTCTCCTGTGGGCAATGAAAAAAAAAACTCTCCAGTGGGCAATGACCACGGATAGTAAATTCGTCCTTTTATACTTCCAAGGGTTTCAGGCAGCTTTCTCGGGGCTGTTGGTTCTTGATGAGCACTACTTCATACTATTAGACACTTTTGTACTGCCTGCTTTACATCATTATCCATTGTAGACAACTGTTTTGGTCTTTCTACTTTCTACTTCAAATGAAAACAAAAAAAAATGATACAAGAGGGCTTGGTAGTCATATGGCTACTGCTTCTGCCTCATACGCAGGAGGTCGTGGGTTCAATCCCAGGTCCGTTCCATTCTCCTACTTTGTATCTTTCTCTTTATTTCTCATGTTCTAGCAATCGCTAAAACTGGAAATGGACTTTCCATACCGTTTCCAATACTATTCCTATACCTTCAACTTGAGTATTCTAACAGTAATCTGCTATTCATTCCGTGCCGATAGTTCGAACGAGCCAGACGTGTGTGCTGTGTCTCATCGCGGATTGTGTTCGGTAGTGAAAAGGCTATTGTGTGGTGTGCTCCTACCTACGGATCCAAGGCGATCGCTGTCGGCGAGTGAAGTAGCTGCTTCTGGCGAGGCCAGTGAAGCAGGCTATTGTTACTGCTGCTACCTACAGCAGCAGAGGCAGATAAGTAGAAACGTTTTTATTGTTCTCCCATCTGCTTGGCTCGGAGTGGGACTGATAAAATAAATCAAATTAGTTTTTTTAAGTTTTTTTTCTGATTGGCTATTAGTCTTAAGTTAGCATAAGCAAAATCATTCTTCCACCTTGCGGGGTGAGAATGGAGGCAGATACTATGGAAGGCAATGTGCCTTCAAAAGATGCAGGACGCACACGATTGTACCATGCGGCTTCGCCTGGGCCTTGGGTTGTTTACTTTCGGCAGAAAGTGAAGAGCCTAGATTTCCTGGGCATAAAACGAGATTTGACGCGTCGTTTTACGAAGCTTGAATTCAACCAAATCAACAGAAACAAACTACGCATCACCGCACCTACATACCAGGTGGCGAATGAAATTGCGAAAGACAGGGCGTACAATGTTGAATATTTAGTTTATGTGCCCTCGCGGGAGGTCGAGATAGAAGGCGTAATCAACGCAGCGAGCTTGACTTGCAAGGATGTGCTTGCAGGGAAAGGTCGCCTAAAGAATGCCCTGCAATCTACCGTGGATATTCTGGACTGCAAGGAATTGCATTCAGCAGCCACGGTAGATGGTAAAAGGTTTATTCCAAATCAGGCTCGCTTCGGGTGACGTTCGCCGGTTCGATGCTTCCAAAATATGTCGATATAGAAAATATGTTGTTTCCGGTGCGTCTTTTTTTGTGCCAAGGGTATTTAACTGTACCAACTGCAAACAACTTGGTCACACTGCCGAGTTTTGTGACAACAAACCACGTTGTGGCAAATGTTCAGAAAGGCATCGGGAGGAGTCCTGCCAACAACAAGCAACAAAATGTGCTTATTGTGGGTTGAATCCTCCCATGGTTTGCAAGAATGCCCGGTGTACAAAAGCGCACCCAAAAAGTGAAGCGCTCGTTGGTACAGCGCTCCAAGCAGTCGTATGCGGAAATGGTTAAGTCGCAAGACACATCCGCCACAGCCACTGCATCGACTGCTATTTCAGCCACCGTTCGTGTAAGTGATTATTATGATTCCATCTCCATTGATGAATTGGACTCTGACGCAGCCGATATGGATGATTCTGCGGAGGTACACGTGCCCGAAAAGAGGAAGCAACCGTCTTCCCCGGGATCGCGCCGTAAGAGAACAAAAGTCATCCATAAAAAGCTTGCCAAAATCTGAAGGTAATGGGGTTTATTTAAAATCCCGAAGCAATCTGTCCCTACTGCTTCTTTTGATCCTAGTTGCAGTAAGGCATTCCCGCCATTGTTTAAATCCGATGTTTCGAAGAAACATCCGGCTAGAGAATCAACGAAAGAAAAAACAAATTCGCACTTCTAGAAAAGTATTCCGTCCACGCGAGGATTGATCTCCTTTAAGGACCTTGTGGACCGTTTTTTGAATTTGTTCAATATTCCGAATTCATTGAGGCCAATCATTGACCTCTTTATACCAACAGTAGAAAGTTATCTGAAGCAATTGACTGTTTCATGGCCCCTTCTTGCAGGAATTGTATCTTTCGATGGATAATACGGCCATACAAGATACAATCACTGTGCTGCAGTGGAACTGTCACAGTCTGAAAAATAAATTAGACGGGTTCAATTCCGCAATTCCGATTGCGATATATTTGCGCTCTGTGAAACATGGCTTTCTTCTGAAGATGAAATCAACTTCCACGATTTTAACATTATTCGCCAAGATCGGGATGATCATTATGGTGGCGTTCTTTTGGGGATCAAAAAATGCTACTCCTTCTACAGAATTCCCATTCCGACTGTTCCCGGCTTAGAAATCGTCGCATACCAAGTAAATGTGAAGAATAAAGATCTTTGCATAGCTTCAGTGTACATTCCTCCAAATGCCTCTATTAATCGTCGACATTTTTGGAGCGCAGTCTCCCTCCTATCATCTCCAGTATTGATATTGGGTGATATGAACGCACATGGTATTGGATGGGGCGAAACGTATGACGATTATAGAGCGCCTATTTTCTATGATTTGTGTGACGATTTCAATTTGAATATTTTGAACACTGGTGAAGTAACTCGAATAGGACCAAATGGTCAACAAAGCCGTATTGATCTGTCTTTATGTTCAAATTCACTATCATTAGATTGCACGTGGAAGGTAATTCAAGATCCCCATGGTAGTGACCATATGCCGATAGTCACCACAATTAAGAGTGGCTATCAACAATCTGAGCCAGTTAATGTTCCTTTCGATCTCACGAAGAACATTGACTGGCAAAAATTTGCATCGGCGGTAAAAATTGGTATTGAATCAACTGATACTCTTCCACCTTTGGATGAATATCGATTCCTTATTGAGTTGATTCAAAAAAGCGCACTAGAAGCTCAGAAACGACGCGTTCCAAGTACATCTGTCATAAGAAGACCAGCCACTCCTGGATGGGATGATGAATGTACTAAGTTGTATTCTGAGAAATCTGATGCCTTCAAGGCCTTCCGTAAACACGGAAGGTCCGAGCTTTTTGAAGAGTATTTGAGGCTCGAAAGAAAACTCAAAAATCTTCTCAAGGCGAAAAAACGTAGCTACTGGCGACGTTTTGTTGAGGGACTATCACGAGAAACCTCAATGACAACACTTTGGAAAACGGCCCGCAACATGCGGAACCGCATTTTCACCAATGAGAGTGAAGAATACTCCAACCGATGGATATTCAACTTCGCAAAAAAGGTCTGTCCAGATTCCGTATCAGCAGAACCGCTATTTCGAGAATCAGTCAATGATCCCGGTTCTTTGGGTGGACCATTCTCAATGCTGGAACTTTCTATGTCTCTTCTTTCATCGAATAACTCTGCTCCGGGATGCGATAACATCAAATTCAATCTTCTTAAAAACCTCCCAGATATCGCAAAAAGACGATTACTTGACCTGTACAACTGTTTCATGGAGTACAACATTGTGCCACCTGAATGGCGACAGGTCAAAGTAATAGCTATTCAAAAGCCTGGGAAACCAGCGTCTAATCATAATTCATACCGACCGATTGCCATGCTATCATGCATGAGAAAATTATTGGAGAAAATGATCCTTTCAAGAGTCGACCATTGGGTCGAACAAAATGCATTACTCTCAAATACTCAGTTTGGATTTCGAAAAGGTAAAGGAACAAACGATTGTCTAGCGTTGCTCTCTTCAGATATACAGCTGGCCTTTGCGCACAAGGAGCAATTGGCTTCAGTTTTCTTGGATATTAAGGGCGCTTTTGATTCAGTTTCCATAGAAGTACTGTCAGACAATCTGCACAGTAATGGATTACCCGTTATTTTAAATAATTTCTTGTACAATTTGTTGTCAGAAAAACAAATGAACTTCAAACTCGGCACTCTGACAACTTCCAGAACTAGTTACATGGGCCTTCCCCAAGGTTCATGTTTAAGTCCCTTGCTTTATAATTTCTATGTTAAAGATATTGACAATTGTTTGGAAGGACAATGCACGCTCAGACAACTTGCAGATGATGCCGTGGTCTCTCTAAGAGGTCCATATGCAGCTGTCTTGCAAGGACCATTGCAAAGTACCTTAGATAATCTGACTGTTTGGGCCAGACATTTGGGGATCGAGTTTTCACCGCAAAAAACTCAGTTGGTTGTGTTTACTAGGAAGCGGTACCCTGCTCAACTGAAACTAAAACTGTTGAATGATGACATCAACCAATCTTTATCTTCTAAATACCTTGGGGTCGTGTTTGATTCCAAATGTACCTGGAAACTCCATTTTGAGTATTTGATAGAGAAATGCCGGAAAAGGGTCCATTTTCTACGTTCTATCTCCGGAACATGGTGGGGTGCTCACCCGGAAGACCTCATCAAACTCTATAGAACGACTATTCTCTCTGTTTTAGAGTACGGCTCTTTCTGCTTCCTCTCAGCAGCTGATTGCCATCTGATCAAATTGGAACGAATTCAATATCGTTGTTTGCGTATTGCCCTTGGCTGCATGCATTCAACGCATAACATGAGCCTGGAGGTGCTTGCTGGAGTCACTCCTTTAAAGCACCGTTACTGGGAGCTCTCACTTAGAATACTCATCAAATGTGGAACAAGTAACACACTTGTCTTAGATAACTTCGATAATATGCTTGAACTGGTTTATCGGTCAAGATTCCTAAGAGTTTATCTCAATTACATATCGTCAGATCTTTGCCTTCCATGTTATACTCCCCCTCGAGTTGACTTCACCAACGACAGTTTCTCAATTGAATACGATCTGTCCATGAAACATGCTATTCAAGGAATACCAGATCATCTTCGAAATCTTTCTATTCCCTCCATTTTTTCTGAAAAATATGAACATGTCGATTGCAACAACAGATATTTCACTGATGGCTCTCGCATTAACGGATCCACTGGCTTCGGTGTTTTCAATGTAACTTCAACCACCTTCCGAAAACTTCAGGAACCGTGTTCGGTTTATGTTGCTGAGCTGGCAGCAATTAACTTCGCTTTGGGGACAATTTCAAATCAGCCCGTAGACCATTATTTCATCTTCTCGGATAGTCTTAGTTCTATCGAGGCACTCCGGTCGATGAATCCTGTTAAGCACGCATCTTACTTTCTTACAAACATAAGAGAGCAGATGCGTGTTTTGGTCGAAAGATCATTCAAGATTACCTTTGTTTGGGTCCCTTCTCACTGCTCAATCTACGGCAATGAGAAGGCAGACTCGCTGGCAAAGGTGGGCGCACAGGAAGGTGAGGTTTATGATAGACAATACTCGAGCAACGAGTTTTTCCCATTAGTCCGTCAGAGTACTCTTCAAAGTTGGCAAAGAAATTGGACACACAACGAACTTGGACGGTGGCTATTTTCCATAGTTCCAAAAGTTTCTGGGCGAGCGTGGTTCAGAGGTGAGGACATAAGTCGAGGCTTCATTCGCGTGATGTCGAGACTTATGTCCAATCACTATTCACTAAACGCACATTTGTACAGAATAAATCTTGTCGATAGCAACTTATGTAGGTGCGGTGCCGGTTATGATGACATCGATCACGTAGTTTGGTTCTGCTCGGAAAATGACGCCTCCAGAGAGCAATTATTGGATACCCTTGTGGCCCGAGGTAAACAACCCTTCAGGGAAGTTCGAGGAGTTTTGGGAGATCGTGATGTTGTCTATATGCAGGCCATTTATGGTTTTCTTTGTTCTTCTGACATCAAAATCTAATACATATTTTGTTATTTTTTTTCTCTTTCTTCAAAGTTTTTTTTAAGTCTCTGCCTTTCTGTTCAGTAGAGCTCCGTAGCTCTGGCCATCCGGAAGATGCTCTCAGTCGAACCATTCCTCGAGCACGACGACACGCCACATCGTCCCTGACGCCAAATGCCCGGATGAGAAGCTGAAATCTCCTGATCCCAAATCCTAAGCCCCGTCCATCCTTAAACATTGTAAACTAACCTCGAGTCACCACGAGTACGCTGGCTTCTATCCCTCTCTTACTAACTGCACAATAAAATGATATTGATTGTATATATCACAAAGAACCATGGCTCCGTAAAGTGTTATACACGCCTGAGCCTACCAAATAAACGAACTTGGAAAAAAAAAAACAGTAATCTGCTAGAATTGGAAATGAACTATAAAAAAAAGCTCGTTTCCTACATCCAATTAGAAATTCCATCAGTTACCTTCTCCTATCTATCACATTGGCAGCTCGTTAACCAAGACGGACCTCTGCCTCTCCAACCTAACCCAAAAATTCCAACAAATTCCGCATGAACTCGTGGCAAGTGCAGAGGTATATTCGGCTTGCAGTGGGCGAGTGATTGCATCATCATTTCCTCCCCCTTCCCTACATTGACTTGCATTCTGACGTGGCAGGCGCCAGTATGACCTATCAAATGAGATCACCAGTACTTGCACATTGAAGATGTGTGCTAGTCCCAAGCAAACATCTGTTGGTTCCCTGTGCAAGAACAGCTGATCTGGTCATAATGGAGTAGCAACTACGAGCAGTCAATCAAGCTCAAGCAAGCTCAAGCTCAAATGAAAACAAAAAAAAAATGATACATGAAGTGATATACAATTTGACCAAATGCCATTTGATCACATGGCGTTTACTTTAACTAAATGAAGCTTGTTTGACTTAAGGTCACTCCTCACAGAATCCAAGATTTAAAGTGCTCGCGTTTTCGGAGGCACACCACTCGATACGGAAGCAACGCAGAACTGTCATTTTTATTTTTTCACGCATGCTGCGACGCAGCAAAGCTAAATCAACAAAAATGACAGTTGTGCGCCGCCTCCGTATCGAGTGGTGTGCCCCCGAAAACGCGAGCACTTTGAAACTTGGATTCCGTGAGGAGTGACCTTAACTCGCATATACACATACATTATTTTTTCTGACCTCCGCAAATTTCCGTCGAAGTTCCACCAGATTTGTCAATATTTTATCAAAAGGCGGCAACAGTGATTTTTCTACCGAGGTTATTGAAGGCTATCTATTAGGGTGGTTCAAAAATTCGAATTTGCTCCACAGCGTACCGTTTTGCTTCGAATTGCTGGACGCTTCGAAATCCGGACACTTCTATTTTTATTCGACTTTATTTACCATCTCGACAAGTTTTTCTTGGGTTATCAATGCAGGGAACGTTTCTTAGATTTGAAACCAATTTAACAAATGTAAGTAATCCGTGATATGTGGTAAGAACTTGAAAATAAGACGTAAAAATTGAAGGCTTGTCATAATCAACGGTACATTTTGTTTTTCTTAGGATGCAGCTGAAGGCTCAACATTAGAAAAACTAAGCTCATAGTTTCTATAGTCTATCATTTGCAAGGGGTATTAGTGATTTATTAACCCAGTATGATAGCAATCTTTGTCGTGAATTAGAGAAATTGCTTGGAAATTCATAGCTTTATAATTTTTATTACATTTTCTGTATGTCCGGACTTCGAGGCAAGTTTTTAGAATTGCTTCGATTTCCGGACATGCTGAAATGACGCTAAATAACTGTTTATCAATTAAGCTAATTGAAATAAAATGATTCGTAATGAGCAAGCACAGTTACAATTTCATTAGATTTGAGTTGCTACACTTCCAAAGGAACATTGCTTACTCTCAGCTTATCGATACATACTTATACACATATTGCTAGTGGTATTTGTTTTTTAATTACTTTACACAAGTAGCAAAACTTGCTTTCAGTTTCTAGTGGAAGGTTGTCTGCATAAGTATTTTTTTATCATTCACATTTTTGTAAAAAAAATAAGTTCGTAAAACTAGCTATTTTAAAAGAATTGTATCAGTTCTACAGAAACGTTGTGAACGACACCAGTCAAATAAAAAAACTCAACATTTCTCGGACGCGCCCGGATTTATCAATCCACACGAATTAATTATTTCAATCGTTTCCCAGTTCCCCCTTATCAGAATTATTTCTGACATGATTCATTAGAAAAGAATTTTGGTCATCTAATCCTTCCTATGATCTATTGCAGATTAGCCACGTTGAGTTTGAGAGACTCATTATCCAGTTTTGAAAATATTTCACGCAGACGTCAAATGTTCAAAAAGGGTTCTTCCTTAAGGGGGGATGGGCGGTGTGAAATTATTAAATTCTCAATGTTGTATATTGCAGTTGAATGCTCCCGCTTGGTTTCAATTACTGTTTTTTGGCAGTCCTGGTTATTAATCACGGATCAAAAACTTCGAATGGTACATACAACGGGGGATGCCAGATTTCCATACAAATCTGTATAAAAACCTTACATTATGGGCTTATATTAATCGAGAAATATGAATGCTTTATGCTAGTCGTATTTGAATCAATTGGTTATTTGAGAATCCATATAGCCAAACTCGAAGTGTCCGGAAATTCGAAGCAAAATTGTCCGGTATTTGAAGTATCACTCATATTGTGTCCGGATTTCGAAGCAAGCGATATTCAATGTTTTCGATTAAATTGGCTATTTCGTGCATACAAAATGTCATTTTCAGTACACTAGAGCAAATTTGATAAGTTAATCTTGACAGGGTGTGGTATCACTCAGTGTCAAGTACTTAATTTCGTCTGAAATATTAAACTAAAAATTCAGCAGTGCTTAGGTGTCCGGACTTCGAGTCAAAACGGTATCTTGTTCTGAGAGTCCTCTGAAAATTGGAGCTCATTTGGATTTAAACTGATTTAGTACAAGCCGTTTTAAGTTTGCATGCATTAGTAAGGGGAAATTTATTTTTTCATTATACTGATAATGACGCTTCCTCATTGAGCGCAGGTTAAAAGAAAACCTTCATAGCTAAAAGGAATAATTAAGAGCTTTCACTCAGGGAAAACCGCATCCTCTGGTTTCTCTGCAAAATTCTATTTTATTTGTTTTATGTGCAATCGTGACAATCCAATGGCACCCCTGCGATCCAATCCCATCCAATCTGGCGAACCATATGTTGGTTGTTCCAACGCCCATCAAATCTCTCGACTCCCGCCACCACGAGAAGCAGTCTCAAATTACGACATCTTCGTTTCAGAAGCGCTAATTAATATTTCCCAGAACCGAGAGCAAAACTATCTACCGCCATATCGATGGTAAAGATCTTCGCCAGCCGTTGTCATCGTGAGTTTTAGTCAAAGATGCGAATAAAAAACACCAAACGGTGTCGACGAGGCACAGTGGCGGACTTTGAATCAAAATTAGTGTATAAATGGAAAGTTTTATTCGGCTTCATATAATGAGACTGACTAGCTATTAAACATGTTAGGTATGATGATTAATGATAAAAATCGATAAAAAAGACTCAGCCAGATATCGAAAAAAAAAGTTTTTTTTCGACATCTGACATCTGTGATACGCGTCGGAGGAAACTTTTTTTCTCGATCCGTTATAGCCCTGCGGTTGCTTTGTGGTGACGCATTGGCGGCTTTATTAAATGATATTTCTTCACATCTTCATTTTCACATTTTCTGTAGCTAAGCATGTGCCAAATGGAACTTTGTCCCCTCGCCGTTCTTTATATTTTAATATTTGGGAGCATTTTCATTATGATTCATTGCTAATTTCCGGATCCCGTCACTTCAGAATTACTTGACATCACGCTTTGGTCCACTTAGCTCCAAGGAAGCCCAGCTTCCTTGGCACTTATGTCCTTCCAAATAATGTGAAAATGGAATCCATTTTCATAAATCATCATCATTTTGCGGTTCGGATCGAGCGGTTACAGAAAGGGAGGCATCTATTGACGTTAGTGGATAGTGTTGCCAGAATTCTGCAAAAAAAAGTTTGATTGATTGAAGCACTCGAGTGAATACGGAAGGCAAGAACGTTTCCCCGTATAATGGAATATTGATTGCTCTGCAGCAGATATCCGTTTGGCGAGCACACGTGGAGCATTACACAGGTTTCATTCTCATCATGTAGGATACAAATAAATTGATGAAACACATTCTCAGAAAATATTTTCCAGGCAAGTTGTGTAAGGTTTATATAAAATTGAATTGGGTTTAGTACGTTATCAAGAGACACACTTCGCAGGAATTTCGGGTTTTATTTCACTTGTCTCAAAATATTTTAAGTATATTTGTTTTGTTTCTGTCGATGTAATGAGTGGTTCGTTGTTTTGTCGGCATTACTGCGTCAATAAAACGAGAACATCTTTGTGATAAAATTTTGCAACCTTCTACAAAGAAAATTCCTTAATCCACCCGGAACCAAATTTACTGTTTTCAAACGAAAAAAAAAACATTCTAACCAACCAACAATGTATTCAACTTATTGCAAAAGTCAGCTCTCAGATGCTCACACACCAAATCCCACAGGAAACAGAACCGAAAACTAATTATCGTTGTTTTCTTTTACTGTCTCTCTCGTGGTTCCAGAACCTTAATTACAGCAAAGCTTGGCGATTTTCACAAAACCTACCCCGCACGAGATAAAAATCGTTCTCTCTAATAAGTTCGTGCCATACAGATCTGGCGCCACAAAATAAAAACACCCCCCAACAGCCATTGCATCCAATGTTCACAATTTTCACCGAATAGAAAAAAAACGAAACAAACCAACACAGTTTTCCCGTCACTTTCACGTGGGCGGACGATTCCACCCACCCGGTTGCGGTGGTCGTCGATTGCAGTGCTCTCATAACAAATGCATCACCTCAGCTGAGCTCAGCCAAGAGAGATAGAAACCTGCTCGGGAAGGAAGGAACGTGCGGAGCGGTGCCACCACTTCCGGCGCGGCGAAAATGTCCCAAAGATTTCGTGGAACTAATTTCATTTAATATTCATTGCACCATCATGGTCGAGCGATAACGACCAACCGCAGCAAGCAGGCGGAACAGCGACGGACCGTGATGGTGGATGCTTTTCCCGGTTCCAAACAAACGGGCAGGTGGGTGATGGTAATCTACAAGTGCTTTGTTTTTTTTTGTTTTTGTTGTGCGCGACACTACTTTTATGAAGGCACTATCAAAGTACTTTGTGTGGAGATAAATCTCTGAGTTTTTTTTTGTAAGCACAGCGGTTAAGAAAATCCACGATTGTGACAAACTCGCATCGGGATGGATTTCTTTTAAGCTTTTACACTCAGTACCTGCGACGAGATTATCTGGAAGTGCATTTGTTTCCAGTCATATCATCCCTAATCTTGTCTTCTTGCGTATTCTGACTTTTTTCGCCGACATCTGGAGTTTGATAACAATACAGTACTATAAGAACTGTGAGCGAGTAATGGCTTCTTATAGTCAAGCCTTAAGAGCCAGAACGTAAATACCTGATTACCAGAAATACCTGTGACCTATCCCTAGAAGTCGGTACAGCAAGGAGGGACATTGATCTTCTTAGCAATATAACCTTTTCATATACCCCCTGAATGTGTAAAGGTTGATATGGCTGCCCCGTATCTTCCTTTGGTGAATTCAAAACTCTTCATTGATCATGATATTAATTACTGAATATTTAATGTGATTACCAGTAAGTTATTAATTATTTCCCAATCGTGAAAGCTAGCTCGGACTCGGTGAAGCAGAAAATCTGCTCTTTTTCCAATTTTTAACAATTGAATAAACTTCATGCAGTGAGTGCAACAAATAGGGGAACTGTCCCGATCTCCATCTCACTGAACATATTTTCGTCTCATCCCAAAACAAAGAAATACAGCACAAACTTCGTTGCTTCTTTTTGTCAAAATGCGTGCTCATGCTCACTGCTGAAAAATTCACAAAAATAAGAAACAAATCAAATTACTCCCCATTGCATTGTTTTTGATGGGATGAATATCGGAGCCATAAGATGAATTCCAGGAGCGGTATTTGAATTTTATAAATGTCACTTCGATCAGTCAAAATGTTACACGCCGAAGCAACGCGCGTGTATTACACACCAGTGTATTTGCTGTGTGCGCGCCCGCGTGTTTTTGGTGAGCACAATTTCGATAGATTGAAGTGACATTTCGAAAACTCAAACATCCATTTATCAGTTGCACTCAGTGAATGAATTTTATTTGATTATTAAATTATTTGATTATTTGATTATTAAAAACAAAACGTCATAAAGGAACAAAAGGTCTGAATGACAAAAAGGACTTCTTTTTCTTCTTATTGGCATTACATCCCCACACTGGGACAGAGCCGCCTCGCAGCTTAGTTTTCATTAAGCACTTCCGCAGTTATTAACTGCGAGTTTCTAAGCCAGGTTACCATTTTTGCATTCGTAAATCATGAGGCTAACACGACGATACTTCTATGCCCAGGGAAGTCGAGACAATGTCCAATCCGAAAATTGCCTAGACTGGCACGGGGAATCGAACCCAGCCACCCTCAGCATGGTCTTGCTTTGTAGCCGCGCTTCTTACCGCATGGCTAAGGAGGGCCCCTACAAGACTAAAAGGTCGGAAAGAGAAAAATAAGTAAAATATGAAGAAAGAATGAAGAAAACAGAAGGAACATGGTAGAAAGAAAAATAAAGAAGGAAGAAAAAAGAAGAAGGAAGAAAGTAGAAGAAAGAAGGAAGAGGGAAGAAGAAAGAAGGAAAAAGGAAGAAGGAAAAGGAAGAAGGAACAAGGAAGATGGTAGAAAAAGGAATAAAAATGAAAGAAAATAGAAGGAAGGAGGAAGGAAGAAGAAAGAACGTAAAAGAAAGTTGGAAAAAAGAACAAGGAAAAAAAGAAGAGAGAAAGGAGAATAAAGAAGGAAGTACGAAGAAAGAAGAAGGAAGATAAAATACGGAAGTAAGGATAAAAAAGAAGGGATAAGCGAGAAGGAAGAAAAAATAAAGAAGAAGGAAGAAAGAAGAAAGATCATCAACGTTTTGATCTGGGAAATTGGCTATGAATAAAATTTATCAACATTTTCATGTGACTGAAAGCCGTCAATTCTGAATCCAGTCGAAATCCTTGAAACTTCGTACAATGCTTGGTCTCGTAATGTTGTTTTAGATTCCTCCAACACATCGCTCCAACAACCAGCGGTTGATCCAAAATCAATTAGTAATTAACCTTGGTGAAAAAACTCGATTTGATCGAGAAAGGAGGAAATTTCGTCCGTTCCAACTACCAGACGATCAACTCATGCAGACTTGCAGTCAATAAAATTCCGTACTGCGAAGGTGAGAACGTTTCAGCTATTGTAAGTAGTATCTTCAATTTACTCGGCGCCCAGAATGAGATGTCACGAGTTAACAACTGCTTCCGGCTACCCGTGAAACCTTCAAAATGGGCTGACCGTTCTCTCACTTCTACAATCTTAATCGTCTTCGACAACACTCAATCGAAACAGGGGGTTCTGCGGAAATATTCTGAGCAACATAAGGAAGCAAAGTTATGCAGTTTACAGGCTGGCCCATCTCTAGACTACAGATTTACCATTAACGAATTGTTGTCAATAGATACCTCCAGGATATGGAGCTTTGCCCTACGGCTGATACATGAAAACATATTGCAATCAGTCTTTGTGAAAAACGACAATGTTTCCATGCTATTCCCAGGACAGAAGCGGTATGTCCCTATCAAAAGTGTTGACTTGCTCAAAGAACTTTCCGACCAAGCATCCCGGTCCGAAAACTCTTCAATTTTTCCCCCACAATCTATCAAACCTACGGAATACGGTACGAACATGGGATCAAAGCAACTCCGTTGATGAAATCTTTTACTGATTCTGACTTACCCTTAACTGCAGCTCACGCCAAGCTGAACGATCTGAACATATGTGTTGGAGTGATATACAACCCCTCCGCCTCGAACCGAAATATTATCAAAGATAACAAAAAAAATGCTCCTGGATCTACTGGAACACGATTTTGATCGATTGTATGTCGTTGGAGACTAAGAACCTAAATGTCGCTGCAGCCCAACCTTCAGCAAATATGTTAGCCGAAAGACAGGTCAATTCGATTTTGACAATTTGACAATTCTACCGACTGGACCCACCCGCGTTATCGAAAACAACTCCACTACTATCGATCTGCTAATTACAGACTCACCTGATACCGTCATTAAATAAAAAAAATCATCTGCGAACGCAATTTCGGATCACGTAATTTACCTACTGGCAAACATTACAGTACGGAAACCCGCTGCTCAAACTATTCAGGTCAGGAATATGAGTGGCATAGACCAACTGCAGCTGCAGGTAAGCTTTCAGACTTGATTAAAGGCGTACGGCCATTCTTTGGCGCATCAGATGTGAACTCTAAAACCGATTGGCTATGTGACGAACTAAACAGCTTATTGCAACAGTTTGCTCCTGTAAGAAACATAGTTGTTCATGACCAACGACCAACGTACCCCATGTGGAACCGTTGGTCGTAAATTTGTAACTTTGTGACGCCTCCACAATCTTCCGTCTCAACGTCACCCCTGCCAGTGATAACCTAATTCCATGGTCCACCCTAATAATTCAAACTGACAGCCTCACTGGTTATCCTTAGTTATCAGAGAAAAAAAGCGCAGAGCCGTCCATTTACTTTGAATTGCATTCGTGCCAAGCTCTCACACTAACACGCATTTGCAGCGGTATGGGTTAAGGTAGAGGAAACTCGAATACTCAAAAGTTGGCCCCCTTTTTAGAAAGTTTGGCCATTGGTGGATTATATTAATCTAACCATGTGTTTGATTCAATAGAAATAATAGGCCTTGAGAAAGTGAAATTGGAAAAAAGCAGAAATAATTCATTTATTTAAAATAATAAAGGCGAATGTGTACTTGTGCGGTGAAAAGTAGTAGAGAGTGTGGCAAAAGATGGCATAATTTGGGTTCTAATCGCTCTTGTGCAGGTCCATTGGGCCCTTTTATTTATTTCGACCGCTTGGAGGTATTCCGTTCTACGCAGTACTCCACAGACCGCCATTTTGAATGGCATCGAGGAACAATAAGCAGCAATCGTGTATAAGACGTTAATTCTACGCCATCTTGGATATATTTTCTGCTCGGACAGACACGTGGGCCAGTTTAGAGACGACAAGCAATCGCTGTATCGCATCTTCGTTCACCTTAGTAGACTCGGAGGCATTACCTGCCGGAGCCACGTCATCCTTCTTGCATCGAACTCATCCAGCCAAACCACCCGTGGCCATTCAGAATTTTTAAGAGATCAACCGACGGCCTGTTAATCATCCATACCGACTAGCCGTCGGACGTCTAAAGCCGCTCCAGGGAGCCAAGACATTGGGAGCTTCGAGGCTCATCGATCACAGCCGTCGGCTGGAACTACCGCCGAAGAACATCGATCAAACGAGGGCCCTCCAACGACGTCATCGAAAGCTAGCCGACGTAAACAGCATGAATCAAACCGCAAGCACACCTAAAATGTCATTCCACCTCTCTTTTGATAATTCCCCTGCGAGGCGTATTAAAATTAGGACGTACACAATCTAATTGGTAGTTGGCCTTATTTGAAGACTCACTTCCTGTATGATGTACACTTTTGACTATTTTGCTATTTTCGTACCTTAAACGAGGGATCCAAATCTTAAATAAGAAAATAAGTTCTACCTTGATCGTGTCCACTTTGGTTGCTGGAACTCAGCCTGATAAGTTGAAAGTGACAACTGATTTACAGAATACAACTTCTGACAGATGAGTAGCGAAGGATTGTTGCAAAATAAACGACCCCGTGCTCGAGGTTCCCAAACCACAATTTTCCAATTGAGCTGTCAGGAATTTACAGATGGCAGGTGATTTGTCCGCAGGTTTTGATGTGTCCATGGCTCACAAAAAAAAAACAATATGGGACGAGACTATACTTCACTAAACTTTCCGAGCGAGGCTCTCAGAAGGCAATATCTGTGTTTGTGGCGCAGATGTAATCAGAAGGTATGTGCTAAAAAACTTTAAAGAACTACCAGGATATTGATCATGTCGTGTGGACGTGCGAGCAGGAATTTTGCACGAACCTTTTGTACCTCGCAATAACTTTGTTGAGTCACGTTGAGATATCTTAATACGATCACCTCAATAAACGTATATTGAGACATGCTCACTCAGATATTTTTGCGCGCTTGGTTATCTCGTCGCAATCGATGCTATGTGAGCTTGTGTAGCTCATGGCATACGACAAAAAGTCTGAAGGACAAGAGATCGAAATGACAAAATGTCGAATGGACAAAAGGCTGAAAAGACAAAACATCGAAAGGGACAGAAGAGCTTGAGCTTGAGCTTGATTGACTGTTCGTAGTTGCAACTCCATTATGACCAGATCAGCTGTTCTTGCACAGGGAACCAACAGATGTTTGCTTGGGACTAGCACACATCTTCAATGTACAAGTGCTGGTGATCTCATTTGTAAGGTCATACTGGCGCCTGCCACGTCAGAATTCAAGTCAATGTAGGGAAGGGGGAGGAAATGATGATGCAATCACTCGCCCACTGCAAGCCGAATATACCTCTGCACTTGCTACGAGTTCATGCGGAATTTGTTGGAATTTTTGGGTTAGGTTCGAGAGGCAGAGGTCCGTCTTGGTTAACGAGCTGCCAATGTGATAGATAGGAGAAAACAACTGATGCAATTTCTAATTGGATGTAGGAAACGAGCTTATAGTTCATTTCCAATTCTAGCAGATTACTGTTAGAATACTCAAGTTGAAGGTATAGGAATAGTAATGGAAACGGTATGGAAGTCCATTTCCAGTTCTAGCGATTGCTAGAACATGAGAAATATAGAGAAAGATACAAAGTAGGAGAATGGAACGGACCTGGGATTGAACCCACGACCTCCTGCGTATGAGGCAGAAGCAGTACCCATATGACTACCAAGCCCGCTTACAAAACATCGAAAGGGACAGAAGCTCGAAAAAGTACAAAAGGTCAAAAAGTTCAAAATGTCGGAAAGGATAAAATATCGATCAAGAACTGTAACGGTCGGCTAATTTCGCCGTCCGAATCGGTTGGATTAACCACTTCGCTTAAGCGCCAAGCAAGCAAAACAATTTCACCTGCATGCGAAGAGGCATGATTTGTATTCTCGGCGAGACTCCTCAAGTCGAGTCCTTCAAAAAAAAAACCACCGTACCGGCGAATCGTACCACCTCAGACTCTCCAACTCAGTAATTAGACGGGATAGTCAATGGAGAAACCTGCTGCTCGATGCGATGCTGTCGACGGTGGGTGTCTCGGCTGACGACATGTGCACACTAGGGTAGTTCGTTGGCGGGCCCACTCTTTCCACTAGCGAGAGCTGCTTCGAGGACAAAAATGGAGTGTGGCCGGCTATTGACGGCCGACTGACATCCCGGATGTAGTGGTTACTTCCGAAGGCCCGTAGATGCGCTAGGGCCTGATCACTAACCCGCCGCAAGACCAACTACAACGGGACGAGTCTTCGGACCTTCCCAGAGGCCACGCGACGAGCGTAACCACCTACACGAACGAAATACCTACGCTTGAATGATATATGGTCCTTCAAGCGATAACACACAACATTTAAATTTCGGTCGCAAGGACTAGAATATTTGTGTCGATCATCTACCTTGACCTCGAGCAACTGCAATCACCGAATTCCAATTCGTAGGCAAATACACTTGACCTTTCGTTAATCTACAGACATTAAACATTAAAATAGGAAACACTAACTCTCATACAAAAACTCACATTTCTAGTAAAAATAAATAGGCGCAGTTGGGCCTTTTATCACGTCCTCAACCCATGTATGTGCACAAAATAAAACTCACTTATCTTTTAGGCAATTATATTAATTCGAGTTGTTTGCAATAAGTTGCATTCGACGGGGAATCCTATCCCATTGTTTCCTGTTGTAAATTGGCCAGATTGAACTCAAAACGAGATCAAAAGCTATGGCCAAAATGCGATTTATATACAAATAGCACGCTAAGAAAATCTCACTCAATTTTTTTTAGTATATCTAATATACGAGAAAGGCCCAAACACCGCTAGGTTTTTTTCTAGGATATTGGCCATACTGTCCAATTCTGAAGCGGAGCGATCCGTTAAAAATGGATGCTTCAAATTCTCGCCACCCATAGCGCTAAGATCGATTGAAAGACATCTTATCCAAATATTACCCCTATTTGCAAGTGTTGGACTTTCGGCTCTTTTTTAACCCGAGGAGTGGAAAGTGCAACCAAGTTTTTTGTTTCAAATAATCACCTTCTTGTAACCTTGTTTTAGAACAAGGAATAATTACTATGAAAAAATATTATGAAGATGTAGATAGTTCTGTTAGAGATTGTTGCTTAAAGAAATGATTAAAACATGTATTGTGCGAGATTGATTCTCTCCGTTTCAGTGTCTTGTGTCGACCTTTTGTCCTATTCGACCTTTTGTTCTTGTCGACCTTTTGTCCCTTCCGACCTTTTGTCCTGTTCAACGTTTTTTGTCCCGTTCGAAGTTTTACACTTTTGACCATTTGGTCTTTTCGACCTGTTGTCTCTACGAACATTTGGATTTCGACATTTTGTCTTTTGACCATTTATCCCTAACCCCACTGTCTGATCCATTTATGCACGAGTATTGAGAAACTCTGCCGAGAAGCATCGTGGCCCCAGATCTGCGCTAACTAAACATCTCCTGGTTCGAAGGAAACAGTCAAAGCCTATTAGGGAAGTGTTGGCAAGCCTTGATCTCGAACACATGCCTCTTGTGCACCAAACCAATATTAGACCGACCATCCTCTTGCCAGTCGTACCCTATTTTTTTTCCTGTTGGGTATTTTAATCACTGCGACGATTTGTTAGATCTATTGTGATATATGTATGCCCCATTTCATATAGCTTTGTCAAGTTGACGCATCATTGCTATGTAGAGCAATTGCATCACCTTGACTACCAGCGTCTTCCCAATACGGTATTATGGTTCTGATGAATCGTACTACCAAATTGGGACTTGTTCTCCAAACTTCAGAGGGTTCTATCAGCCCCCTGTTGAAGAACTGTACCTATAACGTACCCTATAACGAATGTCTTCCACCTATTTGTCCATTTTAATGTCAGTGGTTAATCCCTTTCGTATGTCTTCCCCTCCTTGTAGTCCCACAATTGAAACATTGCCTATAATGTCAAATATGTGCACATTAGCACCGTAATTACTGAGGCACCCTTAATTCGTTTACTTCTGAATCATTGCAGTGTATTGAATCTAGGAATATTCCCTAAACTCTACCAAATCACGAGTCTTTCGATTGCCCAAAAAAAAATTATACAATTGTATAAAAAGAGATGAACTGGTCAAGGCCGAAAATCTCTTTAATAAAGATATTAAAAAATGTATAATAAACATTATTCGACTCTCATACAAAAACTCACATTTCTAGTAAAAATAAATAGGCGCTTCACGGCGAAAATGAGCTTACCAAATCAACATGAATTGCGCTGCTGGGGCTACAATGTTGCACCAATTAAATGTATGATTTTTGCCTAATTTAGGACCAACTTTTTCGTTTTAAGCTTTCAACATAGTTGGGGGCATAGTAGTCAAAACTATCGATATTTCGAAAAAGTTGAAAAGTTGATATTTATTTTGGGTGAAGGTTGGTTGAGTTCCCAAAACAAGGCTTTAGAGGTATTGGTACAATAAAGAAATTTTTTTTAGATTGAGGTGGTTTAAAAATTCGATCCTACACCACCACGCTCGACTCCGTCCCATGCTCCGAGTGTCCTCCGAAAACCTCTGAGCCTAATTACTTAAACACTGACTTAGCACAAGCCGTTTCAAGTTTGTATGAAACTGGTATGAAACTGATTATAGCGCCTCCCTTCTAATCGCTGGCGAGAAGAGAGCCTACTCAACAAACAATTAATGCTGAATAAGCTACTTTCTTAGCACAAGAAGAATATGTTTGGCTGTATAAGCGCTTTACCCGTCCCCAATGTATGTTGGGTAGCTATCCAAAAGCTACACTCCAGATCTTTTACTCAACGAAAGCCACACTCTAATCAATCGTTCTAATAATCAGTTATTAATTCCAATATATGTCGTAGTTTCCGCGTAACTACTCAACATGCAGTATTATTGGTCCTGGTGCAAGAAAAAACACAGGTCGATAAATTTATGTTACATTGCACGCTTCAGTTATGCCCTCATAGAAGCTTAATGGTCATGACCAAAGATGCGCAACTTAGCTTTATAACTATTGGAACGACCTTCATAATATTCTTCATTACTATTGGAACGACCAATCAATATGCGATCCCTGTTGAGTGAAAGCTCTTAAGGTCACTCCTGACAGAATCTAAGTTTCAAAGTGCTCGCGTTTTCCGGGGCACACCACTCGATACGGAGGCGGCGGACAACTGTCATTTTTGTTGATTCAGCTTTGCTGCGTCGCAATACACCGCCATATGGGCCCTCCCGTTGCGTCACCGGCGCCCAATGGAGAAGCACCGCAATTGGCACAATGAAAAATTCAACAACTTCCCACATACAAACCTAAAGCGGCCAGTCAGTCCGTATGGTGGAGACTCGTTAGCGGACAGGTGCCATACTAAGCCATTATGGTACTCTTCTAACTATGTCCTTAAGATAAGAAAATTATTTTGAGCTTTTTAGTGGAATGTTTTCACCTGTCATAAGACGAGTTTATACAATCCCATTGAATTCCACCACTTAATTGTATCTTGACAGATAAGTATTTCGACCTCAACAGTAAGGCCGTCGTCTCGTCGTCGAGAGTCAAGTACGAGACACTGAAGACGGCCTTACTGTTGAGGTCGAAATACGTATCTGTCAAGATACAATTAAGTGGTGGAATTCAATGGGATTGTATAAACTCGTCTTATGACAGGTAAGTCCTTAAGATTTTTTTTTCGAATAATCCAACTCGCCCGTTTTTTCATTTTTCGTATCAGCTTCCTAGTGGAAATCGCATATTTTTATTCGCTTAAAGTACAAAGGTAATGTCAATTAATGGATGAGGATATACTGAACTTATAATCGATTTTTATAAATCTGTCCAATTAGCATATTTTTATTTGTCCACTACAAACGACTGAAGATATTTGTCGACCATAAAGAAGGATCTTGTTTCACAACACCACACTCGTCATTTACCGAAGCGATTTGACGGTGTGCTAAACTTTTTAACGCCAGTCGTAAGTTTTCTTATTGACTCACCATCCTCGTTGTGATCACCATCGTAAGCAAACACAGGGCTCGACTCATCGTATGTCACGAAGATGCGATGCACACCGCGTGACGGCATCTCCCCGGCACGCTGTTGGTATGGTGAGGTCGAATTTTTGCGAGGGAATTTCCGAATGTCCGAAATAGCTTCCGCGAACGCGGGCCAAGCTGATGAAGTCATTCTCTCGACATGTCACTGCTGCTGGCGCCAGAGGCCAAGCACACACAAGCTTGTTCTAAATATGTTTGAACAACACTTGAGCTCCTATATCGGTTAATTATGCTGTTGCGAATTTCGCTGTGCTCGAATAAATATCCAAATGATGAGACTCGTTATCTCCCACACTGCTGATGCTCCAACCCGCCACACATATTCTAAATACAATTTATCAAAATAATGTACCTTAGGCGCACGTTTTGCAACAGTTCCGCCCGGCAGAATAATCCTTATTTGAAACCGGCGGCATTGTTTCAGCTTATCGTTCGATTCCGGCAAACCAACGCGCGCTAATCACGCAACGGAAGGAAGTTGCCCTCCGGGGTCGCCTCCCATCTCTGCCGCCTACAATCATTATGATTATTTGCAACAATATCATCCCGATTATTGAGCATTGAGCACACACGAACTGGTTTAACGAGCGATAAACCTCATAAAATCCCTCGGCAGCTCCCGGCTCAGTTCCGTCGTTCCGTTCAATCCGATGGTGAAGTTATTAAACAGCGAACTTAACCGCACATCCAGACGGCGATGCTGATGCTGCTGATCCTCCTCCATAGATAGGACCGATAGATAGATAGAGAGCGAGTGCTTTTCCACTGACGGCTACACATGGCCGCCCACTTCAACAACCCTGCCGTCGATCCCCCATTCTGTCGATGATAATGAGTGCTTTCGATTTAGCAATTTTCCAACGAATTAAACATTCGATTGTGTTTGTGTCTCGTTCATTGGCAGCCTTCTCATGTTTTGGTTGTGATTTCACACTCGTTATGTGGGTTTCATACGTATCAATGGGTTCGAATACCGGGGGGTGTTTTTATAAGTACACCCAACCGTAGATTGTTAGATTTTCCAACAATTCTGTATAAGAACCTACCGAAACCTGTAAAAGAACTGGGCATATGCGAAAATGCTGGGTTCTTATACAAATATTGTATGAGACGTTACAATTTTGCAAGCTTTGCTTACAATATTTGTTTGTGAGCTCACATTTTTTGTATAAGAATCAAACAATTTCGCATATGCCCAGTTCTTAGACAGAATTGTTTAAAAATCCAACAGTCACTGGTTGGGTGTAGCACCTCGTTTCACAGCGATTTAATTGAATTTCTTTTTTAGCTGGTTTCAGAGTTGATAGTTTCATTGAAGAAAACCGTCCAATTTTTTGGCAACGTTGTACAGGTTTGACACATCAAAATAGATTCGAGGGACATAATGTTGAATGTATGCATAAAATGTTTTTTTAAAGCTTTATTTCCATGATTTTTTTAGGCCAGCGATTCTCAAACTGGGCTGACTCCAGAGGGTACCTCAGACAAAAATGCGGAAAGATGGATGCGTTTCAATTCCAATAAAAACTTATCGGAAATTTTCTGAAAATTGTCTATTCTTTCATTTTCTAACTTTGTATTATACATAATATGCTCGGAAACCTTTCAAGAGGCTCGGAAGTCTCCTTTCAAGAGGCTCGGAAGCCTCCTTCCAAGAGGCTCGGAAGCCTCCTTTCAAGAGGCTCGGAAGCCCCCTTCCAAGAGGCTCGGAAGCCTCCTTCCAAGAGGCTCGGAAGCCTCCTTCCAAGAGGCTCGGAAGTCTCCTTCCAAGAGGCTCGGAAGTCTCCTTCCAAGAGGCTCGGAAGCCTCCTTCCAAGAGGCTCGGAAGCCTCCTTCCAAGAGGCTCGGACGCCTCCTTTCAAGAGGCTCGGACGCCTCCTTTCAAGAGGCTCGGAAGCCTTCTTTCAAGAGGCTCGGAAGCCTCCTTTCAAGAGGCTCGGAAGCCTCCTTTCAAGAGGCTCGGAAGCCTCCTTTCAAGAGGCCCGGAAGCCTCCTTTCAAGAGGCTCAAGCCTCCTTTCAAGAGGCTCAGGAAGCCTCCTTTCAAGAGGCCTGGAAGCCTCCTTTCAAGAGGCCTGGAAGCCTCCTTTCAAGAGGCTCAGAAGCCTCCTTCAAGAGGCCTGGAAGCCTCCTTTCAAGAGGCTCAAGCCTCCTTTCAAGAGGCCTGGAAGCCTCCTTCAAGAGGCTCGGAAGCCTCCTTCCAAGAGGCCTGGAAGCCTCCTTCCAAGAGGCCTGGAAGCCTCCTTCCAAGAGGCCTGGAAGCCTCCTCCAAGAGGCCCGGAAGCCTCCTCCCAAGAGGCCTGGAAGCCTCCTTCCAAGAGGCTCGGAAGCCTCCTCCAAGAGGCCCGGAAGCCTCCTTCCAAGAGGCCTGGAAGCCTCCTTCCAAGAGGCTCGGAAGCCTCCTTCCAAGAGGCCCGGAAGCCTCCTTCCAAGAGCCCGGGGAGCCTCCTTCCAAGAGGCCTGGAAGCCTCCTTCCAAGAGGCTCGGAAGCCTCCTTCCAAGAGGCCTGGAAGCCTCCTTCCAAGAGGCCTGGAAGCCTCCTTCCAAGAGGCTCGGAAGCCTCCTTCCAAGAGGCCTGGAAGCCTCCTTCCAAGAGGCCTGGAAGCCTCCTTCCAAGAGGCGCGGAAGCCCCCTACCAAGAGGCTTGGAAGCCTCCTTCCAAGAGGCTCGGAAGCCTCCGTCCAAGAGGCTCGGAAGCCTCCTTCCAAGAGGCCCGGAAGCCTCCTTCCAAGAGGCCTGGAAGCCTCCTTCCAAGAGGCTCGGAAGCCTCCTTCCAAGAGGCTCGGAAGCCTCCTTCCAAGAGGCTCAGGAAGCCTCCTTCCAAGAGGCTGGAAGCCTCCTTCCAAGAGGCTCGGAAGCCTCCTTCCAAGAGGCCTGGAAGCCTCCTTCCAAGAGGCCTGGAAGCCTCCTTCCAAGAGGCTCGGAAGCCTCCTTCCAAGAGGCTCGGAAGCCTCCTTCCAAGAGGCCTGGAAGCCTCCTCCAAGAGGCTCAAGCCTCCTTCCAAGAGGCCTGGAAGCCTCCTTCCAAGAGGCTCGAAGCCTCCTTCCAAGAGGCCTGGAAGCCTCCTTCCAAGAGGCCCGGAAGCCTCCTTCCAAGAGGCCCGGAAGCCTCCTTCCAAGAGGCCTGGAAGCCTCCATTCAAGAGGTCCAGAAGCCTTTTTCCAAGAGGCTCGGAAGCCTTCTTACAAGAGGCCTGGAAGCCTCCTTCCAAGAGGCCTCGGAAGCCTCCTTCCAAGAGGCCTGGAAGCCTCCTTCCAAGAGGCTCGGAAGCCTCCTTCCAAGAGGCCTGAAGGCCTCCTTCCAAGAGGCCTGGAAGCCTCCTTCCAAGAGGCCTGGAAGCCTCCTTCCAAGAGGCCTGGAAGCCTCCTTCCAAGAGGCCCGAAAGCCTCCTTTCAAGAGGCTCGGAAGCCTCCTTTCAAGAGGTTAGGAAGCCTCCTTTCAAGAGGCTCTGACGCCTCCTTCAAGAGGCCTGGACGCCTCCTTCAAGAGGCGGAAGCCTCCTTCAAGAGGCTCCAAGCCTCCTTTCAAGAGGCTCAGAGCCTCCTTTCAAGAGGCTCGGAAGCCTCCTTTCAAGAGGCTCGGAAGCCTCCTTTCAAGAGGCACGGAAGCCTCCTTTCAAGAGGCACGGAAGCCTCATTTCAAGAGGCACGGAAGCCTCCTTTCAAGAGGCTCGTAAGCCTCCTTTCAAGAGGCTCGTAAGCCTCCTTTCAAGAGGCTCGTAAGCCTCATTTCAAGAGGCTCGTAAGCCTCCTTTCAAGAAGCTCGGAAGCCTCCTTTCAAGAGGCTCGGAAGCCTCCTTTCAAGAGGCTCGGAAGCCTCCTTTCAAGAGGCTCGGAAGCCTCCTTTCAAGAGGCACGGAAGCCTCCTTTCAAGAGGCACGGAAGCCTCCTTTCAAGAGGCACGGAAGCCTCCTTCCAAGAGGCTCGGAAGCCTCCTTCCAAGAGGCTCGGAAGCCTCCTTCCAAGAGGCTCGGAAGCCTCCTTCCAAGAGGCTCGGAAGCCTCCTTCCAAGAGGCTCGGAAGCCTCCTTCCAAGAGGCTCGGAAGCCTCCTTCCAAGAGGCGTGGAAGCCTCCTTCCAAGAGGCTCGGAAGCCTCCTCCAAGAGGCCCGGAAGCCTCCTCCAAGAGGCTCGGAAGCCTCCTTCCAAGAGGCCTCGGAAGCCTCCTTCCAAGAGGCTGGAAGCCTCCTTCCAAGAGGCTCGGAAGCCTCCTTCCAAGAGGCCTGGAAGCCTCCTTCCAAGAGGCCTGGAAGCCTCCTTCCAAGAGGCCTCGGAAGTCTCCTTCCAAGATGCTCTGGAAGCCTCCTTCCAAGAGGCCCGGAAGCCTCCTTCCAAGAGGCCTGGAAGCCTCCTTCCAAGAGGCCTGGAAGCCTCCTTCCAAGAGGCTCGGAAGCCTCCTTCCAAGAGGCTCGGACACCTCCCTTTCAAGAGGCTCGGACGCCTCCTTTCAAGAGGCGGAAGCCTCTTTCAAGAGGCCAGGAGGCCTCCTTTCAAGTGGCCTGGAAGCCTCCTTCCAAGAGGCTTGGAAGCCTCCTTCCAAGAGGCTCGGAAGCCTCCTTCCAAGAGGCCCGGAAGCCTCCTTCCAAGAGGCTCGGAAGCCTCCTCCCAAGAGGCTCGGAAGCCTCCTTCCAAGAGGCCTGGAAGCCTCCTTCCAAGAGGCTCTGGAAGCCTCCTTCCAAGAGGCTCGGAAGCCTCCTCCAAGAGGCCCGGAAGCCTCCTCCAAGAGGCTCAGAAGCCTCCTCCAAGAGGCCTCAGAAGCCTCCTTCCAAGAGGCCCGGAAGCCTCCTCCAAGAGGCTCGGAAGCCTCCTTCCAAGAGGCCTGGAAGCCTCCTTCCAAGAGGCTCAAGCCTCCTCCAAGAGGCCTGGAAGCCTCCTTCCAAGAGGCCCGGAAGCCTCCTTCCAAGAGGCCTGGAAGCCTCCTTCCAAGAGGCTCAAGCCTCCTCCAAGAGGCCTGGAAGCCTCCTTCCAAGAGGCTCCGGAAGCCTCCTTCCAAGAGGCCTCGGAAGCCTCCTTCCAAAAGGCCTGGAAGCCTGCTTCCAAGAGGCCTGGAAGCCTCCTTCCAAGAGGCTCGGAAGCCTCCTTCCAAGAGGCCTGGAAGCCTCCTTCCAAGAGGCTCGGAAGCCTCCTTTCAAGAGGCCTGGAAGCCTCCTTTCAAGAGGCTCGGAAGCTTCCTTTCAAGAGGCCGGAAGCCTCCTTTCAAGAGGCTCAAGCCTTCTTTCAAGAGGCCTGGAAGCCTCCTTCCAAGAGGCTCGGACGCCTCCTTCAAGAGGCCTGGACGCCTCCTTTCAAGAGGCCTGACGCCTCCTTTCAAGAGGCCTGGACGCCTCCTTTCAAGAGGCCTGGACGCCTCCTTCAAGAGGCCTGGACGCCTCCTTTCAAGAGGCCTGACGCCTCCTTTCAAGAGGCTCGGACGCCTCCTTCAAGAGGCTCCTGGAAGCCTCCTTTCAAGAGGCTCGGAAGCCTCCTTTCATGAGGCCTGGAGGCCTCCTTGCAAGAGGCCCGGCAGGCTCCTTTCAAGAGGCTGGCCTCCCTTCAAGAGGCTCGGAAGCCTCCTTTCAAGAGGCTCGGAAGCCTCCTTTCAAGAGGCTCGGAAGCCTCCTTTCAAGAGGCTCGGAAGCCTCCTTTCAAGAGGCTCGGAAGCCTCCTTTCAAGAGGCTCGGAAGCCTCCTTTCAAGAGGCACGGAAGCCTCATTTCAAGAGGCACGGAAGCCTCCTTTCAAGAGGCTCGGAGGCCTCCTTTCAAGAGGCTCGGACGCCTCCTTTCAAGAGGCTCGGACGCCTCCTTTCAAGAGGCTCGGACGCCTCCTTTCAAGAGGCTCGAACGCCTCCTTTCAAGAGGCTCGGACGTCTCCTTTCAAGAGGCTCGGCTTTGTTTTCGGTAATATCGTGATGAATCATTTTAATCAGTCTAAATTAAGCTAAGCTAAGGTAACATCGTGACAAATCGTTTGAAAATTTGTTCAAACGCTGCACTTATTTACCAACATTTAATTGCCAACATGTAAGAGAAGGACCCTCCTTAGCCGTGCGGTAAGACGCGTGGCTACAAAGCAAGACCATGCTGAGGGTGGCTGAGGATTCGATTCCTGGTGCCGGTCTAGGCAATTTTCGGATTGGAAATTGTTTTGACTTCCCTGGGCATAAAAGTATCATCGTGTTAGCCTCATGATATACGAATGCAAAAATGGTAGCCTGGCTTAGAAACCTCGCAGTTAATAACTGTGGAAGGGCTTAATGAACACTAAGCTGCGAGGCGGCTCTGTCCCAGTGTGGGGATGTAATGCCAATAAGAAGAAGAAGAAGAGAAGGATGAGCGAACAGAAAACTGCCGAACGCTGAGAATTTCGTCCAACGCCAATTCAAAAGAGTCCGCGTCGCAGGAATAGCTACACTGATTCGAACGGGTTGCGTAATTCGAAGTCACGTAAGTAAATTGCGTATAGCCAAGCAACCGTCTGAATCAGTATCAACAATATGCGTTGGAAATCGTTAGTTTGGCAACCAATATACGAAATGGATGTAAGCAACAATCCTTTTTATCTAAATTGTGTTGAAAATTCTGCAATTGAGCAACTTTTCATGCCATGAACGAAAGACATTGCTTTGTTCCAGCACAAGAAGCATGCGCCACATGCGCTTGTATATTTGAAGAATACCATTTTTCCACTTTTCACGGTTATCCACTGCTATCATCTACCACGACGGGTATCATCATTTCAGCGAGTAAAGATCACTCCACCAGAGTGCATCGTAGGTAAAATCCCATCACAAACGGTATTTCATCTCGTCCTCGTTCCCGCGTTTCCGTGCCATCCGTTTCCGGCAGATGAACATTAAAAATGTCCCCTCTGGCCGTTGAAAATTCTGCAACAACAGCCATCAGCATCAACATTCACCCGAGCCATTACCCGTACTGGTGCAGCTCTACATTGTTTGTCCAACGTAGCGAGAATCAAGAAGGACACGGCCTGGGAGAAGAAAAAACGCAAAACCGTTTGAAAATGACACGCTTCCCCACCAGGAATGCACTCGTTGCCACGCCGTTGACGATGCAGCCATATCGTCGAGCTTTGATGACGACATACCATGCCCGCGATGCTGGTGGAGAATCATGGTGATAAAAAAAACGAAAGACCTTAGTACTTAATGTTGAAGGTAGAAGTTTAAAATCAGATATTAAAAGATGGAAGAATTGCCAAAAAAAGGTCATGGTGCTTTTCTCGTAGATTATAAAGAACAACCAAATCCTGAAACGTGTATCGCTCAAAAACGCAAGGATTTTAAAATGTTTATAAAAGAAAACAAAATAATCGAATTCGAATCAGGTAAAATCCCTTAAAATGTATGTCCAAGATTTTGTTCATTTACATGTTTTTATTTTCTTATTTTTTCTAACCCTATGGCTCTCTTATAGGATAACTACCTTACGGTAAACAACGAATAGAAGAATGAGAATAAAAAGCAAAGGGCGAAATTCATTATCAGAGTCATAAATACCATAAATGAAAACTACCTTATGGAGGAAGATAAATTATAAAAATAATGTCTACCTTTGTCAGTAATTTGCAGCTTTGACGCTTTTTTCTGCGTTCGACCTTCTAACCCCCACCAAAACAATGGATTCCAAACGAGAAAAGCAAAATATGAGAATATAGAAAGACAATCACTCGCCTATTTCGCTGCGAAATTCGGGTAAAATTCACTTTCCACGTTGTCGAGCAGTGGTGGAAAAAAATGAAGCATGGTAATGCCATCAGGTGGGCAAGAAACGTAATCTACTCCGCTCGTTTGCGTGACGTCAAAATGGGAAAAAAATGTTTTGCGTTGGAGGAGAATGTCGACCCAAGCGTGAAACTGTTTCTATGCAGCGTTGCGAATTGTTTTAGAACAAAAGTGGAAATGTATGAAGTGTTTCTTCAAAGGTTTTTATTTTCTAATTGACAACCGGTTTGGATATCAAATTATTATTTTCAAACAAATTGGCTTTTCCAGTGTGAACAGACGCATGCTTACAAACGATGCACAATGGCACGCGTCTTTAAATTATGAGAAAACTTTAATTTTACTCTGAAGATGGTATTTTAGTAAAAAGGATTCTTCGATAAATTCCTAGACCATTTTTAAAGCAGCATTTTGATGTTTATTGCAACACGGTCATATTAAGTTAGGAGACAAAATTTTATTCTACATTTTAGCGCATTGATGCTGATGATGGAAGTGTTTAGTTGATGTAGATGAAGATGAACGTTGGCTACAGTTGAAATCCGATTTATGCGGAAGCCAGATAAATCCTCCAACAGGAGAAAATGACAGAAGGGCGTTTCAGCTCTGCTACAAATATGGAAGCTATGGAGCTAGAATCTCTATGGCTTAAAATCCAAATTATTATGGGCCATCAGGGCGAAGTCCGTTAGGCAAAAGTGTTCTTGGGCCGAATGGTTAATGGGTCGAACAATCTGGCCAGAGGTGGTTTCAGGTCGGACCCCAAAGACATTGCTTTATTGAAATTATTCATAGATCATTAATTAACGGCTACGCAGTCTCATATGATTAAAACGAGTTTTTATTCGTCCGACGTTTCGACACGGGATTAATGTCTTCTTCAGGGGAAGAATGATTTGTTCGTTTTTTGTCTTATGTTTTGTCTAACTTTAACTGTCTGGTTATTATGGTGTCGGTACATAGTCTCGGAATCACTTTCCATTTCACTAAAAACTCAGTTAGACAAAACATAAGACAAAAAACGAACAAATCATTCTTCCCCTGAAGAAGACACTAATCGCGTGTCGAAACGTCGGACGAATAAAAACTCGTTTTAATCATATGAGACTGCGTAGCCGTTAATTAATGATCTATGATTAAACCCCACAGTCGTTTCCCAAAAAAAAAAAAATTGAAATTATTCTAGACGGCAAACCGACCTCTCAATAATGATTTCATTCTGCTGTAGCCATCGACGTGATCACCGTTAATCAAACCCCATTCTCAACTGGGAAGTTTCTGAATATCTCTCGGAGGCCACGATGGCGGCGCGGCGATACACTGTCGTCGCTGGGAGTCACATGACCACCACATTCAAGAGCGAAACACAACGTCAACACTATCCGACTTCACTCAGACTGTCCCAGATACCACGAATGTCACCTTCTGGAGACTTTCGGGGCTTTTCAAGGTGCATGTTTTGCTATAAGAACATCGTCTGTATCTTTTTTCTGTTGTCGAGTAATACAAATTTATTTGAAAAAAACCCAGATTAATCCACCTAGCGGTGATGGTGCCTTTCTCGTTCGTTCAAAAGGTTTGGAAAAATCTAAAATAACTCCAATATGTGGATTGGTCTTATTTTTCATATTTGTTTATATGCATAAAAAAAATTCTCGCCAAACGCAATTTGTTGCAAACAAATCGGATTAGCATAAGAGCAAAAAATGGCATTTTATTTTGTAGTTTTAAAATTAGTATTTTTGCCATAACTTTTGATCCAATTGTAGTTTCTATAGGAAACAATGGGACAAGATTCTGCGTCGAATGCAATCTGTTGCGAGCGATCATAGATGAAGTCTAAGTGCTAAAAAAGTGTAAATAGTAAAAATAGTAATTTGACCAGAACATCTAAGCCCATAGTCCGATCTGGACAATTTTCAATAAGAAAATATGAGACATTCTGCGTCGAATGAAATTTAATGCGAGCAAATCGGTTGAGGAAGAGTGCCTGAAAAATAAGTGACATTTTTTTTTTAGCGATTTTTCCATAAAAAAATGGTATAATTTTCGATCCCATAGTCCGATATGGCTAATTTTTAATAGGAAACAACGGGACAGGATTCTACGTCGAATGCAACTTGTTGCGAGCAAATCGGTTGAAGATAAGTGCCCGAAAAATGAGTGACATTTTTCACGCGATTTTTTCGTATGATTTTGTATTTTGGCCATAACTTTCGATCCCATAGTTCGATCTGGCCAATTTCAAATAGGAAACAATGGGATAGGATTCTGCGTCGAATGCAACTTGTTGCGAGCAAATCGGTTGAGGATAAGTGCCCGAAAAATGAGTGACATTTTTTACGCGATTTTTTCGTATGAATTTGTATTTTGGCCATAACTCTCGATCCCATAGTCCGATCTGGCCAATTTTAAATAGGAAACAATGGGACAGGATTCTGCGTCGAATGCAACTTGTTGCAAGCAAATCGGTTGAGGATAAGTGCCCGAAAAATGAGTGACATTTTTTGAGTAGTTTTGCGCTCACACACACACACACACACATACACACACACACACACACACACACACACACACACACACACACACACACACACACACACACACACACACTGACATCAGCTCAATTCGTCGAACTGAGTCGATTGGTATATAACACTATGGGTCTCCGGGCCTTCTATAAAAAGTTTGTTTTTGGAGCGATCATATAGCCTTTACCGTATACTTAGTATACGAGAAAGGCAAAAAAATATGACATTAGTTAATTAGTAAAACTTGTAAAAAAAATAACTTATCTTCAATTTTTTCACATAATAAAGAATATCAGTTGCTATTTCAAATCCCGTGTAATCTTTTATTTTTATTTTTTTTGGTTCGCCTGGACCGGAGATATCAACTATTGAAAAAAAAACTAAATTTTTGCAAAAAAAAAACGATTAAAGGGCTGTTAATATACTACGTGGACAGATTATGACCACTTTTAGATACCCCCCTCACCCAGTGAAGGAGTCTGCTCAAATAAATTTTCAAATATTTGTATGGACCGAGGATATTCGCCATATCTCTCCCATAAACTGTCTACGTTGTATATGGACAGCCACTTATATCTTTTGATCGGCAAAAGATATTAAGTATATTTATACTTCGAAAGCTGCATTTTTTGAGCTCTAAAAGACGACTTTTCCGGAAAATTTAAAACAAAAAAGTAGATCAAAAATACGGTTTTTAGGGACACCCTAATCCAAGTAGGTAAAATTGCTCTAAATCAGCCAAATTAAGAGCTACAGAAAAAGTGTTTCAGCAAAATTTATTGGAACGCTGCAACTTTGTAAAACATTTTGTGTCAGTATTCCGTAAAATAGCCAAAATATTTTTTCCAATTTTTTTTATATAATGGGTAACCCTTTTTTTTGTAGCACCATATTGATGGTTTTACTATTCCGCACAATTTTGTAGAACAACATTTTTTTTTCTAAAAAAAATTTAGTTTTGGCGTAAAATACATCTCTCCGCGTAAATCTGAATCCTGGACTATAGTGCACTGGTCCGTCCATACCACAAACCAACAGCCAGCCAGGATGAAAGGCACTCCGATGGTGGTCGGACGAAACACGTCATGTTGTAAAAGCGAAAAGAACGGCCCTCCGAGCGCTAAGAAGGCTTCTTGCCGGTTATCAAGACAAGGTAAGTGCCTTGCAGACATATAGAGAACAAACACTACGAATGCAGATCAATCATTCAAAAGTAGACGCTCTCAGTGTCAAGCGAAAATCATCCCGCTTACACCTTGACACGGCAGATCGTACCATCTCAGATCATCCTGAGGTGGCACTCGAAGAATACTTCACCGCTTTAGTTTCGAAAATCGATTACTCAGCACTCAGCAGAGTCCCATCGAACCAAAGCGACCACATCGTCCACTTTGGCAAACCTCAGAGTCCCTCCGCACCGAAATCCTTGTTATATCAGCCTATAAAAACTACCATTTCTGCAAGACTAGTGGGAAATCCTCTGGTCCACATGGGATAGGGTACCTCATGCCAAAAAACTTACTCCCATCGCTTAAATCCTGTTCCTCGATTTGATCAACCAATTCTGGTCTGATTAAACCTTCCCGGACGTTTTGAAATACCAGTCAATCTTGCACGCCAAAGACCATCGAAAGGTTGGTGAACCACCAGCTATGGGAGAAACTAGAAACAGGCGCCAATTTGCTTTTCGGCTGCATTGTTTCCGCTTAGGCTATGAAACAGGCTCCTGCATTGCTGGCCTAGGAGACATCGACTACAGAACGCCACATTTGCGCGAAGTCAAAGTCAAAATTATAATTACACAGGGTCAACGATAGAGCCATGACCATTATAAACGACAGCTGACTAGTTTTCTTTAGCAGGACTGGTCTCATCTCAACGTACACACTATCAAATCCACTGATGCACGTTACTATCGATCTTTTTCAATGTATTTAGACCTAAATTTAGCTGACCTCGTTAATGTTTATGATAATTTTAATGTTTTTGTAATTAAAAGAATTCTTGCCAAGGTTTCTAGGTTGGGCCTGAGAATGGCTTTGTCTCTTTGCAAAGTGCTTCGTAGCTAGTGAAAAACAGACTAGTGAAAAACTGAAAACAGATAAAGGGAAAAAATCTTAACGATTTTTAACGAATAGTTGCAACATACAACTGACATATTGTGATGACAAGTTCTCTTAAAAACTAAAGCGTGGTTAAAAAAATGCCTCATTTTATTAATGAAGTCAAAGAGTGTTCAAAAGTTAGAATGAAGGGATGACCCTTTTCTCAAAGCTTTTCTGTTTTCCTTCCCCTGTTTATAATCGTCTCCTCAACATAGAGAATATGTGTATCAAATTTGATTGGCTAGGAGGTTATACTGAATTATTTGTTATCTAAACAGTACCCCTCCAACACCAATCCCCATTTTTCCAATGAAGGATGAAGGGTCGTTTGGCCAAGAGTCACGCCACTTGACCAAAAACCATCCAGCCGAAATCTATTTGAATGAATTAAACGTTAGGCTGAAACGATTATTAGGTTGAGAGCTAGTTGGCCGAAGAAACCATTTAAGCTAGCAGGCTTTGTGGCCGAACAAGTTATACGGTCGCAGATGTCGTTTGTCCGAACGGGTCATATGGCCGAAAATGTCGCTGCACCGAAAGAAATATTCGGCCGTCAAAGTCGTTCGATCGAACTCAGCTGAATAGGCCAATGAATAGGCCAATTGTCCGAAAATGTCGTTTGATCGGTCAATAGTGCATGCACAAAGTGTTAAGTGATTAATTATCATTAAGAAGTAAATAGTAAGAAACGACATATGGGAATATATATTTTCATTTTTTTTTTTGTTTAAATTTTGACACTTGAAATATCATCGTCAAGCCCCTTATCCATGGGTTGGGGAAAAACGTATGTGATCAAATTACGCAATTAGGGTAAATCCGGGTAAGATGCCGCGTCGTTGAGATCTGGTAGAATAGACTTGATTTATTGGCGCAAATGTATGTGAGAGTGTGTCTTTTGTAGCGAAAACAAAAACGTAAGTAGTAACTCATTTTTATCAGCCAAAAAAGTAATATGACGGTTGAACACTTTTATTTACGCCGCGGAGGCTGTAATATTTTCAACGCTTTTTTTAATAAAGATTTTTTGTACGCATTTTGGATTTTTTTACGAATCCACATTTCATATAGTGATATGGCATCTATCAATTTCAAGGCATATTGGTATAGATCTTCTTCTTCTTATTGGCATTACATCCCCACACTGGGACAGAGCCGCCTCGCAGCTTAGCGTTCATTAAGCACTTCCACAGTTATTAACTGCGAGGTTTCTAAGCCAGGTTACCATTTTTGCATTCGTAAAACATGAGGCTAACACGATGATACTTTTATGCCCAGGGAAGTCGAGATAATTTCCAATCCGAAAATTGACTAGACCGGCACCGAGAATCGAACCCAGCCACCCTCAGCATGGTGTTGCTTTTTAGCTGTGCGTCTTACGATATATTGGTATAGATACCGCACATAAATCAGGGTGAAACGCCTACCTACTATCAACACTTCAATGAAATATTATTATTTAGGGGGAGAATCATGTAAAATACGAAGACCAAGATATTGCAAGGGATTGGGAGGAGAATCCTACCCAAAAAATCCAGAAGTTCTTGGCTATTTGTTTCTTTATTACATGCTCCGAAATTAATGATATATGCACTGCACGAGGAACGATTGCGACACAATCCGTGTCTTTGTTGTTATCATGCGTGCTCACGACTAAAACACCACAATAATGAGTAAAAATTAATTTGCGCTCCATTTCTTCTTTTTCGGTTGTTATTAATATGGGTACATGTTATGAATTGCAAGAGCAGATACCCCACGAATGAAAAGCAGGCATGAAAGAGCATTGCAATGAAGAATATTAAGCTATCTTAGAATGTCAGAGAATTTAGATAAAAACCCAGATTAATCCACCTAGCGGTGATGGTGCCTTTCTCGTTCGTTCAAAAGGTTTGGAAAAATCTAAAATAACTCGAATATGTGGATTGGTCTCATTTTTCATATTTGTTTATATGCATAAAAAAAATCTCGCTAAACGCAATTTGTTGCAAACAAATCGGATGAGCATAAGAGCAAAAAATGGCATTTTATTTTGTAGTTTTAAAATTAGTATTTTCGCCATAACTTTTGACCCAATTGTACGATCCGGCCAAGTTTCTATAGGATACAATGGGACAAGATTCTGCGTCGAATGCAATCTGTTGCGAGCGACATGAGGAGCACACATATTGCACATCTATCACAGTAACTTATATATGACCGGATTCAATCACAATATGGTTACTGCAACCAGATTTGTTGAACTTGTGTTGCTTGGGGAATAGATGAAGTCTAAGTGCTAAAAAATTGAGCTAGACTTTTTTGAACTCTTTTTCACAATAAATAGTAATTTTACCATAACTTCTAAGCCCATAGTCCGATCTGGCCAATTTTCAATAAGAAACAATGAGACATTCTGCGTCGAATGCAATTTAATACGAGCAAATCGGTTGAGGAAAAGTGCCTGAAAAATGAGTGACATTTTTTTTAGCGATTTTCCCATAAAAAATGGTATAATTTTCGATCCCATAGTCCGATATGGCCAATTTTCAATAGGAAACAACGGGACAGGATTCTACGTCGAATGCAACTTGTTGTGAGCAAATCGGTTGAGGATAAGTGCCCGAAAAATGAGTGACATTTTTTACGCGATTTTTTCGTAGGATTTTGTATTTTGGCCATAACTTTCCATCCCATAGTTTGATCTGGCCAATTCCAAATAGGTAACAATGGGACAGGATTCTGCGTTGAATGCAATTTGTTGCGAGCAAATCGGTTGAGGATAAGTGTCCGAAAAATGAGTGACATTTTTTACATGATTTTTTCGTATGATTTTGTGTTTTGGCCATAACTTTTGATCCCATAGTCCGATCTGGCCAATTTCAAATAGGAAACAATGGGACAGGATTCTGCGTCGAATGCATCTTGTTGTGAGCAAATCGGTTGAGGATAAGTGCCCGAAAAATGAGTGACATTTTTAACGCGATTTTTTCGTGTGATTTTGTATTTTGGCCATAACTCTCGATCCCATAGTTCTATCTGGCCAATTTCAAATAGGAATCAATGGAACAGGATTCTGCGTCGAATGCAACTTGAGGCGAGCAAATCGGTTGAGGATAAGTGCCCGAAAAATGAGTGACATTTTTCACGCGATTTTTTCGTAAGAGTTTGTATTTTGGCCATAACTTTCGATCCCATAGTTCGATCTGGCAAATTTAAAAAAAGAGACAGTGGGACAGGATTCTGCGTCGAATGCAACTTGAGGCGAGCAAATCGGTTGAGGATAAGTGCCCGAAAAATGAGTGACATTTTTTACATGATTTTTTCGTATGATTTTGTGTTTTGGCCATAACTTTTGATCCCATAGTCCGATCTGGCCAATTTCAAATAAGAAACAATGGGACAGGATTCTACGTCGAATGCAGCTTGTTGCGAGTAAATCGGTTGAGGATAAGTGCCCGAAAAATGAGTGACATTTTTTACGCGATTTTTTCGTAGGATTTTGTATTTTGGCCATAACTTTCCATCCCATAGTTCGATCTGGCCAATTTCAAATAGGTAACAATGGGACAGGATTCTGCGTTGAATGCAATTTGTTGCGAGCAAATCGGTTGAGGATAAGTGCCCGAAAAATGAGTGACATTTTTTACATGATTTTTTCGTATGATTTTGTGTTTTGGCCATAACTTTTGATCCCATAGTCCGATCTGGCCAATTTCAAATAGGAAACAATGGGACAGGATTCTGCGTCGAATGCAGCTTGTTGCGAGCAAATCGGTTGAGGATAAGTGCCCGAAAAATGAGTGACATTTTTAACGCGATTTTTTCGTATGATTTTGTATTTTGGCCATAACTCTCGATCCCATAGTTCGATCTGGCCAATTTCAAATAGGAAACAATGGGACAGGATTCTACGTCGAATGCAACTTGTTGCGAGCAAATCGGTTGAGGATAAGTGCCCGAATAATGAGTGACATTTTTTACGCGATTTTTTCGTAGGATTTTGTATTTTGGCCATAACTTTCCATCCCATAGTTCGATCTGGCCAATTCCAAATAAGTAATAATAGGACAGGATTCTGCGTTGAATGCAATTTGTTGCGAGCAAATCGGTTGAGGATAAGTGCCCGAAAAATGAGTGACATTTTTTACGCGATTTTTTCGTATGATTTTGTATTTTGGCCATAACTCTCGATCCCATAGTTCTATCTGGCCAATTTCAAATAGGAATCAATGGAACAGGATTCTGCGTCGAATGCAACTTGAGGCGAGCAAATCGGTTGAGGATAAGTGCCCGAAAAACTGAGTGACATTTTTTACATGATTTTTTCGTATGATTTTGTATTTTGGCCATAACTTTTGATCCCATAGTCCGATCTGGCCAATTTCAAATAGGAAACAATGGGACAGGATTCTACGTCGAATGCAGCTTGTTGCGAGCAAATCGGTTGAGGGTAAGTGCCCGAAAAATGAGTGACATTTTTTACGCGATTTTTTCGTAGGATTTTGTATTTTGGCCATAACTTTCCATCCCATAGTTCGATCTGGCCAATTTCAAATAGGAAACAATGGAACAGGATTCTGCGTCGAATGCAACTTGTTGCGAGCAAATCGGTTGAGGATAAGTGCCCGAAAAATGAGTGACATTTTGTTGAGTAGTTTTGCGCACACACACACACACACACATACACACACACATACACACACACACACACACACACACACACACACACACACACACACACACAGACATCACCTCAATTCGTCGAACTGAGTCGATTGGTATATAACACTATGGGTCTCCGGGCCTTCTATAAAAAGTTTGTTTTTGGAGCGATCATATAGCCTTTACCGTATACTTAGTATACGAGAAAGGCAAAAACGTCGTGAATATAGATGAACGTCGTCTAAACAGCAAAGATCGAGCTTTATGCTACTTACTGGTCAACAACAAAATCAATCGTCTGGATTTAAGGTCTGTAACATCTACGAACTATCAACTTGTCGAGGGGTGGCCGTGACATGGACTGTTCTACAAACAAAACTGATAAACTTAGTAACGAATAAAAAATTTCGCTTTGAGATTTTCAGAACTAAACCTTCATTCTCTATATAGATTATATCATACAAGATAAATATCCTTGAACATTGTGAACCTAACCACGACTCACCACCAGTACGTTAGCCTCTACCCCTCTCTTACTAATTTAATAATAGGATGATACTGATTGTGCATATCACAAATAACCATGGCCTCGTAAAGTGTTATGTACGCCCGAGCCTACCAAATAAACAAACTTGAAAAAACGTCCTAGTCCATCCAAACAAGACTTGAAGTCAACAACTACAAAAAAGCTTTTATTCGTTACTCACTGACTTGAGATCTACAGCGGCCTAGAAGCTTTTTTTGGCACTCAAAACATCTATATATTCATCTATATAGGCCAGTGAGATTCAAGGTCGTTGAATTCGTTTCCTGAATGTAGATGATGTGATGCCGTTGAAGTCGTAGAGTGAGTAAAAATCGTCGAAACGCGCGGACATAGATCGGATCGGATCATGTATCCCATAGTTCAGCGGTTCTCAACCTTTTTCTTGAGAGGCACCCCTTCAAACTTATGCTTTCATTGAGGTACCCCCTATTATATTTTCACTGTAAATGAAAACAAGCTTATTTCATAAGAAATATTTAAAACGAACCATAGAACTAACAAGATATATGTCTCTCTAAAAAAAATTCCGAAGTTTTCGATATTCCTTTCAGTTTCAAATTGATTTTATAGATCAAGCTTCCCACAAGACTTTTGGAGGCTTCCGAGTCTCTAGAAAAAGAGCTTCCAAGCCTGCTGAAAGCAAGATTACGAGCCTCTTGATAAGGGGCTTCCAAGTATCTAAAAGGAAGGCTTCCAAGCATCTCAAGAGGAGGCTTCGGAGCATCTTGAAAGGACGCTCCTCAGCATCTTGAAAGAAAGCCTCTTAAAATAGTGCTGAGCATCTTGAAAGGGGCTTCCAAGTTTTTTGAAAGGAGGCTTCCGAGTCTTTTGAAAGGAGGCTTCCGAGAATTTTTAGAGCCTTCCTCTCGGAATCTTAAAAGAACTCCGAGCCTCTTGAAAAAAAAGCTTCCGAGCCCTTTGAAAAGAGGCTTCTGAGCTTCTCAAAAGGAGGCCTCCGAGCATCTTGAAAGGGGTTTCCGAACATCAAAAGAGGAAGCTTCCGAGCACCTTGAAGGAACGCTTCTCAGTATCTTGAAAGGGGCTTGAGAAATTCCGAACCTCTTGAAGAGAAGCTTCCAAGCCTCTTGAAGAGTGGTATCGAGCCTCTTGAGGAGTGGCTTCTTTGCTTCTTGAAAAAAAGCTTTGGAGTCTCTTGAAAGGACGCATCCGAGTACCTTGAGAGAAGGCTTCTGAGCACCTTGAAAGACACTTTTCAACATCTTGAAAGGAGACTTCCAAGCCTCTTGAAAAATTCTGAACCTCTTGAAAGAAAAACTCGGAAACGGAGCCTGCCAAAAGGAGGTTTCCGAGCCTCTTAAAAGGTGGCTTCCGAGCCTCTTAAAAGAGGCTTCCAAGCCCTTTTAAAGAAGAATTCCAAAGAATACTTGAAACAAGGTATCCGAGCATCTTGAAACGAGGCTTCCTACACAGAAAAAAAATATGAAAAGTAAACGACGCTTAAATAATAAAGACGTGGAAAATTACACTATGCTAGGCGTACATGGATCTTTTCCAACAAGTTCGTCCTAAATGTATGCAATTTACATAGCATTATGACACTTATTTGTATAAAAAGTGACATAATGCAATACAAATTGCATACATTCAGGTGATAATATCATTTAAATTTACGCTCTTTTTGGCATTCCCTTTATGTGCATTACTTTCGTGTAAATTTCAACAACTTTTTCTATCTGTGTAGATTACATTTAAGATTTTTTAATTTTGTTCATTCGACGTTTTGTCCTTTTGATCTTTTGTCCTACAGCCCTTCATATACTGTACTGCTTGGGGTGGAAAGGATTCAAAAATATTTGGTTTACTGATTTTCATGTATATTATGTACAGTGCAACGTTTTGGAATAAGACATTTTAAAACTTTATCAATGAGTATATATTAGAATTGCAATACGTCCGTTATTAGCCATTTTTGTTCAAGGTACCCTCTGGCGCCAGTGAAGGTATCCCTAGGGGTACATGTACCCCAGGTAGAGAACCGCTGCCATGGTTGACGGACCGAAAGTCTAGGTGAAGGAAGTTTCTAGAGCGCAGAGTCCGTGCTGGAGCGTAGATTCCCAGTTGACCCACACAGATAGAAAAAGTTGTTGAAATTTACACGAAAGTAATGCACATAAAGGGAATGCCAAAAAGAGCGTAAATTTAAATGATATTATCACCTGAATGTATGCAATTTGTATTGCATTATGTCACTTTTTATACAAATAAGTGTCATAATGCTATGTAAATTGCATACATTTAGGACGAACTTGTTGGAAAAGATCCATGTACGCCTAGAATAGTGTAATTTTCCACGTCTTTATTATTTAAGCGTCGATTACTTTTCATATTATTTTTCTGTGCAGTATTGCAGGACTATTGATATCTCCAATCAAAACTTTAGCGGGGAAAGTCGCCTGTGTCATAACGTGCCTGCCTTCGAGGGTATCGAGGCCTAGCAGTCGACACCGGTCGGCATATGGAGGAAGAGTCTCCGGGTTACTCCTTGGGAGAAACCGTAGGGCGTATAGTACGAATATTCGTTGGACGGATTTTAGTCTTGTGATCCAAACAGAATGAAATTGGCACCACACAATCATGCCAAATTCTAGTATGGATCGAACGAGCGCGCAATATAATGCTTTCAGAAAGAGATGCTCTAGCGATGATGTCCGAATAGTGCTGCTTGAATGTAAGACCAGCATCGAAGGTAATCCCCAGATCCTGGACACTGTGCGCACGAAGGAGAAGTTGATTATTGACAGTATAATCAAATAAAATTGGATTCTTGTTGCGATGGTAAGTGATGACGCTACATTTATGCACAATGATCGTAAGAGAATAAGTGGAACACCAGTTCTCAAAGGTATTAACTAGATTCTGGAGATGCATACAGTCAGTAACAGAGCGTACTACGGCGTACATTTTTACATCATCGGCATAGAACGTATGGAACTGTGGCGGGAGAATCAGTGCAACGTCGTTCAAGAACAAAGTAAACAACAAAGGTCCTAAGTTGCTTTCTTGTGAGACGCTTGAATTGTTGGTAAAGTGATTCGAATCAGCTGAACCAATTCGCACGCAAAGCTCTGGGTTTACAACGTAAGATTCGAACCATCTGGTTAACACATCTGATACGCCCAGTTTGTTGAGTTTCGCAATTAGCATTCGGTGGTCCACACGGTCGAAAGCGGCTTTAAAATCGGTATATATAACGTCGACTTGTTACATGCTCCGTAAACATGACGAAATGAACGGTACAAGGTTCGTACAGCTAGATCTCCTCGGATGAAACCCATGTTCGTAAAGAGATATGTAATTTTTACATGCTGCAAATAGCGCATTGTTGATAAGCATCTCAAATACTTTTGAACGCGCGCAAAGAGAAGTGATCCCACGGTAGTTTTCTGCATTTCGTTTGTCACCTTTTTTATGAATCGGGAACATGTATGAAAATTTCCATTCTTCGGGGAAAATGCCTTGCCTCAGGGATAGGTTGAACATGTTTGTTAGTGGGGTAATGATCATGCGTCCGAGAAAACGCTCCTGAATCTGTCCGCTAAGAAATTGCGTTTGTCCAAACACGTGCTAGCTTGACGATCTTCTTGAAAAAAATTTCTTTCTCGTGTCTCTTGATGTTCACAAACGACCAAAATTGCTTTGGATATGAGGGAAGGTTTTGCTGAGTTCGACGTACATGGCGACGATAAAGTATGCAATTGTATAGGCGATAATCATTGCTAGGCTGTGGAAACAGTCGTTTGGTAGATGGGTTCCGGTTTTGAGAATATTTCATCAATCCCTTTGATCTCCTTCGTTTTAAACGACGAAGTTTAGCATTTCCCCATGCTGGTTTAGGCGGTGACTGTTTTACAGGAACATTTTCAGCTATTGTGTGATTGGTGACAAGTGTAAAGTACTTCACAGCTTCTTTTACATTCAGTAAGATACCAAACAATACCGCCATTCAAATTGACTTAGCGTTTGTCTCAGCCTACTTATATTGGCTTTGCGAAAGTCAAGACAGTCCAAATCATTATCACTCTCGAAGCAGATCGGTGTTGGTAAATTGACGTAGGTTTCCAATGCCGGATGGTCGCCATCGAGACTAATTAGTGGCTCGACGGCTTCATTTATCAAACATTCCGAAACGGCTGGTCACTCTTTCTATCAGGTGGAAGATATACAACTCCAAGACTCAATGTTCGATGCTTCGCTTTTATTTTCGCCCAGAGCTGCTCAAGCGATGTACTGATTGGAGCAGAATCAATACAGGAATTTAGACGTTTATTATTATTTAATCAGACTAAGGCCGAAGTGGCCTGTGCGGTATATAAGAGTCTTCTCCATTCGGCTCGGTCCATGGCTACACGTCGCCAACCACGCAGTCTACGGAGGGTCCGCAAGTCATCTTCCACCTGATCGATCCACCTTGCCCGCTGCGCACCTCGCCTTCTTGTGCCTGTCGGATCGTTGTCGAGAACCATTTTCACCGGGTTACTGTCCGACATTCTGGCTACGTGCCCGGCCCATCGCAGTCGTCCGATTTTCGCGGTGTGAACGATGGATGGTTCTCCCAACAGCTGATGCAATTCGTGGTTCATTCGCCTCCTCCACGTACCGTCCGCCATCTGCACCCCACCATAGATGGTACGCAGCACTTTCCTTTCGAAAACTCCAAGTGCGCGTTGGTCCTCCACGAGCATCGTCCAGGTCTCGTGTCCGTAGAGGACTACCGGTCTAATTAGCGTTTTGTAGATTGTCAGTTTGGTACGGCGGCGAACTCTATTCGATCGGAGCGTCTTGCGAAGTCCAAAGTACGTACGATTTCCAGCCACTATGCGTCTCCGAATTTCTCTGCTGGTGTCATTTTCGGCAGTCACCAGTGAGCCCAAGTACACAAATTCTTCTACCACCTCGATTTCGTCACCACCGATGCAAACTCGCGGTGGGTGGCTCACATTGTCTTCTCTTGAACCTCTTCCTATCATGTACTTCTGTCTTCGACGTGTTGATGACTAGTCCGATCCGCTTAGCTTCCCTCTTCAGTCTGATGTAGGCTTCCTCCATCTTCTCAAAGTTACGTGCCATAATATCTATGTCGTCGGCGAAACCAAATAGCTGGACGGATTTATTGAAAATTGTACCACTCGTGTTAATCCCTGCTCTTCGTATTACACCTTCCAAAGCGATGTTGAATAGCAAACACGAAAGACCATCACCTTGCCGTAACCCTCTGCGGGTTTCGAAGGGACTCGAGAATGCCCCTGAAACTCGAACTACGCACATCACCCGATCCATCGTCGCTTTGATCAACCGTGTCAGTTTATCCGGAAAACCGTGTTCGTGCATTAGCTGCCATAGCTGGTCCCGATCGATTGTATCATATGCGGCTTTGAATAGATGATGTGTGGGCACGTTGTATTCGCGGCATTTCTGCAGTACTTGGCGAATGGCGAACACCTGGTCCGTGGTGGAGCGTTCGCCCATAAAACCCGCCTGGTACTGCCCCACGAACTCCCTTGCAGTTGGTGCTAGTCGACGGCATAAAATTTGGGAGAGTACCTTGTAGGCGGCGTTCAGCAATGTGATTGCGCGGTAGTTGCTACAATCCAGCTTATCGCCCTTTTTGTAGATGGGACACACGACACCTTCCATCCACTCCTGCGGCAAAACTTCCTCCTCCCAAATCTTGGTAATGACCCAGTGCAGCGCTCTAGCCAGTGCCTCACCACCGTGTTTAAATAGCTCTCCTGGTAGTTGGTCAACCCAAGGGCTTTGTTGTTCTTCAGCCGGCCAATCTCCTCCTGGATTTCCTGGAGATCCGGAGCCGGTAGAATTATGTCCTGCGCGCGTTCTCCCAGGTCCATCACCATACCGCCATCTTCGTCTGCCACATCGCCATTCAGGTGTTCTTCGTAGTGCTGCCGCCACCTTTGGATCACCTCACGCTCGTTCGTAAGAAGGTTCCCGTTTATGTCCTTACACATATCAGGCTGTGGCACGTGGCCCTTACGTGAACGGTTTAACTTCTCATAGAACTTTCGTGTGTTATTAGCGCGGTACAGTTGCTCCGTTTCTTCACGGTCTCGATCTTCCTGCTGGCGCTTTTTCCTCCGGAAAATCGAGTTTTGTCTGTTCCGCGCCTGTTTATATCGTGCCTCATTCGCCCTCGTGCGGTGTTGCAGCAATCTCGCCCATGCTGCATTCTTCTCTTCCACTAACTGCTCACATTCGCCGTCATACCAGTCGTTTCTCTGATCCGGGGCACCGTGTCAAGTGCAGCGGTTGCGGTGCTACCAATGGCGGATCGAATATCTCCAGCCATCTTCAAGAGACGCTGCGCCTAGCTGCTCTTCCGTTGGAAGTGCCACTTCCAGCTGCTGCGCGTATTCTTGGCCTAGTCTACCATCTTGTAGCCGCCCAATGTTAAGCCGCGGCGTCCGACTTCGACGCGTGTTGTACACCGTCGAGAGTTTTGAGCGCAGGCATACTCGCAACGAGGTAGTGGTCGGATTCAATATTCGCACTGCGGTAAGTGCGGACGTTCGTGATGTCGGAGAAGAATTTACCGTCGATTAGAACGTGGTCGATTTGGTTTTCCGTTTCTTGGTTAGGTGATCTCCATGTGGCTTTGTGGATATTTTTGCGGGGAAAGAAGGTGCTTCGGACTACCATTCCGCGGGAGGCTGCGAAGTTTATGCATCGTTGGCCGTTGTCATTCGATACGGTGTGCAGACTATCCGGTCCGATGACCGGTCTATACATTTCCTGCCGATGACGATTTTGACGTCCCGCAGTGGGCATTCATCATATGTCTGCTCCAGCTGTGCATAGAACGCTTCTTTCTCGTCGTCGGGTCTCCCTTCGTGGGCAGTGCACGTTGATGATGCTATAGTTGAAGAAACGGCCTTTAATCCTCAGCTTGCACATCCTTGCGTTGATTGGCTGCCACCCAATCACGCGTTGGCGCATCTTACCCAGCACTATGAAGCCGGTTCCCAGCTCGTTGGTGGTGCCACAGCTTTGGTAGAAGGTAGCCGCTCGATGCCCGCTTTTCCACACTTTCTGTCCTGTCCAGCAAATCTCCTGCAGCGCCACGACGTCGAAGTTGCGGGGATGTAATTCATCGTAGATCATCCTGTCGCAACCTGCGAAACCTAGCGACTTGCAATTCCATGTTCCAAGCTTCCAATCGTGATCCTGTATTCGTCGCCTAGGTCTTTGCCGATTATATCGAGTCGCATTTTCTCTTATATTGTTCGTAATGATTGGTTTTCTAGGCGGCTTATTGGGCCAGCGCAAACCTCCTGTCTCGTCGGAGGGCCGTCGTGTCAGGGCTGTTTAGCGTCCCACCTAACACCAGGACTTGGGCTTGTGCGCTTTGAGCGGCACACGGTCGCTTTGGTGGGGCCTACTTGCGGATACATGCAGCTTTTTATAGAGGTTTAACAGAGACGTTTATTAACCGCAATCAAAACACCTGCTGTTGAGGGGATTGCGATCGTTTCGGAATACCGCATATTGACAGCCGAATAGTTTGCGCTAAGTAAATCCGGTTGTCCAGCCACGTTTTGGTTAAAACTATTGCATTATAGTCAGTCTCCGAGGTCGCCAGGAACATGTCATCGATCTTTGTGCGTAGGCCACGACCATTTTGGTGATAAATGCTCAGATTTGTGTCCGATGAGGCTTGATGAATAGAGGGAAGCACACCATACGACGAATCAGGAAAAGTAGTTTTGTACTACTGGAAAAAGGGAGTACTACTGAGACTTTGTGTAGTATCCCTCCCGGCTTCGGCGGGACATATACCACTGTTAAACTTACCTGACGAAACAGGAAGTACGATCACGTGGTATGGCTCCGCGAGTTTGCCTTGTGTTTTTTTTTATTTTCAAACTTTGCATCAGATTTACAAATTTTCAGATAAATAAAGTGTCTAACACATAAATTGGCAATTTCGTTCTATTACGAATTCACAACACTAAGCATCGCTTGAATAAAAACGTTTCTTTTGGAGTACCTATACAAATTATTGTGTTCTAAACAAAGAAATATTTATTCAAATGGTGAATAAAGATTTGCTTATCCTTTCCACCTAAAACATGTTGTACAAAAGTAAGCTAATGTAAAGCAAGACAAGAGCAAATTAAACAGTTAATCGCCTGTTGTCTTGTGTTCATTGTTCATATCTGCTAACATTATAATTCCTTCCTTGTTTCAAATACAAAAGTCCGACAACCAATCAACCTCCATCCATGATCTGAAGATACTACGGCTCAGAAATAATATGAATAATAAATAATATTTCTTTAATCAGTTTAATTCGACAGTATAAAACAGAATAGGTCCCACTTGACCCGTTTGAAGGGGTAAGTGAGGCCTGCAGGTGAATTTATGTATTTCACTACAAATATTTTATGTTATTGAATAAATGGCTTCCAACATGTCTACATTTCAGCAACGGAAGCATACACTGATGTAACCGTGGTTGATGTTCTGAAATACTCTCTTTTCTAAGTATGCGTTAACAATTTAGCTAAAATAGCGTTTTTAATGCTTTCTTGCCCCTGGGTACATCAAATTCGTATCCCGTGATGCTATGGAAGAATCTATAAGGAAGAATACGGAGCCGAGAAAGTTTGTTTCGGCTCATCTTTCAGCTTTCGGGTCTGGTTCAAGGGCCAGTTCGACCACACGGCCAAACAAGAAGTGCGTCCGGAGATCATATTAATAATAATATATTATATTTATTGTAATATTTATATTATTTTTTTGCACACGGCTCCGTAAAATTTTTTAAAACAAAGGGAACCTACTAAATAAACAAGTAGAAAAAAAGAGGCTTGCAGGCCTGGCTGGCTTTCCTCTGATAGATATACAATCTGTTTTCATACTATTTCAATGCAGTGTTGAACGATTCTTCCATTTTGGTTGCACCTGTTGAAGACGCTGCAACGGAGATGTTTTGCCTCCCGTTAAGACCGAAATGGTGACAGCAATACGGAAGGTGAATCTATCGTTTGCTGTTGGTCCTGATGGAACCCCCTCGGCACCCTTTGCTCGTTGTTAACGAAAAAACATCGCGCTTAGAATCCACTCTACGACATATTACGAAATTCGGGCTCTGAAAAAAGTTATTGACAAACTACTAAATGATCGGACCCAAATAATCGAACTAAATGATCGAAACCATCCTTGTATGTTGATTATATCTTTGATTGCCAGCTTACTCTGATACAGTAAAATATTAAAATATTGAATTCCAATGCTTTGGATTCGTCCACGAATTACTCTCGAAATTTGTGGGCTACGAGTGATTAATAATCAGCCTATACAGTCCCTTAAGTAATTAGCAGGTGACCCTAAGTTATGCGGGAACAAATGTGTATGGTGTTAGTTTCGTGTGTTAGCAAGCAATCAAACATGACACCTTGTCAAAACGTGTTTTGTTGTGTTGTTAGTGAGTTAGTGACCAAGCTATTTTCCACACCTTCACACAAAAGTCGCGCACGCCGTGCACCAGAAAGCCGTGAATCCGAAACACGATTAACTCACCTGAAAGTAAAAGAGAATATAAAAGAAACGTCAGTTATAATTAGAATCTAATTTATCTAAAGCTAAATTAACGTTAGTTCTCGCAGCACAGTATAAATAGGCAAACATATCAACGAGTCCGAATGTTAGCACGAAAAGCCGAAAGGGAAAAGAGATCAACTGAGTCCGACTGGCAGGCACATGGTGCCCTTATGATGCGAATCGTTCTGGCTCGCGGGACGACAGAAAAACGGAAATGGCCTGTCAAGTGAATGTGCGAGAAATGGGATTCTTGGGGAGCCGGCACAAGCTGAGCCGCTTGGGATAATTTTCCTCCGCTAGGCAAAGATGCCTGGAAATGGATGAAAAAAAAAACAGGAAAATCCACCCAGCGATGATGATGCCTGTCTTGGTCATTTGAATGTGCTTCAATTATAGTATTGTTACGTTTTTCAAGCCCACCATCAATTTTTCCTGATACGGTTTTCTATTGCTAAGATATGTTTTGAATAAGTGGTATAGCCTTTGCCCATTTTTATGGAAAATTACAGAACTTGGTACTGAATGACAATTATGTAATTAGCTTTCATATGAGACCGGTACCGTAGCCCGTATTCCTCTTCTTTGTATACACACATACAGACATCGCATTGAAAGCGGAAATGATCAGCCAATAATAATTAAATTGGTAGCAATTTCACAACCTTTCGAAAGCCATCTTGCTAATATTAGAAATGCAAAAAAATATATGGCAGCTCGAAGCGAAAGCAGATACGAACAAACATTTTCCTCCATGCGCTGAACTTCCAGTGGCACTCAATTTCGCCTTTCGATCGCTTTATGGGAGCTGGCGAATGAAATGGAGCCCGGGAGGAAAACATGACTCCACTTATGATGAGTGGGGAGTGTGATTGGATGTGGTACTTAGGGGTGATCGAAACGGCTCTTGCTGAAAAGTATAACTTCAATCAGTAGCAAATAGTAAAAATCCTATAATGCATATTTCTATAATGCACATTTCAAACTCAAGAAACACAAATATCAATGCACATCATCTGATAACCACAAATGAAACATCTCCAATTCAAAAAATAAGGTTTGTAGAAAAAATATTTGAACAACATCAACGTGGTCCAATCCAGCATCACAACTCACCCAATAACAACCTCTACCATAAACCCTTTCCCTTTTCTTGTCACAGCGGGTTCAAGGTTCACCCTCGAGCAGGGTACCCCACCATCCGGTTTGTAAGTTCATCTCCCTTTCTTAGTTGCGTTCCCTTCTTCATTTATCCTCCGCTCAACTCAATTCAATTTCTATGTTCTGTGGCGCACAGGAAACTCGATTTCTTCTATTTGTCCCCTAGATAAGCTGTCATGCTGACGAAGACATCGCCCTCCCCTTTTTTTGCTCACTCGAACTCAACAACTAACGCGGATTCTCCACCACCCGTTCGAATTTTCTGCCGCCAGCCAAGCCTGCTCCAATTTCATTCAGGAGAAATGGTGGCGGCACTTGTTAGTGGTACCGTAGTTGTGATCTTTCTCGGAATAAATCTTCGAACGTGACGAGCGAGGGAAAAAACGTTTTTAATTCCAACCGGGGTTCAGTGGAAAAAGTGGCGAAAACGCAGATAATTCCGTTCGTTTCAACACGCCCTCGAGCGACATCGAAAGTCGAAGACGTGTCTATCCACCTGTTATGAGTCTGCACACTTCTTAGTAATCATAACTCATTCCATCGATCAGTTAGTCTAACAGTTCCAGGAATTTTCATCTGGAGCATAAATCAGTAAGTATGTCAGAAGAATGCAAAAGTTCGTTAAACAAGCTCACTCCACTGAAATTTGATTCCCCCGGGGCATCCACAGCGACAGCTGAGTATTTATTGGATGCCAGACGATTGTGACTCGGATTTCTCGTTCAGGAATTCCAAAATAGGAAAGCGCTGCTTGCGAGCCGGTGAAAATTCGGAATCTTCGTTTCGAAATGAAATCGATTTTCTCTTCCACCTGGTCCGCGTCTTTCCGCAGGAACCGCGCTGCTCGGGTCAGCTTTAATGGCCCCTTTTACAGGTGCCAGGGAGAAATTAAAATTATAGGGATTCGCACTCGATGAAAGCTCGCCATCGCATTAAAAGCAACCCCCGCACTGACTGGTGCTGATGCTGCAGTTGCGTAATAACCGAAAAAGAGCACCGGTCGTAAATTTCACGGACCCACTACGCTGCTATGCGGTGCTGCACCCCACGAACCCGAGCATGGTTTGTGGATTTGCGATGAAAATTAGAGACAACCGAAAGCGAGGTTATCGGCGTTGTTGCTGCTGGCCGACCGGACATCGATGCACATTCAGGTTCTCGGCTTTTTACCGCTCTCCAGTCGTGGTACGGGAACGAACGGCGGTTAAGGGATTTATTTTGGCAGGTTGAATTTAGTTTTAATGCACACACGCGGGAATAAGCCACCGGTGGTGACCACATGTGAAAGCTTGCACTGGACAATCCCAAAAGCACCCGAACTGGCCGTGGTGGAGCCGTGGGTTAGTGGGTGAGTGGATGCGGTTTGGGTGAAATTGATGACATCGATCGGCAGAACTGTGCGTTGGGCTCTTAGAGGTTAATTATCATAAGAACAAATAGTTTTCGGCTTTGAATTTTAATGAATCGAATAACTATTATTTAATCAAGGCGTTTTGCGGATTTCTCATATTTTTGCAGACATAATTAAATAATAACCATGCGTCTCCATTATCAGAAGTTTTTTTTTGTCTTCTTCAAAGAGGCTTTCTTCAGTCCTTGGCTGGTTCACCTCTCGGAAGTTGATATCGTTCGAAATAATTAGAAATTAATAATGTGAGACTGATCACATTTTAAACGGCTTGAAATGGAACTCTTCGGAACCCAGTAACGCAAAAATGTTTCTTATTTTAAAACTAAAATTTCACCGGCCTCGAGCAGTTCGTTGGCAGCGCAAATCAATGAGAAAATTAGCTTTGTTAGATTCAGAGCATTCAAAGACGCATCCGAGCCTCTTGAAATGACGCTTCCGAGCCTCTTGGAAGAAGGCTTCCAGGCCTCTTGAAAGGAGGCTACCGAGCCGCTTGGAAGGAGGCTTCCGAGCCGCTTGGAAGGAGGCTTCCGAGCCGCTTGGAAGGAGGCTTCCGAGCCGCTTGGAAGGAGGCTTCCGAGCCTCTTGACAGGAGGCTTCCGAGCCTCTTGACAGGAGGCTTCCGAGCCTCTTGACAGGAGGCTTCCGAGCCTCTTGACAGGAGGCTTCCAAGCCTCTTGACAGGAGGCTTCCAAGCCTCTTGACAGGAGGCTTCCGAGCCTCTTGGCAGGAGGCTTCCGGGCCTCTTGAAAGGAGGCTTCCGAGCCTCTTGACAAGAGGCTTCCGAGCCTCTTGACAAGAGGCTTCCGAGCCTCTTGACAGGAGGCTTCCGAACCTCTTGACAGGAGGCTTCCGAGCCTCTTGGCAGGAGGCTTCCGGGCCTCTTGAAAGGAGGCTTCCAAGCCTCTTGAAAGGAGGCTTCCAGGCCTCTTGACAGGAGGCTTCTGAGCCTCTTGACAGGAGGCTCTGAGCCTCTTGACAGGAGGCTTCCAGGCCTCTTGACAGGAGGCTCTGAGCCTCTTGACAGGAGGCTTCCGAGGCCTCTTGACAGGAGGCTTCCAGAGCCTCTTGACAGGAGGCTCTGAGGCCTCTTGACAGGAGGCCTGAGCCTCTTGACAGGAGGCCTGAGCCTCTTGACAGGAGGCTTCCTGAGCCTCTTGACAGGAGGCTTCTGAGCCTCTTGACAGGAGGCTTCTGAGCCTCTTGACAGGAGGCTTCTGAGCCCTCTTGACAGGAGGCTCTGAGCCTCTTGACAGGGAGGCTTCTGAGCCTCTTTGACAGGAGGCTTGAGCCTCTTGACAGGAGGCCTGAGCCTCTTGACAGGAGGCTTCTGAGCCTCTTGACAGGAGGCTTCTGAGCCTCTTGACAGGAGGCTTCCAAGCCTCTTGATAGGAAGCTTCCAAGCCGCTTGACAGGAGGCTTCCAAGCCTCATAACAGCAGGCTTCCAAGCTTCTTGGCAGGATGCTTCCAAGCCTCTTGACAGGAGGCTTCCCAGCCTCTTGACAGGAGGCTTCCCAGCCTCTTGACAGGAGGCTTCCCAGCCTCTTGACAGGAGGCTTCCCAGCCTCTTGACAGGAGGCTTCCCAGCCTCTTGACAGGAGGCTTCCCAGCCTCTTGACAGGAGGCTTCCCAGCCTCTTGACAGGAGGCGTCCCAGCCTCTTGACAGGAGGCTCTGAGCCTCTTGACAGGAGGCTTCTGAGCCTCTTGACAGGAGGCTTCCTGAGCCTCTTGACAGGAGGCTCTGAGAGCCTCTTGACAGGAGGCTTCCTGAGCCTCTTGACAGGAGGCTTCTGAGCCTCTTGACAGGAGGCCTGAGCCTCTTGACAGGAGGCTTCTGAGCCTCTTGACAGGAGGCTTCTGAGCCTCTTGACAGGAGGCTTCTGAGCCTCTTGACAGGAGGCTTCTGAGCCTCTTGACAGGAGGCTTCTGAGCCTCTTGACAGGAGGCTCTGAGCCTCTTGACAGGAGGCTTCCAGGCCTCTTGACAGGAGGCTGAGCCTCTTGACAGGAGGCTCTGAGCCTCTTGACAGGAGGCTTCTGAGGCCTCTTGACAGGAGGCTTCCAAGCCTCTTGACAGGAGGCTTCTGAGGCCTCTCAAAACGAGGTCTCCAGGCCTCTTGAAAGGACGCTTCCGAGCCTCTTGAAGGAGGCTTCCGTGCCTCTTGAAAGGACGCTTCCGAGCCTCTTGAAAGGATGCTTCCGAGTTTCTTGAAAGGACGCTTCCTAGCCTTTTGAAAGGACGCTTCCAGGCCTCTTGAAAGAAGGCTCTGAGGCCTCTTGAAAGGAGGCTTCCAAGCCTCTTGAAAGGATGCTCCCGAGTTTCTTGAAAGGACGCTTCCTAGCCTTTTAAAAGGACGCTTCCGAGCCTCTTGAAAGGAGGCTTCCGAGCTTCTTGAAAGGAGGCTCCCGAGTTTCTTGAAAGGACGCTTCCTAGCCTTTTAAAAGGACGCTTCCGAGCCTCTTGAAAGGAGGCTTCCGAGCCTCTTGAAAGGAGGCTTCCGAGCCTCTTGAAAGGAGGCTTCCGAGCCTCTTGAAAGGAGGCTTCCGAGCCTCTTGAAGGAGGCTTCCAGGCCTCTTGAAAGGAGGCTTCTGAGCCTCTTGAAAGGAGGCTCTGAGCCTCTTGAAAGGAGGCTTGAGGCCTCTTGAAAGGAGGCTTGAGCCTCTTGGAAAGGAGGCTCTGAGCCTCTTGAAAGGAGGCTTGAGGCCTCTTGAAAGGAGGCCTGAGCCTCTTGAAAGGAGGCTTCCTGAGCCTCTTGAAAGGAGGCTCTGAGCCTCTTGAAAGGAGGCTTCCTGAGCCTCTTGAAAGGAGGCTTGAGCCTCTTGAAAGGAGGCCTGAGCCTCTTGAAAGGAGGCTTCTGAGCCTCTTGAAGGAGGCTTCTGAGCCTCTTGAAAGGAGGCTTGAGCCTCTTGAAAGGAGGCTTGAGCCTCTTGAAGGAGGCTTCTGAGGCCTCTTGAAAGGAGGCTCTGAGGCCCTCTTGAAAGGAGGCTTCTGAGCCTCTTGAAGGAGGCTTCCAGGCCTCTTGAAAGGAGGCTTCTGAGCCTCTTGAAAGGAGGCTTCTGAGCCTCTTGAAAGGAGGCCTGAGCCTCTTGAAAGGAGGCTTCTGAGCCTCTTGAAAGGAGGCTCTGAGCCTCTTGAAAGGAGGCTTCTGAGCCTCTTGAAGGAGGCTTGAGCCTCTTGAAAGGAGGCTTGAGCCTCTTGAAAGGAGGCTTGAGCCTCTTGAAGGGAGGCTTCTGAGCCTCTTGAAAGGAGGCTTGAGGGCCTCTTGAAAGGAGGCTTGAGCCTCTTGAAAGGAGGCTTCTGAGCCTCTTGAAAGGAGGCCTGAGCCTCTTGGAAGGAGGCTTCTGAGCCTCTTGGAAGGAGGCCTGAGCCTCTTGGAAGGAGGCTTCTGAGCCTCTTGGAAGGAGGCTTCTGAGCCTCTTGGAAGGAGGCTTCCAGGCCTCTTGGAAGGAGGCTCTGAGGCCTCTTGACAGGAGGCTCTGAGCCTCTTGACAGGAGGCTTCCAGGCCTCTTGACAGGAGGCTGAGCCTCTTGACAGGAGGCTTGAGCCTCTTGACAGGAGGCTTCCAGGCCTCTTGACAGGAGGCTTCTGAGCCTCTTGACAGGAGGCTTCTGAGCCTCTTGACAGGAGGCTCTGAGCCTCTTGACAGGAGGCTCTGAGGCCTCTTGACAGGAGGCTTCCGAGCCTCTTGACAGGAGGCTTCCGAGCCTCTTGACAGGAGGCTTCCGAGCCTCTTGACAGGAGGCTTCCGAGCCTCTTGACAGGAGGCTTCCGAGCCTCTTGACAGGAGGCTTCCGAGCCTCTTGACAGGAGGCTTCCGAGCCTCTCAAAACGAGGTCTCCGAGCCTCTTGAAAGGACGCTTCCGAGCCTCTTGAAAGGAGGCTTCCGTGCCTCTTGAAAGGACGCTTCCGAGCCTCTTGAAAGGATGCTTCCGAGTTTCTTGAAAGGACGCTTCCTAGCCTTTTGAAAGGACGCTTCCGAGCCTCTTGAAAGAAGGCTTCCGAGCCTCTTGAAAGGAGGCTTCCAAGCCTCTTGAAAGGATGCTCCCGAGTTTCTTGAAAGGACGCTTCCTAGCCTTTTAAAAGGACGCTTCCGAGCCTCTTGAAAGGAGACTTCCGAGCCTCTTGAAAGGAGGCTTCCGAGCTTCTTGAAAGGAGGCTTGAGGCCTCTTGAAAGGAGGCTTCGAGGCCTCTTGAAAGGAGGCTTGAGCCTCTTGAAAGGAGGCTTGAGCCTCTTGAAAGGAGGCTTGAGCCTCTTGAAGGAGGCTTCCAGGCCTCTTGAAAGGAGGCTTCTGAGCCTCTTGAAGGAGGCTTCTGAGGCCTCTTGAAAGGAGGCTTCCAGGCCTCTTGAAAGGAGGCTTCTGAGCCGCTTGAAGGAGGCTTCTGAGCCTCTTGAAAGGAGGCCGAGCCTCTTGAAAGGAGGCTTGAGCCTCTTGAAAGGAGGCTTGAGCCTCTTGAAAGGAGGCTTCTGAGCCTCTTGAAAGGAGGCTCTGAGCCTCTTGAAAGGAGGCTTCCAGGCCTCTTGAAAGGAGGCTTCTGAGCCTCTTGAAGGAGGCTTCTGAGCCTCTTGAAAGGAGGCTTCCAGGCCTCTTGAAAGGAGGCTTCTGAGCCTCTTGAAAGGAGGCTTCTGAGCCTCTTGAAAGGAGGCTTCTGAGCCTCTTGAAAGGAGGCTTCTGAGCCTCTTGAAGGAGGCTCTGAGCCTCTTGAAAGGAGGCTTCTGAGGCCTCTTGGAAAGGAGGCTCTGAGCCTCTTGAAAGGAGGCTTCTGAGCCTCTTGAAAGGAGGCTTCTGAGCCTCTTGAAAGGAGGCTTCCGAGCCTCTTGAAAGGAGGCTTCCAGGCCTCTTGAAAGGAGGCTTCCGAGCCTCTTGAAAGGAGGCTTCCTGAGCCTCTTGGAAGGAGGCTTCTGAGCCTCTTGGAAGGAGGCTTCCAGAGCCTCTTGGAAGGAGGCTTCTGAGCCTCTTGGAAGGAGGCTTCCGAGGCCTCTTGGAAGGAGGCTCTGAGCCTCTTGGAAGGAGGCTTCCGAGCCTCTTGGAAGGAGGCTTCCGAGCCTCTTGGAAGGAGGCTTCCGAGCCTCTTGGAAGGAGGCTTCCGAGCCTCTTGGAAGGAGGCTTCCGAGCCTCTTGGAAGGAGGCTTCCGAGCCTCTTGGCGTAACGGCTGTTTGGCATAATGTTCATTTGGCATAATTTTATTAGATCCTCGTGATTGATGAATAATTCTCATTTCAGCTTCGTTGTTTGCAAAATTGGACGTATAATTGTGGGCAAATGCATCGCTCAAAAAGAGATCATATCTCTCCTTGCCTTAAATAAAGCAAATGCCTGAATTGAAAGAAGAAGTCATATTCTCTCTTGCCATCTGCCGGGCAAATGTATTCCTTGAAAGAAGGATCGTTCCTTTACTGCCTTGAAGCGAGCGAATACATGAATTAAAAGATGGCATCATATCCTTGCTTGCCTTCTGCCGGGTAAATACGTCTTTCGAAAGAAGGTATCGTATCTCACCTTGCCCCAAACCAAGCAAATGCCTAAATTGTAAGAAGGAGTCATATCCTCCTTTGCCTTTTTCCGGGAAAAAGCATCCTACGAAAAAAGGGATCACATCTTCCCTTGACATAAATCAAGTAAATGTCTGAATTGAAAGAAGGAGCCATTTCCTCTCTTGCCTTCAGCCGGGTAAATGGATCCTTTAAAAAAAGGGATCATGTCTCTAGTTGTCTAAAACTGAGCAAATACCTGAATTAAATAAAGCAACCGCTTCTTCTTTTGCTTTCTGCCAGACAAATGCATCCCGTGAAAGAAGGAATCATAACATTCCGTGCCTTAAAGCGAGCAAATGTTCCGAAATTGGTGATATAACAACTATTATGCCAAACGACTCTATGCCAAATGACTTACCATCATATAAAGTTGTTGAATCTAATTGGTTGGAGATGTCAGTGGTAAGATTTAGTTTTTTATTCAGTGCTTATACATATTTCAATGTTAAAAATGTATAGCACGAAGGGACGATTTTTTACACAACAAAAGTAATCTAATCGAGTACACGCTTAAAATGAACTAAATAAAAATTCAGTCCAATCCGACTCATTTTCATTAAAAACGGGACAACACAAAATTAGAGCAGAAGGTAATACTTCAATAAAATGATGATTGCACATAAACTAGAAATGTGTTTGCCGTAAAATGCACAGAAAAATGATAGAAGACCACGCTTAACTTCCAAAAAATCACGTGTACAATAAAAATAATAGTACATTGCTATGAAAATCTACGTGTGTTTTAATAGTAAAAATTTATATAGATATTATATTGCAAATGTTTATTAGTAAACTTCATTAGGTGTCGAATTTTAATAGCATCATGTGGCATACCCCACATGGCTATTGCTGTTTCTGCTATTGCTGTTTTTTTTTTTTTTTTTGGTATTTGACCACTTTAGGCACTGTTCAGCTCATCGCTGGAATGATGTTGCTTTCTGCACGATTTTGATAGTATTACAATTTCAATCACTGTTCAGTTTATTGTTCAAATTAGATGTTTCACATTTACTATAAGCGTATGAATGTTCACTGCACATTTATATTGTTTAAGCGCACCTCACGTCGCGCTGTCTGTTAAATTTTTGCTTTCATAAATTTACTATGAAGCTTTGCCGTTCCATATAAAATCACTAGGCATAAGATGCCAACTGCAACTCCCGCAATAATTTTTATTTCGATGGAATCCATCGTTTGTTGCACATAAGTGCTGCCGAACAGCCAAGACATTTTGTGTCACCATATAATTCTCCAATATTATTGGTGCCGAAAAAATCTTCCACGGAAGAAAAGAAATGGAGATTGGTGATAGATTTTCGCCAACTAAATAAAAAAATCATTGCGGATAAATTTCCATTACCCCGTATTGATGAAATCCTTGACAATTTAGGAAGCGCGAAATATTTTACAACACTTGACCTTATGTCAGGTTTCCATCAAATTGAACTTGATGATAAATCTAAACATCTTACTGCATTTTCAAGTTCATCGGGTCATTACGAATTTAATCGATTACCTTTCGGTTTAAATATCTCACCCAACTCATTTCAGAGAATGATGACAATCGCTCTAAGTGGTTTACCACCAGAGTGTGCGTTTCTTTATATAGACGACATTATTGTCGTAGGTTGTTCTGTCAACCACCATTTTAAGAATTTAACATTAGTCTTTGAAAAACTTCGACAATACAACTTGAAATTAAATCCGTCGAAATGTAATTTCTTCGGCAGTGATGTTACTTATTTAGGACATCACATATCAGAAAAGGCATCTCTCCAGATCCTTCCAAATACGACACAATAAACAAATATCCAACCCCGTCAAATGCAGATGAAGTGAGACGTTTCGTAGCATTCTGCAACTACTACAGACGTTTCATACAAAATTTCGCTGAAATTGCCCACCCCTTAAACAAATTATTAAGAAAAAACGTGAAATTTATTTGGATAACTGAATGCACGTTAGCTTTTGAGAAACTAAAGGAACAACTATTATCACCTAATATTTTACAATTCCCAGATTTTAATAAACAATTTGTCCTAATTACTGATGCTTCAAAGGTAGCATGTGGCGCAATACTAGCACAACAATATAATAATGTAGATTTACCTATTGCATACGCCAGCAAAGCGTTTACAAAAGGTGAATCTAACAAGTCTACCATTGAGCAAGAATTAACCGCAATCCATTGGGCAATAACACATTTTCGTCCATACCTTAGTGGAAGAAAATTCGTTGTCAAAACAGATCATCGACCTTTAATATATCTGTTTTCCATGACGAATCCTTCCTCAAAATTAACTAGAATGCGTTTAGAACTAGAAGAATACAATTTCGAAGTTCAATACGTGAAAGGCAAAACTAATGTTGGTGCCGACGCACTGTCAAGAATTGTTATAAATTCCGAAACACTATCAAATTTAGAACATTTGTCAAAATTACAAGTATTAAATGTTGAAACAAGAGCACAGAAAAGGCAGAGAACACAACAGAATGATACTCAACCTCAAACAGATACCGTTTCAGACATTGAGCCTGATCAACTCAAAATATCTGAAGCAGTTAATCTCTTTGAAGTTTATGAATTACCAAAATTAATCATCGAAAAGACGTCTATAAACAAAACCAATGGCCTAATAGGTAAAATTATGAACAAAAACTACAAAAGGGACTTGGCTCGAGCGCCATTTTTACCCATGAAATTTAATGAATGCAAAGAAATCCTAGGTAAAATATTGATGAAAATTGAAGGACAAGCGAAAAAACATAATATTGCTAAGATAGCTCTAGCGTTATCAAGCACAATATTCAAAATAATGAGTATAAACGATTTCAAACATGCATGCAATCAACATCTTCGTTTTATACAAATAATACTCTATCTACCACAACGTGAAATTGACGACACAAATGAAATATTGAAAATTATTAAGGAAAATCATGACTCCGCAATTGGTGGACATGTAGGAATGAACAGATTATATAGAAAATTAAAGGCATATTATAACTGGCCAAATATGAAAAACTCAATAAGGAATTATATTCAAAATTGTGTTAAATGCAAACAAAATAAAAACACAAATAGAACTGTGGAAAATTTTGAAATTACAACAACACCACAGACAACTTTTACTTCAATAGCAATGGACACTATTGGTCCATTCACAAAATCAAATACAGGAAATAGATACGCCTTAACAATACAGGATGATCTATCAAAATATGTTATTATTAAACCTATTCCAGACAAGCAAGCTGACACTTTAGCAAAAGCCTTTATTGAAAACTTCATTTTAGTTTACGGAACCCCATCCATAATTCGAACGGATCAAGGAACCGAATTCAAAAATGAAGTGTTCAGTAAAATTAACGATATACTTCAAATAACACAAAAATTTTCTACGCCTTATCACCCTGAAACAATCGGAAGTTTAGAGAGGAGTCATCGTTGTCTAAATGAGTTTGTGAGACAATTCGTCAACGAATCGCATAGCGATTGGGATGAATGGTTGCCTTACTACACATTTTGCTACAACACGACTCCTCATTCTGACTTTCCCTACACACCATTTGAACTAATATACGGAAAAACAGCAGTATTACCGAACAACTTGAGGAATCCAAAAGAAATTGAACCGATATATAATTATGAACAATACTACACGGAACTAAAATTCAAACTCAAAACAGCAGCACAAATAACACGAGATTTTATATTCAAAATTAAACTTAAAAGACATCAAAATCAGAAAAGCATCTCGAATCCAAGCAATATTGAAATAGGAGATTATATTATGTTAGAAAATGAAAATCGATCCAAGTTAGACAAAGTTTCAAAAGGACCATTTAGAGTTACAGCAATAAATCATCCGAATGTCACAATATTCGATAATAACAAAAAGCAATACTATACAATACATAAAAACAAAACTATCAAATTGAAAAACTACAATACATAATAAAAAAAAATATAATGTTACATATATAACCTAATAGAATGTAAGCAACAATGTATAAAGATATTTGGAGCACTACAAAAAAAAATGATCTCACGTAGTTCTATCATTTTTCTCTTAGGGGGAAGGTGTGGCATACCCACCACACATCTTCAAAACACATTATCCTTTTCCATGATCCTGCAACATGTGCATCAAATCATGTTACATCATCCTTTTCAAATGCGCTTACGTTGAATTTGTCATTTGAATATTTACGACCCACTTGAAATGGCATAACATTTTATGACCTTCTTTTACATTTCCTAAAACATAGATTCTTTACACATTCTTCTGTTTCGACCAACAGCGACGAACAACGTCCGCATACCTAGAAGTGCGAAGTCAAATATTTATTACCTACTTCAACAAGCGACCCTCAAGATATTTACAAACGCAAAGCTAAATTACAAACATATGGTGCTCCAGATTTCTTCTGTTTAGCGTTAAGTTCGACTTGTGTGAACCTTCTCCATTATATACAAAATTGAATAAAGTCAGTCTTAACTGTAACCTCGAACGAGTCACAAGACTTTTCATCTCTATGAGAAAACCCGGATAACGAGAAACCCCACAATCATTTGTTGGTATTAGCTAACAAAGGGGCGCATATTTAAATCGTAGTTTATATGAAGGAAAAGCGCATTTTACCTTGCTCAAGTGCAGCATGCACAAAAAAAATCCGAATGTGCTCCGAATCACCAGTAAATGAACATTTGTGCCACTGAAAACTTGAGGTGATAGCTAGGGCAGCCATTTAGGACTCTGTAGTGATTCTCTTTGAAATGAATGATTTGCTTGAAAAATGGAATATTTATTGCAGCTTCAAAGTGTCATTTCGTATTGTTCGGAAAGTATTGTGTTTTCAATCCACGTGTTCCAATGTGAGGTTCTGGAACTGCAAATCATTGCAAGCTCAGTTCACGCTTCCACCGTTGCTCATGATTTATGATTATGATTATTTGATTCAAATGTTGGACGAATATTTGGTGCTGACCAAAAGAATGCTACTTTTGTTCTAGTCGGAAATCTAGGCCTTGAGATTAAGCTGGTGTGTAAGAATATCGGCTTAATGTGTATCATAGCTTTGATATTTTATCGGGAAAATGGTCCAAAAAAACAGGTTTTTGTTTCTAGAATTCTAATTTATCTTGCAATTCGTACCTAATTCCTAAGCCGTAATTCTATTGACTCCATTTAAAACTAGCAGCCATACACCACATTCAAAACCTTTTCAACAAAATTCACGCTCCGAATTATGAAGCTATCAGAAAGGAGCTCATTGACACACAACCCGTCACATCGTCACCCATCTCACTGATCTCGTTTCTGATACAGGTACCTAATTCAAACCTATTCGGATGCCAACCCATCCATTTGGTTGCCAACAAAAGGCGTCGTTATGGCGACTGTTATTACTGTTTTAGTTTTCACCGGTTACTGTTTTTCCAGAACGGGAAAACACAACAGCTCAGACAGATCAGGCTTTGGGAAGCAAAACGGTGCGTGTGATGTTCCTTCGTCATCGGTCTAAACTAGTGGGTGGCATCGATGGCATTAGCATTTTAAATGGAGCCCAACGTGGGCGAAAAGCCAATAAGCTATGGAACGCATTTAATTTCGGTTGTATGTGATACGACGCCCGCTTCCAAGAATCATCACCCCATCTCCGTATCGTAACTCTGATTTCCGTAGATTCAAATATCCTCAGCCGAGCTAAATTTTCGAATGGCGTAACCTTCACACCGCGTGACGATCAAAGCATTTCTCTACACTCTAAATGGCGCAATATTTATTTTACTAACATTTAACCCCCGTCGCCTTCGAGGCTAGTGCCTCACACACTCGCCCGTTCCCTCCAAGCAAGGCCAGGAAACCGCGAAAATACAAATTCTAGAGAAAATATTCAAACCGAAACGGAGTGCCCCTCCGTCTTCGATCGGACGGGCAGCTGCTCGAGTCGACGAAACCATGTCATCGCATCACCGACCGTCCACACAGATCAGATCACACGAAAGCGAAATTGTTGGTGGCGATAGGGACAGAGAGCACCTCTCGGCGAATGAATGTCAGGAGAAAAACTACCGTTTCTATTTGCGGCTGTGGGAGGAAGATATTTTTAAAAAAAGAAAAATACCACGCCTGTCAGTTATTAGCAGGAGAAATAGATATCTCCGCGGCCGAGGATGAGTTTGTTTGGTGTACGATGATGATGGGCTTTATCAGGGGCGGCATCGGAAAAGAAAGGAAAGTTTTAATTGATGTTGATTTGCTTATAAGCATTTTAAATCCCATGTTATAGAAACCATACGTAGGTATAAGCTCGTGTACGCATATGAATAAGTCTCGGATGAGAAGTAACTTATGACCATCTTGATCTCTGCATCAGGCAGCTTTGTTTTTGCATAAATGCAAAAAGCAAATTTATTCTGAGCATGAACTGTCTGCAACCTACTTTTTAATCCCTGTTTTTTGCTAATCCAGCTCTGGTTCTACCGTAATGGTTCTCAGCGCCCCATTTCGAACATTTATGTTTGCCTGCCCATGGCGTCTGCAAGGTACACACTAACGAGATTTCATTCGTCTCTCTTGCGAGGTGTCATCGCAGTATGATGAGATACACATAGGTGTTGTTTATTCCGCTCGGCTTCTGAGTAAATCATCTTAATTGATTCAGCGGCTTTGACTCATACGGTTTCTCGCAGATTATGTGATATTTTAGACGCCGCTCTCAATTTAGCGCAAGATCCCACTCGAAAGTTTTAGTCAATTTCAATCAATACAAACCGTAATCTCTCAACTCGTGCGGCCATAAACCATCCGAAATTCGCTTCTGATTGATTCTCGAAATTCAATCCATGGACGGAATACGGAGGCTATAAAACTCCCTTATCGCTACCCATTTGTTCGAAGTGAAGCACTTCAAACACCTTTTAGTCGTTGACCGTCCCACGCATCATCACACACATCTTCGCCCATCGCATCGCCCGCCGCAGCTGGGCAGCGTCATCATGTTCGATTCGGTATAGTTTAGTGCGCACTGCTTCCCAAGTGGTGGTGGTAGAGGCCATAAATCTGGACCACTTATTCCGCTCGAATGTGCGTTTTATGACCATGAGAGGTCATCGTCGAAAGTGGGGAGGCAACAAGCCGTTTGATCGTATCGGAGATTTCGGTGGATGAACCATGGAAAGCGGGTGCGGGCGAGAACATCGTCATCATCAACAGTTGAAATGGTTTGCAACTTTTACAATCGGCACGGAATTTAAAAGTTGCATAATGGATAAGATGGGACTGGTCAGATGAATTTAGAACGATTATATTGAACTGGATTTCCTTACAAATTTGTTCTTTTTTATTGCACAGCTTTTTACTGTACAAGATGTCATATTCTGTGTAACATAAGCTCCCACTGGTGTCGAACAATGCCTCTTGGTATTGTTACGATAATGTTGATATTCCCAAATTCGCTGGAGATATCTCGAAGTTACTATTCTTTTAGGATTCCTTCACGGCTTCACGTCGATGATGCATTCAGACATCGACATTCCAACCGTAGATAGACTGCAGTACCCGATCCAGCCCCTTTCAGAAAAGACACGTAAGCCGTTTGAGATAGTGGAGATCTCAGCCGTTAACGACGGTACTGTCTGGAATGTTTTACCCAAAAGGTATGCTGCCGGTCCTTTCATTTGAGTCCCATATTGAGATAAAAGCCGATGAAGTTTCAAGTTGCATTTTCCATGCAAAACTTTTAAAATTTTTAATAAATTCAAACATTCTGCGATCTTTTTGAAATCTTGCAGAGTTGTTTTTCATGAAATGACCTAACGTAAAACGATTTAGATCAATGAAAAAATAATTCAATTTTGAACAATCAGCTTATGTAGATTCTTAATCAGACTGGTTTGCGAGTACATTTATTATGGGACAGGTTAGGTTTTTTTTACATTTTTTTACATTTCTCCCGAACAAAGTCTCATTTTTTATCATGGTATGTGAAAGTTTGATAAAATTGAATGCTATTCACGGAGTTAACTCGAAAGCGGCAATACCCCAAATGAAACTGATATGCGAGTAGCGGCAGTATGACTATCGTTGTTTTCTAGGGAAAAAGCTTTTCCGTAGCATTTACGACCGTTCAGTGGTAAAAAAAGGAATGCACCAACAACCTCCATGTTTTTGTGGGCGAGTTTCAGCGCCACGTTCCAATGAACCCATCAATCAGTGAACAAAACGCTTATGAATAATATCTCCTGCAAACTCAATCCACCGATTGCTCTTGTTTCGCTTACTCCGACCAAAACTTTCAATTCCAGTGCCAAATATTTGTCAAGATGCCCGTCAGTAAAAGGAGAGAGATCACGGCATACAAAACTTTTGTACTCCTTCTTGTGCCGATAAAATATGCGTCATTTTTTTCATTTTTCTTACGAGCCTACCTTGTTCTCTGTATACCGTGGAGAGAGTTGATCTGCCAAAGCAAGTTCCCTTATCGAACGTGCCGCGATCGCAACCGTTCTCAAACATTCAGCTAATCCAGCCCTGCCAGTTTGATACCGGCTTCCATCTTCCATCCCAAGCCAGAACGGTTGACGACGATCATGGGAAGTCATTCGTGACAAGAGCATTGATGGATTCCATTTCGATGCTAAATTTCATGTCGTCAGAGCTTGCCAATTTCCTCGCCATTACCTCAATTCGAAGTCGATATGTATAATGTAGGTATTGGTCAATCCCAAAAATTCGATTTGCCTACCTACAAAGCAATCTTCCAAAGATTAAAATAGCCGATCCGCTATTCCATGCGTCGAGCAAAATCGACCTCGTCATAGGTGATGAAGTATATTGGGAGCTACACACCGGAATCGAAACTTTCCCTGGATCCAGGCTTGCTCCACCTCATTGAAACCCATTTCGGTTGGACTTTATGTGGCTTAACATCCCAAGAATCTATCTGGCCAGTATACCTTGTCAGTTATTCAGATTTGACTCACATTACCACTCTCCAAAATATTTGAGAGATCAAGACTATTTCTAAACAATCCGTACACTTCGTTTCCGAGAGGATTCGTGAAGCATCCTATGCTGCAATCACGACCAAAGGTCCACGCAAGTGATTATGATTCGCCTACCCACAACAGAAAATCTTCAAAACGAATTGGGAGAATCGGAGTGCCGATTATTCACTTTGAAAAGCCGATTTGTCCGATCGGCCTTCGGCGCAGCTGTTACAAAGAGGTTGCTTTATGTTTCAAGACCGTTCCATTGATATTTTTTTCTGGTTTGACTCTACCACCGTGAATTAGTGGCTTTGAGCATCCGCGGGACGTTGAAAAGGATTTGTAGCAAATAATGTGAGTCAAACCCAAGTGACCACTACCATCGGAAGGTGTAACCATGCAGCGAGTTCTTATCACCCTGCTGACGGTGTTTCCAGAAGATTGTACCTTTGATGGTGATATATATTAGAATTTAGGCAGTCCACTTTCAGCTTGCATGATGACAGATATGCAAATATCGTATAACTTCGCCTCTTTCCTCGCAGGCAGAGATGCCAGATTTGAAGACATGTCTTCAATTTGAAGACATTTGAATCTCTGTGAAGACAATTTTTTTCGTTAAGACATTTTGAAGACTTTCAAAATATTTGAATACTAATCTACTTATTTGTAGATACTTGAAGACAATGAATAAGCCAGCGAATAGAAAATAAAATTTTATTATCTACTTATATTGTATTTTTCACGAATGATTAGGTTCGCTCGACGAATTTAAAGAGCTATCAATTTTGTCTTTGAAGGCATTTTCAACAACCTTTTTATATTGTCGGCGTAGCACCAGCTTAGAATTCGGAAGTCGGGACTGCCGAACCGAACTTTCTTCCAAAGTTTTATCTGTCAAACTAATTGTTGCGTTGTTTAGCCCATCATTAGGTGAATCCAGCGCACTACTTCCGAAGTTGGGAAAGTTGTCCGTATCTGGAGAAAAATCCAACTTCGGTATAAAAAGCGTTCACACTTTGTTTCGGATAGAAGATTACCTTGATTCATAAGCACGTGATCGATTGAGAACAATGGGACTGAATGTAAACATCGAAGGACCAGCTGGTTGGTTTTGTTGTGTAAACATGATCAGCTGGAGAACTGAGAACAATGAAAAAATATGTAAACATGTGGGGGCTGGCGGCAACTGTCACGATCTTCAAGTGAAATGCGCACGGTAGCCATCAGCGAAATCGAAAGCGAAATCTGAGAACGACGAAATTTATTTCATGAAAGTCTAAATGGTGAAAAAAAGCGCAATCAATTCTGCGACTTTTATATGCAAGTTTTATCAATATTTCAAAAGTTATGATAGCTTTTGTCTCGGACTTAAATCTCAAACATAAAAATACATTGACATTAATAGCCAGTTGATAACTGCAACGCATTTTAAATGTCAAAGGCACTTAACTTTGAGTTGTGTGCGGTTATAAAAAATCCCGATGACAGCATACGTTTAAATTTTCCTTGGTGGTGGCGGGCATTTTCAACGTATCTGTAAAAAAGTATTTCGGTCATTACATCGGAACGCAATGACCGATCTAATTTATTTTAAACGTCAAAAATAGACTGAATTTTTCTATGATTTGATTAAATCTATACAACCCTTGCGTTAGATCCTGGTTTTTTTTCTAGATTTTTCTGAAATCATTTGATCTTTTCAACATTCCCACGTGACATTCCTCTGAATACCCGTCGAGAATGAGAATAGGTTTTGATAATTATGAGGAACTTCTTGCCTAAATTCAAATTGAAATTAAGGAATAAAGAAAATCCTCCAACATTTAAACAGGAAATTCTTCTTAATTTTCAACTTTTTTTCAAGTTCTTGCGAGAAAATCTCCAAAACAAATCCCTTTCAATTTTCACAAAAAAAATCTCACGAATGTTAACATAAACTTGAAATTGTTGGTGTTACATGAATATTTCTCGGAATTTCTACTGAAAAATCTTCTTAAAAGAAATTCAAAGAAATTCCACACAAAAATCTGGTGGAATTTTAATTGAAGACTCAATAGAAAATTCAGATGAAACTAGTTACACACTCTCGTTAAATTCTTCCTTGGATTCCTTTGGCAATCCTTCTAGAAATATCTTCCAACATTCCAAGATTTTCTCAGAAATTCTTTCTGAAATTCCTTCTGAAGTTCTTCCAGGAATTTGTCCGGAAGTTTTAAGAATTTCTCCGAAAAATCCTTTAGGAATTCCTTTAGAATTTTCTCTAGGAGCTCCTCCATTAGTTCGTCCATACATTCCTGCGAAAGTTTGTACAATCCCTTCGGAAAATCCCCCAGATGCTCCGAAAAAAATCTTCTGGTAGTTCTTTCAGTCCTTCCAGGAAACCCTCCGAATGTTCCTCCATTAATTTCTTCGAAAGTTTCTCCAGGAATTCCATCGAAAATTCATTCAGTAATTCCTCAGGAATATACTTCGGGAATTCTTAAGAAAAATACTTCAGGGGTTTCTCCAGAAATTACCCCCGGTATTCATTCTGAAGTTTCTACAGGAATTTCTTCTTAAGTCCATCCAGGAATTCCTCCTAAAATTCCTTCTGAAGTTCCGTAAAATGTCTCCTGAAGTTCCTTCAGAATTCCCTTGGAATTCCTCCGTAAAAAAAAATCTTCAAGAATCTTCCAGAAAGTTCTTCAGAAATTCCTCCAAAAGCTGATTAGGAATTTATCCAAAAGTCCCTGCAGGAAATCCTTTAGAAGTTGCTTCAAGTATTTCACGGTAAATTTTGAACCCATACAGGGAATTCTTCTAAGAATATTGTCGGAAGAATTGAACCGTTTGTTTGAGAAACTGCATATGTAACATTTTTGGCCAAAATGAGATTTTGTATATTCTGAATCCTCGTCCAAAAATACATATTCTGGCAAAAAATACGAAAAAAAATTTTTTGTTCAGGAATGTATGAATTTTTTTTCGTTTGTTTGAGAAACTACATATATCCACGTACTTTGAAGAGCAATTGTAGAGTACTGCTTACATTTTTTGCACTGAAAGTGCCCCAGGGTGTTGAGTTTTGCTAAAAACTATTGATCTGTATCGAAGAAATCGAAAGATTCGGTGCAAATTTGTTCAAAAACAGTTTTTTGTTGTTTTCTCGAAAAAGTGTAAAATGGACTTATGCAGTTTCTCAAACAAATGATTCAATTCCACTTTTAAATTCAGTTAAAAAAAATTAGGTGGAATTTTTATAAAAGAATCCAGAAGAAACTCGTTACACTATCTCGTGAAAATATGAAAAAATATTTTCTTGAATTCTAGCAATTTTAATGTTTAAAAAAATCACATTTCCACATCAATAAAACAAGGAGATTATTAAATTTACAAACCTTTTAGATTTTGAAATTCCTGATAACCATAACTTTAATGTTGAAGACATTTGAAGACATTTTTACTCGACTCGGAAGACATTTGAAAATATCATCTGGCATCCCTGCTCGCCAGAGTTGGACGCTCGATAAGACAGCACACAAGCAATCAAAACCAACGGATAGTTCGTTCGGCGGAATAAGGCCGCACATTTGGCTATCCTACCAGGTCGTTCCTGGTTGGAAATTATTGTTTTGTAAGTTTTTTTGGGACATATTTTCTTCGCTTGACAGAACACTAGTAGCAGAAGTTGAACAAAATCGTAGTCGTCGAGAATGGAGGTCCAAAACAGACTCTTTTACTAGTAGACTACATGGCAGCGCTCATCTCAGGCGATTTTTTTTCAGGGTCCTAGAACGTTTAGGGGCTTCTCCTCGTCAGTGAGACAAAAGCCTCACCTACTGCTCTGCGATCGATCCCAATGAGGTCGATTTCATCCGCAAAGCACAGGACACGTGTGACTGTATGCTGGAAGTATCATTCGCGCTGCATTTCCTAATCGTGCCCTTGAATGCGATTTGAACAATAAATTCAAAAGTGCATCTCCCTGCATGCATCCATCTAAGCTCACAAACGAAGTTGACACTTCGTCTGCAATCCGAATGCTTCATTTCGAACCATCAAGTGTTGCGCGTATCAGCCTAATCAGTTTCGCCGGAAAACCATGTTCTGACATTATCTGCCACAGCTTATTTTCCCTCTGAATTAAAAAAACATAAAAAAGCAATAAAATTGACCACGTTTGAAGTTCATGGAAAATTTTATCAATTTTATTGCTTTTTTGTATTTTTATGGAAATATTCTTATTTTTTAAATGCTCTTTATTGATTATTTTGTGTTTTTTTTTTTTAATTTTAATATTTATGGAAAAAATATTTATTTTGTGGAAAATTTCGTAATTGTTTATAGCAAATATTGATTTATTTATGGAAATTTTATATTTTTTCCGTAGAACATTTTGATTTCTTTATGAAAAATTCTACTTTTATAATTGCAATTTTTGCTTTTAAAAATGCTAATTTACTACAATTAATTTACTGCTTTTAAAAATGCTAATTTACTGTATGTTTTGTTTTGTGGAAAATGCTCATGTTTATGGATATTTTGTATTATTTGTGAAAATTTTATATTCATTTTATGCTCATACTCATACTTTCTCATTTCTTTATGGAATTTTTTTAATTTTTCATGGAAATTTTATTTTGCTGCCACTAAGCATCTGACCCGTCGTTGATCGGCCCCCACGAAAACCTATGAAGTAATACCCGACAGAATTATGTACGCCGAGTTCAAAAGCTGGATCTCTCTCCAATTGGCACATTATAGTCCGTACTCTTGTTAATAAATTGGGCGTATCAGGCCATCTAATGAGCAAGTAGGCAGTTTTTCATTTTTCCACATTTTCTGAATAATGTGGTTGAACAATTGAAACAGTTGATCACTTCCAAGTTTAGGAATCTCTCCCAGCTTTACTGGTTTTCAGCTCATTTAGAGCCTTCTGCACCACTTCCACAGCCTGACCATAGTCTACAATGTCCATTCTGCTTCATAATAAATCTTTCAATCTATAACGTTTGAGAAATGCCATTTGTTGATCAGCACGTGATCTATCTGTGAGCAATATTGTTGCTACTCGGGCGGTGCCAGGTCTATTTGCGGACATTCTTACATGTGAAATAGATACCAGATTGTCATCCTTCTGGCAGCAGCAAAAGTCACAAGTCGCAGACCATTATCGTTGGTAGTAGTGTTCATTCTGTACCAATGACTAGGTGAATGAATTTTTGCTCCCGATCTGCGGGTCTGGATTCTCGTTTCCCGGACAGAAGCCATGAACAGAATAACAAAACATGATATGAACGTGATTGATATATGAGATAAACGAACAATAATATCAAAATATTGCACCAAAATAGCATTTAAGCAACAAGATATGCTGTGGATACAAACAAGCCAATAATACCACGTGATATTGATAACTTCTTATAAATAGCATGAATAGCATAAAGATCAAACGACAACATCAAGATTTTGCACTAATATTGGTATTATCTTTTGATCGTTTATCTCTTTTTTATCTTATCTTATCTTATCCTATATCCATCGTGTCCATATCTCATTTTGCAAAACCACGATTTGTTTTTATTAAGCTATTTACGTCTGCTCGGGTTACGGTCTTTATATCGTCTGTTGGTCACTTTCCGTAGGCTCTTTCAAGGCTATAATCAGAAATCTTATCAGTAAGTGCATAGTTGCTGATCAGACTGTAGTTAAAAGTCCTGATCAGGTCCTTTATTCTCAACACGCAAATGCGATCGCTTATCGGCTTCCAATCGATGACTCACTTAATTCCCTTACCGATTACCATGGGGCAAACTCTACGTTCTGCTCTGTCGCCATCGCTATAGTAGATGTGATACTTGAATGAAGTGTTTACGGTGGGATCCACCGCTCGGAGTTCGCGTCCTCCGGGTTTGAGCCACTTGCACCTGAACCGGCTGCAACTCACGAGCCAAGTTCCACCTTTCCAGTTGATGTATTTTATTCGTTGCCGGGTTTGTTGCTGTTGCATCCATTCGCTTGCTCTATTTTTGATTTTCTTGGTAGCTGTAGAAACTTCGGTAGGCTACCTTACCAGGGTTGCGCTACTTACACGTAGAAGAGACGACCTACTCGATGCTGAAAAGATGCAATTCAGTTTGACTCAGAGTTCCTCGCTGGCTCCCGGATGATGATCAGCCGCTCCTTGCAGAGAAGAGCGAAATCATTCTTTGATTCATTCATTTCATTTATTTAGTTAACATCTAAACAGATAACACTGAATCAACAATTTGACGCCACAATGCACGGTTCGAGGCCGCATCTCTCCATCCTTGGATACGCCCCACGCTCGCCAAGTCGTTCTGCACCTGGTCTGCCCATCTCGCTCGCTACGCTCCACGCCGTCTCGTACCTGCCGGATCGGAGGCGAACACCATCTTTGCAGGGTTGCTGTCCGGCATTCTTGCAACATGTCCTGCCCATCGTACCCTTCCGGCTTTAGCTACCTTCTGGATACTGGGTTAGCCGTAGAGTTGGGCGAGCTCATGGTTCATTCTTCGCCGCCACACACCGTCTTCTTGCACACCGCCAAAGATAGTCCTAAGCACCCGTCTCTCGAATACTCCGAGTGCTTGCAAGTCCTCCTCGAGCATTGTCCATGTTTCATGTCCGTAGAGGACTACCGGTCTTATAAGCGTCTTGTACATGACACATTTGGTGCGGTGGCGAATCTTTTTCGACCGCAGTTTCTTCTGGAGCCCGTAGTAGGCCCGACTTCCACAGATGATGCGCCTTCGTACTTCACGACTAACGTTGTTGTCAGCCGTTAGCAAGGATCCGAGGTAGACGAATTCCTCGACCACTTCGAAGGTATCCCCGTCTATCGTAACACTGCTTCCCAGGCAGGCCCTGTCGCGCTCGGTTCCGCCCACAAGCATGTACTTTGTCTTTGACGCATTCACCACCAGTCCAACTTTTGTTGCTTCACGTTTCAGGCGGGTGTACAGTTCTGCCACCTTTGCAAATGTTCGGCCGACAATGTCCATGTCATCCGCGAAGCAAATAAATTGACTGGATCTGTTGAAAATCGTACCCCGGCTGTTACACCCGGCTCTCCGCATGACACCTTCTAGCACAATGTTGAACAACAGGCACGAAAGTCCATCACCTTGTCTTAGTCCCCGGCGCGATTCGAACTATTTGGAGTGTTCGCCCGAAATCTTCACACAGTTTTGCATACCATCCACCGTTGCTTTGATCAGTCTGGTAAGCTTCCCAGGGAAGCTGTTCTCCTCCATAATTTTCCATAGCTCTACGCGGTCTATACTGTCGTATGCCGCCTTGAAATCAACGAACAGATGGTGCGTTGGGACCTGGTATTCACGGCATTTTTGAAGGATTTGCCGTACAGTAAAGATCTGGTCCGTTGTCGAGCGGCCGTCAACGAAGCCGGCTTGATAACTTCCCACGAACTCGTTCACTAATGGTGACAGACGACGGAAGATGATCTGGTATATCACTTTGTAGGCGGCATTAAGGATGGTGATCGCTCGAAAGTTCTCACACTCCAGTTTGTCGCCTTTCTTGTAGATGGGGCATATAACCCCTTCCTTCCACTCCTCCGGTAGCTGTTCGGTTTCCCAGATTCTGACTATCAGTTTGTGCAGGCAAGTGGCCAGCTTTTCTGGGCCCATCTTGATGAGCTCAGCTCCTATACCATCCTTACCAGCTGCTTTATTGGTCTTTAGCTGTTGAATGGCATCCTTAACTTTCCTCAAGGTGGGGGCTGGTTGGCTTCCATCATCCGCTGAACTGACGTAGTCATCTCCTCCGCTGCCTTGACGTTCACTGCCTGTACTCTCAGCGCCATTCAGATGTTCCTCGTAGTGCTGCTTCCACCTTTCGATCACCACACGTTCGTCCGTCAAGATGCTCCCATCCTTATCCCGGCACATTTCGGCTCGCGGCACGAAGCCTTTGCGGGATGCGTTGAGCTTCTGATAGAACTTGCGTGTATCTTGAGAACGGCACAGCTGTTCCATCTCCTCGCCTCCGCTTCTTCCAGGCGGCGTTTCTTCTCCTGAAAAGGCGGGTCTGCTGTCTCCGCTTCCGTCTATAACGTTCCACGTTCTGCCGGGTACCTTGCTGCAGCGCGACCGCCCGCGCTGCGTCCTTCTCCTCCAGAATCTGTCTGCACTCTTCGTCGAACCAATCGTTCCGTCGACTTCGACCCATATACCCGACGTTGTTCTCCGCTGCGTCGTTAATGGCTGCTTTGACTGTATTCCAGCAGTCCTCAAGAGGGGCCCCATCGAGCTCACCCTCTTCCGGCAACGCTGCCTCTAGATGCTGCGCGTATGCAGTGGCGACATCAGGTTGCTTCAGTCGCTCTAGGTCGTACCGCGGCGGTCGTCGGTACCGAACATTGTTGATGACGGATAGTTTTGGACGCAGTTTAACCATCACCAGATAGTGGTCAGAGTCGATGTTAGCGCCACGATATGTCCTGACGTCGATAATGTCGGAGAAGTGCCGTCCATCAATCAAAACGTGGTCGATTTGTGATTCTGTCTGCAGTGGTGATCTCCAGATGTACCGATACGGGAGGCTGTGTTGTAAGTAAGTGCTGCGAATGGCCATATTCTTGGAGGCGGCGAAATCAATTAGTCGTAGGCCGTTTTCGTTCGTCAGCCGGTGAGCGCTGAACTTTCCAATAGTCGGTCTAAACTCCTCCTCTTGGCCAACCTGAGCGTTCAAATCTCCTATGATGATTTTGACGTCGTGGCTTGGGCAGCTGTCGTACTCACGTTCCAGCTGCGCGTAGAATGCGTCCTTATCATCATCAGTGCTTCCGGAATGTGGGCTATGGACGTTGATTATGCTGAAGTTGAAGAACCGGCCTTTGATCCTCAACCTGCACATTCTTTCATTGATCGGCCACTACCCGATCACGCGCCTTTGCATATCGCCCATCACTATGAAAGCTGTTCCCAGCTCGTGTGTGTTGCCGCAGCTCTGGTAGATGGTATGATTACCTCTAAACGTTCGCACCATTGATCCCTTCCAACAAACCTCCTGCAGCGCTACGATGCCGAATCCACGGTCCTTAAGCACATCGGAGAGTATGCGTGTGCTCCCGATGAAGTTGAGAGATTTGCAGTTCCACGAACCGAGTTTCCAATCGCTAGTCCCTTTTCGTCGCAGTGGTCTTCGCCGATGGTTCCGGTCCGTACTCTCTTGTTGATTGTTCGTTGCTTATGATTTTTTAAAGGCTGGCTTGCAGGGCCTGACACCAAACCCCCTAAATTTCCGGAGGACCATTCCTCCTTATTTCCGGTGGACCATGGTGCACAGTTTCACTTAGAATCTATCGCTGGCACTCGGACGATGATCAGCCGCCCCTAACATGGAGAACAGACGCTGTTGTGAGCCGATCCTGACATGGAGAACAGACGCTCAATAAGATTTGCACCTCCGGAGAAGAGCAAACCCCCCCTTCCCTGTCTGCATACGACCATAGTTCCCACCGGGGTTGGTTACCCGATCTTCCCTAAGGTTGCTCGTATCCCGGCCAGCACCGCGGGGAGGTAGGGATAGGAGTTGCTGGGTAAGAGGCTAAGGACCGCGAGATGGGGTCTATTTTATTCCTTCAGGTACGCGAAGTACCAATGGTACGCTTTACCCAGCATTCTTTGATGGCAGCCACGAAGATCAGTCCATAAGCGAGCTTCGACGATAAGTATCTAATAAAACCGGTGATTTTTTATATTGAAATTGGGCCATATCCAGTAAAAATGGGTCTATGACTCCGTTTACGAATTGTTAACAGTTTACTATTAGAAGCGCACACAGAATGAGATGATGAAGCAACTCTGACTTTACTACGGCCTAGCAATATCCGCCTGTGTCAAGGCAGCGCAGGGGTACTCCTTTTCAATTACAATATGATCCAGGGCTATTGGAGTAGAAGAATAAGTACTAGAACGCTAGTGGCGCTGTAGTCATTTAAATTATTTTACCAAATAATGCTTCAACAAGCTTCAATTTGCCATAATTGTTTGTGCATGTTGTAGTGCATGTTGTAGTGCATGTTTAGTTTCAATACCAACATCGGTCTGACACTTGTAGTACCGGTACTTTGGCTGACAGTTCAAAGCAACCTAAATGTTAGTCACGCGGACAAGTACGACATTAGCAATCTTATACTTTTGAATCAACTGCTATTGACTTCTTGGAAAAGTTCAAAACAGATTGGTAAACGCACCTCCTACTCCAGGAGGTAGATCGAACTCGGTGACTGGTGTCACGGTCCCCCCGTGTTTCACCAGATTGGCCCTCAGAGCTGGCAGAACAGACCCAGTCGGATTGACCACTAATGAAAAAAAAATTAAATAAAGTTTGATAGAATGCTGGTCATTTCTAAACAACACATTACCATGGTGGCGGTCAAACAGACCTGGACTTAAAACGTACGGATTCATTAATGTAAAACCTCTTTTCACACCACTCTTTTTACGATCAAAATAAAAAAACGGATGTTATAGCAACCGAACTTATGCTTATGGAAGTCTACGAACTCCGAACTCCATATAGTCAAGATCTTCAGATCAATCTTCGTGACGGAGGCAGATATTGAATAAGTAACAAGTTGTGTGACCTCATTTCCGTATCATTATTCCATCCAAGCAGAAGTAACAAGTTGTGTGACCTCTTATTGGTACAAGTTTGCATTCATGTGTTCTAGGTAGTATACGAGCTCTATAGAGTCAAGATCTACAGATCAACCTCTGTAACGGAGGCAGATATTGAAAGAGTAACAAGTTGTGTGACCTCATATTGATATAAATTAGCAGTCAAAGCAGGTTCTTGTTGATGTCATGGGTTCTAGGTGCTCAACGAACTCTATAGAAACCATATCTTCAGATCAATCTCCGTAAAGGAGGCAGATATTGAAGAAGTGACAAGTTGTGTGAGCTCATGCTAGCATAATTTTGCAATCTTAGTCGCTCTTTTTGGTGTCATGGGTTCTAGGTTGTCTACGAGCTCCATAGAGTCAAGATCTTCAGGTCAACCTCCGTAACGGAGGCAGATATTGAAGGAGTAGCAAGTTGTATGATCTCATATTGGTATAATTTCGAATTCTTAGTCGTTCTTTTGGTGTCATGGTTTCTAGGTAGTCTACGAACTCCATATAGTCAAGATCTTCAGATCAACCTCCGTAACGGAGGCAGGTATTAAAAAAAAATAACAAGTTGTGTGACATTTTATGTCACGGTCACATATTATTAATATACAACAGTGTATGCCTATACAAGCTGAAAGATCTCTGGCTACGCGTATAGATCTTAAGGCCTTATTCCGGGATGCATTATATTCTATTCACCACAAAGGGCATGTACTGCCGCTAACCGCAAGTCGAGCACATATGTATATGGAGGCCCATATACAGATGTGCTCGACTTGTGGTTAGCGGCAGTGTAGCACTTTTGAAGCAGGCCAATAGATCTCTGGTTACGGGTGTTGGCCTTAAGTTGTGAAGACCTAACTCTAGGTATTCAATGGATTGTCATGAAATTAGAACATGAACGCATTCTATTATATGTATCACAAAACAACGAAGAACTTCAAATACTTGGAAATGATGATTCTGCTTTATTGTGCGTCAACATATCAACATGGATCTGCAGAAATTATGAATACGCCGGAAATGCTTTCAGAAAAACTGGTAGATCTGAGGTTATAACTCCATGGGGTTCTTGAATGACTCAGGATACTTGAAAAATGGAAGCCCCAGTAGCATTTGGGTTTTTCATACTGGTTTTATAAAAGTTTTGTAGAGCAAATAATGGTTTCAAAGATTGTTATAGAACCAAAAATTTTCTTGGGAGGTCTGCTTCCTATGTATTGTATCAAAATGGACCTATAGAGCTGTTGTTAATCCACCTTAAATACCTGTTGTTCAGTTGCTAGAGTTTTAATACTATTTCAAAACTCCTTGGCCCCAAAACTCAAACTAATGGACGTCAATAATACCGTAAAGAATTTGGACGACCCTAAATTGGTAAAAGATACATCTTTAGACTAAAAATAAGTTAAATATTAAACTATGATTGTCTAATAGATTGTAACAAAATTCGAAATAGCGCTCCCTCTTTTTACGCTCCTAATACCAAATAATATTCCCAATTTTTACGAAACAAAGCTCTCTCTTTTTACGGCTTTGGGATAGTTCGTCGAATGACATTTTATCGAATGACGTTTAGTCGAAAGGACATTTGGTCGAAGGGACATTTAGTCGAATGGAAATTTAGTCAAATGCACATTTAGTCGAATGAACATTTGGTCGAATAGACATTTGATCGAAAGGACATTTAGTCGAATTAACATTTAGTCGAATGGACATTTGGTCGAATAGACATTTAGTCGAAAAAATTTTCGATTAAATTTTAATAAATGTATAATCCACAAGATACATGAATAAACTGATTTGAGGAATTCAGTGGACGTGAGGAAGTTTACTCAGTAGCGGAAGAAATGAGTACGGAAGCCAATGAGGATTTTTCACCTAAGCTAATAGAAACTTCTAGAGACCCTGGTGACCCTATTTTTCGGCCCATGGTCAAAAACCAATGGTATCAATGTTATTTTACCAATACTTCATCACAGTCGACTTTGGAACATTTCATTGACTGACATTTGGTCGAATGAAAATGGCTTACTTATTCTTTTCATTGATACTCTTTCTTCCACTCAATATTTATACAACAATTAGTTCCGTATAAAATTGTCTTTCAACCATAATTCGCTAATTATTGGCCGAAAATTCAATTTCGACCCAATGGTCATATGACCTTATCTGCCGTCATACGCATATTTGTCCCATGTTTGCTGGGATTTCCAATGTACATGAGGGGTTCGCGAAGTCAATATCCAGTCTGGAAAAATCTCGGAATTTTCACCATTTCGTATTATTTTTGTTTTTATGAGCCCACCATTCTTTGGACAATATTGGAGCAATAGTTACATGACTTTTAGAAACACCAGAATGAATAATTTATTTTTTAATCATTGTTGGCTATAGTTCTTTTCTTTCAAATATCAATTCGACGGAACGTACTAAAGACTAAATGTACCAAGATTATAAATTCGAAAATCCGCTTTCTATCAATTGTCCTACGACCAAAATTCATATGACCAAATGTACGAAGAGTCTTCTTTCTAAAATCTGATTTCGACTAAATGTCTATTCGACCAAATGTTCGTTCGACGTAGTGTTTTTTCGACCAAACGTCATTCGACCAAATGTTCTACGCCTCTAGTGGATTAAAATTCATTTTCGACTAAATATCCCTTCGACGTAATGTTCTTTCGATGTCATTGTCAAATGTCAAATGTCATTGTCATTCGACGAAATGGTACAGATTCCTTTTTACGCTATCATTCAATTTGCGCACCTCCGTTTTTTGTGCAAAAAGAAATTTTGCATCTCAAATGCATCAATAGCGATTGAAAAAGTTAGCATTGAAATCTTCAGGCGAAATGTCGACCAAAGCTCCAGTCTACCGAATCCCGTCTCTATATTATCGCTCAAAGCGCGGCAGCTTTTCAAGCCACCATCAACCCCACCAACCATGGGTCTAGGCCGTCCATGCCATGGCGAACAATCAAGCACCCTATTTTACCTTTACACCGGGTCATTCTGGTCGCTGATACGCTTGCAGTCATTGGTCGCACTGGTCTCCGGGAACCGACAGGTACGTCAAATCCACAGCATCTGCAATGCCCTTCGTAACGATATTACAAGTGATTCGAATTTAATATCTTTTTCAAAAGATGCGATACTGTTTTCGAAACTAGAGCCGTCTTCCGATCGACAATTCGCCGATCGACAATTAATCGGAATAAAGATCAATGAAATAGCTTTGAAACATTCTATGCTTTTTTATGCTTGATTTTAATTATCTGTTTTTTGTCTATTACACATTTTTGAACAGTTTTATAGGCTTTTGCTGACAACTGTGAGAGTTACCTGTGGGTCATCCTTTGTTTGTTGTTTCGTCTTCATGATCCATTTATTGTTCTACTCGTTTATTTCAAACTCGCTATAAGCTGCTGGAATGATCGAAGTCCACAAAATAATCTATGGATTATGAAAAGGTTGGTACCTTCACCTACTTTATAGTTCACCCCTGGCTTATAGCTTTCCTTGGAAATTACCATTCGAGTGTGAAACACAGCAAATTCAACAGGATGTAAAAAAGAACATTTTCAATACATAGAATCCTGACGTGGCTACCTCCCTAAACCTAATCCCATCCACTCATCAATCTTCATACAGCTTCCCGGATGGGCGCTTCATAAATATTTTCCGGTCCTATTTTCTCGTTTAACGACCACCGAAACCCCGTTAAAGCCGGCCTCGGGACTCAAAACTTTTCAACAGATTCCGAGAAATTGCTAAAATTTGTTTCGAAAAAGAAATGGATGTAGGTGGCACCACCCGCCCACCCAAGAAGGATCAGTGCGGTGGGCGGTGCCACCATCATCAACTGATTTCAATTCCCAGCGCGAGTAATTCCGGGGAACTGGACCGGCAGGCTGAACTGAATTGCCACGGAAAGTGCCTTAGCTATCTCGCGCGTCGGGTTTGACTGGCACCCGGCCGGTGCAATCTAATTGGACGATCTGTTAGTATTATCTGATTGATGCGAGCGAATTAAATCAAATGGAAAAGCAGGCAGCAAAATTTATGACCATCTTCTGGCCCGTCGGACTTTTCTCAGCGGTGGAATGAGTCTCTGGAGAAAAATAAAGCCAGACCGGCTGTGGAATAAGACAAACAATAGACGATTGGTGACTAACTGACTGCGTGAGTGGCGTTGTGGGCCAGGTAAGCGAAACACACCGGTGGGTACATCAATAATGCAAACTGGAGGGTTATTTATGTAAACTGTTGTCTGGTGTATAAATTGGCTCGGATCAAAAGCGGAATGGGTTCCGATCCAACCTATGAGTTGTGTTTTCCTTTGTTGATCCGATGAACGACGGGCTTCCTCCAGTCAGGGTGGATTACTTCGACGCTAATGGGTTGTAACGGCAACTCAAACAAGACTAACCTTCTGCTGAGTAATCTGACTCCAGCACCCATTCCGAGTCATAAAAAAATTCCATTCAAAAGTCGAACGTGCATATATTTTTTAATCACCACCCGACGATGACGACGTCTACGAAAACGTCGACCAGCCGGAGTTTATGCTTTCGTCAGGGAAAAGTCAAGAGTTAGGGCTAATTCCTTTTCAAACGACGACTAAGGCAAGCATAAACATAAGACTGTTTGATGAAAGCGAAAAATGAAATCCGTTGCCATATCCCCGAGTGGAAAAGAAAATCCCCAAAAGGTGATGCAAGGTCGTTAAAATTTTAACGCTTCTTAGTGGGGAAAACTCAATTCTCGGCCGAAAGAAAAATAAAAAAGAGCGACGACAACAACAACAACAACACAACAGCAGCAGCACTTTTGAGCGGCTCGGAATACTTTCTCCGCGGCTCAGCTGTTGCTCTTTCCACTGGGATCCCAACCCAACAACCGGCCTAAATGTGTTTGCACGAACTAAACGACATAAACATCTAAATCAATTTCGAAACATGTTGTTTTTGACCCACTTCGCTCCACCCCGGCCAGCTTCTTGATGGTGTTTCGGCTGAATGTGAAGTGTTTCAAACGGTCGCGCGGAAAAGTCGCATTTTCGTGGGTGGGAGAACGCGAAAGAACGCGAAAGCCGCGCGTCGATCAGGTTTCAATTGAAAAGGGGGACCCCTCCGTGGTGTGAGAAAATGCACGAAAAGCAAAGTGGCTGATGGGGGTCGCCTGAGCTAGCCGTTGTTGTCGTCGACGTCATCTGCACCGTTTTGAAGAGTTTATGTACAGTACGTTATTTCGGCTGCTGATGGCTGCAAAATGTGGCCTTTGTGTTGGTGTACGAAAATATTTAGAGAATTTCAAATTTTGTTAACCTACAATTTTGCACGGAACAAATGTCTTTCAATCGGTGGAAACCGGTTGTGTTTTTTGTGCGATTATGTATGACATATTTTTGAGATTATCGAGAGGTCATAAAAAGTCAGTCACAGTTGCAAATACTTGCTAAACACGAGAAAGTCATAAATAGGTTAAATGATAAAAGGAGAAATGGTCAATGTTTGAATTACCTGGATTGCTTGTAGGACAGATTCAATATTGGTGAGATAAAATCCTTTGAGAACGATTTTGTTATCCGACCCTTCTTGTGAATCGTTAACGATATTAATCGTTCTTCTAACTCTTCAGCAGGGAGTTCACGAAGTTCCGCTTGTAGAAGCGTAGGCTAAAAGCGTGATGGTTGCTTTAACCATGTCTACCAAACAGTGGACGTTTTTAGCTGATTAGGGATTAAATTGACCGTAGGGTTTCCCATGTCCCGTTGATAGTCCCATACCCCGTTCGATGTTAGGTGTTGGACTTTTAAAGCCCGGTTTGCCACAAAAGTTATCCACCAGGAGTGAAACAAATTGAAGCGTTATCGTTGAGTCCGACCAGAAGAAGGATCGGGACTTTTCGTGTCTCAAAGTTGGTTACTTTCGCACGGAGAATCAACCGTAATTGGAAAAAATCGAATATACAGGCATGCACTATAGGCTCGGATGGACACATCACAGAAGCCGTTCAGATGGATCGCAAGAGTTTGACGTTGTACGAAAATTCTGGCCAGCACTACTACCGACCGACTAGCCCTAAAAGATCAAACAGTTTTGCTGAAATACAAACCTTCCCGGTTGCACCCCATTCAAAAACGGTGTTCTATAAAACAAGCTCCTCAGGGGCAAGCTTTCTTAAACCATCTAATGGGATTGTACGAGACGAGCCAGCCTCGGACTGAAAGTTTAGCAGGGACCTCGCAACACCGACCAACAAGCAAATTAGTTCCTTCAGGAATTCCTCCGAAAGTTCATTAATGAATTTCTCAAGAAGTTCCTTAAGGAATTCCACCGAAAGTTTCTCTAGGAATTCCTTCGGAAGTTCCTTCGGAAGTTCCTTCGGAAGTTCCTTCAGGAATTCCTCCTGGAGTTCCTTCAGGAATTCGTCCGTGAGTTCCTTCAAGAATTCGTCCACGAATTTCTCCGGAAGTTCCTTCAGGAATTCGTCCGGAAGTTCCATCAGGAACTCCTCCGGAAGTTCCTTCTGGAATTCCTCCAGAAGCTCCTTTAGGAGTTTCTCTGGAAGTTCCTTTAGGAGTTCCTCCGGAAGTTCCTTCAGGGATTCTTCCGGAAGTTTCTCCACGAATTCCTCCAAGAGTTTCTTCTGCAGGAATTTCTCCGAAGGTTCCTCCAAGAATTCCTCCGGAAGTTCCTCCAAGAATTCCTCCGGTAGCTCATCCAAAAGCTTCTCCAGGTATTTCTCCGGATTTTTCTCTTTATATCAATTCTTAAATGAACTTCGTGTGGATTTCCCGATGGACTTCCTAAAAGAGTTTCTATAGAAATTCTAGAAGTAGACGTTCTAACGTATGAACTAATAAAGAATTACAATAAAAAAGATTGTCGAGTTTCTAAACAATTATTTATTAAGATCTGAAACATTTTCAGACCGAAATATTCTAGTACGTACTGCCGACGAAGTTCTAGAAGCTATTCGCACAGGTCTAGTTTGAACACCAATTTGGTTTTTTAAGCATAAGTAGCGAAATAGTATCCAATGTAACGCATTAGCAAAATAGCAAGCCAGCTGTTGATCACTAACTTCTCGTTATCAAAGCTGTTCATCAAATGCTGCCTCATGGCAGAATAATTTGTTTCAGTAAGCTCAATAACCTTTCTGGCATCCTTGGCAAGTAACGTTACGAAGTATGTGAATTTAACTATTCTCTATTCATAAATATAATAGCCCTGTTTGTCTGTCCGGTGACTAGCCAACCAGACGCAGCACGCGGGGAAATTATGACAAAAAAAAATTGACACTTTAATTCTTTTTTACTATCAGATGCAAAAAAACAGAACCAGTGACAACCTTAGACAACCAGACACAGCATTTGATGAAAAAAAATCACAGACAACAGATGTTGAAAATTTTTATTTATTGAGAAAAAAAACTTTGAAAAATAAAACACCTACCACGGGCGCTTTTGCGTCCACAAATAAACTAGTAACTTAGATATTGTTCGAATCGATCAATGATTTTTAGGCGTATCTGAAAGTAGTCCATTAAGAAACGGTTCCATAAGAAAAGGGAAGCTACAGTTCGGGAAGTTACGCTACGGTTTCAGTGAAAGACTGTAGGAGACCATTCAATTCTCACAACTTAGCGATGAGGAAGCCTCTAATATAATTATTTTCGAATATTGTTTGCTAGCTTGCGATTGGTTTTCTTTTTTATATCGGCTGATTAATGCTCACTTGTCACCTCGGGCAGCAGTTCAAGACTTAACCGGTAAGTTTTGAATATCTCTATATTGTATATCCGTTGATTCAAATGGAATATTGTATTAAGATGAAAGCACTCTTAATGCGTCAGCTTCCTTAAAAAATCAAGTAACAAACAGCTATATAAAGCAGAGCAACTTGAACAAACATAGCACATAATGCCCCTCAGTCCTCAACTAGCACGGGACGAAAGCAAAAGCCAAATACTACTTTGCCGAATAACAGGTTAGGCAGAGTTAGGCCGTAGGTCATCTAACTGAATTCCATTTGACCGAAACGGTTATTGGGCCGAAAACCAATTTCGCCGAAACCGCCATATTGCTGAACTGGTCGTTTGGTCGTTTGGTCGTTTTGAAGTCGTTTTAAAGAAGGAGAAGGGTCATTTGGCCGAAAGCCACTTGGTCGAACGTTGTTTGGCCGAAAGGGTAATTTGGACGAATATGACATTTGGCCGAATATGACATTTTTCCGAATAGGTCATTTGGCCGAATAGTTCATTTGAAAAGTGAGAAAATAGGAATGAGAAGAGAGACATCTCGCTACTCACTCTTCATTATTTTACCTCACTATAAAAAGTGAGAAGCGCGAAATGAGTAGTGAGACGTCTCACTACCCACTTCGAACTACTCACTTTTCATAGTGAGTAGTGAGACGTCTCACTTCTCACTCCTAATTTCTCACTTCTCGCTGTAAAAAGTGAGTAGCGAGACGTCCCAATACTCACTTTGCGCTTCTCGCTTTTAACAGTGAGAAGTGAGAAATGAGAAAAGACGTCTCACTTCTCGATCCTCATTTATCACTTCTCACTGTGAAAAGTGAGTAGTGCGAAGGGGGTAGTGAGACGTCTCACTACTCATTGCGCGCTTCTCACTTTTTACAGTGAGAATAGAGAAATGAAGAATGAGAAGTGAGACGTCTCTCTTCTCATTCCTAATTTCTTACTTTTCAAATGAACTATTCGGCCAAATGACCCTTTTTATTCCTGTTCGGGTGTGCCACTGCGACCAATTATTAGATCTATTGTAGCGTTACCCGTATCCTTAGTGTTTAAGTGCATGTCGAATTACTTCAGTGCTATTGAGAAAGGGAAATCAATCCTTTCTTGAGAAAACAGAACAGTAATACTGTTTTTGGCCATGCATCGGAGCCCTAGCCACATCCTTGTCTTGCTTCTAGAACATCACCAGTAAAACTCTTAAATCCCGCGATTTAGCTCTGTCTACAAGACCATTTCAAGCAAGAGAATTTGTTCAGTAATAAGAACTCCCGTGTGTTCCTCTCACTACCATTGTTCACCAGTTCAAGAAGAGTTAGTACGTATTTAAACCCCTAACTCGATTTTTGCAGCAGTCAGTTCAGCCTAGGACCGGGTACCGAGGTTTTTTAACTAATTGCTTGAAAAGTTGTTTTCGCTGCATACAGTTTAGCCTTAAACCAGAGGAATTCGAGTCTTTCAACTGTCTGCAAGGTAACATTAATTATGTTTTATTTCTGAGACTGCTGTTGGTAGCGAGTACTAAATACGATGAATCCTTAATTACCCCAACTTATTACCCTAGCTAGAAAAATGGATTAGGCTAGAGCTCTGTTTGATAGATCTCACACCGCAACACACTACGTCAAAGTGATCTACCGTGTTACGGGACAACCCTGACCCTGAAAATGACCCTTTCGGCCAAACGACCCTATCGACAAATGACCTTTTCGGCTTAAAGACCCTTTCGCCCAAATGACCTTTCCGGCTAAACGACTCTTTCGGCCAAACGACTCTTTCGACCAAACGACTCTTTCGGCCAAACGACCCTTTCAGCCAAACGACCCTTTCGGCCAAACGACCCTTTCGGCCAAACAACCCTTTCGGCCAAACGATCCTTTCGGCCGGATGACCCTTTCAGCCAAACGACCATTTCAGCCAAACAACCCTTTCAGCCAAATGACCCTTTCGGATAAATGACTTTCGGCTAGATGGGTTTCGTCCTAATGGTCTGTTCGGCCTAGTGGTACTCGGCCGAATGGGTTTCGGCCAAATGACCCTTCACCTGAAAGAAAGGGATATTTGGCCGAAAATATCGTTTATTGAAAAAGTCGCTTGGATGCAGAAGTCAATTGGACAAAAGGTCATTTGTCAGAGAAAACCGAAAATGTTGCATGACCGAACAGCTCATTTGACCGAGAAGGTCGTTTGGCCAAATAGGTTACAGATCACATTATCCAAAAGGTTAATACGACTGCAAATGTCGTGTGGCTCAATAATAGTGAATGTGAAAAGTTTCCAATTTTCGACTTCGCAATTCTCAATTATCATTAATAATTATTTATTTCCACATTCACTCTTGTTAGGCCACAAGATATTATTGACCATATGACCCGTTCGGCGAAATTGCCCTTTCTGCAAATGACCGGTTCACAAGGTCACCCATGAAGGCTTTACAAACAATCAAATCGACGGAAACGGAGCCTTGTATCGATTAAATGTAGTCCCGATATTGCGTCTGATCATCACCTCCTCATCGACGCCTGCACATTGCGCGGATTCGCCAGCAGGAGGATAAAGTTGGACGACAGTTCAACACATGCTAACTGGAAGATGCCACGATAAAAAGATCATATGTTGAAGAGCTGGAGTTGCCATCAAGAACGCTTTATTTCCACCAGTAAGAATAATTTGGGCGAGCTGCTTTTTTTTTTTATTTTGGGAATTTTTAACGGAGTTTTTGATTTTAGGGGAAAAAATTCCAAAATGTTTGATCTCTTTGAAAAATGGTTTTGGCCAAAATTTCTTCAGGTTTTTGAAATGTTTGTCTCGAAAATTTTAATTTTCTGTTTAATATGTGTTTTTTTTTTTTCATTTTTAACAAAAAATCTAAAATCTTCGTTGATATCCATTTAAACCATTTAAAACGATGTAGAAGTTATTAGAAGACACAAAGAGGAAATTAATTTTTAGTGATCTTGATGCGAATTAGCTCAATCCGTTTATCATCGAGGTACGCCGGTCACTTGAAAACAGTAGCGGTAGAGCAATTCCACCTTCTCCACCTACCACACCCATCAATGTCAAAGAAGAACTCATCTTCCTACCAACCAATCCAATGTAGATTAAGTCCAACACATGAGCGACAATCTTCCAATATCTTTCGTGAAAAGATGAGCCCTTTCGTACTTAATCTGCTAATACACTCCTTCAATGCCATCACAACAGCAAAACCTTTCTATCGTCCTGAAAAAAAGCACTTGTCATAAGACGATTCACTTGATTCAAGTAGTGGAATTAAATGGGATAATTCTTCTTCTTCTTCTTATTGGCATTACATCCCCACACTGGGACAGAGCCGCCTCGCAGCTTGGTGTTTATTAAGCACTTCCACAGTTATTAACTGCGAGGTTTATAAGCCAAGTTACCATTTTTGCATTCGTATATCATGCAGCCAACACGATGATACTTTTATGCCCAGGGAAGTCCAATCCGAAAATTGCCTAGATCGGCACCGGGAATCGAACCCAGCCACCCTCAGCATGGTCTTGCTTTGTAGCCGAGCGTCTTACCGCACGGATAAGGAGGGCCCTGGGATAATACTAACTCGTCTTATGAAGACAAGTGAAAACATTCCACTAGCAAGCTTCAAATAGGATTCCGTGCCGATAGTTCGAACGAGCCAGACGTGTGTGCTGTGTCTCATCGCGGATTGTGTTCGGTAGTGAAAAGACTATTGTGTTGTGCTCCTACCTACGGATCCAAGGCGATCGCTGTCGGCGAGTGAAGTAGCTGCTTCTGGCGACGCCAGTGAAGCAGGCTATTGTTACTGCTGCTACCTACAGCAGCAGGGGCAGATAAGTGGCAAAACTTTTTATTGTTCTCCCTTCTGTTTGATACAGAGTGGGACTGCTTAGAATTAATCAAATTAGTTTTTTTAAGTTTTTTTTTCTAATTTGCTATTAGTTTTAAGTTAGTATAAGCAAAATTATCCTTCCACCTTGCGGGGTGAGAATGGAGGCGGAGACTGGAGAAGGCAGTGTGCCTGCTAAAGATGGAGGGCGCACTCGATTGTACCATGCGGCTTCGCCTGGGCCTTGGGTTGTTTACTTTCGGCAGAAAGTAAAAAGCCTAGATTTTCTCGGCATTAAACGAGATTTGACGCGTCGTTTTCCGAAGCTTGATTTTAGCCAGATCAACAGGAACAAACTACGCATCACCGCACCTACATACCAGGTGGCGAACGAAATTGCTGGCGACAGGGCGTACAATGTTGAATACATGGTTTATGTCCCCTCGCGGGAGGTCGAAATTGAAGGTGTGATCAACGCAGCGAGCCTGACTTGCAAGGATGTACTTGCGGGAAAAGGCCGCCTAAAGAATGCAATGGAGTCTACCGTGGATATTCTGGACTGCAAGGAATTGCATTCAGCAGCCACGGTAGATGGAAAGAAGGTATATTCCAAGTCAGGTTCGCTTCGGGTGACGTTCGCCGGTTCGATGCTCCCAAAATATGTTGATATTGAGCACATGCTATTTCCGGTGCGTCTTTTTGTGCCAAGGGTATTCAATTGTACCAATTGCAAACAACTTGGTCACACTGCCGAGTTTTGTGACAACAAACCACGTTGTGGCAAATGTTCTGAAAGGCATCGGGAGGAGTCCTGCCAGCAACAGGCAACAAAATGTGCTTATTGTGGTTTGAATCCTCCCCATGGTTTGCAGGAATGCCCGGTGTACAAAAGCGCACCCAAAAAGTGAAGCGCTCGTTGGTACAGCGCTCCAAGCAGTCGTATGCGGAAATGGTTAAGTCGCAAGACACATCCGCCACAGCCACTGCATCGACTGCTATTTCAGCCACCGTTCGTGTAAGTGATTATTATGATTCCATATCCATTGATGAATTGGACTCTGACGCAGCCGATATGGATGATCCTGCGGAGGTACACGTGCCCGAAAAGAGGAAGTAACCGTCTTCCCCGGGATCGCGCCGCAAGAGAACAAAAATCATCCATAAAAGCTTGGCAAAATCTGAAGGTAATGGAGGAGTATTTAAAATCCCGAAGCAACCTGTTCCTACTGCTTCTTTTGATCCTAGTTGCAGTAAGACATTCCCGCCATTGCCAAAATCCGATGTTTCGAAGAAACATCCGGCTAGGAGAATCAACGAAAGAAAAAAAGTAATTCGCACTTCTAGTAAAAGTATTCCGTCCAAGCGAGGATTGATCTCCTTTAAGGACCTTGTGGACCGTTTTTGAATTTATTCAATATTCCGAATTCATTGAGGCCAATCATTGACCTCTTTATACCAACAGTGGAAAGTTATCTGAAGCAATTGACTGTTTCATGGCCCCTTCTTGCAGGAATTGTATCTTTCGATGGATAATACGGCCAATACCCAAGATACAATCACTGTGCTGCAGTGGAACTGTCATAGTCTTAAAAATAAATTAGACGTGTTCAAGTTTTTGATTCGCAATTCCGATTGCGATGTATTTTGCACTCTGTGAAACATGGCTTTCTTCTGAAGATGAAATCAACTTCCACGATTTTAATATTATTCGCCAAGATCAGGATGATCATTATGGTGGCGTTCTTTTGGGGATCAAAAATGCTACTCCTTCTACAGAATTCCCATTCCGACTGTTCCCGGCTTAGAAATCGTCGCATGCCAAGTAAATTTGAAGAATAAAGATCTTTGCATAGCTGCAGTGTACATTCCTCCAAATGCCGCGATTAATCGTCGACATTTGTGGAGCGCAGTCTCCCTCCGATCATCTCCCGTATTGATATTGGGTGATATGAACGCACATGGTATTGGATGGGGCGAAACGTATGACGATTATAGAGCGCCTATTTTCTATGATTTGTGTGACGATTTAAATTTGAATATTTTGAACACTGGTGAAGTAACTCGAATAGGACCAAATGGTCAACAAAGCCGTATTGATCTGTCTTTATGTTTCAAATTCACTATCATTAGATTGCACGTGAAAAAATAATTCAAGATCCCCATGGTAGTGACCATATGCCGATAGTCACCACAATTAAGAGTGGCTATCAACACTCAGAGCCAGTTAATGTTCCTTTCGATCTCACGAAGAACATTGACTGGCAAAATTTCATCGGCGGTAGAAATTGGTATTGAATCAACTGATACTCTTCCACCTTTGGATGAATATCGATTCCTTATTGAGTTGATTCAAAAAAGCGCACTAGAAGCTCAGAAACGACGCGTTCCAAGTACATCTGTCATAAGAAGACCAGCCACTCCTGGATGGGATGATGAATGTACTAAGTTGTATTCTGAGAAATCTGATGCCTTCAAGGCCTTCCGTAGACACGGAAGGTCAGAGCTTTTTGAAGAGTATTTGAGGCTCGAAAGAAAACTCAAAAATCTTCTCAAGGCAAAAAAACGTAGCTACTGGCGACGTTTTGTCGAGGGACTTTCACGAGAAACCTCAATGACAACACTTTGGAAAACGGCTCGCAACATGCGGAACCGCATTTCCACCAATGAGAGTGAAGAATACTCCAATCGATGGATATTCAACTTCGCAAAAAAGGTCTGCCCAGATTCCGTACCAGCAGAACCGCTATTTCGAGAATCAGTCACTGATCCAGGTTCTTTGGGTGGACCATTCACAATGCTGGAACTTTCTATGTCTCTTCTTTCATCGAATAACTCTGCTCCGGGATGCGATAACATCAAATTCAATCTTCTTAAAACCTCCCAGATATCGCAAAAGACGATTACTTGACCTGTACAACTGTTTCATGGAGTACAACATTGTGCCACCTGAATGGCGACAGGTCAAAGTAATAGCTATTCAAAAGCCTGGGAAACCAGCGTCTAATCACAATTCATACCGACCGATTGCCATGCTATCATGCATGAGAAAGTTATTAGAGAAAATGATCCTTTCAAGAGTCGACCATTGGGTCGAACAAAATGCATTACTCTCAAATACTCAGTTTGGTTTTCGAAAAGGTAAAGGAACAAACGATTGTCTAGCGTTGCTCTCTTCAGATATTCAGCTGGCCTTTGCGCACAAGGAGCAATTGGCTTCAGTATTCTTGGATATTAAGGGCGCTTTTGATTCAGTTTCCATAGAAGTACTGTCAGACAATCTGCACAGTAGTGGATTACCCGTTATTTTGAACAATTTCTTGTATAATTTGTTGTCAGAAAAACAAATGAACTTCACACTCGGCACTCTGACAACTTCCAGAAATAGCTACATGGGCCTTGCTTTATAATTTCTATGTTAAAGATATTGACAATTGTTTGGAAGGACAATGCACGCTGAGACAACTTGCAGATGATGCCGTGGTCTCTCTAAGAGGTCCATGTGCAGCTGTCTTGCAAGGACCATTGCAAAGTACCCTGGATAATCTGGCTGTTTGGGCCAGACATCTAGGGATCGAGTTTTCACCGCAAAAACTCAGTTGGTTGTGTTTACTAGGAAGCGGTACCCAGCTCAACTGAAACTAAAACTGTTGAATGATGACATCAACCAATCTTTATCTTCTAAATACCTTGGGGTCGTGTTTGATTCTAAATGTACTTGGAAACTCCATTTTGAGTATTTGATACAAAAAATGCCGGAAAAGGATACATTTTCTACGTTCTATCTCCGGAACCTGGTGGGGTGCTCACCGGAAGACCTCATCAAACTTTATAGAACGACTATTCTCTCTGTTTTAGAGTATGGCTCTTTCTGCTTCCTCTCAGCAGCTGATTGCCACCTGATCAAATTGGAACGAATTCAGTATCGTTGTTTGCGTATTGCCCTTGGCTGCATGCATTCAACGCATAACATGAGCCTGGAGGTGCTTGCTGGAGTCACTCCTTTAAAGCACCGTTACTGGGAGCTCTCACTTAGAATACTCGTCAAATGTGGAACAAGTAACACACTTGTTCTAGATAACTTCGATAATATGCTTGAACTAACTTGTCGTTCAAGATTCCTTAGAGTCTATCTCAACTACATTTCTTCAGATCTTTGTCTTCCGTGTTATAATCCACCTCGAGTTCACTTCACCAACGACAGTTCCTCAATTGAATACGATCTGTCCATGAAACATGCTATTCAAGGAATACCAGATCATCTTCGAAATATTTCTATTCCCTCCATTTTTTCTGAAAAATATGAACATGTCAATTGCAACAGCAGATATTTCACTGATGGTTCTCGCATTAACGGATCCACTGGCTTCGGTGTTTTCAATGTAACTTCAACCACCTTCCGAAAACTTCAGGAACCGTGTTCGGTTTATGTTGCTGAGCTGGCAGCAATTAACTTCGCTTTGGGGATAATTTCCAATCAGCCCGTAGACCATTATTTCATCTTCTCGGATAGTCTTAGTTCTATCGAGGCACTCCAGTCGATGAAACCTGTTAAACACGCATCTTACTTTCTTTCAAACATAAGAGAGCAGATGCGTGTTTTTGATCGAAAGATCATTCAAGATTACCTTTGTTTGGGTCCCATCTCACTGCTCAATCTACGGCAACGAGAAGGCAGACTCGCTGGCAAAGGTGGGCGCACAGGAAGGTGAGGTTTATGATAGACAATACTCGAGCAACGAGTTTTTCCCATTAGTCCGTCAGAGTACTCTTCAAAGTTGGCAAAGAAATTGGACACACAACGAACTTGGACGGTGGCTATTTTCCATAGTTCCAAAAGTTTCTGGGCGAGCGTGGTTCAGAGGTGAGGACTTAAGTCGAGGCTTCATTCGCACGATGTCGAGGCTTATGTCCAATCACTATTCACTAAACGCACATCTGTACAGAATAAACCTTGTCGATAGCAACTTATGTAGGTTATGATGACATCGATCACGTAGTTTGGTCCTGCTCGGAAAATGACGCCTCCAGAGAGCAATTATTGGATACCCTTGTGGCCCGAGGTAAACAACCCTTCAGGGAAGTTCGCGGTGTTTTGGGAGATCGTGATGTTGTCTATATGCAGGCCATTTATAGTTTTCTTTGTGCTTCTGACATCAAAATCTAACATTTTGCTTTTTTCTTTCTTTAAAGTTTTTTGTTCCGTCTCTGCCTTTTTGTTCCGTAGAGCTCCATAGCTCTTGCCATCCGGAAGATGCTCCCAGTCGAACCATTCCTCGAGCACGACGACACGCCACATCGTCACTGACGCCAAATTCCCGGATGAGAAGCTGAAATTTCCTGATCCCAAATCCTAAGCCCCGTCCATCCTTAAACATTGTAAACTAACCTCGAGTCACCACGAGTACGCTGGCTTCTACCCCCCTCTTACTAACCGTATATTAAAATGATATTGATTGTATATATCACAAAGAACAATGGCTCCGTAAAGTGTTATACACGCCTGAGCCTACCAAATAAACGAAATTGGAAAAAAAAAAAAAAAAGCTTCAAATAATTTTCTTTACTGTTGAAACACTATTTCCCAAATTATCAAGTCCGGTTTCTCCCAACGACTTTTGTCCAATGTGCGTGTATCCAGCAGTCTTGAAGATCCTCGAAAAGACTATGTTTGGACAGATATCCGGCCATCTGGACTTGAACCCACATCTGATAGCTACACACCAATAGCATACTGCTATGGATATAGCAACAATCGACAATCAGTATTGCAGCATTAAAATGCTCGTCATTTTTTCACTGGCGCTCAATAGTGTTAAACCTCAGATCCTGCAAAGGAAACTGTAGGGGAAACTGGACACACATGATCCCCGGGGACACATGATCCCCCCCTGTTTTCTCGAAAACTAATCACATTTTTATACCAGTGATATGTGCAAACGTATCCGTTAGATAGATTATTGAATCTGAGTAACATTTGATATTAGTTACTTTATGTATATGGGTTTTAGAGAGGTTTTATTATTTAAGCATTCTCAATCCTTTTTTTCTTCAAAGGAGAAAAGTTTAATAACTTTGAATATGTCCAACCAAAACGTACCAAATTTTTACTGGACAAAGTTTTATTATTGTAGAATTGAATAAATTCATTCAATTAACTATTGCTTATTTTCCATTAAATGCAAAAAACAAAACAAGATAAATACTCAACATGGACACACTTGATCCCCCACAGTTTGGACACACTTGATCCCGATATTGCATATATTAAGGCGTTTGTTGTATACCGTCGCATATGATTATATTGTCTGTAACTAGGGGAAATTACGGCTTCGGCAGGTTTTGTTCTATTATTGTCAGGGGGGTTTTCTATTACTAATTATGCTCAAATTTGGCCTAAAAATTCTTTGCGTATCAAAGAATATTGTGGCGAAATTTAATAAAATGTTGTCAACAAAAACCCGCCTGATAATAATAGAACAAAAGCTGCCAAACCCGTCATTTCCCCTAATTGATCTGTTAACATTCTTTTCTAGTTAAAAAGTATAAATAAATTTTATTTCTCTTCAATTTTGTCAATCAGACAATACATGCGCAATTTGAATTTATCAATAGCCTTATTTCATTAACCAGAACAAATTGTAGTTGAGCATACTTAGTTTTGATTAGTTTTATTAAATGTATTTGAACATTATTTTCAATAAAAAAGAGTGTAAATTAAGCTTTGAAAATTCGCAACAAATCACAGGGCTTAAAATCAGTATTGTTCGATCTGGTATTAATTTGTTTTCCGTTTGAACTAGGAGAAGTTTGCTTACAAATTACACCATTTATTTGTAAATCTTCTTAAAGAATTTTTAATAATAGGCTCATTCAACATCTTTTGGTCAGTCGTTTAAGAGAAATCGCATTTGTGTAATAATAAACACGCACTAAAAAAAATATGATGAATACGTGATAGTACCATATTGATGTATGAAGTCATCATCCTGGTATGATCACGGTTGTGGTATTGGTAGTAGTCTGGCGATCTCGAGGGGGAGGCAATGGGTCAAATAGGGATGAGAATGGGTCACTTTTTCAGCTACTTAGAATGCTTGTAGAATAGATTGAATGCATCCCAGGACAAGAAGACCAAAATATAAGAGACCGTTTTGAACAATTTTGCTTTACTACCTCTAGACTGCCGGTGAGAACGATGACCCATTCTCACCTCCAGACCCATTGTCACCCCCGATGGCGGATCACAATCTTTTTTTCATTGGTCCCAAAACAGAAAGATATATTTATGTATCGATCAACCATTTATGGTATCATAACTGTAGTATCAATCACAAAGAGAGATCCTCTTGGAAACATCATGGTTGTCGTGATATGACCACTGTCTTTTAGTGGAGTGAATGGTTAGAAAGAAAAGTGGAGTTAGTGGAGAAAATGGCCAATTTTGTTGCTATAGCAGACATTCTATCGGTCTCTATTACTCTATTCGAGAACTAAAATACTTGCTCTGCTCAATACCAACAATATTTAATTTTTGCACGACTGATATTACGGCAGACTATCAAGAATTATTAGGATTTGAGGCTAGACCAATTCAACCTTGCGTTAGACTTGGAAGAACCTAAACATGTTCAGCTCATAAAGGGATCAATTTCCCCCTATATGGGGATCTAGTCTCCCGCAAGTTTTGAAAATGCCAAATTTTCTATCTTTCGGCAAAATCGATTTTTTGGTAACTTTCATGAACAAATAATTGCTTTCAATGACGTTTTTGAATAGCTTACTAAATTCTTAATCAAGTCCATCAAGAAGCGTGCAAATCTGTGCATGTTACATCGAGAAATATCCTAAACAAAAAGTGGGGATCATGTGTGTCCAGTTTCCCCTATTGTGGATTCGGATTTGTGCTTGATCTTGAAAAACCATTAGCTAATGAGTCAGCTTTGGAAAACTCATGCCAGACTTCGTTTGCTTTGCCACCACAGAACTATCAATACCCCTATATGGGTTTTTTTTAATTATACCAGCAGAGAAATTCGGAGATGCATCGTGGCTGGAAACCGTACGTACTTTGGACTCCGCAAGACCCTCCGATCGAATAGAGTTCACCGCCGTACCAATCTACAAAACGCTCATTAGACCGGTAGTCCTCTACGGACACGGGACCTGGACGATGCTCGTGGAGGACCAATGCGCCCTTGGAGTTTTCGAAAGGAAAGTGCAGCGGCGGACGGTACGTGGAGGAGGCGAATGTTGCATCAGCTGTCTATCGTTCACACCGCGAAGGTCGGACGACTGAGATGGGCCGGGCATGAAGCCAGAATGTTGTATAGTAACCCGGTGGAAATGGTTCTCGACAGTGATCCGACAGGCACAAGAAGGCGATCGATCGTGGTAGATCGATCAGGTGTAAGATGACTTGCGGACCCTCCGTAGAGTGCGTGGTTGGCGACGTGTAGTCATGGACCGAGCCGAATGGAGAAGACTCTTATGTACTGCACAGGCCACTTCGGCCTTAGTCTGAATAAATAAATAAATAAATAAAATTGTGGACGTCGTCATATCGTGGAATTTTCTGGTTGGATCGACTTTAAAACTGAATACGTAGACCGAGCGTAACACAAGCGTTGTGGATATTCTGGTATGAGGATTACATCCATCAGTTTCAGCAGCGAACCAAGCCGTTATTGCGAGAACATGATACTTTTGGAGCTGACAGAGGACTGGTTCGTTCTGGCAATCAGAGAGCTCACCCTTATAGATACAACAGTGAGTTGATCTTCAAATTTTCTGTACATCTTTCCCTTGGTTATCCACAGTTCCACAGTTTGTACTTGTAGGTTTTTATACACATATAGAATTTCAAAAAGTATATTATTCACCAATTTGCTCAACCATGGAATCTTGTTCGAAGACCAATCATACCGATCCAGTGGTTTAACAGTTTTTTGTTGGACATTTGAAGATAATTCAGTCACCCATTCTAACATATTTTTCGAGTACAATTCAACAGAATAAATAAAAATTCTACTCAGGAGCAACAGCTGCGCAACTATTCATGCATAAATGTCTCACATAGAAAGGAATTTAACCAAACATAAGGCAGTTGTTGCGTGGGAGTGCCCTTCTTGCTGAAAAAGTTATCCTCTGTCATACTTAGTCTCCGAAGATTGACAAGGATATGCAGCCAAGGGACGCACGTCGCCATCATATCATCAAAATGTTCGTCGTCTAGTTTGCATAATGAGAAAACGGAAAACTCAACTCGTCGTCGGTCCCTTCTTCCGTATATGCATGTGACATTAATAGTTCGTCTTGTCCTTTGGTCCTTGTAGTGGTGCTGCTGTCGGTCCAGAGATATTGAATTCGCAATTCTCCTTCACTATCCGCTCGGTTCGAGGAATGCCGAATCACCCCCCAGCACATATGCGCTCCCCTATTAGTATGGAAAGTCACGATTCTCGCTTTTCCGGATGCGCCAAGGAATTCATGCTACCATTTTCCGCACTTCCGTATGCTGAGCTACACATCGGGGGCAAAAAATTGGTAAAATCTATTCAATTCCGAAAAAAAACCACAGAGGAACTTTGCGGTTTCTTCCCCGGTCCCTGGGCCGCATCTTGAGCGATTCCACAAAACCGCACACCCGAAGCCGAGAAAGGATAAGTTTTTCCCGTGCTATTGCCATGCATGGAAAGTCTTGGGCAAATAAATTGATTATTCCTCATTTCTGCTTTCTCATCGTCATCATCCGCCCCTGCTGCGACTGCGGGCTAGACGCGTACGTACGGGCAGCAACGGCAAAAGATCGACGTCAGTCTGGGAAATGATCCTCGGGATGCCTCCCCCCCCAGGTTTCCTATTTACCGCATCCCGCAAAGAGCATTGTTCTAAACTTTTAGCCTTCAATCCAATTTTAAACTCGCTTACTCGTCTCCCCGGGATCCTTTTCGGTTCGACCTACACGGCGATAAAGACGTTATCATTCTTGGCCGGGAACACACTGACTGCCTTATCCAACCGCAAAACGACATTAGGCGGGGGAGCCACTCGGTGCCGTGCCGGTCCCATTGTGGTGATGGTGGTGAGGGGCTTGTTCTAGAGTTTCATCCTATAGTCAGACCCTCTCCCGGCGAGAAACTACGAAATCCAATATCTGGTACAACTTTTGAGCTAGGAAATGAGCTGAAAGGGATTTTTTTCTACGTTAGGTTTGAAGTATTTTGCTGAAAGCGGTTCTCCTGTTGGATGGAAAAATAAGTCGAGCTAAATTACCGATGGCACAATTTCCATCTTGAATTTGTGTAGTGGATGAGGAAATTTAGGATATTGAACTCTAAACGGTTGAGTGGTTTTATTTTTAGAGCGCAAAGGCTAAGAAGCTTGATGAGATTTCGGTAATGTATTTTGTATGCCATAAATTTGAGTACCAGTGTATGAGTACCAGGGGCCCTCCTTAGCCGTGCAGTAAGACGCGCGGCTACAAAGCAAGACCATGCTGAGGGTGGCTGGGTTCGATTCCCGGTGCCAGTCTAGGCAATTTTCGGATTGGAAATTGTCTCGACTTCCCTGGGCATAAAAGTATCATCGTGTTAGCCTCATGATATACGAATGCAAAAATGGTAACCTGGCTTAGGAACCTCGCAGCTATTAACTGTGGAAGTGCTTAATGAACACTAAGCTGCGAGGCGGCTCTGTCCCAGTATGGGGATGTAATGCCAATAAAAAGAAGAAGAAGAAGAAGAAGAAGAAGAAGTATGCCATCACTGGTGGAAATGAAAATAAAAACAAGGTCGACTTTCATTAAAATTAGACATATTTGAAGATTGAAATCTCGATTTCAAGCCAAAATCAAGAGAAATGTGCAAAATTTACTTTAGGAAGCAAATAAATGTCATGTTTGTCTTTATTCATTCGAATGTGATTTTTCTCCGAGTATCATTATTTGTACAGTTGTCCAGCTCAAACAGCATTGCATGAATCTATTAGTAATTGAAATAGTTTTACATCACCAGTTATAAAACGAGTCTAGTAATATTCTATTTAATTCCACCATGTCAAATGGAATAGTACTACACTCGTCTTATATCAGGTGAAGACATTCCACCAAAAGCGCTAAATAATTTTTCGTACTTTTACATCAAAGATGCTACAACTCTTTGAATAATAATTAACTCAAGGCTGTTTTGAAACAATTATTTCCAACATTTTTATGATTTTTTGCGATACTAATAGTTTGCTGGGATATTGAAAGAAAGTTCATAATTCAAGGAGTTCAGAGAATTTATCAAAACAAAAGTGCTTTCCCATTGATAATTTGAGAAAAGTATTGTAGCCCTGGTGAGGTAACATAACGAAAATACGGAATTGAGTAATCGGCTATTTGAAAGTTTGTTGATACATTCTTAAGAATCCTGGGGAAAAGAACGGAAGAAACTCGGGGAGTTTGATCCAATTAGTAACGAATCAGTAGTGAACGGACTTTTGAAAAAAAAAAAATGGATGCAACAATTTTTTGTAGGTGTGAAAATCGAACAGGTTTCGAATACACTGCAGACGTATTCCGAGTAGATTAACTATTGTGAGAGTGATCTTGTCTTTAACCTTTCCGTCCCAAGGGTCTGTTTTTAAGGACTTTCAAAAATTGAAACGGCTGTAAAAACCATATCTTTTGACTAATTCCTTCTCCACAGCTTCCATTCCATCCGGATACCAGTTTTTTACAAATTTAAGTCAACAGACCGTGTGACACCTCAAACTTCATAACTCCTCAAAGCAATAATGGGAATGATATTTTAAAGGGTTCCTGGGCCACTTAGGCCTCAGGGCCTAGTCTTACCTGAGGACATTTTTTGAAGACAACGAATCTCCAAAAGTATACATAAATTACAAGAGATGTTACCCAAAGAACAGCGATCTTCCCCAGGGAGAAGGGCCGTTTGGCCGAATGCCATTTGGCCGAACGCCACTAGGCCAAAAGTTATTTGGCAAAATATACCATTAGGGCAAAAGTCATTTGGCCGAAAGGGTAATACGGCCGGATAGGTCTCTTCACCCTCTGGACAGGGGGGCTCCCATACAAATGAAACACAAATTTCTTCAACTCAGGAACTTATCAAGCAAGTCGAACCAAATGAGGCAGTTTGATTTTTTTTTTTAAAGACAACATGATGGTTCGAGACCTCTCCACGCTCTAGAAGGGGTGTAGGCTGCCATATAAATAAAACAAAATTTGTCCCAGTCCGAGGTAGAAGATTGCTCTAGCTTATTCCTTCGGGGGTACCTTCACTACCTTCCAAAAGGCTCGGAAGCCTCCTTCCAAGAGGCTCGGAAGCCTCCTTCCAAGAGGCTCGGAAGCCTCCTTCCAAGAGGCTCAGGAAGCCTCCTTCCAAGAGCTCAGAAGCCTCCTTCCAAGAAGAGCTCAAGCCTCCTTCCAAGAGCTCAGGAAGCCTCCTTCCAGAGGCTCAGAAGCCTCCTTCCAAGAGGCTCAGGCCTCCTTCCAAGAGGCTCGGAAGCCTCCTTCCAAGAGGCTCAGAGCCTCCTTCCAAGAGCTCAGGCCTCCTTTCAAGAGGCTCAGAGCCTCCTTCCAAGAGCTCAGGCCTCCTTCCAAGAGGCTCAGAGCCTCCTTTCAAGAAGGCTCAAGCCTCCTTTCAAGAAGGCTCAGAAGCCTCCTTTCAAGAGGCTCAGAAGCCTCCTTTCAAGAGGCTCAGAGCCTCCTTTCAAGAGGCTCAGGAAGCCTCCTTTCAAGAGAGCTCAGAAGCCTCCTTTCAAGAGGCTCAGGAAGCCTCCTTTCAGAGCTCAGAGCCTCCCTTTCCAGAAACTCAGGCCTTATTTCAAAGTCTCGTAAGCATCCTTTCAAGAGGCCTAAGCCAAATTTCAGAGCTCAGAGCCATCTTAAGAGGCTCAGAAGCCTCACTGAGGAGGCTCAGGCCTCCTTTCAAGAGGCTCAGAGCCTCCTTTCCAAGGCTCAGAAGCCTCCTTTCAAGAGGCTCAGGCCTCCTTCAAGAGCTCAGAGCCTCCTTCCAGAGGCTCAGAAGCCTCCTTCAAGAGGCTCAGGCCTCCTTCAAGAGGCTCAGAAGCCTCCTTCCAAGAGGCTCAGAGCCTCCTTCCAAGAGGCTCAGAAGCCTCCTTCCAAGAGGCTCAGAAGCCTCCTTCCAAGAGGCTCGAAGCCTCCTTCAAGAGGCTCAGAAGCCTCCTTCCAAGAGGCTCAAGCCTCCTTCCAAGAGGCTCAGAAGCCTCCTTCCAAGAGGCTCAGAAGCCTCCTTCCAAGAGGCTCAAGCCTCCTTCCAAGAGGCTCAGAAGCCTCCTTCCAAGAGGCTCAGAAGCCTCCTTCCAAGAGGCTCAGAAGCCTCCTTCCAAGAGGCTCAGGAAGCCTCCTTCAAGAGGCTCAGAAGCCTCCTTCCAAGAGGCTCAGAAGCCTCCTTCCAAGAGCTCAGAGCCTCCTTCCAAGAGGCTCAGAAGCCTCCTTCCAAGAGGCTCAGAGCCTCCTTCCAAGAGGCTCAAGCCTCCTTCCAAGAGGGCTCAGGCCTCCTTCCAAGAGGCTCAGGAAGCCTCCTTCCAAGAGGCTCAGGAAGCCTCCTTCAAGAGGCTCAGAAGCCTCCTTCCAAGAGGCTCAGAGCCTCCTTCAAGAGGCTCAGAGCCTCCTTCCAAGAGGCTCAAAGCCTCCTTCAAGAGGCTCAGGAAGCCTCCTTCCAAGAGGCTCAGAAGCCTCCTTCAAGAGCTCAAGGCCTCCTTCAAGAGGCTCAGAAGCCTCCTTCCAAGAGCTCAAGCCTCCTTCCAAGAGGCTCAGGAAGCCTCCTTCCAAGAGGCTCAGAAGCCTCCTTCCAAGAGGCTCAGAGCCTCCTTCCAAGAGGCTCAGAGCCTCCTTCCAAGAGGCTCAGAGCCTCCTTCCAAGAGGCTCAGAAGCCTCCTTCCAAGAGGCTCAGAAGCCTCCTTCCAAGAGGCTCAGAGCCTCCTTCCAAGAGGCTCAGAGCCTCCTTCAAGAGGCTCAGAGCCTCCTTCCAAGAGGCTCAGAAGCCTCCTTCAAGAGGCTCAGAGCCTCCTTCCAAGAGGCTCAGAGCCTCCTTCCAAGAGAGCTCAGGAAGCCTCCTTCCAAGAGCTCAGGCCTCCTTCCAAGAGGCTCAGAAGCCTCCTTCCAAGAGGCTCAGAGCCTCCTTCCAAGAGGCTCAGAGCCTCCTTCCAAGAGGCTCAGAAGCCTCCTTCCAAGAGGCTCAAGCCTCCTTCCAAGAGGGCTCAGGAAGCCTCCTTCCAAGAGGCTCAGAAGCCTCCTTCAAGAGGCTCAGAGCCTCCTTCCAAGAGGCTCAGAAGCCTCCTTCCAAGAGGCTCAGAAGCCTCCTTCCAAGAGGCTCAGGCCTCCTTCAAGAGGCTCAGAGCCTCCTTCCAAGAGGCTCAGAGCCTCCTTCCAAGAGGCTCAGGAAGCCTCCTTCCAAGAGGCTCAGGAAGCCTCCTTCCAAGAGGCTCAGGAAGCCTCCTTCCAAGAGGCTGGAAGCCTCCTTCCAAGAGGCTCGGAAGCCTCCTTCAAGAGGCTCAGGCCTCCTTCCAAGAGGCTCAGAAGCCTCCTTCCAAGAGGCTCAGAAGCCTCCTTCCAAGAGGCTCAGAAGCCTCCTTCCAAGAGGCTCAGAAGCCTCCTTCCAAGAGGCTCAGAAGCCTCCTTCCAAGAGGCTCAGAAGCCTCCTTCCAAGAGGCTCGGAAGCCTCCTTTCAAGAGGCTCAGAAGCCTCCTTTCAAGAGGCTCAGAGCCTCCTTCCAAGAGGCTCAGAAGCCTCCTTCCAAGAGGCTCAGAGCCTCCTTCCAAGAGGCTCAGAAGCCTCCTTCCAAGAGGCTCAGAAGCCTCCTTCCAAGAGGCTCAGAGCCTCCTTCCAAGAGGCTCAGGCCTCCTTCAAGAGAGCTCAGAGCCTCCTTCCAAGAGGCTCAGAAGCCTCCTTCCAAGAGGCTCAGAGCCTCCTTCCAAGAGGCTCAGAAGCCTCCCTTCCAAGAGGCTCAGGAAGCCTCCTTCCAGAGGCTCAGAAGCCTCCTTCCAAGAGGCTCAGGCCTCCTTCCAAGAGGCTCAGGAAGCCTCCTTCCAAGAGGCTCAGAAGCCTCCTTCCAAGAGGCTCAGGAAGCCTCCTTCCAAGAGGCTCAGAGCCTCCTTCCAAGAGGCTCAGAAGCCTCCTTCCAAGAGGCTCAGGAAGCCTCCTTCCAAGAGGCTCAGGCCTCCTTCCAAGAGGCTCAGGCCTCCTTCCAAGAGGCTCAGGAAGCCTCCTTCCAAGAGGCTCAGGCCTCCTTCCAAGAGGCTCAGAGCCTCCTTCCAAGGCTCAGGAAGCCTCCTTCCAAGAGGCTCCAGGAAGCCTCCTTCCAAGAGGCTCAGAGCCTCCTTCCAAGAGGCTCAGGCCTCCTTCCAAGAGGCTCAGAAGCCTCCTTCCAAGAGGCTCAGGAAGCCTCCTTCAAGAGCTCAGAAGCCTCCTTCCAAGAGGCTCAGAGCCTCCTTCCAAGAGGCTCAGAAGCCTCCTTCCAAGAGGCTCAGAGCCTCCTTCAAGAGGCTCAGAAGCCTCCTTCCAGAGGCTCAGGCCTCCTTCCAAGAGGCTCAGAGCCTCCTTCCAAGAGGCTCAGAGCCTCCTTCCAAGAGGCTCAGGCCTCCTTCCAAGAGGCTCAGAAGCCTCCTTCCAAGAGGCTCAGGCCTCCTTCCAAGAGGCTCAGAAGCCTCCTTCCAAGAGGCTCAGGAAGCCTCCTTCCAAGAGGCTCAGGCCTCCTTCCAAGAGGCTCAGGAAGCCTCCTTCCAAGAGGCTCAGGCCTCCTTCCAAGAGGCTCAGAGCCTCCTTCAAGGCTCAGAAGCCTCCTTCCAAGAGCTCAAGCCTCCTTCCAAGAGGCTCAGAAGCCTCCTTCCAAGAGGCTCAGAGCCTCCTTCCAAGAGCTCAGAGCCTCCTTCCAAGAGGCTCAGAAGCCTCCTTCCAAGAGGCTCAGAGCCTCCTTCCAAGAGGCTCAGAAGCCTCCTTCAAGAGGCTCAGAAGCCTCCTTCCAAGAGGCTCAGGAAGCCTCCTTCCAAGAGGCTCAGGAAGCCTCCTTCCAAGAGGCTCAGGAAGCCTCCTTCCAAGAGGCTCAGAAGCCTCCTTCCAAGAGGCTCAGAGCCTCCTTCCAAGAGGCTCAGAAGCCTCCTTCAAGAGGCTCAGAAGCCTCCTTCCAAGAGGCTCAGAAGCCTCCTTCCAAGAGGCTCAGAGCCTTCTTTCAAGGGCCCCACAGAGAGCATAAACTGTTTTAGATAATCATCAAAGCTACCAGTGGAAGACAGTGGGAACCCAAGAGGCTCAGGAAGCCTCCTTCCAGAGGCTCAGGAGCCTCCTTCCAAGAGGCTCAGGAAGCCTCCTTCCAAGAGGCTCAGAAGCCTCCTTCCAAGAGGCTCAGAAGCCTCCTTCAAGAGGCTCAGAAGCCTCCTTCCAAGAGCTCAAAGCCTCCTTCCAAGAGCTCAGGAAGCCTCCTTCAAGAGGCTCAGAGCCTCCTTCCAAGAGGCTCAGGCCTCCTTCAAGAGGCTCAGGAAGCCTCCTTCCAAGAGGCTCAAGGCCTCCTTCCAAGAGCTCAAGCCTCCTTCCAAGAGGCTCAGGAAGCCTCCTTCCAAGAGGCTCAGAGCCTCCTTCCAAGAGGCTCAGAAGCCTCCTTCCAAGAGGCTCAGAAGCCTCCTTCCAAGAGGCTCAGGAAGCCTCCTTCCAAGAGGCTCAGAGCCTCCTTCCAAGAGGCTCAGAAGCCTCCTTCCAAAGGCTCAGAGCCTCCTTCCAAGAGGCTCAGAAGCCTCCTTCAAGAGGCTCAGAAGCCTCCTTCCAAGAGGCTCCAGAGCCTCCTTCCAAGAGGCTCAGAAGCCTCCTTCCAAGAGGCTCAGAAGCCTCCTTCCAAGAAGCTCAGCCTCCTTCCAAGAGGCTCAGGAAGCCTCCTTCCAAGAGGCTCAGGAAGCCTCCTTCCAAGAGGCTCAGAAGCCTCCTTCCAAGAGGCTCAGAAGCCTCCTTCCAAGAGGCTCAGGAAGCCTCCTTCCAAGAGGCTCAGAGCCTCCTTCAAGAGGCTCAGGAAGCCTCCTTCCAAGAGGCTCAGAAGCCTCCTTCCAAGAGGCTCAGGAAGCCTCCTTCCAAGAGGCTCAGGCCTCCTTCCAAGAGGCTCAGGAAGCCTCCTTCCAAGAGGCTCAGAAGCCTCCTTCCAAGAGGCTCAGGAAGCCTCCTTCCAAGAGGCTCAGAGCCTCCTTCCAAGAGGCTCAGGAAGCCTCCTTCCAAGAGGCTCAGAGCCTCCTTCCAAGAGGCTCAGGAAGCCTCCTTCCAAGAGCTCAGGCCTCCTTCCAAAGAGCTCAGAAGCCTCCTTCAAGGCTCAAGCCTCCTTCCAGAGGCTCAGGAAGCCTCCTTCCAAGAGGCTCAGAAGCCTCCTTCCAAGAGGCTCAGAAGCCTCCTTCCAAGAGGCTCAGGCCTCCTTCCAAGAGGCTCAGAGCCTCCTTCCAAGAGGCTCAGGAAGCCTCCTTCCAAGAGGCTGGAAGCCTCCTTCCAAGAGGCTCAGGCCTCCTTCCAAGAGGCTCAGAGCCTCCTTCCAAGAGGCTCAGGAAGCCTCCTTCCAAGAGGCTCAGAGCCTCCTTCCAAGAGGCTCAGAAGCCTCCTTCCAAGAGCTCAGAGCCTCCTTCCAAGAGGCTCGGAAGCCTCCTTCCAAGAGGCTCAGGAAGCCTCCTTCCAAGAGGCTCAGAAGCCTCCTTCCAAGAGGCTCAGAAGCCTCCTTCCAAGAGGCTCAGAAGCCTCCTTCCAAGAGGCTCAGGCCTCCTTCCAAGAGGCTCAGAAGCCTCCTTCCAAGAGGCTCAGGAAGCCTCCTTCCAAGAGGCTGGAAGCCTCCTTCCAAGAGGCTCAGAAGCCTCCTTCCAAGAGGCTCAGAGCCTCCTTCCAAGAGGCTCAGAAGCCTCCTTCCAAGAGGCTCAGAAGCCTCCTTCCAAGAGGCTCGGAAGCCTCCTTCCAAGAGGCTCAAGCCTCCTTCAAGAGGCTCAGAAGCCTCCTTCCAAGAGGCTCAGAAGCCTCCTTCCAAGAGGCTCAAGCCTCCTTCCAAGAGGCTCAGAAGCCTCCTTCCAAGAGGCTCAGGAAGCCTCCTTCCAAGAGGCTCAGAGCCTCCTTCCAAGAGGCTCAGGAAGCCTCCTTCAAGAGGCTCAGAAGCCTCCTTCCAAGAGGCTCAGAGCCTCCTTCCAAGAGGCTCAGAAGCCTCCTTCCAAGAGGCTCAGGCCTCCTTCAAAGAGCTCAGAGCCTCCAAGAGCTCAGAGCCCTCCTTCAAGAGGCTCAAGCCTCCTTCCAAGAGGCTCAGAGCCTTCTTTCAAGAGGCCCTGAGAAGCATAAACTGTTTTAGATAATCATCAAAGCTACCAGTGGAAGAAAACAGTGGGAAGAAAATACCTCTCGAACTGCAGCACTGCCATCCATACGCAGTGGCTCAAGCCTCCTTCCAGAGGCTCAGGAAGCCTCCTTCCAAGAGGCTCAGGCCTCCTTCCAAGAGGCTCAGAAGCCTCCTTCCAAGAGGCTCAGAGCCTCCTTCCAAGAGGCTCAGAAGCCTCCTTCCAAGAGGCTCAGGCCTCCTTCCAAGAGGCTCAGGAAGCCTCCTTCCAAGAGGCTCGGAAGCCTCCTTCCAAGAGGCTCAGGCCTCCTTCCAAGAGGCTCGGAAGCCTCCTTCCAAGAGGCTCAGAAGCCTCCTTCCAAGAGGCTCGGAAGCCTCCTTCCAAGAGGCTCGGAAGCCTCCTTCCAAGAGGCTCAGAAGCCTCCTTCCAAGAGGCTCGGAAGCCTCCTTCCAAGAGGCTCAGAAGCCTCCTTCCAAGAGGCTCAGGAAGCCTCCTTCCAAGAGGCTCAAAGCCTCCTTCCAAGAGGCTCAGAAGCCTCCTTCCAAAGAGCTCAGGAAGCCTCCTTCCAAGAGGCTCAGAAGCCTCCTTCCAAGAGGCTCAGAGCCTCCTTCCAAGAGGCTCAGAAGCCTCCTTCCAAGAGGCTCGGAAGCCTCCTTCCAAGAGCTCAGAGCCTCCTTCCAAGAGGCTCAGAAGCCTCCTTCAAGAGGCTCGGAAGCCTCCTTCCAAGAGGCCTGGAAGCCTCCTTCCAAGAGGCTCGGAAGCCTCCTTCCAAGAGGCTCGAAGCCTCCTTCCAAGAGGCCTGGAAGCCTCCTTCCAAGAGGCTGGAAGCCCTCCTTCCAAGAGGCTCAGGAAGCCTCCTTCCAAGAGGCTCAGGAAGCCTCCTTCCAAGAGGCTCAGAAGCCTCCTTCCAAGAGGCTCAGGCCTCCTTCCAAGAGGCTCGGAAGCCTCCTTCCAAGAGGCTCAGAGCCTCCTTCCACAAGAGGCTCGAAGCCTCCTTCCAAGAGGCTCAGGAAGCCTCCTTCCAAGAGGCTCGGAAGCCTCCTTCCAAGAGGCTCGGAAGCCTTCTTTCAAGAGGCCCACAGAGAGAAGCATAAACTGTTTTAGATAATCATCAAAGCTACCAGTGGAAGAGAAAACAGTGGGAAGAAAATACATCTCGAACTGCAGCACTGCCATCATACGCATTTGTGGCTCGGAAGCCTCGGAAGCCTCCTTCCAAGAGACTCGGAAGCCTCCTTCCAAGAGGCTCGGAAGCCTCCTTCCAAGAGGCTCGGAAGCCTCCTTCCAAGAGGCTCGGAAGCCTCCTTCCAAGAGGCTCGGAAGCCTCCTTCCAAGAGGCTCGGAAGCCTCCTTCCAAGAGGCTCGGAAGCCTCCTTCCAAGAGGCTCGGAAGCCTTCTTTCAAGAGGCCCACAGAGAGAAGCATAAACTGTTTTAGATAATCATCAAAGCTACCAGTGGAAGAGAAAACAGTGGGAAGAAAATACATCTCGAACTGCAGCACTGCCATCATACGCATTTGTGGCTCGGAAGCCTCGGAAGCCTCCTTCCAAGAGGCTCGGAAGCCTCCTTCCAAGAGGCTCGGAAGCCTCCTTCCAAGAGGCTCAAGCCTCCTTCCAAGAGGCTCAGAAGCCTCCCTCCAAGAGGCTCCGAAGCCCCGTTCCGAGAGGCTCGGAAGCCTCCTTCCAAGAGGCTCGGAAGCCTCCTTCCAAGAGGCTCAGGCCTCCTTCCAAGAGGCTCGGAAGCCTCCTTCCAAGAGGCTCAGAAGCCTCCTTCCAAGAGGCTCAGGCCTCCTTCCAAGAGGCTCAGGCCTCCTTCCAAGAGGCCTGGAAGCCTCCTTCCAAGAGGCTCAGAAGCCTCCTTCCAAGAGGCTCAGAGCCTCCTTCCAAGAGGCTCAGAAGCCTCCTTCCAAGAGGCTCGGAAGCCTCCTTCCAAGAGGCTCAGAAGCCTCCTTCCAAGAGGCTCAGAAGCCTCCTTCCAAGAGGCTCGGAAGCCTCCTTCCAAGAGGCTCCTTTCAAGCGGCTCGGAAGCCTCCTTTCAAGAGGCTCGAGCCTCCTTCCAAGAGGCTCAGAAGCCTCCTTCCAAGAGGCTCAGGAAGCCTCCTTCCAAGAGGCCCGGAAGCCTCCTCCAAGAGGCTCAGAAGCCTCCTTCAAGAGGCTCAGAGCCTCCTTCCAAGAGGCTCGGAAGCCTCCTTCCAAGAGGCTCCAGCCTCCTTCAAGAGGCTCAGAAGCCTCCTTCCAAGAGGCTCAGAAGCCTCCTTCCAAGAGGCTCAGGCCTCCTTCCAAGAGGCTCAGAAGCCTCCTTCCAAGAGGCTCAGGAAGCCTCCTTCCAAGAGCTCAGAAGCCTCCTTCCAAGAGGCTCAGAAGCCTCCTTCCAAGAGGCTCGAAGCCTCCTTCCAAGAGCTCAGAAGCCTCCTTCCAAGAGGCTCAGGAAGCCTCCTTCCAAGAGGCTCAGAGCCTCCTTCCAAGAGGCTCAGAAGCCTCCTTCCAAGAGGCTCAGAAGCCTCCTTCCAAGAGGCCTGGAAGCCTCCTTCCAAGAGGCTCGGAAGCCTCCTTCCAAGAGGCTCAGGAAGCCTCCTTCCAAGAGACTCAGGAAGCCTCCTTCCAAGAGGCTCAGAAGCCTCCTTCCAAGAGCTCAGGAAGCCTCCTTCCAAGAGCTCAGGAAGCCTCCTTCCAGAGGCTCAAGCCTCCTTCCAAGAGGCTCAGAGCCTCCTTCCAAGAGGCTCGGAAGCCTCCTTCCAAGAGGCTCAGGAAGCCTCCTTCCAAGAGGCTCAGAAGCCTCCTTCCAAGAGGCTCAGAAGCCTCCTTCCAAGAGGCTCAGGCCTCCTTCCAAGAGGCTCAAAGCCTCCTTCCAAGAGGCTCGGAAGCCTCCTTCCAAGAGGCTCGGAAGCCTCCTTCCAAGAGGCTCCAGAAGCCTCCTTCCAAGAGGCTCAGCCTCCTTCCAAGAGCTCCGGAAGCCCTCCTTCCAAGAGGCTCGGAAGCCTCCTTCCAAGAGGCTCTGGAAGCCTCCTTCCAAGAGGCTCGGAAGCCTCCTTCCAAGAGGCTCAGGAAGCCTCCTTCCAAGAGGCTCAGAAGCCTCCTTCCAAGAGGCTCAGGCCTCCTTCCAAGAGGCTCAGGAAGCCTCCTTCCAAGAGGCTCGGAAGCCTCCTTCAAGAGGCTCAGGCCTCCTTCCAAGAGGCTCAGAGCCTCCTTCCAAGAGGCTCAGAGCCTCCTTCCAAGAGGCTCAGGCCTCCTTCCAAGAGGCTCGGAAGCCTCCTTCCAAGAGGCTCAAGCCTCCTTCCAAGAGGCCTGGAAGCCTCCTTCCAAGAGGCTCAGGCCTCCTTCCAAGAGGCCTCGAAGCCTCCTTCCAAGAGGCTCAGAAGCCTCCTTCCAAGAGGCTCAGGAAGCCTCCTCCAAGAGGCTCAGGAAGCCTCCTTCCAAGAGGCTCGGAAGCCTCCTTCCAAGAGGCTCGGAAGCCTCCTTCCAAGAGGCTCGGAAGCCTCCTTCCAAGAGGCTCGGAAGCCTCCTTCCAAGAGGCGCAGGAGCCTCCTTCCAAGAGGCTCAGGAAGCCTCCTTCCAAGAGGCTCAAGCCTCCTTCCAAGAGGCTCGGAAGCCTCCTTCCAAGAGGCTCGGAAGCCTCATTCTAAGAGGCTCGGAAGCCTTCTTCCAAGAGGCTCGAGAGCCTCCTTCCAAGAGGCTCGGAAGCCTACTTTCAAGAGGCCCACAGAGAGAAGCATAAACTGTTTTAGATAAAAAAAAATCAAAGCTACCAGTGGAAGAGAAAACAGTGGGAGGAAAATACATCTCGAACTTCAGCACTGCCGCCATACGCATATTTGTCCCATGTTTGCTAGGATTCCTATGTACATGCGTATAGCGGCAGAGCAGGAAAAGGCCACCGCACTCAGTGCAAAGAGAAATTGTTCCTCCAGCCACCTCAAACTGGAACGAACACATATCTAATTCTTCCAAAATAGCGGACGAGGGATACTTTGTGCCCCTGGTTTCCGCAAAAGGACACCTCCAAATTTGGAAGGTCCATTGCTGAACGAAACCTGACCCTAGTTCAGTATCCGGATTCCACTGCAGAGCCTTATTTTGCCCTTTACAGGAGCAACGAAAAGCACTCCGATCCTGATGGCGTAGTAAACTCCATGTTAAAGCGTCTTCCCCTTTAGGGAAAAATCTTATTTCCAGATCCGATGAATCGGTTTTGAAACGGACAAACCAGAGTCTATTATATAGAGTTACGCAAAGAGGATCTTCTTACACTTACTCTGAATGATGCTCTTGTTATTCTGTTGCCAACTTTCACTTTTGTTCAACCCTTCAAGTGACTTCACGGGAGCGTTCACTTCTAAAGCTTTTTAATTCGATAACCTAGTCACCCACAGAGTGCAAACACGTGAGTTTCTTGTTGCTACTTTATTGGGGAATGTATTGATGTTTTTGAAGCTGTTTCTAGATCAAATCTAATACATTTCAATTCATGCGTTTTAATTCGCCATAATAATCATTAGGCAATAACAATACTTCCGCCTCACCAACAAGCATTTGTTTACTTTGCTCGATAGGTAGACGGTTTGACAGTTCAATAGGTAGATTTGGCTTCACTCTTTGCGCAACTCTATATATAATAGACTCTGGGACAAACCATCCCGAAAATCAAGCTTCCTCCAGCTTCAAATCACTGTCCTTGGCCTTGTTTGTGTCCAAAGTTGTCGACAGACAACATACAGACCTTGACCTTGGACGTCCCCAGACATGGATTACCTTGTGCTAGTGGAAATGTACTCGCTTTTATCTGAAACATTGCTTCCGACACTTCCTTTCGAGTACTAATAGGCAACTCAGCATTCATATGTGTTGAAGAAGTGGTTGGGGTTCCACAAGAGTCCGTTTTGGATTTTTTACGCGTTAGATTTTCGGCTCCAGATTCTAGTAGCGGCTGATGCAGTCCATTGTTGATTATCTTCCGTGGACTTTGCAATATCTGCCAGCAAAGGCATCCACGAATAGGTCTATAATGATCGTCCTGTTCCGCCTCAGCATCAAATGTATGAGACAATTAAAATATTGAATACTGCTAATGTTCTACACCATTCTTATCTGAGGAAATACAATTCTGAAACTAAACATAGGCAATTACCAGCGTATACCATATAAGACCAAAAGATCAAATTTTGCGTGATGTTGAAAAGCGGTATGCGACGCTACGAATGTAAATAGTTGCTCTGTAGGCTGTTGAGAGGCATCGTAAGGCACATGTGCGAGATGGAAGTTTGTGCTTTTTCCACTAGACGTTGAAGCATTTTATTCTAGTCTAAGTTCGAGTGTTAGACATCTACAAGTAAGCAATAAATTGGAACCCATCAGGACTGCAACTAAGGCAGATCCAAGGACATAAGGCATCGTAGCTTTAATATAGAAGTCAAGGGATATCAAACTTTGTAATATTTATGATTCTTTGGGAAATGTGTCTTATTTTATATGCTTTACCATGTTCACAATAATTGAAACACGAATTAAAGATTTTACTAACTCTCAAAAGCTTAACATCCAAAAGGGAAAATGCTGAATATTCAAATACCCTGCATGACAAACGGCTCGAAAACATCGACTCCAAAGTCCCAAACCCGAATCACCGGAAAAAGGTTCAACATTTTAACATTCTCATCAATACCGGTGATCCCTTTCAATCATCCCTGACTGACTGACTAGCTGGCTGGTTGGAAAATCAACAACAACCGAAACTTCGCAACATTTCATCCAGTGCAATGGTCCGAAGTCTGATAGAGGGAACCCCCCAGCCGCGCCCTTTTCGACCAGAGGACCCCTTCGCCAAGGGACGACGCGCGACGGAAGTCACTACACCGCAAAGAACATGAAGCAATCAAGCGACCACGGCACGGGCAGGATCCCATCCGGCAGCAGCAGAACCAATCACACCGCGCTGCTGGTGTGGTGGTGGGAAAGGGAAGAACCCGGTTCAAATCGACGACGACGACGACGACGAGAACCCCAATCAAATTTTTGACAAGCCATTTAATGGGGAAGAAAAACGATCGTCCGACGAGCGCGGCCATCATGGTACAATTGTTTTCCGTTGTCGGGCCGTGTCCCGGAATCGACGACCATCGTGGAACCCGGCAAAGGTGAGCAAAATGTAAACGTTTCATAGTAGAGTAAATGGCTGTGAAGATTAGAAATTACCTTTGACAAAATATGAAATGAAAATCGTATTTCAAATCAATTGATTGCTTTTTTTTTAATTTCTGCTTTATCCACTTTATTTCAGTACGTCCAATAAGCTGCCTGCCATCAGTGATTTTCACTGGAGCAGGATAAATCGTCGCGAAACTGCCTTTGAAGTCGATGAAATATGGCATTGCTGTCATACCGTGCCTCGTTTCCGTGCTGGGCATTTGCCGAGACGTCCGTTTCCAATTGGGCGGAAAGGGTTTAAAATGGAGCACTGAATCTAAGTTTTTTTTGTCCGTTTGGTTGAACACTGAAAGAAAAGTATTTTTATCTCAACGGGAATGACAGCTGGGAGCATCTTTCTCCTGATGAGTACAATTAATTTTGTAAGAAATCGCACGCTTCACTCTGCTGTGAATCTCAGATCATGAAACCTTTCGCAATTGCCTGTGATAATTGCAAAGATGCAGAGATATTACGGGCATCTAAATTTCATTAAAATATTCTTCTCTGTTCGAAAAGGTTGATAATGGAACCGGTTTCGTTATCAACCTTTTCTAATGGAGTGGAATATTTTCTGAATTCGAAAGATGCGTAAATAAATTCCTGTTGTATCCGAAAGAGAAGCCGCATCTTTCAAAAGGGGAATCGGACCCGGTTCGATTTTTGATGAATGAAACTTCTATGGATCATGCAGTGTCCTTCCTCGCGCTGTGAAGGGAAAACTTTCCCAGAGTTATTGCTGGCATGGAACTTTTTTTTTCTGATTCGCAAGGTGGAGGCTGTATGTTGGTTTTGGTTGGAAAATTGAAAACCGTTGTCTGCGCTGTCAGTGCTATGAAAGGCCTTGGACGGTCAGCGGTTTGGGTGACATTGATCGATGGTTGGAGGATTGATGGCATACATCCCTTGGGAGATTGCTTATGGGAAACTATTTTCTTTAATATATGATTCCTGTTCATGCGTGTATTAAAGCGGAACCATAAATTAAAGGCAGGAAATGTTTCAGAACGCTAGTTTTCCTCGAAATAATGTAGCAAATGCGATTAGATAACGGCTCGATAAATGCTCTTTTTTAACTCAATTTCCTTTCGAATACTGTTCTTAATTCGATCTCCACTCAACTGCCATTTAATTGCCATTTAAGTTCCATTTCCATTCCATTTCCATTCCATTTCCATTCCATTTCCATTCCATTTCCATTCCATTTCCATTCCATTTCCATTCCATTTCCATTCCATTTCCATTCCATTTCCATTCCATTTCCATTCCATTTCCATTCCATTTCCATTCCATTTCCATTCCATTTCCATTCCATTTCCATTCCATTTCCATTCCATTTCCATTCCATTTCCATTCCATTTCCATTCCATTTCCATTCCATTTTCATTCCATTTCATTCCATTTCCATTCCATTTCCATTCCATTTCCATTCCATTTCCATTCCATTTCCATTCCATTTCCATTCCATTTCCATTCCATTTCCATTCCATTTCCATTCCATTTCCATTCCATTTCCATTCCATTTCCATTCCATTTCCATTCCATTTCCATTCCATTTCCATTCCATTTCCATTCCATTTCCATTCCATTTCCATTCCATTTCCATTCCATTTCCATTCCATTTCCATTCCATTTCCATTCCATTTCCATTCCATTTCCATTCCATTTCCATTCCATTTCCATTCCATTTCCATTCCATTTCCATTCCAATTCCATTCCAATTCCATTCCAATTCCATTCCAATTCCATTCCAATTCCATTCCATTTCCATTCCATTCCCATTCCATTTCCATCCCATTTCCATTCCATTTCCATTCCATTTCCATTCCATTTCCATTCCATTTCCATTCCATTTCCATTCCATTTCCATTCCATTTCCATTCCATTTCCATTCCATTTCCATTCCATTTCCATTCCATTTCCATTCCATTTCCATTCCATTTCCATTCCATTTCCATTCCATTCCCATTCCATTTCCATTCCATTTCCATTCCATTTCCATTCCATTTCCATTCCATTTCCATTCCATTTCCATTCCCTTTCCATTCCCTTTCCATTTCCATTCCATTTCCATTCCATTTCCATTCCATTTCCATTCCATTTCCATTCCATTTCCATTCCATTTCCATTCCATTTCCATTCCATTTCCATTCCATTTCCATTCCATTTCCATTCCATTTCCATTCCTTTTCCATTCCATTTCCTTTCCATTTCCCTTCCATTTCCATTCCATTTCCATTCCATTTCCATTCCATTTCCATTCCATTTCCATTCCATTTCCATTCCATTTCCATTCCATTTCCATTCCATTTCCATTCCATTTCCATTCCATTTCCATTCCATTTCCATTCCATTTCCATTCCATTTCCAATCCCTTTTCATTCCATTTTTATTTTGCTCAAAAATTTTTCTTATGGTGGCATTAGGAAGGCTCTGTCTATGAACGACATGCAAATTCTTTTGGCACAGATCAAATGTTGTCTTCCGCATCCGATCTGTATGAAGCGTTAACTCACACTGATATTCGTCTTTCGTAAACAAATAGCAATATATTTTTAAAGAAATCTGTAATTTAAAAAATATTACCAGAAACGTTCGACCAAATATTACAAGACTGAATACGGAAAATCGTGTTCCTTTTAGTAAGAGTAGTCACTGAATGAATGAAAAAGAAATTAAATTAAATAAGATAGAACTGCACTACCCATCCATAACTAAACTCTGAATCTAATAAAGAAACTCAGTCATTGATGAAAAAATCCTTGATGGAAAACGTTCCACGCTCTATGAAGTCGTGAAAGGCAGCACGCCAGTCCGAAATAACTCTGTCGCAATGCAGTTCACCGAAACTACATTTGCTTTTCCTCATAACCGGATACAAAGTGTGATACTAAATACAGCCTGCAGTTATTGGCAATGGTTTCCATTCTGCACGGCCAACGCCAAACTGACCTACGATCCATGACCATTCCAATAATAACTGTGCGCCACCGACGAGAAACCGATGCAGCGAATTGCCATTTTGCTTGAGTTGCTTCCGGATGTTCGTCCTGTCCGTCGCAGTCCTTACTTAATGGAAGTGGTCATTTTTTCCCCAGGTTCTTGCCGGCTTCCAAGAGTATTCGATTTTTTTCGGACAGAACTGTCCGTTACACACGAGCAGACGAGCAAGCAGAACAACATTTGCGTCGCCAATAAATATAAATTTAATGTTTCTCCACCCCTTCGGAGTCGTAGTGGCTACCATCGAGGTGCATTTCCTGAAAATGGCTTTGCTGCAAAGCCTTATTGCAGACAGGCAGAGAGTTGCTATCTTCGTTTGGGGGAAAATGCGTACTACATGATTTGCTAGTCCACCACAAGAGCAAGTGCAAGGTGGTAGCCAAACGAGGGGAAACACACTGATGCTAGTCTTGAGCATAACAAGTTTTAGATTTCGAGTGCGTTAGCCTTTTGAACTGAAGAAAGGAAACATTAGCATTCATTTTATGGGTCTCTTGCTGAAAATTGCTCATTCATTGGACGCTTGAAATTTATGTACAGCCAATTAGAGGTTTTCCTTTGTATTGAATGGGCTTTGAGACAGGAACACAACCCGAAGAAAAATGTCCAACTAAAAACTAAAACGTTCTCTCTTGTCAATAAACATTTGGTTATATGAAGAAAGCGTGTGAATAGACATCGATTGATCTAGCGCATAGTGTCAATCTTCTGTAAATTCCACGAGAATACAAAGCTGTAATAACGATCATATAATTATTATTGCATTAAGAAGAGCACTATGAGTGGCAAAATTCTGAAGGACCCGAGTAGTCCCTTTCTGCCCAAATAATTCCATTTTTTCATCTTTCCAGTAGCTGCATATCTACAAAGAAAGAGTACTTCATTCTCGCTACACGAGAAGACATCTCAATTTCATAATGCAATTGTCTCACGCTCATCACGCCCCATTTGATGACTGCCAAATTATCTTCATGCTTTCAGCATTTCATGTAGCGCAGCATAATCAGCTTTCATGGATTTTTATTCCCATGAAATGGGACCCTTCAAGCTCCCTTCCGTCCGCTGGCTCCACTGCATCCCCAATCCAACTGCGAAACTAAGTAATCTTGTAAATTGAGCTGTAAATTATCGTTTCGAGATGTGTTGTGTGTTGTCGCATCAGACAACATCAGACAAATGTAGGGAAATAAACTTTAAACTAATCCACCCAACAGTATCACATTTATATTAAGTAATATCACGTGGAATATTAAGATTACGGAAGTTGTTCGGAAAAAAAGGCTCTTAAGGCGGAAATTATTCCACAGAAAAAGTAATTTTGATTTGTAAATCCTGCTGTACACCTCCTTTGAATGTAAACGTGGACATTCCACTAAAAAGCTCAAAATAATTTTCTTAACAAAGTGAACAAACTGTTTTTCGATGATAATTTCTTGAAACAAACCCAAGAAACCTAAGAAACAAACCCAGTGCAGAGTTTCGAAAAAGCCTCATCCCAATGATGCCAGATCTCTATGGCAGATTTGTTTCGGAAAACATTTTCAGTGAGAAGAAACTCCTCCAAAAGGAAATTAAGTATCATCTGACACGATTTAGCAGAAGATGAAAATTCTGTGGGAAAAAGAGTTACGCTCCATGGCCACACGTTCGTTGTCATCGAAGATCATCGAAAGGCGATTTTTTAATTCCTTGTTCTGCATATTTTTTCCTGCATCTTCTCCGACAGCTCTTTCAAAGGAATACTCAGAATCGATGCTTGTTTCCTAGGAGCCATGAGATCGACGTTGTCGATGGAATTCGTTTTTTTTGCATTTTCGTAAGCTATTGAGCTTGCTGACATTTAATCATTTTTCAGAATAAGATTTTTCTCTCGTTTCCCGATGAAAACAAATCTAATCCTTCCTATACGCTTAAAAGAAAAAGCTGAAAAAATTTGTCGCAAAAAGACACTTCGATCACCGTGGTAGTGCACCAGTGGACCGTGAAAAGAAAGCACAACTATCTTCTAAAGTGGACATAGATCGTTCGAGCTCTGATTCCAAAGGTTATATGGACGAAGGATATTTAACCGCCATCCTGTTCTGATCTTAATCCGCTGGATTACTTAGTATGGTGCGTCGTGAAGGCCAAGGCCTGTTCTATCTCAATCGAATACAGCAATCCTTGAACAAGATGAGTAGGATTTGAAGGAAGGGTCATTTGGCCGAAAGTCATTTGACCATATAGGTTCACTTCTCAATCATCATTTCTCACTTATCACTGCAAAAATTAGCAATGAGAAGTTAGAAATGATGAGTGAGAAGAGAGGCGTCTCCCTTTTTACTTCGCAATTCTCATTTTTCTCAGTGAGATGTGAGAAATGAACAGCGAGAAGTTAAAAGTGAGATGTCTCACTTCTCAGATGGGCGAGGACTCCCTACTGGAAAACGGAACTGCACGGTATCCAGCTTTTTACGCTAGCCATAAATAAACTGTGATCACAAATTTTTGACGTATGCTGTGTACAGATTTTATGGTACTATCTAAGTAGCCTTGAGATCTGCACCAAACATTACAAATGTCAAAAGTTTTCTGTCTCATATGTTTTCATATATCTTCCAATTATCCTATTCTATTCCAGCTAAAATCTAGTGACTTCTGGACGTGAGCAAAATGTTTTCATGCCGCAAAGAGCACAGCCAAGGAACAGAGCATTCAATATCCGTATTGTAACGATTGAACTGCAATTTCATTAATCATAGATCCATGGACGCGGAACTACTCGAATAAATGAGTTTCAATACTACGATACGTATTTACTTATTTGGTAATTTCAGGTGAAAAGGTCAAAATTGTTCATTTGCATTTGTTGGTGGATACTTTTCATGTCGCAGATAACAAAAAAGATCGAAATATGTGTGCCATACCCCGCACTATTAGCCTCAGACCTCTGTGCTAAACCGCACAGCACCTTGACGCAATCAGCCAAAGGATATACGAATCAAATGAAAAGCTAGCCTACATTATATGCAACAACATTACGCAAATCATGGGTGATTGTTACGCTAACTCTAGTATTGAATAAAAAGAAGTGCATACTGATCGGATGCTAGGGATCAGTAACTAATAAATGTTTATATCCTTGTTTTTGAAAAGAGTTAAGTGCATAAGCCTATACCCTTATTCCGGCGAGTGGAATATTTTGAAGACCATGTGTCAAGTCACTATCTCTTATGCAACGTACACACCAGTCAAGCAGTTTGACGAACATTGACTCCGCCCCCCACGAAAAACCTTCGGTTGCTGCTTTGTTTGAACATGTGTGAAGTTGTTCGAACAACCATTTGACAGTTGGCGGCTCGGTTGGAAAAAAATAAAATGGTTTGATTTTGGTTTGAGTTGTCGGGGCGGAGTCAAGGTTCGCCGAACATGTTTGAGCATTTGTACACTGAGAAAAATGGAAGTACGATTTTCAATAAAACGCCTTATGGAAATTTGCCACAAGGAATCGGTATGAATTTCAATATGTTGCCTTATGAATGATGATTTTCATTAAAAAAAAGTGAAGTGCGGCAGACTGGGTTCGAACCATGGACGTCGGGAACGGGAGGCCGGTATGCATACCACACGCCCATCGACGCTTGGGTATTCGAGGAGGTAACTGCGTATAAGAAGCACTGTTGATGGAATAATCAGTCGAATATTCATAAGGCGCCAGTTATGAATTCCGATAGTTCAGTTCGCTGAGTGTAGTGAAGTTGCACAAACCCTCATATATTTTTTGATGGTTGGTGCTCAAGTTGGCGCTTCGGTCGTTCGTGTGTGACATTGTTGGTCGAATAAATTGATTGTTCGTGCCGCTGTTGGTAAAACTTGATGGATGTTTGAATCATCGAGAGGTGGAGTCAATGTTGGTCAAACTGCTTGACCGTGTGTACGTTCCATTACATCTTTGTACATATTACATATGTTTGCAGGGTTGAGCACTCGGAAGGCAATCTCTCTATTTGGGCTGTAGATTATTATCATTTGGATATTTTCTTCTTATCTATACGTCGCTTAATATAAGAACAATATAAAACAAACAGATCATTTGCGGCCCATAGAAGTTAGTAAGCTGCTTTAAATTGTAAGTTAATAATTAATGCATAGCCGATTAACTAGTCTTTTAGTTTTAAGAACAAACTTCTTTAAATCCGAACATTGCAGCGGAGGCGAGAACACCAAGATTCTGCAGAATTGTTGCAGATACAATGAGCCTACACATCATCCATCCATCGATCTCAAAGCCAACAAAGTCGCAATGCTACGAATTTCCAAACAAACCAGCACGAGTAAAGGCGACGATGAGCCGTGATGTACATGAGCCGTACAAAGAGTCATGGAAAGATGATGGACTTCACGCCATACCCAACATTGTATTAGATTTACTTGATGATCTCGACTGTTAGGATTTAGCACCGACGATTGCATTAGAGAGAGTAACACAAAAAGCAGCGTTTGATACGATTCTGGCCATGGACACTCCGATGATATCGATACAACTGTACACAATTATAAGAAGGACTACATCAGGCTGACTGAAGACGATAAAATCAGCTGTTTTTAAACGTCTCGTGAAAAGGCCTATAAAAAGCTGGAAATATTATCATCCATTTCGTTGATCTACTGCTTTCTCAACGACAGAAAAGCACCACCGGCGATCTAAAATAATGTGAACGACCGATAAACAACAAGAAACAAAAGCGCGTGATCGCTTGCTACTGATGGCAACGGAATCAACAAGGCTGCACAGAGCACGACTATTCCGTCTGTACCTGACGACGACAGCGACTGAACCGGAAGTTCTCATTCTTCACTTCTTATTTCTTACTTCTCAGTATTCCCAGTGACCCTTTTTGCAAACAATTAAGGCCTAACGGCGTTTTCGGCCTTACAACTTATTCGCCCAAACGATATTTTCGGCCAAATGGTGACAGTTTCGGCCAAACGACATATTCGGACAAACGACATTTTCGGACAAATAACCTCCTAGTAGAAATAGCGCCACTGCCGGCGAGTACAAACATTTTTGAGTGCAGTGGTTCCGAACAAATGAACCAACAAAAAAATTCAGCCGTGACAGTTAAAGTTAGACCAAAAAATAGACAAAAAACGACAATATTTTCCCCCTGAGGAAGACACAATCCCCGTGTCGAAACGTTGGGTAAATAACACACTCGTTTTACTAAATTTAGGCTGAGTAGTTGTTTTTACTAAAATAAAAAATCTATTTTTAGAACAACCATGAAATTTTAATACAATCAATCATGGTTTCAGAGAAATTCACCATCATGTGACAACATTCCGCATCATTCATGTGACAACATTCCAAAATCGAACGGATTTGTTATCTGCTGAAAATCATCGGTGCATATTTTTAAAATATCCCTCGGAATGGTTTCAACCGCAACATTTTGTTGCGTGTAGAGAAGAAATATCAATGGAGGTCCCTATCGAACGAAATGTTCAAGCGATTACGAAGTTCCGGGTGGGGAAATTATAACGCGGGATATACTTTCGGTTTGACTCTTCACCCAAAAAACAAATCTGACAATTATTGTATAAAATCTGGGCATATACAATTCTGTAAGCTTTTTATACAAATATTGTATTAAAATAATACAAATCTGTATTATTTTAATACAATATTTGTATAAAAAGCTTACAGAATTGTATATGCCCAATTATTATAAGTTTCTGTAAGGTTCTTATGCAGAACTGCACAGTACGAACAAAACCTGTAAATTTCCATTCAAGTAGATGTAACAAATCTGCTCCGTGTTAATCAACAGAAAGTTATAGGTTGTTTTAAATTTACACGTCCTGGAATTTTACAGTTCTTATTTTTATTAGAAAACAAAAAAAGGAGCATAGCATGGGCATCGAACATTGGTCTGCAGAGTGAGAGCCGAACTTGTTATCATCTCGGGTATTCCCGCTTCTTGATATCGAGTTGATCAAGATATAACAGGTTAAACGTTTTGGTGATTCGATAATTCTTCATTAGGCTATACGGTAGCTCAAATTTACATGACACGGAAACTCCATCGAGGCGGAATCATTTGAGGCTCAGTATGCTGAATGCATCACAGATTTTTCGCCGGAAGAAACAAAAAACAAAGAGTTGCAGCGATGAAATGCAGCATAATAAAGGCTGCTTTATTTTCATATGCGAAGATATCCGTTTAGGTTGATTCTTATATGAGTAAAATAGGTGCCAGCTGCGGTTTGCATGAAATGCAGTGAAGTTTGTTTTGATTTGTTTTGACAGCCACGTGCTCGCTCACCATGATTTCCGGTAGAGTCATGTAAAATTAAGATATATTCAATTGAAATTTCAATGATTTTATCATTTACATCACAGAAACTTAAAATTATGATCTGATACACATTCTGTTTCCGAATTTAACATTCAATTATGAATTCCGTCGTGGTTAATTTTCATAATATTTTACTCTTCTTCTTCTTCTTATTGGCATTACATCCCCACACTGGGACAGAGCCGCCTCGTAGCTTAGTGTTCATTAAGCACTTCCACAGTTATTAAGGTGAAAATCATCGCTGTCAATTTTTTGCATCATTTTCCATCAATTAAACCTAATTTTAAATATTAAAAAGTTTTCAATGAAGGATTCAATGTTGGATATTTATAAAAATAGTGAAGTACAGAGTAGTGTCGTAAAGTGGAAAATGTGAAATATATTGAAATATCAGTTGCGAAAATTTTCACGTTGGCATTCTGTCGATTTTTATAGAAAATATAATATTGAAGAAAAGTGATTTTTTATTAGGAACTACCTAGTGCCCAACCGTATTCAGTTTAAAAATGTAAAAGTATGCACTTGCACAAGTTATAGAAAAAAAGAACTTCACCTAAAACCGGCATCACGGTATTGAAGGGTGAGGCACATGGAAAGACCGTCTCAAATACACATCGACCTGGATTGCGATGTTGGTTCTCGTGAATACTAGGGAAACTGTTCCGAGTACCAGGTGCATCTGACTATGAGTTCTGGACGACATTGATATTGAACGGAAAAGTTGCGTAAGAAGTTAGGTTTGATACGGAAGAAATAACTGCTTCGGTAAGTCTGTTCCTTTTCATATTCGTTCGTATATCTACCACTCAGGTTTTATCTGTTTTCTGCCCAACATATATTTTTATGTTTTTATAATCTATAAGGAATACCAGTTTTTTTATATTCTGTAACCTGTAAAAACAACCGGGAAAGACATTAAATCTGGAAACAGTGATTTTCTTAATTGTGCTTCAGGAAGTGTCGTTGTTTGGACGATATTGAATAGGGTTTTTGTGAAAAAATGTATGGTGCACTTTGTGGCCCTTGCGAGAAAGCTGTCCCATAACCAGCTAATAACGGTGGCATATGAGTCAATTCCCCGTATCCATCGAATCCTACTTTAGCAATATTTCACATCTTTTCTCTCTACCCAACTATGTGTATCGAAATTGAACAACAGTCGATCGCGTTTGAATCACAAACATGTGCTTCTGCCTGTCATATTGAGGCGGGTTTGCTTCTGCTACGACAAATTGTCGTCGACAATAGAGGCTTGTTTGCAGCCGTTTGATCATTTATTCATCCACTTAGAATTCATTTGTTGATCAAAATCATTATCATATCAGGGGGGAAGGGGAATTTAATTTCTTTTTGCTCTTTTTTCGTTTCAGAGAGCGAGCAAAGGCGCTTAAACCTAGGCTATTAGCCAGGGCAAGGCTAATACCTTCGCCCCATCCTGAGAAAAATCATCGGCAAGGATAATGGAGTGACATAAATTTCTTAGCAAAGTCACTCCCAACGTATTTCCACAAATTTTCTATCATTTGCTTATAATGATACTCCTAAACCACATACCCTACCCACCATCCAATTCCTTGACATCTATGAGGGCGTCGGTGAGTCGCTGGCCTCTCGTTAAGTAGATGTCATATCATAATTTCCTTCCCTTTCCCAGTAACGGAGAAGATGGGCGTGGCCGGCAATTATAGCTTTCATGTTTTATCATTTTGGACCCCCAATTGGATTTCCATTGAATCCCAAATGGAAATCCATAAGCAATTGGGGTAAGAAAGGTAAAGAATATACATGACAACTATCAGTATGCAATCTACGAAATACTCCGTTACAACGCAACGCAACGCAATTAAGCACTTCCACAGTTATTAACTGCGAGGTTTCTAAGCCAGGTTACCATTTCTGCATTCGTATATCATGAGGCTAACACGATGATACTTTTATGCCCAGGGAAGTCGAGACAATTTCCAAACCGAAAATTGCCTAGACCGGCACCGGGAATCGAACCCAGCCACCCTCAGCATGGTCTTGCTTCATAGCCGCGCGTTTTACCGCACAGCTAAGGTGGGCCCCATAATATTTTACTGTGTGTATTAAAATCCGCCATCCCCTGGTTGGGTGTTCATTTCAGACTGATTTCATGTATTCCTGTGCGATCTATTTAGTCAGTTCTACCCTATTGTGAATTTACTAATTCGCAAATTAAATACATTTTCATGGTCCAATGCACCGAATGAACACAATGACGTTTGAGACGGGCGCTGTTTACTAAAAATGAACACTTGCATGAACTCGATGAATGAAAAAGTATTCATTCTTAGTAAACAGCGCACCGCTCAAACGTCAATGATGAACTCGGTGCATTGGACCATAGACTAACGCAAAATGAACTACCCCAAGAAATTATGACGTTTGAGCGGGTCGCATAATGAACGCAAAATGAACTTTTGTTCGAGAAGACGACCCGCTCAAATGTCAAAATCCATCGGGTGAGTGAATTCGATGAACCCCTGCATAAGTCTATGGTCCAATGCACCGAGTTCATCATTGATGTTTGAGCGGTGCGCTGTTTACAAAGAATGAATACTTTCTCATTCATCGAGTTCATGCCAGTGTTCATTTAGTAAACCGCGCCCGTCTCAAACGTCATTGTGTTCATTCGGTGCATTGGACCATTGTGCTCAGAAGAGTCTACCTGGGGCTTCGCTTATAGGTGAAACAGTCAAGGAAACAGTTGAATCTCGATGGTCAACTGTGATGAAAAGAAGAACAAGTGTCAAAACAAGGAAAAAGAAGCAGCGTCTTTGCAAGTCTCGACTCAGCGATCAATATTTTTTTTTTTTTTGCAACGTGTTTTCCGCCGTGATGAACGTGTTTTCTGCCGTAAGCAGAAATTTGTTTAATGTTAATGCTTCCTTTTTTAGGTGTGCATAAGCAGGTGAGAAGAAAGGTAAGTATGATGTGTTGAATTGGTGGTGAATTGAGTTTGCGGGCCGTCAGCATGAGGTATGCTGATCTGCACTGAACCCAAACATCAGCATCTTAATATATGATTTGTCATTCCCTGCGCTCTCAAACAGCATCCTTCCGTTTTCATATGATGAAAATATACGAATGAGCAATCGTCAAGATATCGGATGAATATCATCAGTTTTGAGGGCGGTTATATTTCGATTACTGAACGCGTCATCATCTAATTTCAGTGTTGTTCTACGGTGTCAGAATGTCATTCTGTATGCGAATGAAAAATTGTTTCCTTCTGCCCTATAACGATAATCATCTGATTTCAGTAGGATTTTCTGTTGCACGTATTTATGCCATTGATATTGGCACACTATAGACATCGCCGTTCAGACTAGCTTCGAACTATTGACGTCGCGATTCAGAGGCCCCAACTAATTCATCGCATCTATTATCGCTTCGTTGCAGGATGTGTGAAAAGTGTGCGTTACATGCCTCTTTTTGTTAATCACACATTCATTGAAATTTGGTTGAATTTCTTCTACCTACACTACAAAAATTCCACACATTTTTATTGGCAAAAATCCATTAATTTAATTCATGATTCTAATTAGTGCACACATAACCACTCTCCAAGTGAAGTACAAATATAATCTATAATCAAATAAAATGTATGTGTGGTCTCTAATATGCAGTTATTGAATTTATGTGTGGGTACAAATTGCATATATTTGGGTCGCCAAATTGCAAAAATTTATGTGTGCGACAAATATATTCAATATAAAGAATTTTCTCGGTGTAGAATGACGAAGATTCAAACAGCAAGGCCAATAAACGTATCCCTAGTAACCCGCCTTTCATTCATTCTAAGCGAATCTTCCACACAAAGTGGTGCCTCGTGCAAACAACAGCAAGCAGCAGACGGCAGTGATGCTGGAACAAAAAGTACAATGAGCCTTGCGTTCATACAGCAATTAGTTTTATGTAAATAACAATTTTCACGAGCATCGTATCACTTTGCGGTCTTCCAATGAAAGTTTGCTGGTAGAATTTCCTATGATGTAGTTGGATCGATTTATCGTTAGAGAATAATGGGACCCCTTGGGGATTTTTTCTTTGTAAAGGTAAATTTCCCCATAGTAAATCCTATGGAAAATTAAAATCGCCGGCGCTAAAATATAGTTTCACCGATTGATCTGAAATTTCGCACAAGCATTATAGGACCCAAGAGGCGTGCAAAAACCATGCAGGAAGTGAAAATAAAATTTTGTCCCACCCTACTATCCATGCTAATGTCGTTGTAGACTCACACCATGCAACGGTTCGATGAATCAATATTCGCAAAGCTACCTTCACGGTTTCAATCAAGCAGGCTAGCAACACGGCGGCAGATTGTTTGAGGCGTGGAATTATTGGCGTATTGATCGAAGCAACCTTTGATTTGAAACAGAGTGGACGAAAACTGACATTTCCTGCCTCTTCGACGGTCACCAGACACAGAGCTGCTCCGTAAGCAATATTCGAGGCATAACAATAGCAATGCATGAGTATTCGTGTTAGATGACCAATGCTGATTCATGTCGACGAAAACTTACGTTTTCGAAGTCACGAAGAGTGTCCAAATAATTTGACCAACGCAGTAGGACCATGGGGATCGGCCCAATCGATTTGTAGTTGCCACAATTCTTGCATGAACGCTTTCGCTGGGATGACTGGGCCGATGCGTCCTAGAGGATCAAATATCCTAGCAATCATTGATAATACGTCGCTTGATAAGTTTTTCGCTTCGTCATATGATGAGCTGAACGTGAACATATCGTCTCCAAAGTCCCATTGTACACCGAGAGTCTAGTTCTTGGCTTGCAGTGCTGCAGGATCGCTGGTTGCCCAATTTCTGATTCAGCAGCTCCGTTTGTCGTAGACGTTCGACTGATAATGCGCCCGCCAAGCAATCATCTACGTAAAAGTCGTCTAATGCTTGCCTTCCCAATGGAAATAAATGTCCATCGTCAAGTACCAGTTGCTTTAAAGTCCTAGTTGTCAAGCAGGGTGCGTATGCTATGCTGATCCAGCACCATTTCGCTACCACCACCACTAATGAACCCACGTTGATTGCCAGCGACCATGTACTTCGTTTTGCTGATATTGATCGTGAGTCCAATCCTCGCTGTCTCCCTTTAAAAAGGCACAAAAGCCTCTTCCACGGCACGGCGATCAATCCCGATAATATCGATATCGTCCGCAAATTCCAGGAGCATATGCAATCTTGTGATAATGGTACCGCTTCTTTGCACACCAGCTCTCTTAATCGCTCCCTCGAGCGCTATATTGAACAGTAGATTTGAGAGTGCATCACCCAACTTTAATCCATCTAAGGTCTAAAATCTAGACTAACATTTGAAAAGGGCATAACAGACAAAATTTATTCCTTCTGATTCTTTTTCCACATATAAAGCTATATGTGTATACGAAGGATCAGAAGGAATAAATTTTGGCTATTACGCCCTTTTCAAATGTTGGTCTAGAAATGACGTCGATATAAGCCATTTTATAAAAAGCTCAAATGACAGGAGACCTAACACTAATATTTACATTTTACAAGGAACATTTGCGAAAATGGAATGAAATGATGATGATGATGACGAATTTATGATGGTTTGCATGCAAATTTACCAAAACAAAGGCCGAGCCGTTCACTCAAAATTTCGATCAGCTGTTCGAATCTGTCTCGTAAAATGGCTTATTTCAACCGTAACCCTTACACTTAATTTTGATCCGTCCAACATTATACGAATCAGCCGTATCAGTTTCGCCGGAAAACCATGTTCAAGCATCATTTGCCATAATTCATTCTGTTTCACTGAATCGCCGCCTTGAAATCAATAAACAGATGATGAGTGTTCTGTTGATAATGTTTCTCAAGGATTTGTCTCATACCTGCTTGGTATTCGCCGACGAAGAACTCTTCAAGCGGTCTCAATCTGTTGAACAGAATACGAGACATAATTTTGTACGCCGAATTAAGGAGGGTTATTCCTCGGTAATTGGCGCACTCCAGTCTCTGTCCTTTCTTAAAGAAAGGGCAAATGAGGTCGTCCAACCAGCTAGCAGGCATTTCCTCGTCTTCCCATATTTTCGACAGGGCCCACCATTAGGCGATCATTTAGTGATGTACCGTTCGTTGATTTTAGTGAAGCATTGAAAACAACTCTTATTTTGGTCGTATCACTTTGCTCCTTCAGCACTCCGTGGTGTGGTAGGTAGATTAGTCGTTCCGACGGACCTGCCGGGTCTGCCTTCGATATGTAACCATTTTCAATGAACTCGTTAATGTACTCGAAGTATCTATCTTTTAATTCCGGATTTCTTGCCAGCTTCCGATACACTGCATTGAATTGGTGCAAAGCCGAATACGCCGTTTCGCCTATTAAAGCCGGGTCTTTACGAAAAGGTAGCCTGACGATGTATCTTCTCGAAGTGGCTCTATAAGTGTTCTGTTGATAATGTTCTTCGCACAATCTCTACTCTTCCGTTCGGTGTATCGTTGGTGGAAAATCTTCCCACCATTCTTTTCAGTTTTCAGAAGTTTGATAGTTGCTGCTTCCGTGATCCGAGTTGATAACCCGAAGATGTTTTAAAGAGGTCAGTCAATTCGATCAGATTTGTAACCTGCCAAATTGCTTACATCAGAAATTTACCAAAATTTACTGTACATAATTAATTATTCATAAAATCCTACTAATTATTTAAGAAACTACTTTTTATTATTACTCTAAAATTATAATACTAGGAATGAACTTAATGTAACGGAATTGAATTAAAATAAAACTGAACACTAAAACATCGAATATTGAAATACGAAAATCATCCTGTACATCCCTACACGCACCCATCCTTGCATCGACTGTCAACGTGACAGTTCACGACCACTGTCTCACTGGTCCACCAACACAAAAAAGGAGAAAACAGTTAAGGCTCAAGACTCCATCACAATGTTTTGAAAATTAATGACTGTATCGCTTGTTTGTAATAGTGAGGCAATTGGTACGGAAAAGTGCAGCAGCGATAGATAAATTTTGTTTACAACTGGGGTGGGTGGAAATGGGGTGTTAAAATATGCCAGCTGATGCATAATGTTGCCAGACTTGACGAAACGTTTATTCTATATCATAACGCATGTTCACGGTGTATCAAATATATGGGTATTTATCGGTTTAAAAATTTTTATTCACCACTTGGAATTTAACAGAAACTTACATAGCATGTTTAAATATTGATTTCTGGTATATTTGTTCAATCCGACAAACAGCAATGACTTTTTCCAATAAACAAATCTGGCAACGGAGAAGAGATGGTTATTTTCTTTTGTATGCACACCTTTGTTTGCGTGTTGGCTGGCGTATACGTTGTATTGTTCGGATTGAATGAAGTTACATCGCGTAGATTTTGAACTCACCATTTCACTTATTGCGCTAGTGAATTTGAGTCTTCCGCATTTTATTGCATTCACAATACGGTCGTCAAATTTGTCTCTCACTTCGATTTTTGGAAAGCAGTTTTCGACAGTTTTTGGGCGTGAAGTGAATTAATTGGTAGTCAAGGTTGAAGAAAAATGTGAACCTCAGTTAGTGAATATGTTTTAGGAGTAATAAAATCAAGGAAACAATGGGAAAACAATCAAGTGAAAAATCAAGTGAGTGTGTATGTGTTTGATTCAAACGTTCGAACGTTAGTATGCGTTCGATGAACATAAGAATATCGGCCTAGGAAAAACGCAGTTTTCAGCGTTTTTCAAGAAGTTCCTCAGTAATTGTTAGTTTTGGTAAGTGGAAAATTAATATGGAAATGCCATGAATATATTATGATGGAGGGTAAGTCCGTAAAAAGCCCCAAAATGTTGAATTTAGTTCAAAACTTTATTAGTATTAGTGCGGATTCGACTAAAATCATCGTCATTACCGGATTGATTACGGTTTATAGAGCCTTAAAATCAACGGACGGAAGAGGACCAAGCTCTCTATTAGGTGAACCGCCAAGAAGGAAACACCAGTTGTGCGCGATTTTAAAACTAAATTCTTTTTCTCCCCAGTGAGCCTATCACTTTTGTTATCGGGAATCAAGTGAACGAATAATTACCTCCATACCGTGAAGTGTGTCTGTGGTCGATAGAAAACCCATTGCCGGAAAGCTAGTTGCGGACGGCAACATTGTTCGGAGTGTAAAAATTGCCGCACGAAGGAGCTGAATCATCCACGTGTTGTGCCGGCCATTGCTGCTGTAAGGGCATCGGGAAAGTTTTCGGCGTGTCAAGCCACGGACTGCAATATTGTTCGGAGTGTAAAAATCGTCGCACCAAGAAGTCGAATAATTCACGTGTTGTGTCGGCCATCGCTGCTGAAAAGGCAACGGGAAGGTTATCGGCGAGTCAAGCTCAGTCGGATCGGACCGTCTCGAGGTCAGTGGCCCCAAAGCAAGGCAGGTGTTGGACATTTTGCAATCAACGTATTCTTCGAGGATCCAGCCCAAAAGGTCACCGGCTTGCCATTCTTGGCCCGGTTGGAACTCCAAAAGTTGCGACACTGCAACTTGTAGCACAATTGGTATGTGAACCCTATTCCTTCCTAACCCGATCTTTGTTACATGCAAATGAATGACTGACTAATGAATAATCGTTAGTCAGAATAATCGAAATGAAAACCAATACATAATGTAAGCCAAAATTACCTTCTTATTCGCTTGTTATTTAAAGAAATCATTCCATTCTTCTATCTTAATTTTCATTGATTGCACCACGTGCACTATATTAAGGGAAGTTATTCCGCCTAAGACCCTCCAATTTCTCCCAAGAGCTAGAAGTAAAACGACCCTGAGGTCACTAAAGGGCAGACAAAAGTCCCCAGCAAAAAGACTCTCTAACAAACTGCAAGCCCAAACGTGCCTTAAGGTTAACGGTGAAGCAGAGTCCATTAACGATCTGGCTGGAGTTTCTCTTGTGCATCGATAACATCTACGACTGCGGTGACAAGAAATACCGATGTATATGCTTTGTTGTACGACAAATTACTGACAGTACGAACTGGTCCTTGTTGCGGTTGCTCGGGACATCGTTGAAAGGATTCGTGTTTAAGAGTATGATGCCTCTGATTGCATTCTCTACACTTGATTAAAGGGCACATATTTTTTTCCGTGGCCTTCTGGAAGAGAGTTAATACACAAGCCGTGTTGATACGCAAAACGCTCTCTTACCAGGGCTTGAAGATCGTGAATCTTTCTATATGCGTGCACAGGATGATTGGGTTCGCTACAACTGATGCAGTTTGTTGTCGTCGACTCGTTTGCCACAAAAAAACGTTGTAATTTTGTTGTGGATAGTGGCTTGTTGCTCGTGTGCGATGACGATCGATTAGCGCTTGCATGGCGTACGCTCGTTGACGAGCTTAGAGATCCAACTTGGCCAATAGAAAATGCATAGGCCCTGACTACATCGTCAGCAGTACTGGAAGATCGTCGTAGGTTGGTAGCCGATGCAATGTTGCTAGCTGGTTTGTCCAAAAAGCGTTGAATCTGATGACTCACAATTTGATCTTTCCTGTCAAAACGCTTCTTCAATGCATCTAATGCACCCTGGTAAGCCATGTCTTCCACCTTAACGTGGTGAAAAAGTGCTGCAGCTGGGCTCGACGTGTAACTTTTTAAGTACAAAGGACTACCTGAAGGAATTACCGCCCGAATTTTCCACCGAAACTTCCAGAGGAATATCTGCCGGAATTATCGTAGAAATATTCGCCGGAATCCCCTCAAGAATATCCGCACAATTTCCGGAGGAAATATCACCCGAATTCCCGGAGGAATTACCTGCTCGAATCTCCAAATGAGTATCCACCATAATTTCCGAAAGAATATCCACCCGAATACTCGGAGAAATATACCCACTCGAACTTTCGGTGGAATATCCGTCCGAGTTTCCGAAGGAAAATATAGGAATTTTTTTTTATATTCGGATATTTTATATCCGTGAAGGAAATCCCAGAATGAAGATAATTTGCTTTTTTTTCTGTTTCATTGGATAAGCATCGGGTTATGATTCCGACGAAAAACCTACCACTGCTCGTTGGCACTTCATTTATTTTTAAATTCTTTAAGATGGAGTTCAAATAATGTTAATCATGAACACGTTTCGAAAATATGTATACTAACTAAACAGTTGTGATTCTAATATTGTTGATTTCTAGGTATTCGACGAATTTTCGGTTAAGTATACTAATTTGAAACCATTCAGACCCTTGAAACAAAAGGAATGGATAAACCAAACAACAGTTAAATACTTTTCTCCAAAGTACCCGCGATACGTAAAAATGTAACAAAATGAAATTTCCCATCTACATCATCGTTGCACACCGCTTCCAGTTTGTAGAGCGTTCCCAAATTTCGGCTAAATATGTTTGCACAAAATCCAACCACCCAGAACAACTGGCATTCGGCCCGGATTTTCTGCTACTCAGCTCAGTGCGGCCGTGCCCCGCCTTGTAGTCCTAGTCGTCGCCCGTCGACGTCGGAGAGGGTATTTTCCCATAGTCATAATATTTGTTTATTGTTATGCATTTGTGTGCTCTGTGTGTGTGTATGTCTGTTCGTATTTCATTGCACAATGAAGTCGTGCTCGGTTTTGTGCCCGCGTTTTTTCCTCTCCGCTGATTTCTGTACTACATTGCACAAGTTGCAGCGTGGAAAATGGTAAGCGGCCCCCAAAAACAAGTCAGCGTTCACCGTCCTGCTACCCGGCCGGCCCGACCGTCTTCCCCAATTCATCTCAGTGAATGGCAGTGGGAGCCGTTTTTAGCCAGCTTACAACAGAGGCTCTATAGTCTACGGCGCGGCTTCGCCGTCGTCGTCGTTGTCGAATGGTGAAAGCAATTCGTTCTAATGTTTACTCTGCACGTTACTCGAGTTTCCGCTTGAGTACCGTCGTTGTAGCGGAAGGAAGGCTTTTTCCGATGAACCTGGCGCTTTTTTCCTGCATTTGTGTAGGTCGATGTTGTAAAAGGTGGAATTTTTTTCTACGCCCTCGTTTCGGAAGGCTTGGGAAAGCATCCCGAACAGTAAGATGGGCGTATTCAAGTTAGTTTAAATCTTTTCAAAAGCCGTTGTACATATTTACCATTCATTAAGGAGAAATTGGCTGGCTTTTGAAATTCTAGTTGAATCATATGAAAACATCACAGGGAAACTACATCAATCCATCAGACGGGTAGGTTATTATGAAGTGCACGAGGACCCATCGATCATCCTATCCAAATAGATACTTTCATCACAAAATCCAACGCATAGCTTTTTCCGATAATCCCAGTTGTGCGAGAAAGGCCAATATCGGCGGTTCAGCCAACACATCAAACAAAATGAAATTAATTCGATTCCATCGGTTCGTATTAATTCCGACGAAATCACACTTCCTTTGATCAGTGCAAAATGAATCCCTTTTCAATATCCCCAAGCCAGAAAGTTTTCACCGGTTTACATTGCCTGCCTCGCCTTCGTACGTCTCGCGCAGGTTGGCAAATAGCTCGAAGTAACTTTCTGCCTTCCACGGCCAAGAGAATCAGCCACTTTTTTTTCTTCTTCTCCAAATTCCAATTCAGTTCGAATTTCGGAACTCGATGAAAACTTTGCCCGGCAGCGGCAGTCCTTTTTGGGGAAGTTGACAAACCTTCCCGGGAAATCAAATTTCAAAACGTCCACCGGCGGGGACGAAAGTTGTGCTGCCCGGAAACTATCAACTTTTCGCCGGAAGAAGGCGTTTCCTATTCGCGGAGCTACGGAAAGCTGGTCGGCAGGAAATGGGGAAATAAATTTTCCCCCGGGAAGCGGCGAAACAAACCAACATGGCAGCACGTTGAATGATTCTAAGCTTCAGTTGATTTTGGTAATAAAAATCGAACTTGGAAGACGAAACGGAAGTTATCAGTCGGAATGAAGCGAAAGAATTCATAACTGAGTTCAACGCAATCGTTCGGTAGAAAATCTTATCGCGATTTGGTTGACTTTTCTACAATTAGTTGCTAGTTGCTTACGTGTAGAACTATAGATTATGGAAAACCAAAGCATAGTCGACCATGAGAATCAAATCTATGTCTTCCCAAACAGAAGTTCTTTCGTATTATTAAGTAAGAGGACTCGTATTTCTACACATTTTTTAGAATTAGTCTAACGTCGTGATAAAGAAGAAAAATTCCAGCGTGAAAGCTTGCTCAAATCGGAAAATTATAACTCCATTTCGCTTATCTCGGTACCAGGAAAAATTCCATTACCATACAACTGTTGAACAACCGTTCATAAACCAGTCCCCAGTTGGTGGTTAGTCCCTTAGTAAATAATGCTCCCCTCCCGGCCAACTCCTTCACCGTAAAAAACTCTTCCATCACTATGCAAACGAAGACGACGACGATGGCAATATACGACCAAGACTACTCTTCCAACGCTACGTACGGATGGCTAAGCTGGCCCGCCCAAGTTCGTTAAAAACGGCCCAAGGCAATCCAATCCGTGGCACGATGGCCCATTGCTTACCCACCCCGCCGTTAGACAGTCAGTGCCTATGGATGCCAGGCGATGGTAGACACTGAGATATTGATGGTAATAAGACCGTTAATATCTTCCAACCATATCTCAGCCTCCCGCCCGCAGGGCCATGGAGGATGGTTGCGCCGAAACGAACTACCACCGTCTACCGAATGCGCCGGTCGAGATGCTTCCTCGGAGCTGTGGAACTGTGGAGGAATTCTTTTCCGGCGCCTGCTCGTACCTGCATATATGCCGCTCTTACATTATGAATGGCGAGATTTATGGCTGGAATGCCGACTGGATGCTGGATGAGACCCGTAGGGTAGGCGTAAACCGTTTTGCGTCCAATTTTCCCGTTCAGGGGCAGCTCCGACATGCAGTGCAACGACTACAAAGAAGCCCTAATGAGACTTAATGGTGGCCGAGATCTCAGCTCGTAAAGGACAAAGCCCTGCATTCTGCAAATGTTAAAAGATCAAATCGAACCACGAATCACGACGGGCTTGGAAACGGATGGGCAAACACAAACCTGCGCACGTGGCGAGGTGTAAGAAGAGTAATTAATTATTCATCTCCGGTATCTTACCGATAGCAGCAGATGGAGATTACATCGTGTGCCGTGTGTGGTGGAGGTGGTAATATGCGTTAACATGCTCTTTGAAGATTAATCTCTAAATAAATCATGAGCCAGTGCGAATAATGAGCAGCTTCGGTTTCAAACCACACGATGCCGGGTGCGATTCGGTTTCCCTTCAAGCCGTTTGCACTGATGACTAAATACTTGCCGGAAGGTTAACTGTTTTAGTGCCAGGCACGGGAAACTGTATGTTTCCTTACTGGGTCTGGTTAGCTTCGATGAGTGATGTTTTTTGGTTTCAAAGGCTTGTGAATACTTTTTGCCATTTTTGCTATAGGTGTAAATATTTTTCTTATTAGTGACAGAAAGTCCATCAATCCGTCATTTCACCATGTATGTATGTGCTAAAGACGTATTTGGAAATAATTTTGATGAAATTTTAGAAAGAACTTGCTCCGGAATCCGGTCAAGATTCGCTCCGAAATCCGGTCAGGATTCAATCCGAAGTCCAGGCAGGATTCGCTGGTCGGATTCTAGTTGGAATCCTGGTCGGATTCCGGAACCAATGCTGGTCGGATTCCGGAAGCAATCCTAGTCGGATTCCGGAAGCAATCCTAGTCGGATTCCGGGTTGAATCCTGGTGGGATTCCGGATGAAATCCTGGTCGGATTCCGGATGGAATCCTGACCGGATTCCGGATGGAATCCTGACCGGATTCCGGATGGAATCCTGACCGGATTCCGGATGGAATCCTGACCGGATTCAGGTTGGAATCCTTACCGAATTCAGGTTGAAATCCTGATCGGATTCCGGTTGGAATCCTGACCGGATTCCGGTTGAAATCCTAAACGGATTCCGGTCGGATTCCGGAATCAATCCTAGTCGGATTCCAGATGGAATCCTAACCGGATTCCAGATGGAATCCTAACCGGATTCCGGATGGAATCCTAACCGGATTCCGGATGGAATCCTAACCGGATTCCGGATGGAATCCTAACCGGATTCCGGATGGAATCCTAACCGGATTCCGGATGGAATCCTAACCGGATTCCGGATGGAATCCTAACCGGATTCCGGATGGAATCCTAACCGGATTCCGGATGGAATCCTAACCGGATTCCGGATGGAATCCTAACCGGATTCCGGATGGAATCCTAACCGGATTCCAGATGGAATCCTAACCGGATTCCAGATGGAATCCTAACCGGATTCCGGATGGAATCCTAACCGGATTCCAGATGGAATCCTAACCGGATTCCAGATGGAATCCTAACCGGATTCCAGATGGAATCCTAACCGAATTCCAGATGGAATCCTAACCGGATTCCGGATGGAATCCTAACCGGATTCTGGATGGAATCCTAACCGGATTCCGTATAGAATCCTAACCGGATTCCGGATAGAATCCTAACCGGATTCCGGATAGAATCCTAACCGGATTCCGGATAGAATCCTAACCGGATTCCGGATAGAATCCTAACCGGATTCCGGATGGAATCCTAACCGGATTCCGGATGGAATCCTAACCGGATTCCGGATGGAATCCTAACCGGATTCCGGATGGAATCCTAACCGGATTCCGGATGGAATCCTAACCGGATTCCGGATGGAATCCTAACCGGATTCCGGATGGAATCCTAACCGGATTCCGGTTAGAATCCTAACCGGATTCCAGTTAGAATCCTAACCGGATTCCGGATGGAATCCTAACCGGATTCCGGATGGAATCCTAACCGGATTCCGGATGGAATCCTAACCGGATTCCGGATGGAATCCTAACCGGATTCCGGATGGAATCCTAACCGGATTCCGGATGGAATCCTAACCGGATTCCGGATGGAATCCTGACCGGATTCCGGATGGAATCCTGACCGGATTCCGGATGGAATCCTGACCGGATTCCGGATGGAATCCTGACCGGATTCCGGATAGAATCCTGACCGGATTCCGGATGGAATCCTGACCGGATTCCGGATGGAATCCTGACCGGATTCCGGATGGAATCCTGACCGGATTCCGGATGGAATCCTGACCGGATTCCGGATGGAATCCTGACCGGATTCCGGATGGAATCCTGACCGGATTCCGGATGGAATCCTGACCGGATTCCGGATGGAATCCTGACCGGATTCCGGATGGAATCCTGACCGGATTCCGGATGGAATCCTGACCGGATTCCGGATGGAATCCTGACCGGATTCCGGATGGAATCCTGACCGGATTCCGGATGGAATCCTGACCGGATTCCGGATGGAATCCTGACCGGATTCCGGATGGAATCCTGACCGGATTCCGGATGGAATCCTGACCGGATTCCGGATGGAATCCTGACCGGATTCCGGATGGAATCCTGACCGGATTCCGGATGGAATCCTGACCGGATTTCGGATGGAATCCTGACCGGATTCCGGATGGAATCCTGACCGGATTCCGGATGATTCCGGATGGAATCCTGACCGGATTCCGGATGGAATCCTGACCGGATTCCGGATGGAATCCTGACCGGATTCCGGATGGAATCCTGACCGGATTCCGGATGGAATCCTGACCGGATTCCGGATGGAATCCTGACCGGATTCCGGATGGAATCCTGACCGGATTCCGGATGGAATCCTGACCGGATTCCGGATGGAATCCTGACCGGATTCCGGATGAAATCCTGACCGGCTTCCGGATGGAATCCTGACCGGATTCCGGATGGAATCCTGACCGGATGGAATCCTGACCGGATTCCGGATGGAATCCTGACCGGATTCCGGATGGAATCCTGCCCGGATTCCGGATGGAATCCTGACCGGATTCCGGATGGAATCCTTTCCGGATGGAATCCTGACCGGATTCCGGATGGAATCCTGACCGGATTCCGGATGGAATCCTGACCGGATTCCGGATGGAATCCTGACCGGATTCCGGATGGAATCCTGACCGGATTCCGGCTGGAATCCTGACCGGATTCCGGATGGAATCCTGACCGGATTCCGGATGGAATCCTGACCGGATTCCGGATGGAATCCTGACCGGATTCCGGATGGAATCCTGACCGGATTCCGGATGGAATCCTGACCGGATTCCGGATGGAATCCTGACCGGATTCCGGTAGGAATCCTGACCGGATTCCGGTAGGAATCCTGACCGGATTCCGGTAGGAATCCTGACCGGATTCCGGATGGAATCCTGACCGGATTCCGGATGGAATCCTGACCGGATTCCGGATGGAATCCTGACCGGATTCCGGATGGAATCCTGACCGGATTCCGGATGGAATCCTGACCGGATTCCGGATGGAATCCTGACCGGATTCCGGATGGAATCCTGACCGGATTCCGGATGGAATCCTGACCGGATTCCGGATGGAATCCTGACCGGATTCCGGATGGAATCCTGACCGGATTCCGGATGGAATCCTGACCGGATTCCGGATGGAATCCTGACCGGATTCCGGATGGAATCCTGACCGGATTCCGGATGGAATCCTGACCGGATTCCGGATGGAATCCTGACCGGATTCCGGATGGAATCCTGACCGGATTCCGGATGGAATCCTGACCGGATTCCGGATGGAATCCTGACCGGATTCCGGATGGAATCCTGACCGGATTCCGGATGGAATCCTGACCGGATTCCGGATGGAATTCCGGATGGAATCCTGACCGGATTCCGGATGGAATCCTGACCGGATTCCGGATGGAGTCCCGACCGGATTCCGGATGGAATCCTGACCGGATTCCGGATGGAATCCTGACCAGATTTCGGATGGAATCCTGACCGGATTCCGGATGGAATCCTGACCGGATTCCGGATGGAACCCTGACCGGATTCCGGATGGAACCCTGACCGGATTCCGGATGGAATCCTAACCTGTTCGGATTCCGGATTCCGGATGGAATCCTGACCGGATACCGGATGGAATACTCACCGGATTCCGGATGGAATCCTGACCTGTTCGGATTCCGAATTCCGGATGGAATCCTGACCGGATTCGGATGGAATCCTGACCGGATTCCGGATGGAATCCTGACCGGATTCCGGATGGAATCCTGACCGGATTCCGGATGGAATCCTGACCGGATTCCGGATGGAATCTTGACCGGATTCCGGATGGAATCCTGACCGGATTCCGGATGGAATCCTGACCGGATTCCGGATGGAATCCTGACCGGATTCCGGATGGAATCCTGACCGGATTCCGGATGGAATCCTGACCGGATTCCGGATGGAATCCTGACCGGATTCCGGATGGAATCCTGACCGGATTCCGGATGGAATCCTGACCGGATTCCGGATGGAATCCTGACCGGATTCCGGATGGAATCCTGACCGGATTCCGGATGGAATCCTGACCGGATTCCGGATGGAATCCTGACCGTATTCCGGATGGAATCCTGACCGGATTCCGGATGGAATTCTGACCGGATTCCGGATGGAATCCTGACCGGTTTCCGCATGGAATTCTGACCGAATCCCGGATGGAATCCTGACCGGATACCGGATGGGATCCGGACCGGAATCCGGATGGGATCCGGACCAGAATCCGAATGGGATCCTGACCGGAATCCGGATGGGATCCTGACCGGATTCCGAATGGAATCCTGACCGAATTCCGAATGGAATCCTGACCGGATTCCGGATGGAATCCTGACCGGATTCCGGATGGAATCCTGACCGGATTCCGGATGGAATCCTGACCGGATTCCGGATGGAATCCTGACCGGATTCCGGATGGAATCCTGACCGGATTCCGGATGGAATCCTGATCGGATTCCGGATGGAATCCTGACCGGATTCCGGATGGAATCCTGACCGGATTCCGGATGGAATCCTGACCGGATTCCGGATGGAATCCTGACCGGATTCCGGATGGAATCCTGACCGGATTCCGGATGGAATCCTGACTGGATGGATGGAATCCTGACCGGATGGATGGAATCCTGACCGGATTCCGGATGGAATCCTGACCGGATTCCGGATGGAATCCTGACCGGATTCCGGATGGAATCCTGACCGGATTCCGGATGGAATCCTGACCGGATTCCGGATGGAACTCTGACCGGATTCCGGATGGAATCCTGACCGGATTCCGGATGGAATCCTGACCGGATTCCGGATGGAATCCTGACCGGATTCCGGATGGAATCCTGACCGGATTCCGGATGGAATCCTGACCGAATCCGGATGGAATCCTGACCGGATTCCGGATGGAATCCTGACCGGATTCCGGATGGAATCCTGACCGGATTCCGGATGGAATCCTGACCGGATTCCGGATGGAATCCTGACCGGATTCCGGATGGAATCCTGACCGGATTCCGGATGGAATCCTGACGGATTCCGGATGGAATCCTGACCGGATTCCGGATGGAATCCTGACCGGATTCCGGATGGAATCCTGACCGGATTCCGGATGGAATCCTGACCGGATTCCGGATGGAATCCTGACCGGATTCCGGATGGAATCCTGACCGGATTATGAATAAAGTCGCATAGAATCCCGGTCGGATTCCCATGGTATCGGGTTCCGGATGGAATCCCTGGTCGGTTTCCTGATATTGGTATGCGTTTGGAACTTTCATATATTTTTTATGTTCTTCACATACCCTCAAACTTTGAACGTTTTCTGCGCGCGGCTTTCAGCATTTGAAAATCGGCCAGAAAATTTGTGATAATATACATTTTGTGCATGATTTTTCGGCAACAAGCCATCCCCTTGTCATTTTTGATTACATGGTGCTGCTTCGTAAATGAGAAAATGAGGCCCTAATTTATTCGATATTAAACTTTATTATTGCCTTAATCTCATCCTTACCACCAATTCAGCAAACTTATCAACATACCTCCCCAGAAGATTCATTCATGATGACCATCGTGGGAGCCCGAAGAATTCGATACCTACTTGTATCAATTTATGCGAGTTTCATAAGCAATATTTTAACGATTGTTTCTAGTTTCCGGGCACCGTCGGCATTTACGATGCCATTTCGGCAAACCAGAGACAAAAATCACTGCCTCCCGGAGGGGCAAAAGTCGAGAGCTTCCAGACTGGCAACCGAGAGAAACTTTTGCTTCCTTGCGCGCCACCGCACTGGCAGACACACTCCCGTTTTGGGCACACGTGCATGAATTAATGTGCTTTGGAACAGAATTGGCTCGCTTTTTGTCTTTGGCCACTAAATGTATGCGTTCCGATTGGTGGAATGGTCGTCGTCGTCGCCAGCAGAACAGAGCAATTAAAACTTGTTTGATTGATGCTTGGAGTTTGGCGCGGTTCCAGTTAGTGCTCAGCCAGCTAAGCGCCACTCCACATTTCGATGCGAGCTGCATCGAAAAATGCTGAAATATTTTTGGGTCATGTTCAAACCAGTCGTTCAATGCACTTTTCTTGGCAATTTGGGAGAGAAGTTTAAAGAATGAATATTTATAAGGCGAAAGACTATTTTCGGAATGTACGACCCATTCTCGAAAACTATTTGTCAGATATTATTCCAAAAATGTTCCACTCTTCCTTCATTTAAATTATATTCCTGAAATTAATAAATTTCGTGAATAATTTTTTTAAAGTTTCTGGAACAGCCAAAGTGAAAGAAGAAAATATTTAAAAAATTGTGAGCCAAATGTTGGAATTTGAAGATTTCCTAAAACTGACTTGCAACTTAAACTGTACTAGCAAATGACCATCCCCGCAATGTTTCTTTCTGACAAACGCCCTACAATTCAAATTCACTTTTCAAGTTATGTTCCAATTCGTTGTACATCAGCAATTGTATCCGAGAGGGAAAATAAAATGCTACGAAGAAGCAACCGGCCAGCGTTGCCGCAATTTTCCACCTCGTGTGTCGCAACTTTGCCGCTGCACTAAATTTCAATATCGGTCTGTTGTGCTCCGACAAGGAGCTTCATAAAGCTCCGCCGGGAACTCGAAGATAACGACGGACTCACCAAGATGGTGTGGGTAAATTTTTCTGCATCGAAGGTCATAAATTTACATTTCGATTCCCCCACGCCCCACGCCATCAGGATTCCACTGGGGGCGGGGGAAAATGGATGTGCTAAAACTGGAATCGAACGGCAATGCTCAACTGAATTGGGAGGAACCGTGGCATGGGTCGGAGGAAGAATTTATTTCCTCCAGCTCGTTATCGAATGCGAATGAACGTGGAAGGTTCTCCTGAAGCTTCGCATGCCGAGCGTAGTCACCAGATGCTGGCAGGGGTGGAACTTTTTCTTCTTCGATGGTATCCGCCATATTTCTCCATGGTGACAATATACGGTTGCTAACTATGGACAGTTAGAGCTTAAGCATATGGATGTCGTAGCTTACGTGGGCTATAGGAATGGAGGTGCCGGCAAATGCCAGTGCCAGTGATGATAAAAGACTTTTTTTTTGTTTGTTGAGTGTAATCAAATCATAACAACCGACTTATTAGATATACAAATTACATTGAAAATCGATTCATGATGAACGGATTCTACTTGAAAAATAGAAAAAAAAGGTATCCCGTAACTGAATTCAGTCTGCGTTTGGAAAGGTAGGAACTACTGTCCCTATTTTGAGAGACATTTTTTCATCAGACTTCGAAAAGAAGAAAAGAAAAGATATTCAGTCCGAATTCCGAAAGAATCTAATTCATGCATGGGCTTCGAAAGTCGTCCTAATTGCGGAAGTTATCAAATTATTTTCAGTCTCCCTAATGAAAGAAATCCATTCGGGATCCCAAAAGGTATTAACTATTCTTTAGATTCCGGGAGAAAGAACATCCATCCGAAATCCGACCAGAATTCCGTCGAGAAACAGATCTAAAATCCAACCAGAAACGGACCAGGATGTCATCCGGAATAAGATCAAGGAGGACTAAGACCAAGGACTAGGACTCTATTCGGAATCCGACCAGGATTCCATCCGGAATCCGACCAAGATTCCATCCGGAATCCGTCCAGGCTTCCACCCGGAATCCGATCAGGCTTCTACCCTGAATCCGACCAGGATTCCATTAGGAATCCTACCGGGATTCCATTAGGAATCCTACCGGGATTCCATTAGGAATCCTACCGGGATTCCATTAGGAACCCTACCGGGATTCCATTAGGAATCCTACCAGGATTCCATTAGGAATCCTACCAGGATTCCATTCGGAATCCGACCAGGATTCCATTCGGAATCCGACCAGGATTCCATTCGGAATCCGACCAGGATTCCATTCGGAATCCGACCAGGATTCCATTCGGAATCCGACCAGGATTCCATTCGGAATCCGACCAGGATTCCATTCGGAATCCGACCAGGATTCCATTCGGAATCCGACCAGGATTCCATTCGAATCCGACCAGGATTCCATTCGGAATCCGACCAGGATTCCATTCGGAATCCGACCAGGATTCCATTCGGAATCCGACCAGGATTCCATTCGGAATCCGACCAGGATTCCATTCGGAATCCGGTCAGGATTCCATTCGGAATCCGGTCAGGATTCCATTCGGAATCCGGTCAGAATCCATTCGGAATCCGGTCGGAATTCCTTTCGGAATCCGGAGGGGATTCCATTCGGAATCCGGTCGGGATTCCATTCGGAATCCGGTCGGGATTCCATTCGGAATCCGATCGGGATTCCATTCGGAATCCGATCGGGATTCCATTCGGAATCCGGTCGAGATTCCATTCGGAATACGGTCAGGATTCCATTCCGAATCCAGTCAGGATTCCATTCCGAATCCGGTCAGGATTCCATTCGCAATCCGGACTCGATTCCATTAGGAATCCGACCAGGATTCCATTCGGAATCCGTCCAGGATTCCATTACGAATCCGACAAGGATTCCATTCGGAATCTTACCAGGATTCCATTCGAAATCCTACCAAGATTCCATTCGGAATCCTAACAGGATTCCATTCGAAATCCTACCAGGATTCCATTCGGAATCTGACAAGGATTCCATCCGGAATCCGACCAGGATTCCATTCGGAATCCGGTCGGGATTCCATTCGGAATTCGGTCGGAATTCCATTCGGAATCCGGTCGGAATTCCTTTCGGAATCCGGAGGGGATTCCATTCGGAATCCGGTCGAGATTCCATTCGGAATCCGGTCGGGATTCCATTCGGAATCCGATCGGGATTCCATTCGGAATCCGATCGGGATTCCATTCGGAATCCGGTCGAGATTCCATTCGGAATACGGTCAGGATTCCATTCCGAATCCGGTCAGGATTCCATTCCGAATCCGGTCAGGATTTCATTCGCAATCCGGACTCGATTCCATTCGGAACCTGGTCAGGATTCCATTCGGAATCCGGTCAGGATTCCATTCGAAATCCGGCCAGTATTCCATTCGGAATCCAGCCAGGATTCCATTCGAAATCCAGTCAGGATTCCATTCGCAATCCGGTTTGGATTCCATTCGGAACCTGGTGAGGATTCAATTCGAAATCCGGCCAGTATTCCATTCGGAATCCGGTCAGGATTCCATTCGGAATCCGGTCAGGATTCCATTCGGAATCCGGTCAGGATTCCATTCGAAATCCGGTCAGGATTCCATTCGCAATCCGGTTTGGATTCCATTCGGAACCTGGTCAGGATTCAATTCGGAATCCGATCAGAATTCCATTCGCAATCCTGTCTGAATTCCATTCGTAACCTGGTCAGGATTCCATTCGGAATCCGATCAGAATTCCATTCGGAATCCGGTCAGGATTCCATTCGGGATCCGGTCGGGATTCCATTCTCAATCCGGTTTGAATTGCATTCGGAACCTGGTCAGGATTCCATTCGGAATCCGGTCAGGATTCCATTCGGAATTCGGTCAGGATTCCATTCGCAATCCGGTCTGAATTCCATTTGGAACCTGGTCAGGATTCCATTCGTAATTCGATCAGGATTCCATTCGGAATCCGGTCAGGTTTCCATTCGGAATCCGGTCAGGATTCCATTCCGAATCCGGTCAGGATTCCATTCCGAATCCAATCAGGATTCCATTCGCAATCCGGACTGGATTCCATTCGGAACCTGGTCAGGAATCCATTCGCAATCCGGTCTGGATTCCATTCGAAACCTGGTCAGGATACCATTCGAAATCCGGCCAGTATTCCATTCGGAATCCGGACAGGATTCCATTCGCAATCCGGTCAGGATTCCATTCGGAATCCGTTTAGGATTCCATTCAGAATCCGTTTAGGATTCCATTCGGAATCCGTTTAGGATTCCATTCGGAATCCGGTCAGGATTCCATTCGCAATCCGGTCTGGTTTCCATTCGGAACCTGGTCAGGATTCCATTCGGAATCCGGTCAGGATTCCATTCGGGATCCGGTCAGGATTCCATTCGGGATCCGGGCAGGATTCCATTCGGGATCCGGTCAGGATTCCATTCGCAATCCGGACTGGATTCCATTCGGAACCTGGTCAGGATTCCATTCGGAATCCGGTCAGGATTCCATTCGTAATCCGGTCAGGATTCCATTCGTAATCCGGTCAGGATTCCATTCGGAATCCGGTCAGGATTCCGTTCAGAGTTCGGTCAGGTTTCATTCGGAATCCGGTCAGGATTCCATTCGGAATCCGGTCAGGATTTCATTCGGAATCCGGTCAGGATTCCATTCGGAATCCGGTCAGGATTCCATTCGGAACCTGTTCAGAATTCCATTCGCAATCCGGACCGGATTCCATTCGGAACCTGGTCAGGAATCCATTCGGAATCCGGTCAGGATTCCGTTCAGAGTTCGGTCAGGTTTCATTCGGAATCCGGTCAGGATTCCATTCGGCACCTGTTCAGGATTCCATTCGCAATCCGGACCGGATTCCATTCGCAATCCAGTCAGGATTCCATTCGGAATCCGGTCAGGATTCCATTCGGAATCCGGTCAGGATTCCATTCGGAATCCGGTCAGGATTCCATTCAGAATCCGGTCAGGATTCCATTCGGAATCCGGTCAGGATTCCATTCGGAATCCGGTCTGGATTTCACTCGGAACCTGGTCAGGATTTCATTCGGAATCCGGCCAGTATTCCATTCGGAATCCGGTCAGGATTCCATTCGGAATCCGGTCAGGATTCCATCCGGAATCCGGTCAGGATTCCATCCGGAATCCGGTCAGAATTCCATTCGTAATCCGGTCAGGATTCCATTCGGAATCCGGTCAGGATTCCATTCGGAATCCGGTCAGGATTGCATTCGGAATCCGGTCAGGATTCCATTCGGAATACGGTCAGGATTCCATTCGGAATCCGGTCAGGATTTCATTCGGAATCCGGTCAGGATCCCATTCGGAATCCGGTCAGGATTCCATTCGGAATTCGGTCAGGATTCCATTCGGAATCCGGTCAGGATTGCATTCGGAATCCGGTCAGGATTCCATTCGGAATACGGTCAGGATTCCATTCGGAATCCGGTCAGGATTTCATTCGGAATTCGGTCAGGATTCCATTCGGAATCCGGTCAGGATTCCATTCGGAATCCGGTCAGGATTCCATTCGGAATCCGGTCAGGATTCCATTCGGAATCCGGTCAGGATTCCATTCGGAATCCGGTCAGGATTCCATTCGGAATCCGGTCAGGATTCCATTCGGAATCCGGTCAGGATTCCATTCGGAATCCGGTCAGGATTCCATTCGGAATCCGGTCAGGATTCCATTCGGAATCCGGTCAGGATTCCATTCGGAATCCGGTCAGGATTCCATTCGGAACCTGGTCAGGAATTCATTCGGGATCCGGTCAGGATTCCATTCACAATCTGGACTGGATTCCATTCGGAACCTGGTCAGGATTCCATCCGGAATCCGACCAGGATTCCATTCGGAATCCGACCAGGATTCCATCCGGAATCCGACCCGGAATCCGACCCGGATTCCATCCGGAATCCGACCAGGATTCCATCCGGAATCCGACCAGGATTCCATCCGGAATCCGACCAGGATTCCATTCGGAACCTGGTCAGGAATTCATTCGGGATCCGGTCAGGATTCCATTCGCAATCCGGACTGGATTCCATTCGGAATCTGGTCAGGATTCCATTCGGAGTCCGGTCAGGATTCCATTCGGAATCCGGTCAGGATTCCATTCGGAATCCGGTCAGGATTCCATTCGGAATCCGGTCAGGATTCCATTCGGAATCCGGTCAGGATTCCATTCGGAATCCGGTCAGGATTCCATTCGGAATCCGGTCAGGATTCCATTCGGAATCCGGTCAGGATTCCATTCGGAATCCGGTCAGGATTCCATTCGGATTCCGGTCAGGATTCCATTCGGATTCCGGTCAGGATTCCATTCGGAATCCGGTCAGGATTCCATTCGGAATCCGGTCAGGATTCCATTCGGAATCCGGTCAGGATTTCATTCGGAATCCGGTCAGGATTCCATTCGGAATCCGGTCAGGATTCCATTCGGAATCCGGTCAGGATTCCATTCGGAATCCGGTCAGGATTCCATTCGGAATCCGGTCAGGATTCCATTCGGAATCCGGTCAGGATTCCATTCGGAATCCGGTCAGGATTCTTTTCAGAATCCGGTCAGGATTCCATTCGAAATCCGGTCAGGATTCCGTTCGGAATCCGGTCAGGATTCTATTCAAAATCCGGTCAAGGATTCCATTAGCAATCCGGTCAGGATTCCATTCGAAATCCGGTCAGGATTCCATTTTAATCCGGTCAGGATTCCATCCGGAATCCGATCAGGATTCCATTCGTAATCCGATCAGGATTCCATTCGGATTCCATGTGGAATCTGTTCAGGATGCCATGTGGAATCCGGCCCGGAATCTGACAAGGATTACATCCGGAATGCGACCAGTTTTCCGACCATAATTCGTCCATTTATCCATTCCTACCGCAACCCGGTCAGAATCGACAAGAAATCCACCCGGAATCGGCCATGATTTCTGCCGGATTTTATACAGAACTCGGTCAGGATTTCATCCGGAATCCGGTGGGTTTTAATTGGTTTCTATATTTTTCTAGTATTAAAATAACCTTCATTTACCAAAATCCGACATGAAACTTATTCAAATAGAGCATGAGAAACTGCAAAGACCTATAAGTATCGCGTTTCGATCGATTTCATTGCGAGTTCCACAATTCAACAATCCAAATTCAAAATACGAAATGCTTCCCATATTTATTCCGGTTTTCAATTCCGGGCATGGCTTCGCTACCGCTCGGTAATCCTTCCTGTTCGAAAACGGAAGAAGGGTGTTCATAAACGCATTTCGCCTATTGAATTTTATTAAGTTAGTAACAGACCCGTGTGATGGAGGCGGTGGCTGCTCCGTGATGAAAATGCAATAAAATTTCCACACCAATGACGATTCCACAACTCGACAGCACCGAGAGGACATGCAGATTCGGTATCTGGATCGGAGAAATGATGGGAATTTTGTCGGGTCGTTTGGTTCCCACTAGCAAGCACTGACTTGCTGGAACAAGGGGCTTTGAGTGGGGGTTGCGAGGGATGCGCTACAACAGAATTTATTCCATTTAGGAGAACAAGTCCCGGAGTCGATGTTTTTGTGGATGGTGCTGTGTAACGAGGTGCTATGGTGAGTGGGGGATTAGTGAATTTATTTAAGCCGGAATTCAATTAATGGAAACTCGTCGAACTGTTGAATAATAGGAGTTTAATGCTCGAATGAGTCGTAATGGATCGGTTGAAGTTTATCGGAAAATCGCTCATATTTAATCGCACTTAGATGGATATCTGCGTAATGCATCCCAATCATCCTTCGATCGGTTTAATGTAAATGCCGTTAAAATAGTCTCTCAGGAGCAAGTCCATCGCTTTATGAACCGTGAATAATCTGGGCGCCCTTAGACATACGGAAAATGCTGATGACACCCCGGTGACGGATTAAATCCTGTTCTGAAGGCCACCACACCACGGAGCTGTAAATGGTTATCTCTATATGTTGTCTTTGTTCTCTGGAGAGTTTGATATGTTCAGAATGAAACCTGATTCCTCCGGAATTGCTGCAAGTGAATGTACGGTCCACTCCACATGTCATGCCGCCTTGATGGCGGACAGCGTTTGAGCCTCTTCCAAGAAGGCACAATTCTCAGCAACATTCCTCACTCGGAACGAAGGGCTTTTGTCTCAACGGCGACCAACGTGTCATCATTTTGGTCGTGTGGGTCAGACCGTTTTATTCCCGTTTTTTGTTATTATTTGGATCCTATGATGAATGACGACGTGACCTTTTTGTGCTGTGACAGGAATGGCACCCGACTCATCTTCTGGTTGTTCATTCTTCATCCATGAGAGCCGTAGAGTCCTTCTGGGTTTTTGGATTTTTTAGCATGAATGAATTACTTTTACTGCTCTGACTCGTACATGACACAAACCGAAAGCAAAATACTTGGCAGAGATCCGCATATTCAACGCCTACATTACTTCCTTGGAACGGTAGACATTTCCGGTAATCGAAATTTTACAACTGCGAATCACATTTGCATGAAACTAGAAATCCGATACGAAACACCGAAGGGGGAAAAGGACTTCGCACTGCACAGCACCTGCCGGGTAGGCTGAAGGCAAAGCCGTGCGGCGAAGGGACAGAGGGTGGAACCGCATTATTCGTCGTCGTTGCGGTCATGCCAGGTGCCTCCTAATTAAGGTCGCTGGGGTTGACTGCGCTACGAGTCGGTCGGTAGCCGTTCATGTAGTTACGACGACGACGCCACTTGATGGTTGATAACGTTGCCAATGGCATTGTTTCTGAGCTGCTGATTTTAGTATCCGTTTGATTCGGTTCAGTGCCATGTTGAGGTTGGGACTTGATACGCTGACTTAATTAGGAACTGACTGACGGTTCGTAGGATTGTTTGTGTGCGTGGGTTTGACTGTCGGAGCAATGGTAATTGGGCTTGCTAATATCGTCGCAATGGGTTGATGCTGGAGAACGCAAGCCATTAGGAATGGTTTCATTAGGATTAAGTAGAATTTAGTAATTGGATCAAAATGGGCTTAAATGGGGTGGATGCACCATTTCGTTGGGATTCGTGTTACCGGCAACAAAAACGTCATTTTGTACGGAGCATTGGAGACGTGATCAATATTAATTGTTTGTTTGTCTATTTATTCGTGACACTTATCACCAGGATGGTGCATTCGTGGCAGGAATAAGGGGTTTGATGTACGGTTTGTTCACAATTGCTCTGGGTCTGGGCCACATTGATATCTACTCTTTCCATCTTCATTCCCTTCAAAATCTTCTGGCTAATCCGGCGAAAGCAGCTGTGGTAGTTCTAGTCGAGATTTCCATCTTCAGATAGAAGGGATTGAGACGGGTATGATAAGAAAAATATCAACTGAATAACAGGACATATACATTGGACATGAGTGCCAGATGTGATAGTGACAGATTAGCGGAGTTAGTCTCCAGTTTTGTGATGTATTCCGCGGAAAGAAGTAATGCTTCCGTAATCTGAAAAAGTGACGTATACGCCATTTCCCAAAAAAATTAGTTAACGAGTAGTACTTCTTGTGCTCTTTAACAGAAAAATAGAAAACATGCATGTTGTAATTGAGCGCACACGTCACATTTTCAGATTTCGGCTGTACGGACGCGAAACATGGACAATGCTCGAGGAGAACTTGGAAGCACTCGGAGTATTCGAGAGACGGGTGTTTAGGACCATCTTTGGCGGTGTGCAAGAAGACGGTATGTGGCGGCGAAGAATGAACCATGAGCTCGCCCAACTCTACGGCGAACCCAGTATCCAGAAGGTAGCTAAAGCCGGAAGGGTACGATGGGCAGGACATGTTGCAAGAATGCCGGACAGCAACCCTGCAAAGATGGTGTTCGCATCCAATCCGGCAGGTAAGAGACGGCGTGGAGCGCAGCGAGCGAGGAGGGCAGACCAGGTGCAAAACGACTTGGCGAGCATGGGGTGCATTCGAGGATGGAGACCCGGACCGGATTCCGGATGGAGATCCGGACCGGATCCCGGATGGAGATCCGGACCGGATCCCGGATGGAGATCCGGACCGGATCCCGGATGGAGATCCGGACCGGATTCCGGATGGAGATCCGGACCGGATTCCGAATGGAGATCCGGACCGGATTCCGGATGGAGATCCGGACCGGATTCCGGATGGAGATCCAGACCGGATTCCGGATGGAGATCCGGACCGGATTCCGGATGGAGATCCGGACCGGATTCCGGATGGAGATCCGGACCGGATTCCGGATGGTGATCCGGACCGGATTCCGGATGGTGATCCGGACCGGATTCCGGATGGTGATCCGGACCGGATTCCGGATGGTGATCCGGACCGGATTCCGGATGGTGATCCGGACCGGATTCCGGATGACTGGATTCCGGATGGAATCCTGACCGGATTCCGGATGGAATCCTGACCGGATTCCGGATGGAATCCTGATCGGATTGCGGATGGAATCCTGACCGGATTGCGGATGGAATCCTGACCGGATTGCGGATGGAATCCTGACCGGATTCCGGATGGAATCCTGACCGGATTCCGGATGGAATCCTGACCGGATTCCGGTTGGAATCCTGACCGGATTCCGGATGGAATCCTGACCGGATTCCGGATGGAATCCTGACCGGATTCCGGATGGAATCCTGACCGGATTCCGGATGGAATCCTGACCGGATTCCGGATGGAATCCTGACTGGATTCCGGATGGAATCCTGACCGGATTCCGGATGGAATCCTGACCGGATGGAATCCTGACCGGATTCCGGATGGAATCCTGACCGGATTCCGGATGGAATTCTGACCGGATTCCGGATGGAATCCTGACCGGATTCCGGATGGAATCCTGACCGGATTTCGGATGGAATCCTGACCGGATTCCGGATGGAATCCTGACCGGATTCCGGAAGGAATCCTGACCGGATTCCGGATGGAATCCTTACCGGATTCCGGATGGAATCCAGACCGGATTCCGGATGGAATCCAGACCGGATTCCGGATGGAATCCAGACCGGATTCCGGATGGAATCCAGACCGGATTCCGGATGGAATCCTGACCGGATTCCGGATGGAATCCTGACCGGATTCCGGATGGAATCCTGACCGGATGGAATCCTGACCGGATTCCGGATGGAATCCTGACCGGATTCCGGATGGAATCCTGACCGGATTCCGGATGGAATCCTGACCGGATTCCGGATGGAATCCTGACCGGATTCCGGATGGAATCCTGACCGGATTCCGGATGGAATCCTGACCGGATTCCGGATGGAATCCTGACCGGATGGAATCCTGACCGGATTCCGGATGGAATCCTGACCGGATTCCGGATGGAATCCTGACCGTATTCCGGATGGAATCCTGACCGTATTCCGGATGGAATCCTGACCGTATTCCGGATGGAATCCTGACCGTATTCCGGATGGAATCCTGACCGGATTCCGGATGGAATCCTGACCGGATTCCGGATGGAATCCTGACCGGATTCCGGATGGAATCCTGACCGGATTCCGGATGGAATCCTGACCGGATTCCGGATGGAATCCTGACCGGATTCCGGATGGAATCCTGACCGGATTCCGGATGGAATCCTGACCGGATTCCGGATGGAATCCTGACCGGATTCCGGATGGAATCCTGACCGGTTCAAGGATAGAATCCTGACCGGATTCCGGATGGAATCCTGACCGGATTCCGGATGGAATCCTAACCGGATTCCGGATGGAATCCTAACCGGATTCCGGATGGAATCCTAACTGGATTCCGGATGGAATCCTAACTGGATTCCGGATGGAATCCTAACCGGATTCCGGATGGAATCCTAACCGGATTCCGGATGGAATCCTAACCGGATTCCGGATGGAATCCTAACCGGATTCCGGATGGAATCCTAACCGGATTCCGGATGGAATCCTAACCGGATTCCGGATGGAATCCTAACCGGATTCCGGATGGAATCCTAACCGGATTCCGGATGGAATCCTAACCGGATTCCGGATGGAATCCAAACCGGATTCCGGATGGAATCCAAACCGGATTCCGGATGGAATCCTAACCGGATTCCGGATGGAATCCTAACCAGATTCCGGATGGAATCCTAACCAGATTCCGGATGGAATCCTAACCAGATTCCGGATGGAATCCTAACCGGATTCCGGATGGAATCCTAACCGGATTCCGGATGGAATCCTAACCGGATTCCGGATGGAATCCTAACCGGATTCCGGATGGAATCCTAACCGGATTCCGGATGGAATCCTAACCGGATTCCGGATGGAATCCTAACCGGATTCCGGATGGAATCTAACCGGATTCCGGATGGAATCCTAACTGGATTCCGGATGGAATCCTAACCGGATTCCGGATGGAATCCTAACCGGATTCCGGATGGAATCCTAACCGGATTCCGGATGGAATCCTAACCGGATTTCGGATGGAATTCAACCGGATTCCGGATGGAATCCTAACCGGATTCCGGATGGAATCCTAACCGGATTCCGGATGGAATCCTAACCGATTCCGGATGGAATCCTAACCGGATTCCGGATGGAATCCTAACCGGATTCCGGATGGAATCTAACCGGATTCCGGATGGAATCCTAACCGGATTCCGGATGGAATCTAACCGGATTCCGGATGGAATCCTAACCGGATTCCGGATGGAATCCTAACCGATTCCGGATGGAATCCTAACCGATTCCGGATGGAATCCTAACCGGATTCCGGATGGAATCCTAACCGGATTCCGGATGGAATCCTAACCGGATTCGGATGGAATCTAACCGGATTCCGGATGGAATCCTAACCGGATTCCGGATGGAATCTAACCGGATTCCGGATGGAATCTAACCGGATTCCGGATGGAATCCTAACCGGATTCCGGATGGAATCCTAACTGATTCCGGATGGAATCCTTACCGGATTCGGGATGGAATCCTAACCGGATTCCGGATGGAATCCTAACCGGATGGAATCCTAACCGGATTCCGGATGGAATCCTAACCGGATTCCGGATGGAATCCTAACCGGATTCCGGATGGAATCCTAACCGGATTCCGGATGGAATCCTAACCGGATTCCGGATGGAATCCTAACCGGATTCCGGATGGAATCCTAACCGGATTCCGGATGGAATCCTAACCGGATTCTGGATGGAATCCTAACCGGAATTCGGATGGAATCCTAACCGGATTCCGGATGGAATCCTAACCGGATTCCGGATGGAATCCTAACCGGATTCCGGATGGAATCCTAACCGGATTCCGGATGGAATCCTAACCGGATTCCGGATGGAATCCTAACCGGATTCCGGATGGAATCCTAACCGGATTCGGATGGAATCCTAACCGGATTCGGATGGAATCTAACCGGATTCCGGATGGAATCCTAACCGGATTCCGGATGGAATCCTAACCGGATTCCGGATGGAATCCTAACCGGATTCCGGATGGAATCCTAACCGGATTCCGGATGGAATCCTTACCGGATTCCGGATGGAATCCTAACCGGATTCCGGATGGAATCCTAACCGATTCCGGATGGAATCCTAACCGGATTCCGGATGGAATCTAACCGGATTCCGGATGGAATCCTAACCGGATTCCGGATGGAATCTAACCGGATTCCGGATGGAATCCTCACCGGATTCCGGATGGAATCCTAACCGGATTCCGGATGGAATCCTAACCGGATTCCGGATGGAATTCTAACCGGATTCCGGATGGAATCCTAACCGGATTCCGGATGGAATCTAACCCGGATTCGGATGGAATCCTAACCGGATTCCGGATGGAATCCTAACCGGATTCCGGATGGAATCCTAACCGGATTCCGGATGGAATCTAACCGGATTCCGGATGGAATCCTAACCGGATTCCGGATGGAATCTAACCGATTCCGGATGGAATCTAACCGGATTCCGGATGGAATCCTAACCGGATTCCGGATGGAATCCTAACCGATTCCGGATGGAATCCTAACCGGATTCCGGATGAAATCCTAACGGATTCCGGATGGAATCCTAACCGGATTCCGGATGGAATCCTAACCGGATTCCGGATGGAATCCTAACCGGATTCCGGATGGAATCCTAACCGGATTCCGGATGGAATCTAACCGGATTCGGATGGAATCCTAACCGGATTCCGGATGGAATCTAACCGGATTCCGGATGGAATCCTATCCGGATTCCGGATGGAATCCTATCCGGATTCGGATGGAATCTAACCGGATTCGGATGGAATCCTAACCGGATTCCGGATGGAATCCTAACCGGATTCCGGATGGAATCCTAACCGGATTCCGGATGGAATCTTAACCGGATTCCGGATGGAATCCTAACCGGATTCCGGATGGAATCCTAACCGGATTCCGGATGGAATCCTAACCGGATTCCGGATGGAATCCTAACCGGATTCCGGATGGAATCCTAACCGGATTCCGGATGGAATCCTAACCGGATTCCGGATGGAATCCTAACCGTCTAGACATTTTTCGGGTTGGAAACCTCGCAGTGAATAATTGTGAAAGTGCTTAATGAACACCATGCTGCGAGGCGGAAATGTCCCAGTGGGGATGTAATGCCAATGAAGAAGAAGAAGAAGAAGAATAAGAAGAGCCCGGACGTACTCCGAACCCAATGATGCCCCCGTTTTAAACACGAATTCGATGGAATCTACTGCTCAGTTTTTCAGATCTTTGTTTCTTCAACTATCTCACTCCTTTATTTGTTTTCATGAATGTTTCTTGATTGATCCATTATAACTATTCAAGTGGATCAATGTTTTTGAAGCCTTCATTTTGAACCAATCCGGATTGCGTGTACCAGGTCTCTATTCCTAATTGAATTTTACTAAAAAACTGACTGATCATGAAGCAAGACTAATGCATATCAGATGGCTGCCAAAGAGCTACATGGCTGATAATTAACGTTGCCTGCAGATGCCGTAAATTCGATTCCCATTAGTTTCCGGCACTAACAATGCATTCGGATGCACATCTATCGACCGACTAATGCATTGCCGTGCGTCAGCGCGGGTGCACTTAATAACCTGGAACTGCTGGTTGCCTGCATTAAATCTGCAACCGTTGTTCTGCTCTCCGGCAGTAGTGGCAGCATTGCAATCGGGAATCCAGTGGCGGCAGAACATATCGAATCTCACGGTCGTTCTTATTGGGAGTCCCAGCTGTGCGTAAAGCGCTCACATGGAAACCATTTTTCTGCATCCGAACTTCAAATAGCAACCTTCGCACCTTCCTGCTTCTCCTCCCGAATGAGTTACTCAACGCACGGTGATCCAACCGCACGAAAAGAGTGGAATTTCGGTGAACATAATAAATTTTGATTGGAATTTTTTTACTGTGAAATGTTTTACAAAACTAATAAAATTTTGTGATATTCAATATTTTAGATCAATCAAATGAAAAGAACAATTTTGGTCTGCTCAAATCACTGTGCACCGGCCAGCGCTAGAACTGGCATCAGACAACGTGCGCGCCATTTGATGCATGAAATCGCATTATAAGCTCTTTCGCCGGGAAATGCTCCACCAATAGTCGTCGGTGCATGGAACCGGAGCGGCACTTCTGCAGAAAGGAAAGCTGCACAAACGGATTCACAAATACGTACATCTCACTGCTCCTACTGCTGCTGCTAATGCTCGTTTACTCCATTTATTTTGCCAACTAACAACCGGGAAAGCAGACGCTCCTGTTTGTGCCGCTGCTACTGGTGCCTGCAATTGCAGCTATTGGTGCACCGTTATCAGATGGGATTTTTCAGACAGAGATCGGAATAAATTCACCTCAAGCATTATGGGACCTCTCTTCCGCGCTCTGTGCGGATTTTCCCCGGGACGATTACGGAGCTTGAATAGGTTGGTGAAGCTTTGTTGGAGCGTCTTGCTCCAATTAGTATAGTATGAATGCTCATCTATTTCGGATGAAAACGATATTTGAAGCCGGGCGATTTAATGGTAATAAAAGATCACCCCTGGCATTAGAAGTGCTTCTCTTTTATAGAACCATTTTTGGTTTGGAAGCAGATGTGGAAATGAAAAGACTGCAGACTGCACACTCTTTCATACCAAAAAAATATGACCAAGGTGCATCGTGTGTCCTAAGCAAATGTTGATTTTTAACAGATCATGCATTTTATTCGATGAGCGCCACTTGCAAATATTTATTCTTTTATTCGCGGAACACCATTGACAATCCTGCGGGCGGCATTTATTAGCATTTCACATTTTCCGATTCGAAAAAAAGCATACTGTAATCGTCCCCCATAAACTAAGAAGGAATTACCAAACAATATGCTCCAACAAATTGAAAAATAACATCAAGTTTGCTGAAATGCAATGTGGCCGATGACGAATGGTCCATTCTTATACAGTTTTGTTATTCATTGTGGAAAATATGAACGATTTTATAGTCCATATAAATTTTGACTATTTTAGATATCCCCTCCACCCTGGCAGTTATTTACAATTTCACACTATTTCCACCTTGCGGGGGTTGTGTGAGCAGCAAACAAGAGCGATGATGCACAGATGGCCCACATGGCGGTGTGCTGTTAGTTGCTGCTGAGCAGGAAAAGGAAACGGCTGGGCAGGATATCAGATATCTCTGGTTTATCGCTTGGGACCGGCAGTCGATGGCACCGCCGCGCCGCTAACGGTGGCGGTTGTCGCTTGCGATGGTGATAATTTGTGTAGGTACGCACGGGAGCAATCGCTTCTGACGTGGAGTTTGAAATTGATTCATGAGATCATGTAGGTATTAAACGCGTTTTTATTTACGAAAATACAACGTGAATATTATCTATGACTTCATAATTTGCATTCCTGTTGTGATTAATAAAACTTTCAATTCTGCTATTGAACTTCAGCATCGGCATCTTCAAGACTTGTATGTTGCACAGATTGTAAGACTTAAAGTAGTCATCTGAATTATTCTTAAAAGTTGTCTTGGAAGTATACAAATCCAAAGTATTATAAATGTAGTTGAAGAGTCTACAAAACGGATAGGGGGCTATCGTGACTATACAAGATGCGATGTGTTGGAATATATACGCGCGTATTCGAAATCACGGGGTTGGATTACTGTGGGACGTTTTTCGATCGAACATTGGCGGTGCTTCGGTAAAGGCCTTGGCCACAGTGTACGTTTGTTTCGCCGCAAAAGCCGTAGTCCTCGACATTGTCGCCGGTTTGTCAACGGAGCAATTCGTTGAGGCGCTTCGTGATTCCTGTCGGGCACGTCCGTACACCACGTTTGTTGGCACATCGCACGAACTTAAGGAGTTGCGGCAAGTTTTAGTCGAGCAACTTAAGGGCACCGCCTGGACGACAGAATGTTTGGAGCTAGTTCTTCGAATTTTAATTCATCCCACCGCGAGCACCACGCTTTGACGGACTTTGGGAGACCGCAGTAAAATCGTTTAGGCGGATTTTCCTGTAGATCATCCCCACATCACTATGTCGACATACGTACTCTGGTAGCGCAAGCGGAGTCCATCATGAACTACAGGCCATTGATGCCTCTTTCCGACGATCCGCAGGACCTCTCCGTCCTGACTTCTGGACATTTTTTTGCTAGGAAAGTACAATCATCGAATGCCCAAGTAAGATCTTTCCCAGGTGCCGACAAATCGTCTAAACCACTTCCGGTGCAGTCCTTCAGAACAGCGCGTTCTTACACGAGCTCGCATAGGATATACACGTCTCACTCATGCATATCTAATAAGCCGTACCACCCCACCTGTGTGCAACTAACAATACATCACATTCTAGTTGAATGTAGAAGTCTTGGAAAGATCAGGGAGGAATGTTGCATTACGGGATCACTCTCTGAAACACTCGCCTACAACAAAGATAAAGAGAATGCAGTTATAAAGTTTTTAAAAGCCTGTAAACTGTTTAATGAAATTTAAATTGAATTGAAATGTAAAAAAAAACTAGTATTAAGCGGACACGAATGTCATCGAAGTGATAAAGTGTCTTCAATAAACTAAACCAAACTAATCTTTCGGTGCAGTGTTTGGTGATGTATGGAGTTGGCTATCAGCTTCGAAAAATATAATTCAAGGTGCTATCATACTCTATGGGAGTGATTGATCCCACATTGCGATCGTGCAGCCGACAATTCCTGAGGAAACGCTAACAGTGGGCTGCGAGCCTGAGAACATACGAGAGCTGCGAGAAATCGTGGATAAGTGAATCGTCGGATATGATGCACATAAGCGCAACCGTTTGTTGTTGCTCAGTTGACTGTTGCTGAACATCAAAAGATGATATCGGAATTACACGAATGAGCTCATACCACCACAGTGCATCGTGCATGATGTCCTCCGGTTGTACTCCACGGGGTATTATATCGGATGGATTTTCAAGGTTTGGAACGTGCCGCCACTGAGCTTCTGAACCTCTGTCACCCGATCAGATACGAGAATTTTTCAAAAAGACGGCGGAGAACTAATCCAACACGATCGATGAATCCAACCACAAAATTACAAGGGTTGTGTACATGACATGTCGGCCCATTCATTTGAAATTTGTTGGAAACGCCAATTTAAAATTTACATTTTAAAAGTAATTGATATATTCATGTAATTAGGCCAAATTTGTTTAACCTTTGAGTTGTGTATAATATGATTAGTTTTGTTTGTTTAATTGAAAACCCTTACAAAATTCCAATTTCATTGTTGTTTTTCGAATTTATCGGAAAATCATCCAAAGCTTAACTAAATCTGGATATTTTTTTTGCAAATTTCAGTTTGTCAGGTCAAATTCCATTCTTTACTGTATTTCATCATCAAAATATCAGAAATCAAGGATAATAATCGTTAAACACATTTGGCGCAGCGATAGCCCAGCAAAGCACACTCGTGATTTCACTACCGACAGCATCGTTTCGATTGAACTGTCGCCATCGTCAAGCGTTTGTGTTTTGCACTTTAAAGAAAATGTCGGATAAATAGTAAATATTAAAAGAACCGATTAAACTTCGATAATACGCAATTTCAATCCCTAACAGCAAACGGGAACATTTTAGTTGACTGCCACTGATGTCATCCAAGCAAAGACATTTTCCGACTATCCGAAGTTCGTTTCGGGTAAATTTAATATTGGTAATCTTTTCAATGATACGTTTTTTAAAATCATTAACAGCTCATAAAAGAATCTTTCACCGAACGCGCTTAATTTGCTGGTCACTCGTGGTCGCACCTTGGAAAAATCCTCTCAGCTTAACTTTCTTTCCAATATAATGATGGTCCTGAAAAGACTCCTCAGCAGACAACGCGCGCTGCTCCACCATCGATGACGCCACCAACGCCATTACTAAGGCAGTTGTTGTCGCTGGATTCGCTACCCGACCCCATTGTCCGCTCTCCACCTGACGATCGCTTCCAATGCTTGCTACCGATGGAGCATCGCATCCGCTCTTCGTAAATGCATGAACGAAAATGACGCGCGCGCGCCGAAAACACAGGACTTTTTATGCATAAAGAAAATGATGCGGTGGGCTACGCCCTAACAGTGAATCAAAATGTACACCGGTAACGTTTACCGATGGGGCGAGGCAAATGATTTTACTTTACTGGATACAAGAAAGCTGCTGTCTCTCATGCGCGCCATTACATTCCAGTTCGAGACAGCAGCACGTACAGACGTGTTTTTGTTCACGCATTTTTTCCAAGTATTTTTTCTCGTTCGTTCGCTGTTTACGTTTTCGCTTCGTCGCGTTGGCGTTATTTTCTCCCGGACCCGTCATGGGAGACTCGGTGGCCGATTCGGTCACTGGAAAAGTGCCTAAGCGCACTGCTCTTGGAGGCGCGGGTAACCCCTCCAAGCAGCTTTTGCGGAGCAACGTGTTCTCTCCGTTGACACTTGATGACGCCGGCAATCCGCCGAAAAAGAGGAAGAAGCAGCAATCGCAGCTGCCGCATGTGCAACCGGAGCAGAAGGAGAAGTGCCCGTCCGTGTTTGTCAAGGGCGATCCACCGGATATGCGCCCAAAAATTCGCCAGCTGATCGCTAAAGGACTGAAATGTACTTTTCGGCTCTGCAACGAGGGCA